>NC_085136.1:253082729-253699309 GCF_035046485.1 Aedes albopictus
TACACGGGTAGATACTATTCCTATCTCACCGCATTCCAAAAATTGTGCCAATTGGTTCAAATTTTACTGAATTATAGCGAAAAACAGACGAAAATAGAAGCCGCCGCCAAAGCGGCGCGATTCCCTGTTTCTTTTATCTCGGAGCGATTAGTACGATATGTCCTTCCTCCCATGTAGAATCTAGAAGTATATAGATTCTGAGCTGAAGTTCATTGAAATCGAATCATTTCAAAGAACCATCTTTGCGGTAAACGCTACACAGTAGGCCTGGTCGCTTTGGCGCTTGTGTCATATCTTCGATATGCTGCAATATTGACAAGAAAAAAAAGTCGGGCGTAATCTAACCCGACTATTTTCCAGGATGGTTTTTTGTACTGACTTGTGAATGTGTTTGGTTAAATAAGAATCCGTATTCGTGCATTATCTGCCATAGCTGTTATCGATCGATTGTATCATACGCCAATTTAACATCGATGCGTGGGCACGTTGTATTCGCGGCATTTCTGCAACACCTGGCGGATGGCGAGCATCTGGTCCGGTATAGCGCGTTCACCTATAAATCCAGTCTGATATTGCCCCACGAACTCTCTTGCCATCGTATCGGTGATAGACGGCGGCATAAAATTTGAGAGAGTATCTTGTAGGCAGCGCTCAGTAGTGTGATCGGGCGGTAGTTCCCGCAATCCAACTTGTCGCCCTTTTTGTAGATGGGACACACGATACCTTCCATCCATTCCTCCGGTAATACTTCCTCCTCCCAAATCTTGGTACTGACCCAGTGTAGTGCTCTGACCAGTGCTTCTCCACCGTATTTTAGAAGCTCGCTTGGTAGTTGATCTGCTCCAGCGGCTTTGTTGTTTTTCAACCGGCCAACCTCCTCCTCAATCTCTTGGAGGTCAGGGGCCGGAAGTCCTTCGTCCTGTACACATACTTCTAGATCTGTTACCACGCCACCTTCGGTACTTGCAACGTCGCCATTGAGGTGCTCATCGTAATGCTGCCGCCACCTCTCGACCATCTCATGCTCGCTCGTGAGAATAGTCCCGTGATTATCTCAGCACATGTCGTCTTGTGGCACAAAGCCTCTGCGCGAGCGGTTCAGCTTCTCATAGAACTTCCGTGTGTCCTCTAGGAATTCCTGGGGTAGTTCTTAGAGAAATTCTTGAAGGAATTCCTGGAAAAAATCCTGAATGAAATCCTAGAGTTAAACCTAGAGGAGTTCCGGGAGGAATGCCTGGAAAAATGGAATACCGGCAGGAATTCCTGGAGAAATTCCTCGAGAAATCTCAGGAGAAATTCCTCGAGAAATCTCTGGAGAAATTCCTCGAGAAATCTCTGGAGAAATTCCTGGAAGAATCTCTGGATGAATTATCTAAAGTAATTCCTGGTCCAATGCATGGAGGAAGTCCTAGGAGAATGCCTGGAAGAATTCCTGGATAATATTCCGAAGAAATAACTAAACAAATTCCTGGAAAAATGTCGGGATAAACCCCTGGAGAAATTCCTGAAGGAGTCTCCCAAGGACTTTTCGAATAAACTCCTGAAGGACTTTCTGGAGAAACTCCTGAAGGAATTCCTTGAGGATTTTTTTGAGTAATTTCTGGAGGAATGTCTGCAGGTATTCCTGGAGAAGTTCCTAGAGGAATCCTGGAAAGGGCCTGTGAATGAATCTTGGGGCGAATATCTAAGGAATCCCTGGTAGAAATCAGTAATGAAATCCCGAGAGAAAACGATGCAGAAATCCTGGCAGGAAATTCTGAAGGAGTCTCGGGTGTAACCTCGGAAGGAATCCCTGTAGGAAGCCCGGGTAATATCCCAACTAACAATCACTCATTTAACAGGCACTATTATGACGAATTAGTTCAGCATAATGTTGAATAACATTTGAATTATTTTCACTTAGAACCTATGTTCGGGTTTTGTTCACACAAATTTGGAGAAGTTATAAAGCATTATATTGTGCACCAACTTATTTTTTTGTTGTTGTTAAAAGCGTTTAACAAATATACAGGAAAGCTTTTATTAAGCTTGGTCAAAAATGACTGAAAATAAATAAAATGCAAAAATGTTGAACTCTCACGAGAGTAATTATTTGCTCTCATGTTGAGAACACCTATTATGAAAAAAGAATTACATATAAAAATACCTAAATCCGGATTGGAACTCAAGACCTGTCGATTGCCAGCCGCATGCCTTCCTATCTGCGCCATCCAAGAGATGGTGAGATGCAGCACCCAAAGCAAAACATAATCTTCCCATGACTCAATAATGATCATTCCTGAACTTGTGGTCAGCAGTGGTGAATTAGCACAGCACGTGGTAATCAACTGAACAACGCCTTATTCTTCAACAGCTGATCAACCCAAAACACGTGTTTTCTATTCTGATTTCGCTGTCAGTATTTTTATCGCACGGTGAGAAAACTTGTATCGAATGCGGCCAAAAAGTGTTGGTACTTATTGAAGATATTGTTTCCAGACGTACTAATTGCGAAATGAATATGTTTTTATTTTTATTATTCAATATCGCTCTTTATAATTGTATGGCAATATGTGGTGCGGTATAGTCTTGGACATGGTGCATTTACAATATCTGCTCAGGTAATCTACTCATACTCAGGCGAAGATCCGTTAAGCAAAACATTATTTATGTTTTTGTCATAGAATCTTGATATTATGTTTAATAAATAGTGTTTGGGATGTTTGGGGATACTTGAAATGCGTCGACTTCTGAATGTTGTTTGGTTATCTAGGTGACTGTGGGAACAATATTCAGTAAACAGACAGCAATGAAATGTCAAATGCATCAATTCAAGCGTCTCGTACATTCGAACTGCTGCGGAAGATAAAAAAATATAATAATAAAGGTACAAGGTATCTTATTACAGACTAAAAATAATTGAAAAATGCCTCATTTTTACGTTGATTACGTCTCTTGGCAATCAATGTTCTTTAATAACTTGGTTGTTTGAACAGTTTTAGCCATGATTTATCCCATTATCCGAACAAAATTCCGAGTTAAACTACGACGGGTTGAAGGCGTTTATTTGATAAGTGAAAAGCACATTGTACAGGAACATATGCTTATCGATACATCAGCTTAATAAGATGCAGAAAGATGTTTTGTTAAACTCTTTTGTTAAGGAATCAATGCTTGTTGAATAATTTTATTGTTAAACTTTTAAAAAGTGTTTTAATTTATCATTGTTAATACCGATGAGGAAAGTCGAACATTGACTACTTTCTCAATTGAAAAATCATCTAAACAGCATTGTGTAGAGCATAATTTTAGTTCAGCTATCATTACCATTATCAAGCAACAATTCAGCAAGCTTGCTTGTTTGCGACTTGCAATTGTTAGTTATCTCTATAGGATCTCGGGAGAAAACCCAAGAACAATCCAGGAGGAATCCCTGATGAAATATTGGGATTAATCCGTAAAAGAATCCCAGAAGCAATCCCGAGGGCAATTTCTAAAGGAATTCTAGGTGAAATCCTTGGAGGAATGCAGCAGGGATGATGTACCGGAAAATATCCCTGAAGGAATTCTGAAAGAATTCTCTAAAGGAATGCCAGGAAAAATTCCAAACAGAAATTTTAGAAAGAATGTCACGCATTTAGACAGAACCATGCAGAATTCTTTAGGCAAATTGAGGAGAAATCCCTACAGAAAATCCAGGAAGGATCAATAAAGAAAGCCAGGAAGAAATTACAAAAGGTTGTTTAGTGAATAAAATATTGCTATTTTCTATAGCATATTCGAAAGAGCTTATTTTTCTGAGTATAACGTGATTTTATTGGATTCCGACACCTTTGTTTTGATGGTAAAATCAACAAAACAGTTTTAATTTTCGTGGATAGAATGACAGTTCAATCGATAAAGTGACAGTTCGACCCGAACAAAAACATTTCTCCATACAAACTTTAAATGCATTTTTAAAATAGTTCCCGGACTCCAAAAATTATGAAATTTTGGATTTCGACTAATTTTTGGGTGGAGAATCCGATTATGAAATAATCCGGATACCCCTGAAGAACCCAATTGGGAGGAAACCGTAGGTGGATCCCCAGGAAAACTTGCGCAACACATCCATGAAACAATCCCGGTAGAAATCAACAAAGAAATTCCAGAATGAATCTCTGAAGGAATCCAGAACGGAATCCTTGACGGAAAGCTGAGAGGAATTTCCAGAGAAATCTCGGAAGAAAATCTCAAAGTAATCCAGTGAAAAATCAATGAAGGAATCCCGGAAGAATGAAGCAACAGTTCCTCGTTCAAGCTGAAGCGTTTTCCAGGTCACCCTGGACAATTTCTGGAAGCGTTGGCTCAGGGAGTATCTTTCAGTGATATCGCCTCAATTGAAATAGGATCTTGTACCATTTGGGCAGGTGTACCTATTTTGGATACTTGTCGCTATATCTTCAAAGGTATATCATAAAACACGTAGATTTTTTGGGGGAAGGGGGGGGGGGTCTGGCCAAAGTCTACGCTCCATACAAATTTGAATTTTTTTGAATGGACAAAAGTCTACGAGGGTGGAGGGGGGGGGGTCTGAGATTGCCAAATTTTGGTCTACGTGGTTTGTGAACAAACCCTTAGTTTCCCGAGTGGTCCTCACCACTCCCTTTGTTCCCGGAAGGTAGACAGGGTCGACACCACGCCTGCTTCTAATTTCTCATCAAGTATCAAGAACTGATACCGCGTGCACAGCGATATGATCTTTCCGCAAGTATGGCCGCCGAAGGACGTGCCGACATGTGGCCTCCACCTGCCCTGACCTTGCCGGGGTTCCCTTTCCAACCGTGGGCTCGGATCCAACCCGACGCCACGACAACAACGCTGCCAGGATGTTCTTCCCGCGGCCACTTAATCGATGTAAGGGTCGATTTCAACCGCATGGCACCGGTATGACCTACGAAGCCGACTCAGAACTCCTGGACTACCTCTATTTCATCCAAACTCATCCCTACACATCCTATGGGCAAGATTGTCCGGAAATGTGTCTTTTCCGCATGTGGCAAGCAGTTTCCTCTAAAACCAGCACAAACCGGACATTCGGGAGAACCCGCATGAGCGAAACGACATAGAAACTGTCGGAAGCAACCATGGCCTACGTCAGGTGGAATGTAACTTTCCCATGGCGCCTGTTAACCCAACTATCGACCCTCGGTATCAACCTGTGGGTCGACCTTCATTTGGTAGAACTGTCCCACGCGCGCTGCCATTTGATCATGGAGGTCAATCTGACAGTCCTGCGTATGCCTCTCGAGCCTCGCATTTCGATGCGCTCCATGTCCTCCCCGATAAGCATACCGATAGGCACCATACTATTGAACGTGTTCCTTACATCCAGAGTCACTACTACACAGTAGCGAGTCCCCCGCCTAAAAGGACGCTGGGGCGCTATATTGGCTGTCTTTGTAACCGACAAGCTACCGTACACAGTCGACCTCCCCTTCCGGAAGCCGAACTAGTTGCTCGAGAGACCATTTACACCATCAGTGTGGTTCAACATTCTGTGAAGGATAATCTATTGGAGCACATTTCCATCAAGCATATTGGTCTATATGCCGACGGGCCTCCGGATGGTTCCTCCGCCATTGGCAATAGCACCAGGCTTTGCCGCTTCCAAAACTCTGGGAAAACTCCCTCGTCCCGGCATTTCTGCACAGCAGACCTGAATATCTCGGGAGCCTTTGCAATAGCTACTTTTAAGGCCAGGTTCGGAACCTACGGTAAGGGACTTTACTATCTTCGCAAGTTCCACATCGGTGACCCTCTCCTCATCGTCAGTCCCAGTCCCCGGCTGTCCTACGAAAGGAGGCCAAGGTCTAGGATCATAGCGCAGATAAAGCCCTTCGGTGATCCCCTTCAACATCTGGGGAGATTGCTCAGTAGGAGCCATTACACCTCTCGTCTTGGCCATCACGATCCTGTAGGCATTACCCACGGATTCGCATTGACACTCTAACAGTGCCTTGAAGCAGGCCTTTTACTAGCCCTTATCTCGGTCTTCAGCGCAAGTAAAAAATGGCAATTACTTTCGTGTTTTGAGCTGGAAATGCTCTATAATATTATTGCTATACATTGTATTTGTATAGATAGTTTTATCCAGTCGGTAATGAAAATTTAGCACACCTGTGGAACATCAAAAAATTAAAATAAACAGCATGGTACCATATCTCTTCGCCATAATACATACCACAAATCAAAGGCCGTTTTAATCAACTAGATTAAAGGAATGCCTACACATAACTGTGTGGCTAGAGTGACTGTTTTACGTACATACCCTAGTGCATATCTAACTTCTGGTATGATGCAGATGACCTATAATCATCAAAGCGAGATATTTTCCATACGTGCAACAGCCTCTTTCTTCGTCGGTCTGAAGTGGTACGTTATACCTACCACACTATAGTAGCTGTAGATATAGTGAGATACTAGCTCTGTTTAGAGTGGATAAACTTGAATCTATCCATG
This sequence comes from Aedes albopictus, assembly GCF_035046485.1. Classification (NCBI taxonomy): domain Eukaryota; kingdom Metazoa; phylum Arthropoda; class Insecta; order Diptera; family Culicidae; genus Aedes; species Aedes albopictus. The sequence continues at coordinate 253,089,210 of NC_085136.1, forward strand.
TCGAGCATGGGAAAACTTCGCTTGCCCCATTCAAAGATGACCAAAAATGAAAAGGGTAATGCAAGAGCTAACCCACGTCGGAAATTGTAATCGTATATACATCAAACTAGCTGTACCCGGCAAACTTTGTCTTGCCTACTGCGTTTTTTGACGTTTCAAGTTTTTAGCCAAGACCAAGTCCCCGGTCAAAACGTATGGAAGATCAATTTTCAAAAACTCTCAATTTTTCCATGTTTTCTGCCTCATAAACCTTCCTTGGGTGAAAACTAACAGAACAAAACTAAAACGACCAAAATCGGACCTTCCGTTCGCAAGTTATGCGCGGTCCCACGTATGCCACTGCATTTATATATATATATATATATATAGATTGAAGGGTTGAAAAGTTGAAAGTAATCAAACATTTAAGCAAAATTTCGTTTAAGTACCTAGCTGGATAAGCGGCATACTTTCTTAAGGTGAAACGGGACGCCGTGTTATTTTTCCTATCTTGCCTCTCTTTCTAACAATTTGCATCGCGATTTTGAAGATGGTAATCTCGAGTTCTATCGCACTGAAGATGCTGAAAAACAATCAGCATATGCACTGCAAGTGAGCATACACAGTGATAGGTTTTTGTTGCAAAATATGAAGTAGAATCTGAGATTACCATCTTAGTAGCAACAGAGCAATGGCGGATATTTCCCCGACCGTCCCGTCCGCCCTTAACACGAGTTGCTATACATACTTTGTCAGCCCTTTTCTTTAAGACAACAAATCGTTCGTCAAAAAAATTACAACCGAGGGAACCTACGTTATGGCTAGCAGTTGCGAGAGACAGTCTGTCTAGTTAGAACGAAAAATCTAAACGAACTAAAAGGAAAACAACTCATGAGAGAATACTTGCTATCCTAGCAGAAAACAACAACGTTTCACAAGGACCACCGATAACAAAAAAATCACATTACCGCTCTCCCTAGAGACGTGACAGCATGTGCTTTCTAGAGACTCAAGACTAGTTGTGGCATGAAAAAGCTTTTTAAAGGAATTCTTCGTCTTGGCTAATCGCTTTCTTACTACGTCGGCAAGCTGGTCGGCATCGCTACTGCGAATGAGGCATGGTCGTTTGACCATTTCCTTGAAAATATATTACGCTCAAACGCTTCTTCTTATAGGGTCTGGGACCATTTGGGCAGAAGCACCTATTTTGGGCACTTGCTGCTATAACTTAGTCAATTTCAATCGGTTTGAATTTTTGAACATAACTAGATACTGTGCCTTCCTGATCGTGTTTCAAAAATCAAGTCAATCGGTTCAAAAGTGACTGAGTTATAGCAGCAAGTGCCCAAAATAGATGCTCCTGTACAAATGGTCCCAGACCCTATTTATAGCCCAAAAATGTCTGAGAGGTCGCGCTACATACCTATACCACAGACAAACAGACGTAACATCTAGAACAATTTTCGTGAAAATCCATCGCCCAGTTCACACTATCATCATCTGGTGGAAATGGAAATGAAATGCAAAGAAAAACGATGCACGCGCTTCTGGTTGTGAAAGCCACAACTACGAAGATTTAAAGAGATCGATAAAAACGTGGTCGATGGAAATTTCGCCAATGTTACGTCTGTTTGTCTGTGCCCATACCACCTAATAGTCACTTGAACAACATTCAACCGCCTTCGTAACAAACTACTCCTCAACTGCAATGATCTAAAGGCGGAATGAGTTTCATTTTTAATGAACCGAAAAAAACTTTCTTCAACTCAGCTTTTTTTAAATGCTTTCAATAAGGTATACTGCCATCGGACAACAGTTGGCTGGCTTACTGAAACTTTTCGTTTCAATGGATGGGTGCAACCAGCAAAGTGTTGCAGTATTTGCCACTTGCCACTTGCCATGCTAGTCAGCATTGAACTTTGTTGACCGCCACCGTGGAGTGCAACTTGCAAGTCGTAGTCGATGCAAATGTAGATAAATGGTGTAATTAAAATATCGAAATAACGTTTTTTTTTTCTTGGTCATGCGGACTTTTGCGCATCTCCACAGCCATGAAGCTGACTACAAATATTTTCCTTTATGCTAATGGGATTTGTACTTGCATAATAATTAATAACTGAAGACGCGAAGAATATGACTTTTAGGTTTTTTATTATTATGAAGGGAATTATAATCTTTTTTGACCGCAGTTTCTTCTGGAGCCCGTAGAAGGCACGACTTCCACTGATGATGCGCCTTCATATCTCACGGCTCACGTTATTGTCAGCCGTTAGCAAGGAACCGAAGTAGACGAATTCTTCTACCACCTCGAAAGTATCCCCGTCTATCGTAACATTGCTGCCAAGGCTTGTTCTGTCTCGCTCAGTCCCACCTACCAGCATGTACTTTGTCTTAGCCGCCATCACCACCAGTCCGACCTTTGCTGCTTCACGTTTCAGGCGGGTGTACAGTTCTGCCACCGTTCCAAATGTTCTAGTGATAATATCAATGTCATCCGCAAAACAGACAAATTGGCTGGATTTCGTGAAGATCGTACCCCGGCTGTTGAGCACGGCTCGTCGCATAACACCTTCCAGGGCGATGTTGAATAGTAGACAGGAAAGTCCATCACCTTATCGTAGTCCCCGTCGAGATTCAAATGAAGTGGATAGTTCATCTGAAATCCTTACGCTGTTCTGCACACCGTCCATCGCTCCGATTTTCCATAGTTTTGTGCGGTCGATACTGTTGTATGCCGCCTTGAAGTCGATGAACAGGTAGTGCGTTGGGACCTGGTACCCGACTAGAAAAGTATATCAACTTTATAACACATTGTGTTATGATGTTATGATTTTTTTCTATAACTTATCATGTTATAAACTAGATGCAGGATGTTGTTAAAATAACTAAAATTGTAACAAATAGTACACCGGTCTAATCAAAATAATAACCTATTTTGTTATGATCAGATCAAAATTATAACGCAATGTGATATAAATTTTAGCTTCAAGAAAACTAGTTTCTATCATATTTTGATACAATTGTGTAAAATGATGTTCCAAATGTCAAAGAATCAAAACTAAATTATTTCACAATGAGTTATTGAACAACATTTATAACATAATATGATACAATTGAGTTATAATATTATTAAACATCAAAGATGTTGAACATGATTATAACACAATGAGTTATACATATCATGGTTTGTTATAATTATGTTATATTTTTGTTAGAATCTTCTAGTCGGGTATTCACGGCATTTCTGGAGGTTTAGCCGTACGGTGAAGATCTGGTCCGTTGTCGACCGGCCGTCGATGAAACCGGCTTGGTAACTTCCCACGAACTCATTAACTTTAGGTGAAAGACGACGGAAGATGCTCTGGGATAACACTTTGTAGGTGGCATTCAAAATGGTCATCGCTCGAAAGTTCTCACACATTAACTTGTCGCCTTTCTTGTGGATGGGACAGATTATCCCTTCCTTCCGCTCCTCCGGTAGCTGTTCGGTTTCCCAGATCTTGACTTCTAACTGGTGCAGACAGGTGACCAACTTTTCCGGGCCCATTTTGATGAGTTCTGCTGCGATACCATCCTTATCAGCTGCTTTGTTGTTTTTGAGCTGGTGGATGGCATCCTTAACTTCCCTCAGCGTAGGAGTTGGTTCATTTCCGTCCTCTGCTGCACCAACATAGTCATTTCCTCCGCTGCTTTGGTTCTCCGTGTCTACACTCTCTTCGCTATTCAGGTGCTCGTCGAAGTGTTGCTTCCGCCTTTCGATCACCTCACGTTTGTCCGTCAGGAGGCTCCCGTCCTTATACCTGCAGATGTCGCAGTGGCGTAGCTAGGAATTTGGGGGCCCGGTGCGGAAGCAAATTGGTAGGCCCCCATGAAAATTACATAATATGTACATATTTTACAATGATAAATCTATATATTTAACTGTCGAATAATCTCACTGTTATATTTTGTACAAAACTTTGAAAAAATCTCGCTTATTGTACTCAGTATTCTAGTGATGCTGACAGTGTTGGCCAACGGAAGGTTAAAAATTATCTATCTTATCTTATTTTCTGTTTTCCTGATTTTTTTCGGCAGCGCAAGATTTTTTTATAAGAATTATGCTGAAAATGTTTTAACAATTTATTTAGAAATTGCACCAAATAATCATTTATAAACGCTTGCAAAGATTGCTTTATTTTTTTCTTTAAGAAATTTTTCTTGAAGAATAATTTGTATTCAAGAAACTTTTAAGTTGTAAATGCAAGAAAATCATTCAGTATTCCTCTAAAAGCACTCCTTCAGGAATGATATTATTATAATTAGCCTTATTAATAAGGCTTTTAGTCCCTTGGCTGGTTCACCTCAGACATGCAGGAATGTTTTCAAAATACTACAGAGTAATTCAAAATATTCTTGCAAAGGCTTCATCGAGTATTTCTCGAAATATTTATTAGTTCAAGAATCTATCAATTATATTCTGAGAATTCATCTAGAAGATCATCTAAAGAATTTTTTCAAAATTCCAGAAAAAAATACTACAAAAAATCATCAATGATTCATTTAGAACCAGATGTTATTCTAAGAAATTACCTTTGGTGATTTTCCATAGATTCTTCAAGTATTTCTCAATTCTTCCCTCAAATAACTCTTTTAGATATTTCTCCAATAATTAAACTTGGAATTTCCTCAAGCATTCATCACTTATCTTAGTGTCCTTTTAAAGATTTTTTAAGAATTACTTCCTAAGATTACTTCAGAAATCCCACCAAAAATTCCCTTTTCCAAAAAAAAACTTCAAGGATTCTTCAAGAAGTTTCTCTAAGGTTTTACTAAGAGATTCATCATAGGATTTCTCCATTAATTAAACAAAAACTTCAAGAATCCCTACTGAAGAAAGTGAATTAATTAAATTAAATTAATTAAATTAAATTTTTAAATGGACTTCTGTAGGAGTTCTGTAGGAATTCTTTCGAAATATCCTTCTGGACTTACTCTAACGAATTTTTCAATATCCATCAACTCTAGGAGTTTTCTCAAGAGTTCCTTCAGGAATTTTCGCTAGTATTCCTCTGGGCACTTTTCAAAAAAATTCTATTTCTCCAGAATTAATGATTGATTCATCCAGAATTATTACATTATTTTTCATATAATCCGTGGGGTTACGTACAAAAGGCTGAAACACGAAAGGCTGAAATAACAAAAGGCTGAATTACGAAAGGCTGAATCACAAAAGGCTGAAAAGCCAAAAGGCTGAAATAACATAAGGCTGAAATAATTATTCGACTACTTTTCAAACGGCAAGCCTAAAGGCAGTCATGCGAGCCTAAAGGCAACACTAACATCACAGACAAACAGACATAATACTCTATTTATTCATATCGTACATTGATATAATGATCTTTATGAAAATTTGCTAGTTGACCGACCACTCAGCCCTGACACTTGCATTGGTTTTGCTTGAGTTTGATATTTGCCGCACACTACCGCTCATTGGTTGATGGTTCATTGGACGAACATGCTTCCGTTACTATGTTCGAAATCGGAAAGCGTTAGGACTGTTTTTCCGCACTAAATTCTGGAGCAACATTTAAAAAGGGCCCAAGAGGTCTTGTGTCTTTTTTCTAAAACGCTCCGTAGGGCATAGCAGCAGCCCGCCCACGCAAATGAACACCGTTATCCGAAAGATCGATATTTGCTCTATCTGATAACGCCCTTAGTTTTTGTGAATAAGCTGAGGGGGGGCTCAGGAGCGACGTGTGAAGTCATTGTTTACCAATGCTTGTATGCCCTTTTCAAATGTTGCTCCAGAATTATGCATTACTGATCGCCTACATAACTATGACAGTATTTCTCCAAAGAATAGCATATATTTAAAAGAAGGAAAAATCTCTGATCACATTGTTGGCAGCTGTAATGGCAACCAATCTCCATAACAGCATGACTCGAAAGAATAGCTCATGCTCAAAGAAGGAAAAATCTCCGATTGAAATACCATCAGTCATTTTTTGTGTTAGTTGGTATGCATCATTAGCCTCTTCACTAAGCACATTCTATGACTAGGACTCATATATGTAGCCGATCTGGTTAGCGAACGGATAGTCATGCTGAGGGTGACGGGTTCGATTCTCCCTCTTTGTAGCTTTTTGTAAAGGAAAATTCCTTGACAACCGCGGGCATAAAGTATCTTCCTGTCTGTCACACGATATACAAATGCAAAGTGGTCACTGGCAGAGAAGGCTCTCAATTAATAACTGTTGAAATGCGTATAGAAGCTGAAAGCAGGCTTTGTCTCAGTTGGGACGTTACGCCAGAAAAAAAATAATAAGAAGTACTATAACTCATTTTCTGCATTTTTGCAATTTCAGCCTTGTGTTCATTCAGCCTTTTGATATTCAGCCTTATGTTACTTTCAGCCTTTCGTGTTCAGCCTTTTGTGCATTCAGCCTTTTGAAATTCAGCCTTATGTTAGCATCCCAATCCGTGCTCACTTCTAACAAATATACAAAAATAAGAAACAGAACAAAAACGCTTCATTCCATTGTTTTGAGTGGGGTAAAAATGGCAGTGTAAATGGCTAAATAGTAAAGAAACAGATATCCTATCTTATCAAAACAAATAACTTCTCCAGAAAACTCTCTAAGGATTTAGGAAATGTTCTAAGGTTATTCATAATTCTAAAGGATTTCCTTTAAGGCAGCGTTTAGAAATTGCTCCCAAAATTCCTTAAGGATTTTTTCCAGAGATTTCTTCAGTAATTCTCTTGCGATTTGCCCGAAGATTCGTTCAGCTTTTATTCAAGTATTCGCTTAGAGTTTCTTCAATTGATTTTATTCATTCATTCCTAAACTGATTTTTCCAGGTATTTTACAAATAATTTTGTACACGAAATCTTTTGGGGTCTTTTTATGCAAGGATTTCTTCATGTCTTTATTCAATTACTACTGCAAGGATTTTCCGGAGATTTTTATACAAATTCCTCTAAGAAATTCCATAGGAATTCCTCCAGGGGATGCATTGAGTGTTTTTGCTATTTTTTTTTTTAAAATTCCTCTAATAAGCCTATTCAAGGATTCATAAATTCCTCCAATGAATACTTTAGAAGCTCAAAAAAAAAAAAGAATTCTTTCAACTCTCACAGAAATTCCTCCTAGAAATTCTATAGAAATTTCTTCATACATTTTGAGGAAATTGTTTGTGATCTCTTCTGGTAATCATCTTAATTTTTTGGAAATTCTTTTGGTAATTCTCTTGAGATTTTTCTCGGTCGTTCCGTTGTAAATTAGTGGATTTATTTTTAATTTGCAAAGATGTATCTCATAGAACATCAAAAGTAATAACAGACGGAATTTAATAAAGAATTATCAGAAGAAATTTACAGAGGAATTACCAAAGAAGCTTTTAAAAGTTGCCACTTAAATTTACAAACGAATCGACTAATTAATTTTCAAAGTACCTGTATGTGTCTCTTACAGGTTTTGGGCCGCTGAATCCGAATCCGGGCTCAGATTTGTTTCAGGACGCCACAATTTTGAGTTATACCTCAATTTATAGGACAAAATATGCGATTTTGGGCTTTTTTGACTGCAAGCCGTAAAGCATGGAAATATTTTTTTAAGCAATTAAAAGGTAAAATGGCCAATTGACATCTAAATTAACGACTCACGCAAAATATTTCGTTTTATCAAATCAAATTTGAAAGATTTAAGCATTTTATGTTAATATGTAAACTTGCATGTAATTTTTGGAGGGTGGTTTGTATCGTACCTAACATAACCGCGGCCCAAAATCTGTCAGAGACACTTTAGTTTGCTCTTGAGACAGACCAAAAGTTAATTTTTGTTACGCTGTGCTATTGAAAGAATTACAATAGTAATTGTCAGGTATATGAGCAAAGGGACTGCTGGTAGAACTTTTAGAGAAATGAATCCCGTGATAAATTTCCAAACCCAAAGAATTTCAAAAAGTTGTGTCAAAGATATTTTCAAAAATAATAACCTAATTCAACTTTGAATATTATTGCCGAGAAATTCCAAAAGAGTTATGCCGAAATAGTTTTCAAAAACTTTCGGAACTTTCGGATCAAATCCAATCAAAGCATTTCCCAAGAATTTGCAAAAAAAAACTGCCAGAAGATTTTGGAAAGTTTTTTTCAGGTAACTCACAGAAAACTCGCCGAATAAATTACCAAAAAAAAATGCCAAATGAATTACCTAATCAATTCCCGTAGGGATTGGCATAGAAGTTTCCAGAAAAGTGTTAAAGTTATTCCGAAAGTTATTACCAGAGGTTTTCTCAAACAAATTGTCAAAAAAAAGTCAGTGAGAAGTTGCAGACGGAATTCCCAACAAAATTTTCGTAGAAATAGAAATCTAAAGAAGTTCGTAGAAATAAAAATCAGAAGCCATTTTTGTAGCATTTCTGAGAATTAGTTGAAGAAGTTTCCAAAGGAAATGCCTACCAATTAATCAAATACATCGTCAAAGGAAATTTTCAGAGCAATAGCCGAATGGATTCTCAAATTAATTTTTAAAGATATTCCTTAACTTATCTGTACACGGGTTTCCGAATTAATTACTGAAAAAGATAAAAAAAAAATCCGAAGAAATACTTCAAAAATTGTAATAAATGATGTAAAAATTCTCACAGGAATTGCTCCAAGAGATTCTACTGGAATTCCTCAATGAATCCTTTAGGAATTCTTCCAAGGTTTTTATCAGATTTTTTTTCTATTGATACCTTTAACGGTTTCTTTAGCGATTACACCAGTTTCGTCCGGATTTCTTTCACGAAACTTCTAACGAAATGTTTCTAACGATTTTATCATTTTTTTTTTCTCAAGTGCGGAGCTCTAAGAACTCTTTCTTGGATATCTTTTACGATTCATCTGGGAAATACTTCAAGGACTTCTTTACAAATTCCTCGAAGATTTTCTGCGAAAGTTGCAACAGCGATGCCTTAGGAAACTTCTTCTTCAATTCCTTGAAGGATTTTCTTCAGTATTATGTAATCCCAAGAACTCTATAAAGAGTTTCGATATCCACAAACGATTCCCACATGTTCTCTTCAGCATTTTTTCAGAGAAATTCTTTGGAGTTCCTTCAAGATTTTTTTTTTAATTTCTTCAAGGGTTCTTTTTGCACTGCCTCATACGATTTTTCTTGGAAGTCCTTTCAAGGATTTCTTAAGAGTTTGTTCAAGCATTTCTTTAGTAATCATACCTGCAGGGATTTCCTCATAAATTCCTCTAATAATTTCTGTAGAAAATCATTCAAAGATTCCTTAGGCAATGTTTTTAAGTCCTTTTTCACAATTCGTTCAAGAATCTTTTAAGAAATTCCAGTAAAAATTTAATCTTTTCAACAAGGATTTTGTTTTTCAAGTTACGTATAAAGATTCGTTCATGGATTTCTCGAAGTTTTTCTTCAGATAACCCTACAAGGATGGATCCCTAAAGAATTCCTGCACAAATTTCCTCAGGGGGTCTTACAGAAATTTACCCAAGGCCTCCTGCGGAAATTCTTTTGAAGATTGTTTTTTTTATTTGCACCAAAGAATTTGGAATTCTTTGGGGTTTCCGTCATTGATTTCTTGAGAAATTATCTAGGCATTTCATAATTAGTTCTTCCAAAAATCCCTTTGCTTACAGATTTTTTTTCAGGAATTCTTTAAGTAATTACTCATAGTACATATTTGATGTAATGGTGGACAGTGTAGTTTGTTTCTGCCGTGCAGCTTCAAAATTAATTAATTTACGTGTGAAATAGTGCAAGTGCCGCGGGAAATAGTGTTTTACCGTGTGCCAATTGGATAATTACGACGACGACACCAGGTGACCAAGTGTCGGTGGGGTTTGTTCGCCTTTAATTTGTGTTTTTCTGCCACCCCAGCAGCAGTAATTGCTGGCGGGCGGCAAAGCAAATTTGGCATTTTTTATTGCTTCTCTGTGTTCTGTGTTGTGTTGTGTGCATGGTTTTGCATTTGTGTATAGGCTCCAGCGATGGTTGAGTGTAGTCTATGTGGTGGTAATGTGCTTCCAAGCGATTTACCCTTGTGCTGTTCGGGATGTGGATGTGCAAAAGTAGTCCACTACAAATGCACATCTCTGACCAAAGCAGTGGCAAAGGTAATAACGGAGAACGAAAATGTAGCGTTCAAATGTGATGAGTGTTTATCAAGCCAGTGTTGTGGCGAGCAGAATGTACTGCTTTCTAACGCACAAAAGTTCGAAGAGGAGATGAAGAAGATTTCTTCACTCGCCGATTCGCTTAGTGGCGTTCGAGAGCACATTGCTGCTCAGATAAACGAGACAATGAAATGCGAAATTGAACAATTGGGGAGAAATCTAAATTGTACATTGGAGAAGGCAATTTTTGGACTTGGGGAATTAGTTAATAAAGAAATGGAAAATATGAAATGTTCATTTTCTCAATTTAATTCGGGAAAGGCTGCAATGAATGTAAGACAAGGTACTTCTAGCACGGCTTCGGAGCCGAACTCGAATCCCAGAGGTAAAAAGCGTAGAGTTCAGGATGACGGTGCCGATACGTCAGATGATGTTTTCATTGAAAAAGTTAGTTTTGCGGATATTGTTAAGAACAACTCTGGGAATCAAACTAACGGTAAAACTAGTAGAAAGAAAAGCGTGAAGTCTAATGACGCTAATGTCACAAAGAAGGTTGAGGTGACTCGTAAGGCTCGTCCAGTCATTGTGATAAAGCCGCAAGAGTCCAGCCAGAGTAGCGATGATACTCGAAAATTTTTGTACACTAAACTGGATCCAAAAATACACAAGATCAGTAACTTTAGAAACGGGAAAGATGGCTCTATTATTGCTGAGTGTGCAACAGGATATAACGTAAATGTTGTTAAAGATGGCATTCAAAGTGAATTGGGTGAAAACTACAAAGCTGTTGTTCCCTCATCGGTGCCAAGACTTAAAGTGATGGGCATGTGCGATCAGTTTTCTTCCGATGAATTCATTCAAATCCTAAAGGACCAGAATGAAGACATCGCTATCAATGAAGTGAAAGTCATCCGTATGTTTGAAAATCCACGTTTCAAGTACAACAAGTACAATGCGGTGATTGAAGTTGATAAAAATACGTACAGTTGCATGTTGACCGCTAGGAAGGTAAATATAAGGTTTGATCGGTGCCTTGTTGTTCCAGACAATAGTATTGTACGATGTTTCGAGTGTGGAGAATTTGGGCACGTGAGCACTAATTGCAAGAACGGCACTAAGTGCTCTAAGTGCAGTGAAAGTCACAAGACATCTGAATGCACGTCAACTGTATTGAAATGTGTTAATTGTTGTAAAATGAATAACGAACGTAAACTTAACTTGAACGTTAACCACGCAGCTTTCAATGTTAGTGAATGTGAAGTCTATAAGAGACTTGTTCAAAGAAAAAAAAGCAGCTTGCATTTCAATGAATAGCAACCAAGTTCCGGTAGTAATGTGACACAATTTGATATTTTATATTTTAACATTGCGGGTTTATCTACAAACTACGTTGCACTACGTCAGATTGTAGAAGTTAAACGTCCACTTTTAGTCTTTTTATCAGAAACACATATTGTTGATATGGATGCGTTTGAACAGTACAGTATTCCGGGATATAATATAGCTGCTTGTTTGTCACATTCAAGACACACTGGCGGTGTTGCTATTTATGTCAAAGAATCAATTCAATTCAAGCTTCAATTGAACGAAGTTTGTGAAGGTAATTGGTTTTTGGGCATTACAGTTGTGCGAGGCATGAAGGTGGGTAATTATGGTTGTTTATATCAATCTCCCAGTTCAAGTGATCACCATTTTATTGCTATTTTAGAAAACTGGCTTGAGAGTTTCGTAGATCCTAGTAAATTAAACGTACTTGCTGGTGATTTTAATATTAACTGGTGTGACATTCATAATTCGAATCAGTTGAAACGATTATCGGAATTTTTTAATTTAAAACAAAAAGTAAATGAGTATACGCGTATTTCCAGCCATAGTAAAACTTTGATTGATCATGTTTATTCTAATTTTGACTCTGTTAGTACAGTTACGTGTTTAGATTTAAAAATAACCGACCATGAAACATTAGTTATTAACGTTGAGGATTCGCAAGAAGACGATAATGCGGTGAAGTTGAAGTGCTGGAAAAAATACTCAAAGCAAGCAGTTTCAAGGCTTGTCGAGAGAAACATGGATTTTCAAACAACGGATTCCCTGGATGTGAAATCAGCTGTTCTTACCGACGTTTTGAAAACCTGTACCAATGAATTAGTTGAACAGAAGATTGTTTCTTTGAAAAATTCTAACAGCTGGTACAATTTAGATCTACTGCGTCTTAAACGCACAAGAGATAAATTGTACAAAAAGTTACGTAGAAATAATAATAATTATAATTGGAAGAGGTACTGTGTTGCGCGTAATAAATATTCGCAATCGTTAAAACAAACGCGTTGCGAATATATACAGAGGAAAATTGATCAGCATCAAAACAACAGCAAAGAGTTATGGAAAATTTTAAAATCTTTGCTCAAACCTAGTAATTGTAAACCGCGGTCTATAACTTTTAAAGGCACATTAGAAGATAATGAACAAATAATAGCATGTAAATTTAATGAGTATTTCATCAATAGTGTTTCAGCAATTAACCAATCCATTGAGTTAGTTGATGAACCTGATGAAATAAAACAGCCGATAAACAATAATTGTAGATTTGAATGTTTTCACCCAATCACGATTGAAGAACTTAGGAATACTTGCTTTTCTATGGGAAAAACGGCTGGCGTAGATAATGTAAATGCAAAGGTAATACAAGATTGCTTTGATGTCATCGGCCACAACCTGCTGGACCTGATAAACGAATCACTGCAAACTGGGCACGTGCCACAGGTTTGGAAGGAATCTTTAGTGATTCCTATTCAAAAAGTTGCTGGGACGATTAAATCCGAAGAGTTTCGTCCTATCAATATGTTGCACACATTAGATAAAATTTTAGAACTTGTAGTTAAAGGCCAGCTATTAAATTATTTAAATAGTAATAACTTGCTTATACCAGAGCAATCGGGATATCGGGAAGGTCATTCCTGTGAAACCGCATTGAATTTGGTATTAGCAAAATGGAAAGAAAGCATAGAGCGAAAAGATACGATTGTTGCTGTATTTTTGGATCTGAAACGCGCCTTTGAAACAATTTCTCGGCCCTTATTGTTACAAAAAATCAGGCGTTTTGGAATTTCGGGTTCTGCATATAAATGGTTTGAAAGCTATCTGTGTGACAGAACCCAAAGGACTGCATTTAACGATTCTGTTTCGAGTCCCGTGAACAATAATCTTGGTGTTCCACAGGGAAGTGTATTAGGGCCCATTTTATTTATTATGTACATTAATGACATGAAACGAGTCTTGCGATATTGTGATATAAACCTTTTTGCAGATGATACTGTGCTATTCATTGCAGCTAAAAGTTTAGGCGAAGCCATATCCCATTTGAATGAAGATTTGCGTTCTCTGAGTAGATGGTTAAAATACAAACAGTTGAAGTTGAACATAGATAAAACTAAATTCATGGTAATTTCGCGTAGCCGAGTAAATGAGAACGTCTCAGTTAAAATTGATGATGAGACACTTGAACGCGTTCGGGAGATTAAATATCTTGGCGTGATTATTGATGATAGATTAAAATTTGACTCTCATATTAACAATGTCATCAAGAAAATAGCCAAGAAGTATGGAATTCTTTGCCGACTCAAAAACGATTTAACTATTGCTAGTAAGATACATTTGTATAAATCAATCATCTCTCCCCACATAGACTTCTGCTCTTCCATTTTGTTTTTAGCCAATGGAACACAAATATCGAGATTGCAGCGATTGCAAAATAAAATAATGCGTTTGATTTTGAGATGCAATAGATTCACATCCTCCTCTTTCTTATTGGATGCCCTACAGTGGCTATCAGTGAAGCAAAGAATTGTGTTTTTAACTTTGGTGTTCATTTTCAAGATAGTTAATGGTTTGCTGCCTCGATATTTGTGTGATCGAATTGAAAGAGGAAGTGACATTCATAGGTATAATACTAGAAACGCGGATGATGTAAGAACACCACATTTTTTAAACGGTGCTTCACAAAATTCCCTATTTTATAAAGGTATTAATGTTTTCAATTCGATGCCTACACACATAAAACTAGCACCAACATTATCACGGTTCAAGAGACTATGTATTTCACACGTCAAAGCTGCCTTTTGAACAGCTACTCTGTCAAATTTTCAATACTTGACTAAATTTGTATCTTGACGAAGTTCCTGCAAACGGATATTTTTGTTTGAACAATTTTGTATAACCTTTTAATATTTATTGAGGCACCAATAAACTATAATGTTCGCCTCGATGATGATGATGGAATTTTATTGTATTGACGTAATTTACTCTATTTTTTGTGTAGTCTACAAAAGTTTGAGTCTCGCGCGCGGTGACAGGTATAAATGACTTTTTTGTATTTATTTATCATATGGAATATTTGTACTGTTGAAGGATTCTGTAGAGTAGTAGTGAGTTGTCTAGTTGAATGTCGGGAATTTCTTGAGAATGAGAATATTGCCGACTGTTTTGACATCGCGCGAACGTTATCAATCCTCGCAATATTTTTGATTTTCTGATTTTTCATGATCACTAGTAATGCTTGCAAACATCTGTAGTTGAGAGCATCAGTATTTTAAAATTTATGTTTTTGCTGTATAGTGTGGCAAATTATAAAGTTGTTTATATCTGTGAAAATAATCAGACCGTATTAAGTTTGCAAATCTGATTACATTGTTTATAATTAATAATTATCTTAAAGATATATCGTCTAGCTCAAACCTTTGTAGGGGTATGTGGCGGGACCATCATCATCATCAGTACTCCTAGTACTTGTGGTACTACTTCATAGTACTGTCTGAACTAGCAGATTATAAAAATGCAATGTACATCGGGTTTCTTTCCACAGAATGTCAGAATTCATCCTATATTATCATATGCAGAAACTTTTAAAATATTTCATCGGGGAAATTTTGATTTTTTCATCTTTTTAGGTGTTTTTCATACAAATTTGCATGAAATTCTCATTTTCGGCCAATATCTCTCCCATACAAAATGTATGGAAAAATTTTCACCGATAGAATATCTTAAACCCTTTTGCACGTGAAAATATAGATTGAACACTGATGTTTGGTGGAAAGAAATCCGATGTACATTCAATTTTTATAATCTGCTGGTTCAGACATAGCGTGTGTAGTAATCCTTCCAGAACATCATCAAATATACCTCCAAAATCAACCCAATGATTCTTTCCTAATACATCTTAGAATTCATCTAGGCGATTCTAAAAGATTTTTTTTAGAAATTTCCACAAAAAATCCTACAGACATTTCTACAAGAGTTCCTTCGGGAATACATTCAAATTTCTTTGGAAAATCTCCCAAGGATCCATTCGGGTATGGCTTCAAAAATCTCAAAAAATCATCAAATATATTTTCCATGAGGAACTACTGCAAGATTCCTTCTTGAAGGAATCTCTAAAATCATTCTTGGAGAAATTCCTTGAGGTCCATCTGAAGGATATCTTGAAGAGTTTCATGATATAATCCTTGAATGGCTTTATGAACGGTTCCGAAATGGTATTTCTGAACGACTGCTTAAAGAAATTCTTACAAAAAAAATCTCAAAGGAATTCCTGAAGGGTTTCTTGATAATTGTTTGAAGAAATTCTTGAAGAAATGTCAGGAGGAGTTCCTGTAGCAATCATTGTAAGTATTCGTAAACCAATGCTTAGAAAGTTTTATTAAACAATCCCTGAAAAAAAGTTCTGAAGTAAATCATAGAGAAATTTTTGTAGAAGTCTTTGAAGTAACTGCCTGATAAATCGAAAAATATATTCTTGCCCGAAGGAATTCCCGCAGAAATCCTTCAAGAACGTAACATGCGTTCAGTTCTTAATTTTGATAAATGGGGCCCCTGAATTTCAGCTGCTATCTTATGCTAAATCAACACCTATGTTTGGTTCTGTGGTTAGGATATCAGGGACACTTCATAATGCTCATGAATTATACTTCCATATCGGTACTGAATATCGTAAAATTCAATTTTGATTTCGAACACATTTTTTATTGTATTTTGGGGCTCCTGCAGGTGCAAAGAGTAGTCATAAAATTAATATAAACAAAACTAACGAAACTACATGAATAAAGTGTGTACATTTATAATTGTTAATAATAGAACATTAAAATAGCCATCTGTGTCCCCCATTCCAAAATCTCTTGATTATCACGAAGAGGCCCCTACATACCTATCAGCAGACCGGCAAGTATTTAACTTATACTTACATATATGTAGGAATCTTTCGCTAATCACAGAACTTTATTCAAACTGGGGAAGGTTTATAACACTAGACCTGCCATGATTTGGAGGCCCCTTAGATTCGGGGCCCGGTGCGGACCGCACCCTCCGCCCCCCCCCCCCCCTTGCTACGCCACTGAGATGTCGGCTTACGGCACGTATCCTTTGCGGGATGCGCTGAGCTTTTGGTAGATTTAACGCGTTTCCTGTGAACGGCAGAGCGGTTCCATTTCCTCGCACTCCGCTTCTTCCAGGTGGCGCTTTTTCTTCCGGAAGAGACTTCCACTTCTGTCTGTATCGCTCCACATTCTGTCGGGTTCCATTCTGCAGCATTACCGCCTGCGCTGCATCCTTCTCCTCCAGAACCGCTCTGTACTCCTCGTCGAACCAATCGCTTCGTTGTCCCCGTCCCCGTATCCGATAGTGCTCTCGACTGCGTTGTTGATGGCTGCTTTGACTGTACTCCAGCAGTCCTCTAGAGGGGCCACGTCGAGCACACCCTCGTCCGGCAACGCTGCATCGAGATTCTGCACGTATACGGTGGCGACATCCGGTTGCTTCAGTCGCTCTAGGTCGTACCGGCGTTGCCGCCGGTACTGTACATTGTTGATAACGGAGAGTTTTGGGCGCAGTTTAACCATCACCAGGTAGTGATCGGAGTCGATATTAGCGCCACGATAGGTCCTGACGTCGATAATGTCAGAGAAGTGCCGTCCATCAATCAGAACGTGGTCGATTTGCGATTCCGTTTGTTGTGGTGATCTCCAGGTGTAACGATACGGGAGGCTGTGCTGGAAGAAGGTGCTACGAATGGCCATGTTCTTGGAGGCGGCGAAATCGATGAGGCGTAGGCCATTTTCGTTCGTCTGCTGGTGGGCGATGAACTTTCCAATCGTCGGTCTGAATTCCTCCTCCTGGCCTACCTGAGTGTTTAGGTCTCCCATGATGATCTTGACGTCGTGGTTTGGGCTGCGGTCGTACTCGCGTTCGAGCTGCTCGTAAACTGCGTCTTTGACATCATCTGGGACGTCATCATCAGTGCTTCCGGAGTGAGGGCTGTGCACGTTTATTATGCTGTTGTTGAAGAATCGGCCCTTGATCCTCAACCTGCGAACCCGCTTCAGTATATCGGCGAGTATGCGGGTGCTCTCGATGAAGTTGAGAGAGTTGCAGTTCCAAGTACCGAGCTTCCAATCGCAAGTCCCTTTTCGTCGCTGCGGTCGTCGCCATTGGTATCGGTTCGCATTCTCCTCTTGTTGATTTTTCGGTGCTAGTCTTTTTTACGACTGGACAAATCGCTTAATTTTTAAATAGGTTCGCGGGCACCGGGTCGTGGCAGATTCATAATAAGGAATTATCTCAACACCACTAAAAAAACAATCTATTGTAAAAAAGAACGCACAGCCACAGTGCTTTTGTCACATGAAAACCACTTTCTTTGAGAAACGTGCTTTACCCCGTCCTCTTCATATTATTCTCGACCTTGTTCAGCGAGATATGGTGCATCCAAATGGCTGCACCCTGTGTAGTGCACAGTACCACGGTTTCCCACAACAGAACCATGTCGCCATGGGTTACACAGCTTCCCTTCGCCAAAAAGATGTCATCCCGGAAAGGAAGGCGAAACCTAAAAATAGCGAATCTGGGAAACGTTCCAAAATACACCCGACTTGCCGGCAGGAAGTGGCAGCTGTTGCCGGGTGAATCACTAAAATTTAATGAAATATTCCAACTTTCGCCCTCCGTACATTATGTATGATGTAAGAAGTCCCACGTAAGTCGATGGTGGAAAATGGTCCGTATAATAGGCATATGTCGCCTGCCGCCAGGTTAAATCAGTTTTCCTCGACAATAATTGGGATATCTTGAAAACACTTTTCACTAATGACTCCCATTTGGTTTTTTTTTCAATCTCCGATTGGATTAAAAAGTAACCTTTCTGCTAATGGGCATGTCAGATAAGATCAAAGCGAGCAGCAAATGAGCCATAAGGAAAACTCGTCATCTGGAGTGGAAGTGTCAGTACAAATAGGCCTAATTAAATATTTACTCGAAGGTGCCCTTTTACGAAACGATTACAGAGTATTCACTCTTTTTTGTTCAGTGGTTATCAAAAAGTGAAAGGACTTTAAAATGGCTTTGCCAGTCTAAATTGCAGCCATTTTAACCTTGTCCGACGTTTCGGTCACATTTAAGATCTTCCTCAGGGACTTTAAAATTGTTTATAAATTTAATTGATTTGTTCTGTGTGTAGTGCAGTTTTAATGTGAACATTAACTATTGATTTAACGTTAGTTATACTGCGACGTTTATTTTTTTTACGTTCGGTGCCCACCACTGCATCTCATAAGTTGCGTAATTGGAAATGAACTAACGAACTTTTTTCTCTTCCTCTCTACTCTGATTTCAGGTTTTGCACGCGTTCGAATATCAAACATCCGAAATTCGTTCCAATAAGTTGCGTGAAATCAGTCTTGTTGAAAGTTATATCTACCTATATCTGCCGGTTCTGAGAGTCAGTTATGATATTACCTGGCAGACAACTTAGAAAATTCGTAAAGCGGGAGCAAATGTGGAAGAAATGCCAAGTGTTTGCATTGAGTCATCTTGGAAAGTGCTTTCAGCGTTAACGAGATTCAATTTAATATCACAAGGAAATAGTGGGGGAAATGTGGGTTGTGAAAGTGTAAAGTTAAGGGTGGGTTAATTCCAGCCAGCGTGTGAAAACGGTGCGATTCGAATCGAAAGAGCGAAATTTTTGAGTGATCAATGTGTTATAAATAATTAAAACCCGAATCCCGGGTAGTGTTGTTACGGGGATGAGTGTGTGATTTCAATGGAATAAGAGTTTTTTTTTCGATAAAGTGAAAACGACAAAATGAGCGACACGGTCGAGCTGGAACGGTTGATCAACTGTACCCAGGCAACGATTCGGCGGTTTCCTTGGTCCACCGAGTACAATGCGACCGTGATTGGCGAGTTTAACCGGACGGAAATATTGGACGTGCTCGGTGAAATGATTACACGGGGGAAAAGCTACGTGCCGAAGGAGGCGGAAGCGGTGACATTAAGGTAAATGTGCGTTCAGTTGAACTTTCTATCTCTCTCTGTCGGTATCCAGCTGGGTATTCAGGTCCAATAGCAATTTTATTACAGTAGCGGCATATGCTCATATGCCATATGGCATATGCTTTTGTTTCAAACGCAAACTTATGTGTCTCTGACAGATTTTCTGCCGCCGAATCTGAAACGTGTGTTAAGTGTACCTCAACGCCACAAATGGAGACTGCCCGACTGTGATTTTTCTCCGTTCCTGAGTTATGACCAATTTTGTGGAAATGGTCCAGATGTTGGTTGATTTTCGACCGTCTTGATTATTAATATGCACAAAATTGGTCATAACTCGGGAACGGAGGAAAAACGCTCTTGAAAATTTTACAGAATATAGCTTATGCAATTCCCTTCCAAAAATATTTTTTAAGTATTTTTCCGGACTTCGATAATAGTTTTTCCGACTTTTCCAATCGATTTTCCTCAACAGTGGAAAATTTTGTAGAAAACAATTTTCATTTTGTATTTTTTTTTTCAATTGCTGAGAAAATTTGCTAATGATTTCACAAAAAAATATTATGTCTACGATGCTTCGTTCTTGAGTTATGATTTTTCAAAGTAGGTGGTGTCTGTGGAAAATGTTGGTTTTCCACTAAAGTTTTCCGGAAAATTAGGCGACCCGGATTTTTCTCAATTTTGTTTTTGTTCATATATCTAAGAACCCTACCTGTGAAACAAATTTCATTGACCTTGGTACCAATTTGTCCGATAATAAAAAAAAATCCCCTGAACGTCCATAAATTACGTCACGCAAAAAATGCTCATTTTCAACCCCCCCTCCCCCCTATGCCACATTTTTTGTATGAGGGCTCCAAATTTTTTGTATGGGTCGTCACACTTTGCTGAACCCCCCTCCCCCCTCAAAGCGTGACGTAATTTGTGGACGCTCCCTATTGCCAATCCTACACATGGGGCTCGGTTCGATTTCATGCTACGGATGGCCGTTTTTATCTCCTGCAATGATGGAACTTCGGTGTTGACACGGGTAATGCGCCGAACCCTTGGCGGATCATGCTGAGGTGTTGATAGCGTGGCCGACACCTGAAAAAAAAATCCAAATGCTCGAACCAGCGCAGCGTTTTAACAGGTCAGCCAGGTCGGTAAATAACAGTCTAGACTTGGCTTTCCGCCATCCACCAGGTGTTACAGAAATGTCGCGTATACAACGTGCCCACGCATCACTTCATCGATTTAAAATCGGCGTATGATACAATCGATCGATCACCTACACTCCCGATCAAAAGTTTGGGGTCACCCCCTCAAAAACATGTCATTTTTTCAGGCAAATATCACCGCCAATTTGCGTCCGATTTCAAAACCCTAGGTTCAATTCGAAAGATAATAAGTCAAAGAAACTTTGAACATGATTTAAAAGAAACTTTTTCAAAAAATGTAAAAAATGTAAACTTAATCCAAAGTTGCCAAATTAAAAAAAAAATGAATATAAGCTTACGGCAGTGTCACTGGAAATTGGGTCGACCAAATTTTAAGATGAGAGCGGCAATATAACCTATTTTCTATTAGCTTTCAACTGCTTTTTACTGAACTTGGCTAAAAAAATCTAGGGAAAAAGTTATTAAGTAAATTAACTCTTCATGTCATCAGCCAAAAGCTTGGGGTCACTATCGTAATCTATAGTTCAATTTTAATTCTTTTTGGCTCATTTCAAAGATAATTACCTAAATTTACGTTCGATGTCTTTAACTTAACGTATTTAACGATTTTTGTATAAAAAAATGTTATGTAAAGTTAGCACATTTTACCACGCTTCAAAAAATGAGGCAACTTTACGTTAAGTTTTAGCATGTAAATTTCAACAAATATGTGTGGTTCAATGTCTATGCAGTAAGAACCATTCATTATGTTTTAAATAAGCCAAAAAGAATTAAAATTGAATAAAAGATGGCAAAGATATCTACAAATCAATTTTCCATGTTTTACGATAGTGACCCCAAAATTTTGGCCGATAAACCTTTTTGAAGGGTGACCCCAAACTTTTGGTCGATGACATCAAGGGTTAATTTACTTAATTACTTTTTTTTCTAGATTTTTTAGCTAAGTTCTGTACAAAGCAGTTGAAAGCTAATAGAAAATAGGTTATATTACCGCTCTCATCTTAGAATTTTTTTCGACCCAATTTTCAGCGATACTGCCGTAAGTTTATATTCATTTTTTAGAAAATTTGGCAACTTTTGATCAGGAGTGTATCTATATAAGGCTGGATTTATGGGCGAACGCGCTACAACGGACCAGATGTCCGCCATCCGCCAGGTGTTGCAGAAATGCCGCGAATACAACGTGCCCGCACATCACTTGTTCATCGATTTCAAATCGGCGTATGATACAATCGATCGAGAACAACTATGGCCGATTATGCACGAATACGGATTTCCGGATAAACTGATACGGTTGATCAAGGTGGCGATGGATCGAGTAATGTGGGTAGTTCGAGTATCAGGGACACTCTCGAGTCCCTTCGAATCTCGCAGAGGGTTACGGCAAGGTGATGGTCTTTCTTGCTTACTGTTTAACGTCTCCTTAGAAGGCGTAATAAGGAGGGCGGAGATAAACAGGAGTGGGAAGATTTTAACGAAGTCCATTCAGCTGCTCGGTTTCGCTGATGACATTGATATTGTGGGAAATCATACTTACCTTACCGATCAGGCTAAGGCCGGGGTGGCCTCTGCTGTACATAGTAGCCGTCTCCATTCCATTCGGCCCATGGCTGTTTGTCTCCAGCTCCGCACTCTGCGTAGGGTCCGCAGATCGTCCTCCACTCGGTGCTATCCGACATCCTGATGACGTGACCCGCCCGCCGTAGCCTCCCGATTTTCGCGGTATGGACGATGGTTGGTTCTCTCAGCAGCTGATGCAGCTCGTGGTTCATTCGCCTTCTCCAAGTCCCGTCTTCCATCTGCACTCCGCCGTAGATGGCACGCAACACCTTCCGTTCGAAAACTCCAAGGGCGCGTTGATCCTCTGCTCGTAGGGTCCATGTTTCGTGCCCATAGAGAACGACCGGTCTAATCAGCGTTTTGTAGATAGTTAACTTCGTGTTACGGCGAACTTTATTCGATCGTAGAGTTCTGCGGAGTCCAAAGTAAGCACGATTTCCTGCCACAATGCGCCTCTGAATTTCTCTGCTGGTATCGTTGTCGGCGGTCACCAGTGAGCCTAAGTACACGAATTCTTCAACTGCCTCGATTTCATCACCGTCGATATAAATTCGGGGTGGCGGGCGCGGTGATTCTTCCCTGGAGCCCGTTGCCATCATGTACTTTGTCTTCGACACATTAATGACTAATCTGATTCGCTTGGCTGCACTCTTTAATCGGATGTACGTTTCCGCCATCAATCGTCTAAAATTTATGAGCAATAATATCAATATCATCAGCAAAACTAAGCAGCTAAACAGACTTCGTGAAAATCGTCCCACTCGTGTTTATCCCCGCTCTCTTAATTACACCTTCTAAAGCAATGTCGAACAGCAAGCACGAGATTCGAAGGGACTCGAGAGTGTCCCTGATACTCGAACTACGCACATCACTCGATCCATCGTCGCCTTGATCAATCGTATCAGTTTATCCGGCAATCCGTATTCGTGCATAATCTGCCATAGCTGTTCTCGATCGATTGTGTCATACGCCGATTTGAAATCGATGAACAAGTGATGTGTGGGCACGTTGTATTCGCGGCATTTCTGCAACACCTGGCGGATGGCGAACATCTAGTCCGTTGTAGCGCGTTCACCCATGAATCCAGCCAGAGATTGCCCCACGAACTCTCTTGCAATCGGTGATAGACGGCGGCATAAAATTTGAGAGATTATCTAGTAGGCTCGCTCAGTAGTGTGATCGCGCGATAGTTCCCTCAATCCAACTTGTCGCCCTTTTTGTAGATGGGACACAAGATACCTTCCATCCATTCATCCGGTAATACTTCCTCCTCCCAAATCTTGGTAATATCCCAGTGTAAAGGGCGAACACGATGAAATTGCCACACAGAAAATATTGTATAACTTTTGATTGCGTTCGCCAAAATAGCTATTTTTTTACGATGAATAGTATATTATGTGTAGCTAATACCATAAAATTTTCATTGAAATTGGAAATTGCCACTTGAGAATCTTGTGCAAACAAACATTTTGGAAAATACCACTTTTTTGCCGTTTCAACGCTGGCGCCAAAAATACTGAACCGATTTCAATGAAAATTTTTATGTACGTAAAGTATGTATGTAGAAGTAGTTTGTCAAAATTTCATTCAATTTGAACATACCGTTAAAAAGTTATAGCCATATATGTCGCACTATGTCACAATATGTGGTTTTTTTGTATACCGTCGATGGGGGTGACAATGGGTCTGGGGGGTTAGATTGGGTCAAAACGGAGAAACATAAAATTGGAAATAGATCATCAACTATCGGTAATTTATATTGAAAACTTTATATTATTTCAAAGAGAATATGTTTTTACACGTCATGATGCAGAATAAGATGTTTAGCAATAATCGTTTTTTGTCAAATTAGTGGCTAAACTTATATGATGAAACTACTAGTAAATCACTCTGAAAAAATTTCTCCTTCGTAATGTTTCACACAAGTACCCAACCATAAATTTTCTTTTAAGTGGTTAGCTGTAGGTATTACCTGGTTGATGCAACGGAAAAAGCGGGCTGACAATGCACTTTTTATTTAAAAATTCAATATTTTCGATCCTATGTCTTAATATTAAGAATGGGGGTGAGATTGGGTCAAGCAAGTTATCGAGTGCACATAACCTTAACTAAAAATTCAACTTGTTATCCAGTCCCCATTTGACGTTAGAGTGGTGCCATGTTTACCGTATCTTCATAAAAGCACGCTTTTTTTTCGAAAATATGTCGAAGAAGCGTCAAGCGAGTGTGTTCATACGTTTAGTGCCTAAAATCATTTATAACAATAAACCCATGCGTTTGGACAGCTTCTCTGATCATCAGCTGATCTTTAGTGTACTGCAATATCGTAAGCTCACAAAATAGACTTGATAGCGTTTTTCTTCTTCACTCATTTTTTAAATTTTAAGGAAATATCGTGAAACTACCAGACGGTAGTGGCATCCAGAAAATATTGGGGCCGTAAAACCGGGAACATGACAAAATTTCGGAAAACGAACGAACGTCGGAAAATATCATGTTTTTTTCAGTAAATCTTACTATGCGCCTCTCCCTCATTGTAATCCCCCCTCCTCTCATGGAGATTGAAACTTTAAATGAGGATGATTATGGTGGCTAAAAATGGCGATACAACATGCACACTTTATTTTATCAAATTTCAACCATTTTTTCGATTGTATTAGCCCTTTTAGGTGGATTAATCATCTTTTAACATTATTTAAGTTTTTATTCGTCATGGTTACATTGTATTTTAAGTAGGTTTACTAGATATGATCAATAAAATTAACTTGTATTCTCAGATAGGCGACTTCGAATACTTTGACCCATTCTCACCCCCTCTAAGGGGGTAACTTTTGAAAGAAGAAAAAGACATCTCCAATTTTTTGATATGTTACGTATAAATGTCCCAGTTTTAAATTGATGCAAAAATTTTGAAAATCGGTGGTTGCCCTCATGGTGAAAAAAATGTTTTGGTATATAAATCCAAGATGGCGGCCAAAATCAATATGGCCGACCCAACTTTTTATTATTGTAAATAGTAGCTCTATCTTTCCTCTTTTCAACAACAATTCGTTTTGAGGTGGTTGTTGGAGAAACTTTCGAGTTATAACGGTTTAAGTGAGCCACCATTTGACCAAAATCGAGGGGTCCGCAAAAATTGTTGTGGCTCTAACTAACGGGGGGTCCATCAATTTGAGTAACCAAATGCATTTTTCTTACTTTTTAGGCGAGGGCTTTCAGGAAATCGGCACCCTAAACATTTTTGAAGACAAGGTGTAAATAGTGGGCCGGTCTCAGCGAGAATTATTTTGCGTTTAGCACTAAATTGATTTCCGAAAAAACTTCATTGACTTCCGCTGCCTTTCCTATGCGTTAAACATAACGTCGGAAGTAGTGCGCTGTACAGTAAATCTGGTTTGCTATACAGCGCACTACTTCCGACGTAATGTTTAACGCATAGGAAAGGCAGCGGAAGTCAATGAAGTTTTTTCGGAAATCAATTTAGTGCTAAACGCACAATACCCACTGTCAAAGTTTTATAAAAATCGGGACAGTGTTACCAGTTCTACAGTCAAAAAAAGTGCACGCGGAACTAAAAATGGTCAAAAAGTACCTAAAATTTACCTTGAAGCGATTTGAGCTTTGGATATTTACTAGAAAAAGTACTGAACCGATTTCGATAAAATTTTTACCACTTAATTGATACTTCGTTAAGAATATCGAGTGAAATTTTCAAACGTTTTGATGAGGTAACAAAAAAGTTATAGCCTAAGTACTTTTTTGAAATGGGTGCACAAATTTTCTAAAATCTCATTTTATGATATCGACAATATATGCGCCAATACTCAACCGTTTTCAAAGAAAATTTTATGGTATTAGCTACACATAATATACTATTCATGGTCAAAAAATTAGCTTTTTTGACAAACGCAATCAAAAGTTATCCAATATTTTCTGTGTGGCAATTTCATCGTGTCCGCCCTTTAGTGCTCTCACCAGTGCTTCTCCACCGTATTTTAGAAGCTCGCTTGGTAGTTGATGTGCTCCAGCGGCTTTGTTGTTTTTCAACTGGCCAACCTCCTTTTCAATCTCTTGGGGGTCAGGGGCCGTCAGACTTTCGTCCTGTGCACATACTCCTAGATCTGTTGCCACGCCACCTTCGGTAGTTGCAACGTCGTCATTGAGGTGCTGATCGTAATGCTGCTGCCACCACTCGACCACCTCACGCTCGCTCGTGAGAATATTCCAACATGTTGGCTGGTTGCACAAAGCCTCAGCGCGAGCGGTTCAGCTTCTCGTAGAACTTTCGTGTGTCTTTAGCTCTTCCATCACTTCGCGATCTCGATTTTCCTGCTGGCACTTCTTCATCCGGAAGACTGAGTTCTGCCTGTTCCGCTATAACGTGCCTCGTACGGTGTTGCAGCATTCTCGCCCATGCTGCATTCTTCTCGTTTTTCAACTGTTCACATTCGCCGTCGTACCATGTGATTCGGAGTAGCGAAGCCTAGTGCTGTAGCCGAGGTACTACCTATGGCGGATTGGATGTCCCTCCAGCCATCTTCAAGTGTAGCTGCGCCAAGGCTGCTCTTCCGTTGGTAGACTGCTAACTGCTGTCTTGAGCAGGGATGGGATCATTCATTTGCAAAGAGTTACAAAGAGTTACATCTCAGTTCAGAAGCATTCTATCAAAAAACTATATCTGGATGAATTAAACCTTGTAGTTTTATCTGAAAGTTCGCCGAATAGCATTGGGGTCGCACACATATACCAAATTCGTGAACGAGCTGTGAAGGCAACTCTCCACGCGGTGAATGCAAATAACATTCACGCCGTGGATAGTTGCGTTTGCTGCCTTCTGTTGACTTTATCATTGGCGCTACGCTAGTACATTGTTCTTCAAAATTTCAGGTAAAACAAAAATGAAAAAGTGCTCCATACATTAGTTTTTGCTACGATGTTTCTGAAGCGAGTTATTAACAAGTGAATGTAAATGATTGCAAATGAATGATCCCATCCTTGGTCTTGAGCCACTTCTTCGATGCTGCTGCTGCTCGATGTTGAGCCACGGCGTTCGACTTCGACGCGTGGTGATAACTGTCGAAAGTTTTGAGCGCATGCATACAGCGACTAAGTAGTGATCCAAATCTATATTCGCACTGCGGTATGTTCTTCTTCTTCTTCTTTATGGCTCGACGTTCGAATTGGAACTTGGCCTGCCTCTCTTCAACTTAGTGTTCTTAGAGCACTTCCTCAGTTATTCATTGAAGGGCTTTCTTTGCCTGCCATTGCATGAATTTGTACATTGTGTGGCAAGTACAATGATACGCTATGCCCAGGGAGTCGAGAGAATTTTCTCGATCGGAACGGAAATCGGACCCGCCGTTTCCGGATTGGTGATCCATAGCCTTAATCACTAAGCTAACTTGGAGAGCCCCAGTGCGGTATGTGCGGACATTGATTATATCCGAGAAGAATTTTCCGTCGATTTGAACGTGGTCTTTGGATATTCTACCAGGAGTTCTCCTTTGCTAGTTGATCTGATTTTTTTTGTAGGTAAGTTTGTATTACGCATTTATTTGGAAATTATTTGCCAATTAATTGAAAATCCCCTAAACACATCTTTTTAACCTTTTTTCTACAATTTCTTTTGGAAATACTTCGGTAATTTGGAAATTTGTGCAATTTGTTTGTACATTCTATCGATATTTTCTTTGAAAATTTCCTTATTGTTTCCACTCCACTGGGGGCAGAAACCTTTTAGTCTATTCCACACAGAAATGAACATAACGTGACTCTTAACTTAGACTGATCTAAAAATGCTTGAATCGAATGTAGATAGAAATGTTTGTTAGTAGGGATGATATCGAAGGAGAGGATTTACCCCAGCAAGTATCCTAATGCAAAACTTAAAAGAACCGACTGAGTAGCAGCAGCCTGGCGTCGGTCCATTTACATAGAAGGGGAAGCACTAATCACTAAACAACATCGATTAAACTGATTAAACGTCGGGATCACACATTTCAAAAAAAGCAGAAAATCATGGCTTACGCAGCAATTTAATCTGTTTAGTGAGTACCCCTAGTATATTACTGTACAGTTTACATTCAGCATTTGTTTTCTGCAATTTCTCTCCAAAAAGAATAGTTATAAAATTGTTTGTCCAATATTTTGAACGATTCTACAAAAAAAAATCCTAGCAGAATTACAGTCGCAGGAATTTTTAAACTATGAAATTCCGGAAGCATTGTCAAAGATATGCCGATGTTATTTCCAAAGATATTGCTGAAGGAATTCGCAATGAAATCGACAATTGTTTTTTCCACAGAAATAGCCGGAGTATGTACCGAAGGTACTCCCAAACACATTGCCGATGGATTTCCAAAAGAAATTGCAGATAAAAGGTTAAAAGGATTTGCCAAGTAAATTTCTCAATTTGTAAACGATTTCCCAATAAATGGGTAAAATAATTTACAAAATTAAATTCAACGAGTTTTCAGTTAGCAAAAAGATTTTTATATAAGCTTCCGAAAGAATTTTCCAAAGTTTTTCAAAAGCAATTGCCGAAGAAATTCGGCAGTCCCTTCGAATCTCGCAGAGGGTTACGGCAAGGTGATGGTCTTTCTTGCTTACTGTTAAACGTCTCCTTAGAAGGCGTAATAAGGAGGGCGGAGATAAACAGGAGTGGGAAGATTTTAACGAAGTCCATTCAGCTGCTCGGTTTCGCTGATGACATTGATATTGTGGGAAATCATACTTACCTTACCGATCAGGCTAAGGCCTGGGTGGCCTCTGCTGTACATAGTAGCCGCCTCCATTCCACTCGGTCCATGGCTGTTTGTCTCCAGTTCCGCACTCTGCGTAGGGTCCGCAGATCGTCCTCCACTTGGTCGACCCACCTAGCTCGCTGCGCTCCACGTCTTCTTGTACCGGTCGGATGACTCTCGAGAACCATTTTAGTCGGTTTGCTATCCGAGATCCTGATGACGTGACCCGCCCGCCGTAGCCTCCCGATTTTCGCGGTATGGACGATGGTTGGTTCTCTCAGCAGCTGATGCAGCTCGTGGTTCATTCGCCTTCTCCAAGTCCCGTCTTCCATCTGCACTCCGCCGTAGATGGTACGCAACACCTTCCGTTCGAAAACTCCAAGGGCGCGTTGGTCCTCTGCACGTAGGGTCCATGTTTCGTGCCCATAGAGGACGACCGGTCTAATCAACGTTTTGTAGATGGTTAACTTCGTGTTACGGCGAACTTTATTCGATCGTAGAGTTCCGCGGAGTCCAAAGTAGGCACGATTTCCTGCCACAATGCGCCTCTGAATTTCTCTGCTGGTGTCGTTGTCGTCGGTCACCAGTGAGCCCAAGTACACGAATTCTTCAACCACCTCGATTTCATCACCGTCGATATGAATTTGGGGTGGCGGGCGCGGAGATTCCACCCTGGAGCCCTTTGCCATCATGTACTTTGTCTTCGACACATTAATGACTAATCCGATTCACCTGGCTTCACTCTTTAGTCGGATGTACGTTTCCGCCATCGTCTAAAATTTACGAGCAATAATATCAATATCATCAGCGAAACCAAGCAGCTGAATGAATTTCGTGAAAATCGTACCACTCGTGTTTATCCCCGCTCTTCTAATTACACCCCCTAAAGCAATGTTGAACAGCAAGCACGAAAGACCATCACCTTGCCGTAGCCCTCTGTGAGATTCGAAGGGACTCGAGAGTGTCCCTGATACTCGAACTACGCACATCACACGATCCATTGTCGCCTTGATCAATCGTATCAGTTTATCCGAGAATCCGTATTCGTGCATAATCTGCCATAGCTGTTCTCGATCGATTGTATCATACGCCGATTTGAAATCGATGAACAAGTGATGTGTGGGCACGTTATATTTGACCACGTTCTGCAACACCTGGCGGATGGCGAACAACTGGTCCATTGTAGCGCGTTCACCTATAAATCCAGCCTGATATTGCCCCACGAACTCTCTTGCAATCGGTGATAGACTGCGGCAGAAAATTTGAGAGAGTCCCATGTAGGCAGCGCTCAGTAGTGTGATCGCGCGGTAGTTCCCGCAATCCAACTTGTCGCTCTTTTTGTAGATGGGACACAAGATACTCTCTATCCATTCATCCGGTAATACTTCCTCTTCTCAAATCTTGGTAATGACCCAGTGTAGTGCTCTCACCAGTAATTCTTCACCGTGTTTTAGAAGCTCGCTTGGTAGTTGATCTACTCCAGCGGCTTCGTTGTTTTTCAACCGGCCAACCTCCTCCTCAATCTCTTAGAGGCCGGAAGCAGGCTTGGAAAGCGTCAGCGTCAACACGGGTCGTCACGCGAATTTTACAGAAGTGCCTCTCTCAATGTCATCGAATCGGGAGGCAATGACCAAGATAGGCTAACAATATTCGCTCATTCTTTTGTCATGACGGAGCGTGACATGGTTGTAAACAAGG
Source organism: Aedes albopictus (assembly GCF_035046485.1). NCBI lineage: Eukaryota > Metazoa > Arthropoda > Insecta > Diptera > Culicidae > Aedes > Aedes albopictus. The sequence goes on from NC_085136.1 coordinate 253,119,770, forward strand.
CAATTACTACAACATTCATGGATTTTGTCATTGTTTAAATCCTACAAAGCATAAATGTATATCCTCTCTATCTGTTACATACAACGGCTAGCCTAAATTTGCTTGGACCAGGTGAAAATTTTAATTTCAAAACAATATGAAAGTTTCCGTCATGACGCTTGATCATTGCAAAATGACATGACGAAGTGCGTGAATGCTCGTTTTGTCTTGTGACGATGAAAGGGCCTACTTGTTCATCGTCATGGGAAGCTCACGACCAATAACAGCGCTGGCCGGAAGTCCTTCGTCCTGTAAACATACTCCTAGATTTGTTACCACGCCATCTACTTGTACTTGTAACGTCGCCATTGAGGTGCTCATCGTAATGCTGCTGCCACCTCTCGACCACCTCACGCTCGCTCGTGAGAATATTCCCGTGATTATCTCGGCACATGTCGGCTTGTGGCACAAAGCCTCTGCGCGAGCGATTCAGCTTCTCGTAGAACTTTCGTGTGTTCCTAGCGCGGTACAGCTCTCCTATCGCTGCACGATCTCGTTCTTCCTGCTGGCGCTTTTTCATCCGGAAGACTGAATTCTGACTGTTCCGCGCCTGTCTGTAACATGCCTCATTCGTTCTCGTACGATGTTGCAGCATTCTCGCCTCTTCTCGTTTTTCAACTGTTCACATTCGCCGTCGTACCATGTGATTCGGAGTCGCGAAGCCTAGTGCTGTAGCCGAGGTACTACCTATGGCGGATTGGATGTCCCTCCAGCCATCTTCAAGTGTAGCTGCGCCAAGCTGCTCTTCCGTTGGTAGGGCCACTGCTAGCTAACTGCTGCGCGTAGTCTTGAGCCACTTCTTCGTTACGCAGCTGCTCGATGTTGAGCCGCGGCGTTCGACTTCGACGCGTGGTGATAACTGCGCATGCATACAGCGAGAGTAAGTAGTTATCCGAATCTATATTCTATGTTCTTCTTCTTCTTTATGGCTCGACATTCGAATTGGAACTTGGCCTGCTTTCTTTCTTTGCCTGCCATTGCATGAATTTGTACATTGTGTGACAAGCACAATGATACACTATGCCCAGGGAGTCGAGAAAATGTTCCCGACCGGAACCCGCCGTCTCGGATTGGCGATCCATAGCCTTAACCACTAAGCTAACTGGAGAGCCCCAGTGCGGTATGAGCGGACATTGGTAATATTCGAGAAGAATTTACCTTCGATGAGAACGTGGTCTTTGGATTTTGTACCAGGAGTTCTCCTTTGCTAGTTGCTCTGATTTTTTGTATGTAAGTTTTTATTACGCATTTATTTGAACATTATTTGTCAATTAATTGAAAATCCCCTAGACACATCTTTTTAACCTTTCTTCTACAATTTCTTTTAGAAATACTTCGGTAATTTAAAAATTTGTGCAATTTGTTTGTATATTCTATCGACATTTTATTTGAAAATTTCCTTATTGTTTCCACTCCACTGGGGGCAGAAACCTTTTAGTCTATTCCACACAGAAATGAACATAACGTGACGCTTAACTTAGACTGATCTAAAAATGCTTGAATCGAATGTAGATAGAAATGTTTGTTAGTAGGGATGATACCGAAGGACAGGATTTACCCCAGCAAGTATCCTAATGCAAAACTTAAAAGAACCGACTGCGTAGCAGCAGCCTGGCGTCTGTCCATTTACATCAGTGATCACCAAACTGCGGCCCGCGGGCCGCATGCGGCCCTCGACCAGGTTTTGTGCGGCCCGCGAACTTTTTTTTGGAATGTTTTAGTAAATGGCCCACTCATAAATTCCAAAAGGAAAACCAGAAAATTCACCATATTTTAAAACTTTCATGAGAATGAATATTGACTACTGAAGTTTTGCCAATATCATTTGGAGTTTCTCAAAAGAAGTAAATTTTTTGAAAGATTTAAAAAGGCTGGTGATGTACCTGGGCTTGTTAGGGGAATATCTGTAAATAAAAAGAAAATCGTGTTAAGTACTTTTCCTTTGAATTTCACTAAGAATTTGCATCCTTTGCCGGACACGTATTTCGACCTCAACTGTAACTCGACTCCAGTCAAGTACAAGACACTGAAGACGACCTTACAGTTGAGGTCAAAATACGTATCTGTCAAAGGATGCAAATTCTTAGTGGAATTCAACGGAACAGTACTTAACACGATTTTCTTTTTTTTAGTGTAAAAGGCTACTTTTTTGAATTTTGTTTTTAAATTATTTGAAACTGTTGTTAAGAACGATGTGATTCGCTTAAATAACGAGTTTCTGATAATTATCACAGGTTCTCTGTCATGGACTTTGGACTTGTGGCAGATTTCGTTAACAGAAATTTGTGTATACTACTTAATTTTCTTCTATTCTACCAAGAAACTATTCCGATTTTTTTTACAAAATTGAACCTACAATTTCTTTTAAAGGAAGTGTTGCCCAAACTTTCAAAATTTCGCTAAAAACTTAAGTAATTAGACTTAAGCATAAGATACTTTTCATTCCCTTAGAAATACTTTTGGGAATTCCTCTTAAAATGTCTATTCCAAATCGGCCACAAATACTTGAAAATCATGTCTGCAGGTTTTCCTAAGTTGCTTCCTATGAAATAACGCTAGAAAAACTAAATAAAAAAGATCATCAAGGACTTCCAACAGAGTGTCTTCAGCCTTAAATTCCGATTCTTCCGAGAACCCTGAAATCCCTGCAAATCATTCTGAAAATTCTTAAAATCCACGAGAAGTCCCAAAAAACCTCACAGTTCCACATCCTCCAGGTTGTTAAGCTCACGTTCAATATTAAAAAGAATAATAATTTCTTCTCATTCGTGAATTTTTAATGCTATTTCTTAACAATTTTCAAAACATCAAACAAATGCATTTTGTGTTGAACCTTGAAAATTGTCGAAAATAAATCGATACATAAACTCTTAAATGACTTGCGGCCCGCAGAATGCTTGGAAAATTCAATTTTGGCCCGCAAAGTCAGTTAGGCTGAGGATCACTGCTCTATTTGTTGAAGTGAGCAGTGTGTGCCCTATTGAGTCTTCGCATCTCACTCCTTACGAAGAATAAACAAACCGTTTTTTTTTTGTTTTCGCTTTTTATGTACACACACGTATAGTCGATAGTCCATGAAGGATGTAACTTTTCTTTTATCGTTAGTTTAATAAACTGTTCTAAGTTCTTTGCAATTTTCGCGATTGTAATTCTTTTGTTCGAAAGCGCCCAACAGGTTATGGGCCCAGTTGCGCGGTGATTGACGGAGAAAGCTAATTACGGATCGGAAAGCGAAGAACTTTGTGCGTTTTTGTATCGTTCGCGTTCTGAGTGATTTGGAGACAACAGAATGGCGGAGTCGAAGATAGTAGTTGAACGCCTCAACTGTTTCAACTGGTCCAGCTGGAAGTACAGGATGGAGCAGCTTTTGCTGAAGGACCAACTGCATGATATGATTACTCAGCCGAAGCCAGAGCCTACACCCGGAGATTGGGAAAAGAAGGATGTACAAGCCAGGGCTATGATCGGCCTTGCGTTAGAAAATGACCAACTGTGCCATGTTATGGGTGCTCTAACAGCGAAGGATATGTGGGACGCTCTAAAGAGCTATCATGAGAGACTGTTCACCTTGCAGATGGAAGAAGGTGGAAATCTGGCGGAACATTTGGTCCAGCTGTCGGAGCTTGTTCAACGGTTAGTGGCCATGGGTGAGGACCTCAAAGAGCACTGGGTAATAGCGGTGTTGTTGTCAAGCCTTCCCAGAAGTTACGACACATTGATCACGGCGTTGGAAACTCGTCCGGAGACGGAGCTTAAGCTGGAGTATATAAAAGGACGGTTATTGGATGATTGGAGACGTCGATGTGATAATGGTGATTGTGATGCCGGCAAAGCGTTAACCGTTGCGACTAAGAGTACTGTGAGGAAGAAGAAAACCTGCTACTGCTGCAAGCGAGATGGGCATTTTTGGCGGGATTGTCCAAAACTCGATGTGTCTGACGAAGGCGATGAACGTGAAGATCAATGGAAACAAAGTGCAAGGATGTCAAAGCTACGATCACCGAAGCATGATGGAGGAGGAATCTGTATTACTGTCTCAGGAGGAGACAGTGAAGCTGTCGAAAATGCAGTGCTGCGTAAAGATCGTTGGTGTTTGGATTCCGGCTGCGTGGGCCATCTGACTGGTGATGCTGATCTGCTGGACGATATGGTTGAATGCGATGAAGCTGTCATTTTGGCGGATGGAAGAAAAGTTAGGGCAACAGCTAGAGGTACAGGAAAACTTTTAGCTAGAGGAAATATAATAACGATAAGGAATGTATTGTTTGTGCCAGAACTCACTGGGAATTTTTTGTCGGTTGCACAAATTATTCGTCGCGGATTTGATGTTCGTTTTGATTCGACAGGAGGGCATATTTTAAAAAATGACAGGAAGATTGCGGATTGCGTGATTAAAAATGGACTTTATTATATTTAAGCCTGTATTAGTTGATTGCTACGGGGCATACACTGAGGAGGAGTGTTGAAGTGAGCAGTGTGTGCCCTATTGAGTCTTCGCATCTCACTCCTTACGAAGAATAAACAAACCGTTTTTTTTGTTTTCGCTTTTTATGTACACACACGTATAGTCGATAGTCCATGAAGGATGTAACTTTTCTTTTATCGTTAGTTTAATAAACTATTCTAAGTTCTTTGCAATTTTCGCGATTGTAATTCTTTTGTTCGAAAGCGCCCAACACTATTCACGGCCTTATCGTTATTAGCCGCTTTGGCTACGAGTTTAATAATATTAATGGTATCTAAATGGAGTAATTTCAATAGTTTAGCTGCAATTCGTCCCCTTAATGCTAGAACTAGGTAACTGGTTTTGCGAAATCGTGACCAATTTGTTTACATCTGAACATTTACTACAATAAACAAAAATTTGTCGATTGAACCTACAAAAACACATAATGATTCTTCTTTTAAGACCAACAAAGTGTTTGTTTTATAGCAGAACTAGCTGTCCCGGCAAACGTTGTCTTGCCAAGCTGTGGTGGTTTGACAACAGTTGAGCTCATAACGTCACCGCGCTCTAGATTGATTTCATTTCGATCGTGTTGATGACCTTCCCAGCTCATGGAAAATCAGTACTTTTTCAATTTTGTTGCTTTTCTATCTGATTTTCGTAACTTTTTTTGCATATAAACACAGCCACCCAGAATACGAATCAAACCATGCCAGAGTCATCCTATTCGGTTCAGCCGTTCGTGAGTTTTGTTGCCTCAAAGGGACTACAAACTCATTTTTATATATATAGATAAGTTTTACCAGCCATTTATACCCGTATTTCCCAAAACGAGTTACCTAGTTCTAGCATTAAGGGGGCGAATTGATGAACATAAGGTTGTAAAATTGTAGTTCACAAAAAAAAAACAAATCAACCTCACCATTCATAAGGCACTTAATTCAAAGGATGTGAGTACTTAAGAAAAAAATCATTCATCTTAAGGGAAATGTGCGTGCCGCTGTAAACATTAAGCATAATACATATGTCGAATTCGTTTTTGATTCAGTTCCAACCTGGGTTGGAACTGGATGAGATCACAGTTTCAACCCCAACCCGACTTCGGTTTCGCTTGTACTAAAGTTTGTTTGACGTTTGTTTGTTTACACATTTTCCGCCAATCCAGTTCCAACCCAGGTTCAAAAACGAATTCGACAATAGATGACGAATATTACATGTTCATAACATCACTGCCAGTACCTGCTAAGACTTGAACACTTTTCACGAATTCAATTAATTATCCTAGATCTAAAGTCACGAATTCAGTGGTGTTCTAAAGGTCACAAAATAGTTTTTTCAGCATTCGTACTGATCAGCAGACAAATGGCACTTCATCACCTTTTGTTTTTCTGTTCTGATGGATTCTTCCCATGATTGCTATCTGACACTCTTTGTTCATGGTCTGCTGCCGGTCCCCCTCGTAGATAACGGGTGTGGCATGAGATGACCTTCAGCTCTGGATACATTGGGGCATGCGGAGTACAGCGAGTGCTGATGTGACGCTACCAACAAAATGTTTATGTACTTTGATGGTTTACGTCACGTGTAAATTTAAGAGTGAATTTCTTATGAATTTGAGTGAATTTCTTATGAATTTGTAAACAATTTCCGAATAAATGCGTAACATAATTTAAAAAATTAAATTCAACGAGATTTCAGTTAGCAAAAAGATTTTTATATAAGCTTCCGAAAGAATTTTCCAAAGTTTTTCAAAAGTAATTGCCGAAGAAATCGAGTTTTTCAATGATATCAAGATCATTACATAATAGTAATTCCATTAGAGAAGGAATTGAATCCGAAATTTCTTCATTCTTGATGCTCTGGAACTATCTTCATAATGCATTTAGAGTGTGTTCGTTAAGGCCCTTAAAAAACAAACATGTTTTATTCTCAGAAATATCAATTGCCAATGAAACTTTTCAAAAAGATTTCCTACGGAATTTTCAAAGAAATAGCCGGAAGAATAATTATTCTAAATTATTGCGAAATTTTCTTTTGGAAATTTCGCAATAATTTAGAAATGAATTCTTAATAAAATGCCAAAGAAATCCGCAAAGATAATTGATCGTTAAAAACCTCTCCCAGAGTGAATTTCTGGCTACGTCACTGCAGAGGGAAAATGCAAAGTAATTGCTGAAGGATTAACAAAAAAATCCAACAGATATTTCAGAGGAATTGCTTAAGAAATTCTTTAAGTTCGCCAATTGTTGCACACTCGCACACTCCATAAAAAAAAGCATGGAGTGTGCAACAATAGGTGAGTTTTTAGCCTGCAACAATTGGCGATTTACCCTTATGCAGTGTAAGTTTTTTCCAATGAAATTATGGAAAATATTTCAGAAGAAGCTACCTTATGCATTGCAAAACAGATTTTCTAAAAAGTTGACAAAAAAAATCCAAAAAGAATTGCCAAAGAAATCAAAAGCAATTACTAAAACCTAACAGAGAAACCACGCAAAAGATGTCAATGCAAAAAACGATAGATTTTTTTTAAAAGGAAAGTTTAGCTAATTTCACTTGAATTGGTCGAAATCCGGAATTGAAGAAACTGACCAGATCACGTCCGTTCGTAACGTCGCTTCTGTTACTGTTCAATTAGAACTTAAAACCACCTCAAAGTTATTGTACCATTTAATTCCGCCCTCTTTTGCTTATCTTTTGACAGGTACGCGTATTTCGACTACCACTTGTAATCTTCCTCAGTGTCAGCTATCCACATCAAAGTGGATAACTGACACTGAGGAAGATTACAAGTGGTAGTCGAAATACGCGTATCTGTTGAAGGATAAGCAAAAGAGGGTGAAATTAAATGGTACAATAACTGATTACACTCATTCGAAGAGGGTATTCTGTTTAGAGCGTTCAAAAAGTCTACAAGACCACCTGAAACCTTAATCGAAAAAGCCATACTTTAATAGTAAAAAAAATCTGAAGGTAAAAATTTGGAAATCGAATATCCATTGATTAAATTGATGATAAATTTCATATGTAAATCAAACCACATCAAAAAATTAAAACGCCACCTTCGGTGCTTTTCGCGTGAAATGTCACTCCACTCCAGGAAAAATGTACCCATGAATAATTTATTCCATAATTGAATTTTTCACTCATATACCGCCACCATCGGTTTATTGATGCAGATTACCCACGGTGAAACGGTATGCCCTCAGAATCACCACACCACACCATGGTAGTTACAGCTTACAGCAGTAGCCCAACAGCAGCAGTGTCGTCGTCGGTAGCAGATGCATATGAATTTAATTAAGTCCTCGATTTAAAATATGGCAGCAGTTTCCCATTAATCAGGTATAGGGTGGGAGTGCTCTTTTACTGCACGGGAAATATACATATTAAATACGATACGAGCATGATAAATTTGGTAGTGGCAAAGGAAATGCTTAATTTGTATCGGATGTTGGTTTCGTTTTCTGGCCGTCTAATCGAGAACGAGTGCATATGGTTCCGTTACCCGGCCTCTATATTCAAAAAACAAATATGAAACGATTCCATATGCTGTAACTCCTCGCTTAGGACCAATAAGGGAACATAAAGAGGAAAATGGAAATAAAACCCCTTCCACAAAATTTCCATCTCTGCCTGCACTCTTCCAGCACTGTGGTTGCCAGAAGGCTGAAGGTTGAAAAACCGTAATCCATTTTCCGCACAAACTCGCACACACGCTTATTTATACACAGTTGCTTTTTCACTCAAGTGCAACTTTTTTCGCTTTCGAAATAAATGGAAGGGATTTAACGACCAAAGTTGTGAACGCTCTGGTATTGAGCAAGACCTTGCTGAGGGTGTCTGGGTTCGATGCTCGGTCGTACCAACAACAGTTGATAACCATGTGAGTGTTTAAATAACGAAAGATCATTTTTCCAGTTGGGACGCTACATCAACGACGAGAAGAAAAAGGAAGACCGTCGCCATGAAACGCTCGCGGAATGATTACATCCATTACATTGCTTCTGCAGCATCGCGGAGCAAAATGTTGGTAACACAATTTACCATTGCTGCTAATTCCTCACACAAAACCCACGAAACTTTTCATTTACCATTTAATATGAACAAGCAAAGCACTAATCGCCTTTCAAACATATGGAACAAAAAATGTATCGTAGGTATTTGCGAACAGAAACTGTCTGCTGCGTCTGAATATGCTAATTTTGTAGGATTAAGCATGGAATTGGAAAGTACGAGACGATTATAATTAATGATCATCAACAAACAACCCTGAGCATTTCTATTTCAGATAAGACAAGACAGATAACAATTGGGAAATCGAGTTTTACCCACTTATTAAATACATACTACTCAAAGATATTGATGATTTGCCACAAAAAAAATATGCACTTTTAACTATTTGTTTTTCTCGGGTTGGGCTGCAAAACGGTGAGTCGAAAAGGAGTGCGTCCAACATAGCACTGGGCAGGGCACTGTTGTTCTTCTGACTTCAGCTAGATTGAGCAGGTACGTCTCGAGCGTCTGTTCACCAAGGAGGTGCGGCCCAAACAGTGTCTGCTCAGGCATCCAGCGGCTGAGTATGAAATGTTCCTCCACCGGAAGTTATACCTAAGGTGACAGCTCCACCACGGTGGAAAGGGGACCTTGGGCGAACAACCTACTGTTTCCGAAACCCAAAAAAACGTTACAGAAACCGAAAATGAAAGATTACGAACTGATTCAACGGCAACGACTTTTAGCGTGAAACAACGGACAAGAATTGGAATTTGGAATGTATTAACCCTAGCCTAGCAGGGTAAACTGGTATAACTAGCCAATGAGGCATGCCGTATGATGCTTGAGATCCTAGGACTGAGCGAAGTCCGTTGGCCGACCTTTGGAGAACACAGATTGGCGTCGGGTCAAATTCTGCTATACTGTGGCCTACGAGGTGAACACGCTCCTCGCCACCGTGGAGTTGGATTCCTGTTCAGCGCTCACGCCCACGCAGCGCTTATGAAGCGGGAACCTATTAATGAGAGGATAATTCTGGCTACATCACGATTTAAACCACTTTTGGACCAATAAACAGAACTCATGATTGAAAGCAATACATTCATTGCACATTGGGCAAAATCAAGCCCAAAGGTGGAAAAAATTAATAACTTTTTTAATACAAGACCATATGTGACCATCAATGGCTTATTCGAAAGCAAATTTTCTCAAGAATTGGTTGGTGGATGATCCATGTACGGGCAACTTCTCTGAAGCGAGTTATAGAGCCCGTTTTACCCCAGTTCCCAATAAATTTTATGAATTTCTGTTATTTTACGGCATTTGTTATGATTTTAATGATTATTTCGCTGGGATATCATCGGCCCACTCCCATTGAGTAACGTTACATACAAAAAATTATTAAAATGTTGGAATTTCAGGGTGTTGTGGGGTCAATTAGGCAATAGTATATTTTCAAGGTAGAAATTCATTTTTTATTTTTATTTATGATTTTTTACGTGACAATAACTAAATAAATGATCGAATACACATGATTTATTCCTAAAGAAACCATTTTTGGCGAGTTTGATCTTAAATTAATGGTTATATTTAAGTTTTCCCGTATACAAATATGAGTAGTTCCCATCCTTATACCACCGATTCCAAACATTTCCAAACGATGAGCCATTGCTTATATACTCCAAAAAAATCCTAAATGTTGTTTGCGCATAGCCCCATAGACGGGAGGTGACGGCATCATATAGTTTTAGAGCTTAGTTTACCCAAACTCCCCTATAAACTTATTTTTTATTGTTTTTAAATTAAAACAAATTTAACTTGAAACTTCTATGCTTGATAAGAGTTAATATTGATGAAGAGCTAACCAGTAATATCACTGCATCCTATGAAATTTGGAAATTTAGGGTACAATGGGGTTGAATGAGAAAAAAAAACAATCAAACAGCTTGAATGACCATATAAGTTGACAAATATCTAGTTTGAAAGATAATATCCATACGAGTTCATTAATGACTGATTTATGCACAGGTAGAACACATATAGCCGATGCGCTTAACGCGCGAGTATTCATCAAAACCATGCTGAGAGTGTTGGTTTCGATTTTTTGTCGGTCCGGGGTTTGGTATTATTGAAAGTCCCTTGACATAATGTCAAATGAACGACAGCATTTTCTCAGTATTGATGTGTGTATCAATATATTGATTTCATTTTTCGTATACCTACGGATAGTACTGACCGTCAATTTTAATGTGGATTGATTAAAAATTGATTGAGTTATGCCGAAAAACAATCCGTGCAAAGAAAGAAATGAGTGTATATTATGTAGGGAGAAAGACTTTTTGGACAAGGTGTCCGATTTTGCACAGTATGTTCAGCAAAGTATCTAGCCGAATACAAAAAATCAAGTCAATACCAACATCTTGAGGAATTTATATCTAACCTGAAGAGTTTTGTTTTTTGTGCAATTGAACTTGATTAATTACTAAACTTTTCTTTTGCATTGGCCATATCCACCACTGATCATCACTAGCGAACAAGCAGGCGAAAGACTGCATATACGACATAAGTTTGTTCGAAAACATCTGGTAAGGAAATCATCCCCAGAGAAAAATTCGTCAAATATAATGGCAGTATGTCTTTATAAAAACGATGAAATTGTACTACCGCCACAAACGGAAAGATTCTGCTTCAATGAATGTAACGCTAGATGAAGGTGACTTCGATTATGATCAGATGTGCAAAGAGATGTGCTCAAAAAATCTAGTATCTATTACTGAAAGACATACACTATCCGTCATAAGTAGAGACTTACAAAAAGTATTGCAATAATATTTTATCACCCTAACTCACCTCGATATCTCTAAAACCTGAAAATGCCGCTTTCAGAAAAGTTGTTGCTTTTGGGCTTCTGAATAACATTGATGAAAACAGCATCTTTGTAAGGTATTGGAGATATCAAGGTGAGCAAATGCGATACAATATTGTTGCAATACATTTTTTGAGTATATGACGGGTAGTGTACTTGGCTAAGTGGAATAAGACTGTCATATTATTAGTGTATAGCAAAACAAAATAAACACCTATTTGATGTTTAAGTTGCTATTTCGTTAACAAAAATATAACGAATGCATTTTGGGGACTTTTTACTACAATATGTTATTACAACCCCCATAAAGTCTATCGGCAAACAGCAGTTTGGATATTCTCAAATTCACACAACAGCTCTTCATCATGAAATGCTTGGAATGGTGAATAATGGAAGTGTGCGACATGGATTTTAAATATTATTTCACGTATTGATTATAAATTTCTTCATCTTCAATACCAAAATTCCGAGAAATAAGCAGCAGCATATTTTGCCCCATTATCCCCCAAACGTCATATTTATAACATCTTTCATGTATATTAATTGAAATCAGAATGTTATAATATGAATGATATATTATATTAACTGCAATGGAACAGTTTGATTATACTTTTAGGGAAATTGGGGTGAAACAGGCATTACACCTCGCTGAAGCAATGTCGTAAGTACAAGAATCATTCGTATAGAAATTATCTGCCAAACAAGCTATTTGTCAACTTATATGGTCATCCAAGCTTTTTGAATGTTTTTTTTTTTCTCATTCAACCCCATTGTACCCTCAATTTCCAAATTTCATTGGATGCAGAGATATTACTGGTTAGCTCTTCATCAATATTAACTCATATCTTGCATAGAAGTTTCAAGTTAAAGTTGTTTTAATTTAAAAACAATAAAAAATAAGTTTATAGGGGAGTTTGGGTAAACTAAGCTCTAAAACTATATGCTGCCGTCACCTCCCGTCTATGGGGCTATGCGCAAACAACATTTAGGATGATTTTGCAGTATATAAGCAATGGCTCATCGTTTGGAAATGTTTGGAATCGGTGGTATAAGGATGGGAACTACTCATATTTGTATGCGGGAAAACTTAAATATAACCATTAATTTAAGATCAAACTCGCCAAAAATGGTTTCTTTAGGAATAAACCATGTGTATTCGATCATTTATTTAGTTATTGTCACGTAAAAAATCAAAAATAAAAATAAAAAATGAATTTCTACCTTGAAAATATACCATTGCCTAATTGACCCCACAACACCCTAAAATTCCAACATTTTAATAACTTTTTGTATGTAACGTTACTCAATGGGAGTGGGCCGATGGTATCCCAGCGAAATAATCATTAAAATCATAACAAATGCCGTAAAATAACAGAAATTCACAAAATTTAGGGGGAACTGGGGTAAAACGGGCTCTATAACTCGCTTCAGAGAAGTTGCCCGTACATGAACCATCCACCAACCAATTCTTGAGAAAATTTGCTTTCGAATAAGCCATTGATGGTCACATATGGTCTTGTATTAAGAAAGTTATTAATTTTTTCCACCTTTGGGCTTGATTTTGCCCAATGTGCATTGGCATATCTTGATATTGGAGCAACAAGAATGCACAAAAAGTGAATGATTTTCGGTATTTATCATTTCGTCTTCATGATAACGATCGCATCATGGCCGCACATGCCTCGTGATTCAATTTTCGCGGAGCGAGGTTTGTTATAATGCTTGACGACAACGTTCTATCGTTGTTGCTATGATCGCGTGATGCGCTTCAACCGCGACACATTCGGGATCTTATCATGATCACTAGATTTCTATCCTTGGTAGCCAGATTTGGAACACGGGTTCGAAACCTTACCATGATCCAATGTTACGCGCCAACCGATGCTGCCGAATTGCAAGACAAAGAGAACTTTTACAGTCAACTGAATGCTGTCGTGGACAAGATTCCGAAAGATAATTATCAAGATCCTCATGGGCGACTTCAACGCGAAGGTTGTTTTCGACAACTCGAACTATGAGCATGCCATGGATGGGACGCCATGGTTTCAGAGAAATGAGCGAAAACGGAAAGCTGTTTGCAGAGTTTTGTGGCAACAATGACATGGTGATTGGGGGATCGCTTTTTCCTCATCGACCAGTGCACAAAGTGACATGGGTTTCTCGTGATGGCGTCACGGAAAATTAAATCGACTACATCTGCATCAACAGGATATGGAGATGGAGCCGTCTTGATGTGCGGAACAAACGTAGCGCCCACACTGCGTCCGACCAACATCTCCCCAAGCAACACACATGTCATATAAGAGTTACGGCAGCGCAAGTTTTGGTTGTATAGTTGTTAATTTGACGTAATCCTAGCATTGTGTTAGAATAACGTCGAATAAACTCCTATATAATCAAAATTTGCGGTGCCGTAAGGGCTTGTTCACAAATGTCATAACGCTGGAGGGGGTGGGTGGGTGTCCTTCAAGGTGTTACAGCCCGAACAAATAAAATTTTTCCCCATATAAATAGTGTTACGAAGGGGTGGGTGGGTGTCAGAAAACGCCAATTTTGGCGTTATGAAGTTTGTGAATGAACCCTAACTCTTATATGACATGCGTGTTGCTTGGGTCCTAATCGGCGAGATCCGACTGCGCATTGCTAGAATCCAGCGACAGGAGGAGAAAATCGGGTGCCGGTTCAAGACACGCCGACTGGAAGACGCTGCGGTGAAAAGGTCCTTTGTCGTGAAGCAAGAGAACCGTGCTGCGGATATTCCAGCAGGTGGAAGTGAAGAAGATCAATGGAGCGCCATCAAGAACGCCTTCATCGCCATCGGCGAGAATAACTTGGGTGTGCTACGCACCTGTAGGGTTTATACTGGCATGCACTTTCTATGTGTAGATAGTGCGATTTGAGCAGTAACGAATGAGCGTGTAGAATGACAGTTGGGATGAAGTGGAGCTTCGGTGGAGGACGGAGAGCGAACCTGTGTGAAGTCTGGTGGATCGGAACGACCGGAGAAAGCTTCAGGACTGGAGAGCTGGAGTTTGCCGTTGTGAGAATTGCTTCCGGAAGTGGACCCTACAATTGGCGACGAGGATGGGATGGAAAGCCTCGTATACGGTGAATGTATTTGGGTCACCTTGAACGTGTTTGTTTTCATATGGATTGATGGCAGGTTGGTAGGTGTTCTGGTGATGGAAGAAACGGTGTAACAATTCGGCAGGTAAAGTTAAAAGAAGAAGTGTAATTATTTGCAAGGAGTTGACGGAGCGAACGTGATTGTATGATGTTTCAGTGGAGAAGTGTGAATTCAGGTGATACAATCTGTATCAATCTGAAGGCTGAAAAATCATATTTTTTTCAATCGTGGCGGGTTGTCGGTTGAAGAAAATTTTAACCGTGGCGGGTGCCGGTTAAAAGAACACATGAGACCATGGCGGGTGCCGGTCGAAAGAAATTTAACTATTGCGGGTGCCAGTTAAAAATGACAATTAAGACCGTGGCGGGTTCCGGTCGAAGGAAATTCAACCGTTGCGGGTGCCGGTTGAAAGGACGATTGAGACCGTGGCGGGTGCCGGCCAAAAGGAATTTAACCGTTGCGGATGCCGGTTATAATCGAGACCGTGGCGGGTTGCCGGCAGGAAACATTTTATCGTTGCGGGTTGCCGATCAGAGAATGATTGACCTGGGAAGTTCCAGCAAGCAGGGTGCTTGGGTGCAAGGTAGTGATTCCATGGCTTGAGGGCGCCTGGAAAAGGATCCGTAAATGCCTGCAATTAGGTGACATCGAGGTGTTATGTTGCCATAAAGGTGCATTGAATACACAATAGTAGTTAGTAGTGGCCAAGGTAGTGGCCTTGACAGTTCCTGTAACCAGAACATAGTAACATTTCCTTGGCTGGACGGCGCATGGAAATAAAGTAATTCCCTTCCTTCAGGTAGGATGCTTGGGAATTGGGAAGTGCTTCCATGACATCTTGGAGAAAACCAGGGTATATTAGTGGATCCCTTGATTGGGAACAGGGTGATGATTGGCTGGATGATGGAGAGGCGGTACCGTGCATGTTGTGTTTGAAAGCAGTGTAGTGTTTCCATGGTTTGAGGATGCCTCTAGGAAGATTGGTCTGACTTAGAGGTTCCAAGTTGCATTTGAGACTTTGAGAGCACTAGAAGTAAATCTTATTATCGCCTGATAGTTTTTGCAAGAGACGTGCGGGCGTGAATCATTGTAATCCATGGTTTGAAAGTATATAATTGATTCAGACTTGGAAGATGAGAACATGGTTTCCATAATTTGATGGATTCGAAGCAAAGGTTGTCACAATTACACCAAGCGAACGTATGATGTTTGATGGTTTTTGCAAGGAGTGGAAGGGAAAACGAGACATGTTTTGTTTACTGGCCCGGATGCTGGATTCAAGAATGGATTGTTGATTATAACAAGGGCTGCTGAAATTTGGTTGTTGGAGATAGGCTTGCTGTCTGTACGCGGATGGTTGGGATTGGAATAAGAAAATTTAACTGAACTTAATGCATCATTGAATTGCGCACTTGAGAAGTTGGCTGAAAAATGAAGTACCTAATGTTGAAAAGAGTTGACCACTATGACTAATAAATCTTAGAAAAGTGTTTCCCACCTCCTAGTGTGCAATCAGTTCAAATGTTTGTGACTGATTGATTCAATATTAGTTAGGTGCACTGAAGGAGTCAGCAATATGATGAAAAGCAGTGTGTAAATCGAATAAAGCAGTAGCTCGGAGAGTGACTCACGTGGTTCCTATTAAACCAAATGAGTATAAGGCACAGACAGAAGACGCGATTAAGAAGAGCAAATAGTGATATCAAGGTTTGGGTTCATTGTGGATGGCCAAGATGTGTTGTGCCATGAAAACTGAAATGTTTGAGAAGTAAAGAAATCCTTCAGGTATGTTTTTGTTCGGATTTGTTAAGTGTGGAAACTCACATCGTCCCGGAAACCTCTGCACCTATGTAAACTGTCAGCTGGTTGAAGAGTTAAAACATTTGGAATGTTAAAACAGGTGTTGCCCTATGAACTTCGGCATTTTGTCTTACTAAAAAAAAATCTATGATACATTTTTTTTATAATCATTCATTCACTTGCTTGACGCATTGGTGCAGTGCGACTTATAGAATTCTTGTGAACTTTGACGAATAGAGTTGCTTCCCTCAATTATTTCGTTGTCATTGAAAAGTGAACATTGTGTGAAACTATTGACAAGGCTATTGACGGTTGTTCATTGATAAAAGGTTGGATTTAGAATTGTAAAAGTTTTGAAAAGCCAAGGGGATGTTATTCGAAAATAGTTGAGCCGGGATCACGTTGATGTTGAGGAGCATGTGGGCCGGCGTGCAAAGATTCATGGAGGTTGATGGTTGCTGCAGAATACAGAGTCTTAACTTCTAATGGTTTCGGCTTGCAGTTACAGAAATAAGCGTTGGAGAAACAAATCTACAGAGTCTTGTTTTGTGGATTGTTGTTGGGAGATCATGAACTCATGAGAGTGTCATGAGTGTTGTTCTGCTAATTTGTGTGACGGGTTTTGATAATTAAGGAGGGGAAGGTTATGAATAGTTGTTTCTGATTTCGCGGATGTGTTTTCGTGTTTGACAGATGTTGGGTCTTCAGTTAATATAATGCAGTGGTGCTTGGGCTGAAGCATACCTCGGGCAAAATTGCGATTTTGCATTTAAGCCGCGGGCCGCAGTTTGAGCAACACTGGTCTTATGGACAGGGTTTGGAATTTCTAACCCGGAGAAGCTGAGTTGGATTCCCGTCTCGATCGTGAGGTTTTCAAGATTCCTGGATGTGCAATGAGCTTGCCACAATGTGCAAGTTCGTCCAAAGACAGGTGGGGAAGGCCCTTGATGTTAGATTGCTTGTGGACATCGTGTTGCGACTGGGCCCAAGTCCAGTGGAGGCGTGGTATCAAAAGAAAGAGGCGTGTTACATTTGATGGATTGTTGTTTTCAAGCATTGAGTTGCATAGTGTAAATGATGGTGAACTGGGCAGAAACGGTTCCTACTCTCGACTTTTATCTAGGTATCAGGGGGATAGTTGTAGGTAGAGATTTGGAGTTTTTGCTCATAAGAAATTTCTTCAAAGGCAAGAGGAAGGACTCAATTAGTTCAGCGGTGGAATGATGCTAAGTAATAATAAGGCTGGTATTTTATTTCAGAGCATTGATAAAATTTGCTGAATTCAAGCGAGTCTGTAGTATTAGTGTTACATGAAGAGAGATTGTTTAGCAGTCAGGTTCCTTTATTTTTTTTAAAGAAAGATAGGGGTGTAGGGTTTATACTGGCATGCACTTTCTATGTGTAGATAGTGCGATTTGAGCAGTAACGAATGAGCGTGTAGAATGACAGTTGAGATGAAGTGGAGCTTCGGTAGAGGACGGAGAGCGAACCTGTGTGAAGTCTGGTGGATCGGAACGACCGGAGAAAGCTTCAGGACTGGAGAGCTGGAGTTTGCCGTTGTGAGAATTGCTTCCGGAAGTGGACCCTACAGCACCCGGCGAAAGCAGTGGATCACATATGATACCTGGAGAAAGATAGAGGAGCGAAGGAACGCCAAAGCCGCGAAAGAGCGAGCGAAAACACGAGGAGCCAAAGCCGTAGCCCGTCAGCGCTATTCGGCTCTCGAAAAGGAAGTGTATGTAGACAGGACAAAAGAGCGTGGGTGGACTCCCTAGCCAACGAAGACGAGAAAGCCGCAAACACTGGCGACATCCGTCTCCTCTACGATGTTTCACGTCGCCTTAGTGGGACTAAGATGAATGCTACGATGCTCGTGAAAGACACGTCTGGATAGTAACTGATCGACCCGGCTGACCAGTTAAAACGCTGGTTCGAGCACTTTGGAAACCTTTTTCAAGTGTCGGCCACGCCATCAACACCTCAGCATGATCCGCCAAGGGTTCGTCGCATTACCCGTGTCAACACCGAAGCTCCATCAGTGCAGGAGATAGAAACAGCCATCCGTAGCCCCAGGGGTCGATCGCATATCAGCTGAGATGCTCGAAGCTGACCCACTTTATCATCAATTATTCTGCAACATATGGGAAACCGAGACATTTCCGGCCGACTGGATGCAAGGTACCCAAAAATGGTAGGTTGTATGCGATAACTGGCGGGGCATCATGAATTCCATGAATTCCAAGAACCTCTCTATCTGTTGTTCATTGATTACGAAAAAGCTTGCGACCATCTCAACCACGAAAACATGTGGGGAGTCCTCAGGCGCAAGGGTGTCCCTGAGAAAATCATCGGCCTCATTGAAGCATAGTACAGGGCATTTTCGTGCAGAGTACTGCATACAGTGTTGCGAATACTCACTAGCAATAAATTATACTCACTTGCTTCTATCTCAGTCCAGAAGCATTCTATCAAAAAATGATGTTTGAAGTGGTTTTAGATCGTAGTTTAATCTAAAAGTTTGCCGAATAAAGTAAAGGTCGCAGACGTATATCAAAACCGTGAGAGAGCTGTGAGTACAAGGTGAGTATAAATTACACGAATTTTACTCACCTCGTACTCACAGCTCTCTCACAACTTTGGTATGCGTCTGCGACCTTTACTTTATTCAGAAAACTTTTAGATTTAACAACAATCTAAAAGCCCTTCTAACAACATTTTTTGATAGCATGCTTCTGGACTGAGATAGAAGCAAATGAGTATCACTCTTGCAAGTGAGTATTCGCAACACTGACTGCATAACGGTATCTTGTCTGGTCCTTTCCAGGTCGTTGCTGGAGTGAGGTAAGGATGTGTTCTATCTCCGCTACTGATCCTCATCGTAATCGACGAGATCCTGGTAGGTGCGGTTGATCGTGACACAAGACCAAATCGTTAGATGTAAACACCGTCAACCCTTCTAGTTTTACGGTAGCTGGGCAAGCAGTGGAGAATGTTGAAAGCTTCCCATATCTTGGTAGCCAAATGGTGGCCGATGGCAGCACCAAGATCGACATAGGTGCACGGATCAAGAAAGCGAGGGCTGCTTTTGTGAGTTTAAGTAATGTATGAAAAAACAACCAGATTAGTCGACGCACCAAAATCCGATTTTTCAGCTTGAACGTGTGCGCTGCTGTACGCCAGTGAAACTTGATGTGTATCAGTGAAAAACACTCAACGGCTTACAGGTCTTCATTAATAGGTCGGTCTCGGTATATAATTCGGGCAAGGTGTCCTCACAATTGGATCTCCAACGTGAAGCTCCATCGTTGATGTCACCAAAAGCCGATAGCGACAGAAATTCGGCAGTTTAAAAAAAAAGACACTACACCGGTCTTCTGCCAAAGGCTGCACAGACTGAACATTACACATACACGAGACAACGGACAACACACATTACACCCAGTGGCCCAATGGAGAATTTTCCGTTTGACGAAAAGTTTTCCCCGACTGGAGCGGGAATCGAACCCGCACTCCGAGGCTTACGAAACGCCTAGACGACTGACGCCGCTAACCGCACGGCCACGGAGCCCAAAAGTTAAAGTGGTGTTTAGAGTCGTGTGAAGTTTTAAGAAGGTAATTTATTTATTGGTGGTGACAAATCCAGAGGCAGCGCAGCCTAAACAAAGAAATAAAGCAAGCCAATAAAAATTTGACCTGGCCACTGGTCAAGGCGATGGCGGGCAATCGCACATGATGGAGATCTTTCAATTCGGCCCTTTGCACCACCGTGTGTGCCCAGGACTGAAAGTATCTCTATCTGTTGAGGAGGTAACCTCAGTACTCCTGGCTATAAAATCGGGAGAACGGTTGAACCCTGAACCACGACCTTGGCTCCATAAGCTAGAAGAATTTTGTGATGTGATGTTAGAAGATCACGAATTTTGGTTGAGAAACGGTTGAGTGTCATTAGTTCAGAGCATAAATAACTATTATTTTATTTTTTCCCACATCCAGTTGCTGCCCTTCTTGTATTCAATTTTTCTCACTGGACCTTCGTTTCTGTCAGGCAAACAAATTATGCCCCGTGAGCAAAGCACATTCCAATCGTTATTCTTTCCCAGCATCTAGTATAAATGTTGGTTCAGGCGACCATCTGTTGGCAAAGAAAAAAAAATGTCGTAATTCTCTTCTCACGAGGGAATGTGACCGGACCACTCTTGCATACCAAATTAGCCATATACGTATACCTACCCAAAAGGAAAAGAGTCCCAATCCTTTCGGAAGTCGTTTTTCATGTATGTATGCAAATCGGGCGATTAATAGATGACACAGTTACTGTCGACCTTTTTCACAGTTGAAACTGAAAGCTTTTTCCGAGAAATATCACATTCGGGTCATCACTGTCCGGTAATGGCTGGATGGAAACTAGCCATGATGACAGCAATTAGTCACCAGTTGTGGCATTGGATAGTCCATTACCATGTGTTGGCAGTGAGATGGAAATAGATGTCGGTCGGTCGGTCAGCTCAATTGAATGTGTCATAGCTTAGAAATGTCTTTTTTTTTTAAATTCACGTCCTGACTGGGCCAAATCCTGCTTTCTTAGCATAGGGGAGACTGAGGAGACTTGATCCCTGGGGAGACTTGTTCCCCCCATATTTTCTTGGAGTCAAAAACAGTTTTCTTCTAGCATATTTTTTCCAAAACAACATCTGGACAGACGACAATGTTTTGGCTACAATTGATTTTAACTGTGTATTGCATTATTTTTTAATGGCTCATGGTTTGTTTTCAGTCCTTCAGAAATCTTTTAGGCGATTCCGAAAAATCTCAATAACTTTGTGAAAATTGAACCAAACCGTGTCAAAATTTCACAGCACATAGTATAAATAAAATACTATCAAATGTATTCATCCAAATTAGGTTGTTATATAAATATTTCAATTAATGTAGCTTAGTGTATACAACAGCGACATGGGGA
Organism: Aedes albopictus; assembly: GCF_035046485.1. NCBI lineage: Eukaryota > Metazoa > Arthropoda > Insecta > Diptera > Culicidae > Aedes > Aedes albopictus. The sequence continues at coordinate 253,141,005 of NC_085136.1, forward strand.
GACTTGATCCCTCGAGGATTACACACACATTTTACATGTGAAAAATAAAATAAATTTGGAAGCCTCTATTTACTCGGAATTCTAGTATATTCAATGATAAAATGTGTCAGATAATTATTATTTTATTACACACCATTAAAAGGGGGATCAAGTCTCCCCATTTTCAAAATACGGCATATCCTTAACAATTTAAGGAAATCTTATAATTTCAAATACACCATATTCATCAAAAATGTAAGAAAACTTTAAAAGAAAATGAGCAGGAAGCTTCTGAAGTTATTTTCCTTTTAAATTAAACATGTGCTCAAAAGGGGATCAATTGTGACCCATTTTTGAAAAATACATCATAAGACATGCCTCCATAAAAACACAGTTTTGAAAACTTTAACAATAATTTAAAGTCCTTCTGTTGTGTATAAACTTGCAATAGATGTTTATCTGCCATTCTGTACGAAAAATGGATCTAGTTTTGTGTTTTTTCTTAATGTTACAGGCAAATTAAAAAAAAGGGATCAAGTCTCCCCAGTCTCCCCTAGTGTTCTTCTATGAGCACTAGCTGTGTAATTATCTGAGAGCTTCCTCTGTCAAGGATAGTAAAGAAGTTCAGCTTTGTTTTTTTCATCACGGGGTTACTCGATAATTATTTGATCCCATCATCGGCAATAATCCATGAGCACATATTGTCAGCTTGGGTGACGAACATCAGGATTCAATTCACCACGTACAGCTACTGCCACCAGGCTGTGGCTTAACTAACGTACATGTTCTTGGATGGTTCATGCATGAAATATTAAACAGAAGAGGGTAAGCACCCTCGGCACACCAGAACCTTGATGCTTGTTCGCTGCGTGGCTTTGCACTAATCCTAGCCGCTCTCTATGGGACGAGGTAAATTGAGTTAAGAATGGAAGGTTGGTATATTCATCACTCCTAATCTTTTGAACATAGTGGATGTGAAGGAAATATATTACGCACAGTAGGATTTGCTCGTCAAAAGTTGGGTGACAAACCGTGGCACGCCGTTTTGGTTGGAAGCATACTCCGTACCATGACATCGTGGGCCAGAATTCATGTTTAATGATTGTAATAGAGATGAAGTTTAATACCTAAGCCTTATTCTGGACACCTATAACACTGTTGGTCTGCAAAACGGCGAGTCGATAAGGAGCGCGTCCAACATAGCTCTGGTCCTCACAAGTTCCTACCTCATGCTTTCACGGGTCAAGCGATGACAACGACCGCCAGCTAAGAGTTGTGTGCTTAGCTGGTAGTGTAGCCTGGGCACTGTTGTCCTTCTGACTTCAGCTAAATTGAGGAGGTACGACCCGAGCGTCTGTTCATCAAGGAGGTGCGGCTCAAACAGCGTCTGTTCTAGCATCCAGCGGCTGAGTAAGAAATGCTGCATCATGCCCAGCTAGATCCAAGGTGGTAGGCCCATCAGCGTGGTCGTCCCAGTGTTGGTTGGACGTTAAACAGAACTGGCACGATGGCCCTCTGGCGAGACAGGAGTGTTGGTGTTGGGTCATTACCAATATTTGGGAGGAGGAAGTTCCGGAGGAGTGGATGGAAGGTATAGTGTGTCCCATCTACAAAAAGGGCGACAAGTTGGATTGCGGGAACTACCGCGCGATCACACTAATGAGCGCTGCCTACAAGGTACTCTCTCAAATTTTATGCCGCCGTCTATCACCGATTGCAAGAGAGTTCGTGGGGCAATATCAGGCTGGATTTATGGGCAAACGCGCTACAACGGACCAGATGTTCGCCATCCGCCAGGTGTTGCAGAAATGCCGCGAATACAACGTGCCCACACATCACTTGTTCATGGATTTCAAATCGGCGATTGTATCGATCGAGATCAGTTATGGCAGATTATGCACGAATACGAATTCCCGGATAAACTGATACGATTGATCAAGGCGACGATGGATCGAGTGATGTGCGTAGCAGTGTCTAAAAAATTCAGCTCAATGATGTTCAATCAGTGTGATAACGAACACAAATAAACGAGTGCAGTCTACCATCAACATGACGCCGAGAATGAACATGACAAAGAGGAAGCAAGACAATGAGCGCGACGCGTCGTAGTGTAATCAACGGTAGCTGAAGTTCTGTTTTGATCTTCAGCCCGAGCTCGGTGAATATGAATATGATTTTTTTAATTTGGAAATGACTTTTTGTGATTTTATGCTATTTAAGGCTCGCAAATGTTGATATATTGCCCATATTCTATTTATTATGCTTGCTTTAGGCGAATGGTATGCATCAGCAGTACTTTTTGCTTAAAAATCGTGCTTAAACCAAAAATATCAATTGAATATGAATATGCTGACTTTGAATATCAGCGGGCGGTTGAAATTCATCGGACAGCGAGGTAATGAATTTTTCATTGCTTGAACTTCAGAGAGTGGCACACAAGTTGTCAAGACGATAATCAAAACAAAAACAAATTAACGACGCAGGAGCCACTGGGCGTCGGTGCGGATGACTGTAATTTGACAAATTAAGACACTGGTGCGTAGTTCGAATATCAGGGACACTATCGAGTCCCTTCAAATCTCGCAGAGGGTTACGGCAAGGTGATGTTCTTCCATGCTTGCTGTTTAACATTGCTTTAGAGGGTGTAATTAGGAGAGCGGTGATGAACACGAGTGGAACGGTTTTCACGAAGTCCCTTCAGTTGCTTGATTTGGCTGATGATATTGATATTATACATAGCTCGTAAATGCGAGACGATGGCGGAAATGTACATCTGACTTAAGAGTGAAGCCAGGCGAATCGGATTACTCATTAATGTGTCGAAGACAAAGTACATGATGGCAAAGAACTCCAGGGAGAAATCACCGCGGCCGCCACCCCGAACGAAATCGAGGCGGTTGAAGAATTTGTGTACTTTGATCACTGGTGACCGTCGACAACAACACTAGCAGAGAAATTCAGAGATGCATTGTGGTAGGAAATCGTGCTTACTTTGGACTCCGCAGAACTCTACAATCGAACAAAGTTCGCTGTTACTGAATTAAAAAATTGCCTAGAAATTTGAATTCCTACTTAGCTTAAATTGATTATTCTACTTAAAATTAGAATTTGTTATTCTACATAAAATTTGAATTCGTCATGCAACTAAAAAATGAATTACAGTCCACTATTTGTATCTTACCCTAGACAGATTGAAATCAATCTAATTTTAAGGCTATCTTCAATAGGAAACTGCACACATGCTTACTATACGATCGTTCCATTTGAAGTCGTTTTTCATCGTGTTCTACAGCATACAACTAAACGAAATGTAGATCGTTCAGCAATCGAAAATTGTATCTAGCTTTTAGTAATATACGACAGTTCATACGAGACAGACGTGTCGCATTGTTCAACCGTACCCGGTCGAAGTTCTAACGAGTCCGAAACCCTACGTTGTTAGTGGTACTATTTCGTCGTCGCGATACGAGCCCATTTGCGAAGGAGTAATTGTCCAGCCCTTTCCAGGCAGAAAGAAGGAAATTACCATACCTTTAGTTGGGGGAAAACGCTATCTGACCGCTCTTTTGTGGCAAAAGTGGGAGAAGCGGAAAGGTGATCGAGTGGTGACTTTTCTTATGGACCAGAGGCTTCAAGCCGTTAAGTAAGCCTTCACATACCGTATTCCCGGCGATTGCCGGAACATTGGTCCTTCGAGCCGGATGTGAAGGACATTCCAAGGTCTAAGAAGAGTTGTGGCCACGTTTGGCATGAAGAACCCGGTACGGTGTGAAAGTGAACCAATAGCTTCAACAAATGTGAAATAGCGAGCAACGCTAGGCATATTGTATTGTCTGAGGCATAAAGCAGCCGAGCCTGATTGTGTCTTTTGTACTGAAAATTGTGAAGTACCTAGCCGACGCCACGCGGGCAGAGTGTGAATTGTTCTAGGTTCGAAACAATCGATTGTGCCTCACTATCCTATCTCGGTTCAGCGAACTTAAGTGACTCCACGCTGGCGTACCCAAGCCGAGTGAGAAGAGAACGTTCTCGATAGAAGTGTTGTTGGAGGCAAAGCTTCCATCATTCCCCGGGTGGTTATAGTGCTCGAAGAAAATCGGTAGCATCAAATCCGATCAAGTGCATTTAGTGATATTTGCGAACAGTGGTGCTCAAGCTTTCCTTGGTGGCCCGAGTCCAATTTCGAAAAAAACTTTCAACAGTTTTCCGTGTTCGCGATCGGGAAGGAGCTCGCACGTGCCGTTGCACCCACGTGTCGTCGCGTGTGCAAAACGTTAGTGTAGTCGCTCGGATAGTGACTTCGTCGCGAGATGGCCACCAAGAAGCTTAAGGACAAAAAGCTTAAAGAAAAGCTAGTCGCGCGGCGTTCGTTAGTGTCGTCACTCGAAACGGTCGAGTCGTTCGTCGAGAATTACGAAGAGGACCGTGATTTTCAGCAAGTGGCCGTGTGGTTGGACCTGCTAGACCAATTGTTTCGCGATCACGTGAAGGTCCAGGCGGACCTCGAAAAGCTCGACAGCGGAGACGCCCCGTTAGTGAAACACCTCCAAGAACGCAGGGAGTTCGAATCGCGATTTTGTGCTACCAAAGGCTGGTTGCTGAATAGGAGAGTGGCCGACCTGAACGCCACGATCAACGCTCCAGGTACTGCTCCACCACCGTCAACCAACTTTCATTTGCGGCTGCCGAAGATAGATTTGCCAAAGTTTGACGGCGATTATTCTCGGTGGCTGGGATTTCGTGATACCTTCAAGTCCATGGTGCACGATGCACATGATATTCCGCTGGTTGCCAAGCTGCAATTCTTGCTCCAGTCTTTAGAAGGTGATGCGCGAAAACCTTTCGAAACGGTGGACATTGTGGGAGCCAATTATGTCACCACCTGGGAGGCCCTCCTCAAGCGCTACGATAACAAGCGCTTTCTGAAGAAGCAGCTGTACCGGACCTTGCACGACCTCCCACCAATCCGGAAAGAATCAGCACAGGATCTCCACAACCTCGTTGATGAGTTTCAACGCCACGTCAAGGCGTTGGGAAAACTGGGTGAAGCCGTGGAAACCTGGGATACCCCGCTGGTGTGTATGCTTTCCTACAAGATCGACCCAGCTACCCTTCGTGCGTGGGAAGAGCATGCTGCAACATCAGACGACGTTGGGTATGAGGCATGCATCGAGTTCCTGTATCAAAGGGTGCGGATTTTGCAGACCGTTTCCTCGGAGATTCAACATCGGTCACAAGGTGGACCGGTCAAGGTGGCCGGTTCACAATCCTTCTCCAAGAAACCCTCCCCTATCAAAGCGGTTGCGAATACCGCTTCTACAACGAGCTCTCGGCCAACACCTCCTTCGTGCATTGCGTGCTCGGAGAAACACCTGTTGTTCCAGTGTCCGTCGTTCCAAGGAATGGCCGCCGGACAGCGTCGAGAATTCATCTCCCAGAAGCGGCTTTGTTGGAATTGCTTCAAATCCTCCCATGTCGCACGGAATTGCGACTCGAAGCACACCTGCCGGCATTGCCATGAGCGGCACCACTCGTTGTTGCATCAAGCACCGAATCCAAGTAAGTCTACCTCCAATCCCGTAGTTCAGCATCCGAACCAGTCTGTGCCCCAGCAAGAAGTCTCCAACGGATCGGACATTCCTTTGGCTGAAGTTAGCGTTTCCGCTCATCGAAGTTCTCCAAGTACTGTTTTCCTCGCCACGGTTGCACTCTGGATCAAAGATCGATTCGGGAAACATCACTCTGCCCGAGCATTGATCGACTCCGGGTCGCAGTCGAACTTCATTTCGAAGAAACTTGCCCGTCGCCTTTGTCTGCGGCCAGAAAAAGTCAGCGTCCCTATCACCGGCATCGGTGAAGCAACTGTGACGGTAAGCCAATCTGTCGTCTCCACCATCCTTTCCAAGAATGACAAGTTTTCCGATGAGCTGGAGTTCCTGGTTATTCCGAAGCCCACCGCGGAGCTTCCCTCAACCAACGTCGACGTCTCCTCGTGGAACATTCCCACGAACGTGGCCCTTGCCGACCCTACGTTCAACGTTTCGGGTCCCATCGATTTGTTACTGGGCTCAGAACTGCTTCATGAGTACCTGAAGTGCGGCAGAATATTCCTCGGCGAAGGCTCGCCGGTTTTGTTCGAGACTGTCTTTGGATGGGCCGTCATCGGTCGCTGGTACGGCTCAACTGTACCCTCATCTCCAGTGTGTAACACCGCCGTTTCCCAACGTAGCCTAGAATCATTCCTAGAAAAGTTCTGGGAACTGGAAGCTGTAGAGCCAGGCCGGCTTTTCACAGCAGAAGAAGCTTCTTGTGAGGAGCTGTTTGAATCCACCACCACACGCAACCCCGATGGGCGATACGTCGTCCGATTTCCAAGAACGGATGATTCAAGTGTTCGACTCGGCGAATCTAGGGACATTGCCGAAAAGCGACTGCTGAGTATCGAGCGCCGATTACAGCGGGACGAAACAACCAAGGCTGCGTACCACGAGTTCATGGACGAGTATTTGCGACTCGGCCACATGCGGAGGATTGCTGATCCACCGAATGACACCATCGACCACTGCTACCTGCCGCACCATGCGATCTTCAAAACCTCCAGCACAACGACCAAAACCCGCGTCGTATTCGATGCGTCCTGCCGCACTGCATCTGGCCATTCGCTCAACGACACTTTGCTTGTCGGGCCGGTGGTGCAAGAGGACCTTCTGTCCATTGTCATGCGTTTTCGGTCCAAACCGATTGCGCTGGTGGCGGACATAGAGAAAATGTACCGCCAAATAGAAGTCCACCCTGAAGATCAGCCGCTGCAACGAATCCTCTGGCGGAAAACCCCGTCAGACCCCATCTCTACCTACGAACTGCGGACGGTCACGTACGGGACCGCTTCCGCGCCCTATCTTGCCACCCGTACCCTCAAGCGACTCTCCCAGGATGAAGGCGAAATGTTTCCGTTGGCCAAGACTGCTGTGGCCGAAGATTTTTATGTTGACGACTTCATCAGCGGCGCCGAAGATGTTTCAACTGCTCTCCAAGTTCGCCGACAAACAAGCGCCATGTTAAGTTCCGCTGGATTACCATTGCGGAAGTGGGCGTCCAATTCGCCAGAAGTGCTGGCGGAAATTCCTGAGGCTGAGCTTGGAATTCAGCCATTCTACGATCTCTCCGACAGCCAGTCGGTATCCACGCTCGGACTTGTCTGGGAACCTAGCCCCGACATCCTTCGATTCAACATCAATCTGCCGTTGCCGGCGGCTATTCTCTCCAGGCGAATCGTCCTTTCCTACATCGCCCAAATCTACGACCCGCTAGGCCTTGTGGGCCCCGTGATTTCCGCTGCCAAACAATACATGCAGCGCCTGTGGTCGTTAACCACGAAGGACGGAAAGCCATATTCCTGGGATCAACCGCTTCCCGAGAAACTGCAGGAAGAGTGGAAGGAATTCCACGCCACCTTGAACCTTCTACGCGATATCCAAGTCCCCCGTTTTGCTTCGGTGGCCGGAGCAACCTGCCTTCAGCTACACTTCTTCTCGGACGCGTCTGAGAAGGCCTACGGCGCGTGTGTATACGTGCGCTCTGAGGACACCGACGGCAACGTGTCCGTTCAACTTCTAGCGGCCAAATCGAAGGTCGCCCCGCTGAAAACCCGGCACACCATCAATCGTTTGGAGCTCTGCGGAGCACTTCTATCGACTCAGCTCTACAAAAAGGTAATTGCTTCCCTAAAAACGAATGCCGATGTATTTTTCTGGGTAGATTCTACGACGGTGCTTCAATGGCTGAAGTCGCCGCCCTCCTGCTGGAAGACGTTCGTAGGCAACCGCGTTTCCTCCATCCAAGAATCGACGATTGGTTGCCCCTGGAATCATGTTCCGGGAAAGAATAATCCGGCCGACGACATCTCTCGTGGCCTTACCCCGGGCGAGCTTCTCCATCAAGACCGTTGGTGGACCGGGCCTGAATGGCTCAAACTCAAAGGTGAATGCTGGCCAAATCAACCCGTTGATGCTGCATCATCGTCCAAAGCGTTCGTCGAAGAGCGCAAACAATGCCTGGTGTCCCTCAAGCCGGTGAACGACCCGTTCAGCGACCTGCTGTTCAGCCGCTACTCCTCGTATACCCGATTACGGCGGGTCATGGCCTATGTTCTCCGGTACAAACGGGCTCTGCACGCATCGGCGGCCAGGTTCCGCCCAAGTGGTGCGTGTGCGTCATCGCCAACGGATCCCTACGAAGCATCACCGTACTTGACTGCCAGCGAGTTGCAAGCAGCAGAACGTTCTCTGTGCCGACTTGCTCAGCGTCAATCGTTCCCGATGGAGCTAAGTGCTCTGAACAACGGTCAATCGGTCGACAAATCGTCTCCCATGAAGTGGATCAAGCCCGAAATCTCCAACGATGGCCTGATCCGGGTCGGTGGCCGAATCCGTTACGCTGAAGCCCCCGAATCAATGAAGCACCCCATAGTCCTCACCAAGAAGCATCGGTTGGCCTTTCTATTGGCCGATCATCATCACCAAACCTTGCTGCATGCGGGGCCGCAGCTAATGATGACCACCATCAAGCAAAAATTCTGGCTGCTCGGTGGTAGAGATCTGCTTCGCCAAGTGTACCATCAGTGCCATACGTGCTTCCGCCGTAGGCCCTCCCTGATCCAGCAAGCAACTGCAGACCTACCAAGCGCCAGAGTAAGCCCCTCCCGCCCGTTTGCTGTCTCCGGGGTCGATTATTGCGGCCCGGTGTACCTTCGTGCCCCACATCGAAGAGCAAGTCCTACCAAAGCATACATCGCAGTGTTTGTGTGCTTCTCCACCCGAGCCGTGCACTTGGAGCTCGTCGGGGACCTCTCAACGGCGGCATTCTTGGCTGCCCTCAAACGGTTCGTTGCGCGGCGTGGCAAGGTGTCCGAAATCCACTCGGACAATGCCACAAACTACAAGGGAGCCGCCAACGAACTAAATCAACTCTACAAGCTGCTAAAATCCGACGAAAGCAGCCGAAAACTCATATTTGACTGGTGTGCCAACTCGGAAATCGCGTGGAAATTCATCCCGCCGCGTGCCCCCCACTTTGGCGGCTTATGGGAGGCGGCGGTAAAATCCACAAAAAACCACCTCCTCAAAGAAGTCGGCAACACCACTGTTTCGTATGAAGAAATGTTGACGCTACTCAACCAGGTCGAAATGTGTTTGAACTCTCGGCCTATCACGGAGCTCTCCAACGATCCTTCTGGCTTGGAGGCCCTCACGCCGGGCCACTTTTTGGTCGGGACGAACCTGCAAGCTATACCGGAAAAAGACCTCAAGCAAACACCAGACAACAGACTCAACCGGTGGCAACTGGTGCAGAAAAGACTTCAGGCTATTTGGAAGCGCTGGAGCACCGAATATCTGCAGCAACTTCAAGCACGTTCGACGAAGGGCATCAAATCATCTGTCGACATTCAAGTTGGCAGACTAGTGATCGTGAAGGACGACAATCTGCCTCCAGCTCAGTGGCCCCTGGGCCGTATCACCAGAATCCACCCTGGACCAGACGGGATTGTACGCGTTGTTACACTTCGAACGGCAACAACCAACAGCATGACGCGTCCAGTCGCCAAGTTGGCCTTCCTGCCGATGCCAGCAGACGACGTCGAGGACAGAGAAGATGCAGATAAGTGAATTACTAGATTAGTTAAAACGGCTCAGCCGTTTTAAGGTGGCCGGAATGTTACTGAATTAAAAAATTGCCTAGAAATTTGAATTCCTACTTAGCTTAAATTGATTATTCTACTTAAAATTAGAATTTGTTATTCTACATAAAATTTGAATTCGTCATGCAACTAAAAAATGAATTACAGTCCACTATTTGTATCTTACCCTAGACAGATTGAAATCAATCTAATTTTAAGGCTATCTTCAATAGGAAACTGCACACATGCTTACTATACGATCGTTCCATTTGAAGTCGTTTTTCATCGTGTTCTACAGCATACAACTAAACGAAATGTAGATCGTTCAGCAATCGAAAATTGTATCTAGCTTTTAGTAATATACGACAGTTCATACGAGACAGACGTGTCGCATTGTTCAACCGTACCCGGTCGAAGTTCTAACGAGTCCGAAACCCTACGTTGTTAGTGGTACTATTTCGTCGTCGCGATACGAGCCCATTTGCGAAGGAGTAATTGTCCAGCCCTTTCCAGGCAGAAAGAAGGAAATTACCATACCTTTAGTTGGGGGAAAACGCTATCTGACCGCTCTTTTGTGGCAAAAGTGGGAGAAGCGGAAAGGTGATCGAGTGGTGACTTTTCTTATGGACCAGAGGCTTCAAGCCGTTAAGTAAGCCTTCACATACCGTATTCCCGGCGATTGCCGGAACATTCGCCTTGACACGAAGTTAACCATCTACAAATCGCTGATTAGACCGGTCGTCCTCTATGGGCACGAAGCACGGACCCTACATGCAGAGGACCAACGCAGCCTTGGAGTTTTAGAACAGAAGGTGTTACATACCATCTACGGCGCAGATGGAAGACGGGACTTGGAGAAGGCGAAGCGAATGAACCACGAGTTGCATCAGCTGCTGAGAAAACCAACCATCGTCCACACCGCGAAAATCGGGAGGCTACGGTGACGGGTCACGTCATCAGGATATCGGATAGCAACCCGACTAAAATGGTTCTCGAGAGTCATCCGACCGGTACAAGAAGACGTGGTGCACAGCTAGCTAGGTGGGTCGACCAAGTGGAGGACGATCTGCGGACCCTACGCAGAGTGCGGATCTGGAGACAAACAGCCATGGACCGAGTGGAATGGAGACGGCTACTATGTACACTGCACAAAGGTCGGGAAAAGATAAAGTTCGGCCAAAACTCTTTTTATGTGTTTAATCGAAGTTATAGGTTGTCTAGATATGTTATATCAGCCATTCCATAGAAAAACGATATAGTGCATCTCCGATTGTCGTGAAACTTGGTGGGCTTGTTGTTCTTCGGAAGTTATTAGACCCGTATTTTTTATTTCGTCATTAGGGTGACCAATTTTCATATAGGGTGGTCCAAAAAAATAGGGTTTTTCAAAACTAAAAATTTTCAAAAAATCGTAACTTTTGAACCATTTGACCGATTTTAAACTTCTTTTATTTGGTTGAATGCTATTGAATTGTTGTTTTCAGGAAAAATACGTTAAAGGGGCTAAAATGTAAAGAGTACTATAAAATATGCAAATATATTAGTTTTTTCACGTTTTCATGGTCTCGGGACCAAAGAGGTACCCTGGTTTTATATTTTTATCAGAAAATTCAGGAAATTTGGCGTATGTTTTTTAGTTTTTGAGATATGATTTTTTGAAAACAAAAGGTCAAATTTTTCCCATACAAGACACTTTTTTAAATTTGATTATATTTTGATTCCTTATAATGTTATGGATACCAAAACCACCTGGAATCACTTTTAAAAGCAAAACTATGCATAGTTTTATGAGAATTTGCAGTTTCAAGCAATTTTAGAGTAGCTAGTACTAAAATATATGACTCGCTATATTCAAAAAATCATATCTCAAAAACAAAACAACATACATTTCTGATTTTTTGATATGTTACGCCAAATTTCCTGAATTTTCTGATAAGAATATAAAACCAGGGTACCTCTTTGGTCCCGAGACCATGAAAACGTGAAAAAAACTAATATATTTGCATATTTTATAGTACTCTTTACATTTCAGCCCCTTTAACGTATTTTTCAATTCAATAGCTTTCAAACAAAAAAAGAAGTTTAAAATCGGTCAATTGGTTCAAAAGTTACGATTTTTTGAAAATTTTTAGTTTTGAAAAACCTTGATTTTTTGGACCACCCTATATGAAAATTGGTCACCCTAATGACGAAATAAAAAAAATACGGGTCTAATTATTTCCGAAGAACTACAAGCCCACCAAGTTTCACGACAATCGGAGATGCACAATATCGTTTTTATATGGAATGGCTGATATAGTATTTTTAGTGTTTCAAAAGGGGTATTCAAAAATTACGTTACTTCAATAATTAAAAAACTATATAAGTCAGTAAACCCCACATTTTTTGAGGTTTTTGTTAAAAAATCAATTTGATTTGAATTAAATGATCAATTTTCGACAAAATCCAATCAAGTTTGTTCCAAACGTGAAAAATAATTTCGGAAGATAAATTTTATTTCAGTCAAAAAGGGAAAAATAACTTAAAATATATGAAAAAAAAACATGAATTCTTTAAACAGTTCTTATTTGAAAACCGGCAAATTTCTGCAAAATATTTAAACGTTTTCATGCAGCCCTAGGCATGATGTTTAAGATGTACTATTCGAAATTGCGGCGACACGTGACAACACGAACCGTTTTTAACTTAAAAATGATCAAAATTCCCAAGATACAATATATGAAAATTTGAAATGTTTTGTGACATATTAATTTTGCACCATACATGCATTCAAACTGTTCAACAGCAAGCTTTCATATGCTGGATAACATAAAACATAAATTGCATTCTCAAAATATTATTATTTTACTTTTTTCGAGTGGTTCATTTTTCAATTTTGTGACATAGGCCACTTTGGCAGTGAAAATGTCATTTAATTATAAAAGCTGGTATACTTTGAATTAAGAATCATAAAATTACAATACATTAACTTTGTTATAAGATGAAATAAAGTTTAAAAATATCAAATTCGTTTTTGGGAGTTTTGGCCGCCCTTTTGTATGGATCCCGACCAATGTTCACTGTACAGCAGAGGCCACCTAGGCCTTAGCCTGTTCGGTAAGGTAGGTAAATTCTTTGACTCTCCAAGATACTGTCAAGGAGTCCTCCAGGAATCCTTTCTTAAGTTTCGTTAGAAATTGCTTCCGGAATTCCTTCATTAATTCTCCCGGGTTTTCTTCAGGGATTTTTCCGCCGGGATTCCTTCAGGGGTATTTCCCAATACTCACTCAAGAATACTTTCATTGATTCCTCCCGGGATTCCTTTAGGGATTTCCTGCGTAATTGCTTCGGAAATTCTTTAACGGAATATTTCCGAGACTGCATCAGGGATTCCTTCAAGGTTTTTCCTGGAGGTTTTCTCGGGATTCCTTCAGATAATTCTCTCGTGCTTGCTTCAGGAATTCAACCCGGAATTGCTTCCAGCATTCCTTCAGGATTTTATCCTGGGATTCCTTCCTTAATTCCCATCAATTCCTCATTGGATTTCTTCTCTCATTTCTTCCAGGTTTTCATGAGAGATTCTTCCTGATATTCATTAAAGGATTCGTTATAATTTTCTCCGGGATTTTTTTTGCCATCAAAGATTCCTTCATTAATTTCTCCCCGGAGAATTTTCAGATATTCCCCCTCAATTTATTCGAGATTCCTCCTGAATCCTTTCATGGACTACTTCAGAAATTTTTCCCGTGTTTCCTTCTTTAATTCTTCCTGAATTTATTTTAGGAATTCATCCCAGTTTTCTTCCGGGATATCTCCCCAGATTATTTCATTTATTTCATAAGGGATCGATTCAGGGAATCTTACCGGGATTTCTTTGGAAATATCTCATGAAATTTGTATAAGCCATTTTATGAAGTGACAATGTTGATGATGATATTGATTTTCACGGGTTAGGACACCACCTCCTGTCAAACCTTCATTCTTAAAATCGTCACGTAAAATGGACTATAGAGACTCTTTCCGGGATTCTCTCAAGGATTCCTCTCAAGATTCCTTCCGGAATTTCTTCTGGTATTTCTCCTCAAAATTTTCAGTTATACTTCCTGGGATCTTGCAAGGGATTCTTTTATTTTTTCTTAAGATTTTTCCAGGGAATTTAGGATCTCTCCCGAGATAATTCAGGGTTTCCTCTAGGATAGTTAAAAGATCAGCTTCAGGGATTTTTTCAGAGATTTTTCTCAGATTTATTTAGGAATCCTTCAGAAAATCCTGCCGTGCTTCTTTCAGGGATTCTTACGGAAATTCCTTCAGGACTTCCTCCCAGGACTCCTGTATTGAGTCCTTCAGGGAATAATTCATTGATTTTTCTCAGGTTTCTTTTAGGGATTTCTCCTGAGATTCTTTCGGATATTCTTCCAAGGATTCTTGCAGGGATTCTTTTAGGGTTTCTTCCATTGATTTCTCCTGGGATTTCTGTCGGGATTTCTCACTGGATTCCTTTTGGCATTCTTTCAGGTATTCCACCTGATATTCCTTTAGAGGTCCCTACAAAGATTTATCTTATGATTTCTTCTTTGATTCTCGGATTTCGCTCGGGATTTTACCAAAAAAATTTCCTGAAATTCTTTCAGGAAATTCTTTTGAGATTCTTTTAATCCTTACGAGATTCCTTACGAGATTCCTTACAGATTCCTCTCTAAATTCCTTATTAGGATTATCCTGGGATTCCTTTCGGGGTTTCTCCAGGATTCCTTCATGCACTGCCTCCGGGATTTCTTCAAGGATTTCTGTTGTGATTTTTCCAGAGATTTCTTCCGGGAATCGTCCCGTGATTCTTCTGGGCTGTGATTCTGCTGGATTTTTTTGTGGAATTCCTCCAGGGATTTCGTTAGGAATTTTTTTTAAATACCAAATTCTTTCGGATAATATTCATGGGATTCCTGCAAGTATGAATAAAACCATTATGATGGTGCTTATCTTCTTCTTCTTTATATTCTTCAACTTAGTGATCTTTGAGCACTTCCACAGTTATTATTTGAAGGGCTTTCTTTGCCGGCCATTTTTCTTTGCCCTAATCAACATAGCCTTGAAAATGTTTGGCAGTTCGTAGGTCACTTGACAGATCACACACAGGCAAGATAAAGACAAAAAAATCTTCAACTTCACCGACCTTGTAGCCGTCCTCGTTTTGCTCGTGTCAAGACTTAGTGACCTTAGAACTGTCCAACATTTTTGAGGTTCGCGGTGTAATAAAGAATAGCGTGAATTTATATGATAGCGTGATTTTATATATTGTGAAACAATAGGGAGGCGAGAAAATTTTCCAGACTGGAACTGGAATCGAACCCGCCCTCTCCGGGTTGGCGATCCATAGCCTTAACTACTAGGCGAACTGGTGACCCCTCTCATGGATGGTTCTTACATCCTCTTGAAAGCAAATTCGTCACACAATTGTTGCTTGGGATGCTAGAAGGAAACAAAAAAAGAGTTATAAAGGGGTGGATATTCAGCATGACCGTGCTGAGGGTGACGGGTTCGATTACCGGTTGGTCCAGCAATTTTTCCTAATGGAAATTTTATTGACTTCCTTAGGCATAAAGTATCTTTTTGACTGCCACACGATATACACTCCCGATCAAAAATTTGGGGTCACCCCCTCAAAAACATGTAATTTTTATCTCCATATCTCCGCTAATTTTTGTCCGATTTCAAAATCCTAAGTCTCATTCGAGAGATAATAAGTTAAAGTAACTTTCAACATGGTTTTGGTGAAAGTTTTTAAAAAATATTTGTATGTTAACTTAACCCGAAGTTGCCAAATTTACTAAAAAATAAATATAAACTTACGGCAGTAACTTAACCCTTGATGTGCTCGACCAAAAGTTTGGGGTCACCCCTCAAAATTGCCAAAAGTTTGGGGTCACTTTCGTAAAACATGGATAAGTGATTTGTTGATATCTTTGTAATCTTTCTTCCAATTTTACTGCTTCTTAGCTTATTTGAAACATAATGAATGGTACTTGCATAGACATTGAACCAAACATGTTTGTTAAAATTTACATACTAAAATTTAACGTAAAATTGCCTCATTTTTTGAAATGCGTTGAAATGTGTTAACTTTACATAACATTTTTATACATAAAAATCGCTGAATACGTTAAATTGAAGACATCTCGTAAATTTAGTTATTGATCTTTGAAATGAGCCAAAAAGAAATCAAATTGAACTATAGATGACGAAGATATCACCAAATCAGTTTTACATGTTTTACGACAGTGACCCCAAACTTTTGGCTGATACATCATATTGAGGGGTGACCCCAAACTTTTAGTCGATGACATCAAGGGTTGTGTTACTTAATAACTTTTTTTTATTAGATTTTTTAGCCAAGTTCGGTAAAAAGCAGTTGAAAGCTAATAGGAAATACGTTATATTGCCGCTCTCATCTTAAAATTTGGTCGACCCAATTTCCAGCGACACTGTCGTAAGTTAATATTCAATTTTTAGAAAGTTTGGCAACTTTGGGGAACTTACATGCAAATATTTTTGGAGCCTCGTAGCCGAGCGGTTAGGGTCACCAAGCTTATAATCGCACCATGCTATGGGGTGAGGGTTCGATTCCCGCTTCGGGCGTTGAAACTTTTCGTGAGAATAGTTTCTTCCCCGTTTCCACTGGTGCATGCTCCGTTGTCCGTTGTCTAATGTTAAGTTTAAAACAGTCTTTACAGCCGAAAGCTGAAGACGTTGTCCGTGTCCGTGTCTTTAAAAAAACTTTCACCTAAATCATGTTCAAAGTTACTTTGACTCATTATCTTTCGAATGGGACCTAGGATTTTGAAATCGGACGCAAATTGGCGGAGATATGGGCCTAAAAAAATGACATGTTTTTGAGGGGGTGACCCCAAACTTTTGATCGGGAGTGTACACTTGCAAAACGATCATTGGCGGAAGAAGCTCACTGTTAACAATTGTGGAAATGCTCATAGAACACTAAGCTGAGAAGCAGGTTTTATCCCAGTGGGAACGTTACGCCAAGAAGAAGATGCTATAAAATGTTACCAATTCCCGACTTCTGATCCATTGTACATAAATGAAGAAGATGGCTGTTCATTTCTAGGAAAGTACGAAACTGCCCTCCTGAGACTTAGCGAACCATGGCAGTAAAGCCAGTAGCGGTAGCAACGCAATCTCATTCCTGGCACGTTTGGTTCCTTCTTCCGTGGGGGGATGTGATACGAGCTTTTCTGTGTGAAATTTCGTTACACATGCAAAATTACAACCACGAACCGCGCCGCTGCTGGTTCGTCTCGTAGGAATGGCATGTGTAGTAGTAGTAGGAGGTGCACCCGTCTCCATTTGGGCCTTCAATTAGCGACGAGCTCGAACTAATTGGCAATTTGGGCCGAACATGTGAATGCAGATTATGTCACTGACTGGCTGGTTGAACGCACGCACCATTGATTGCCTGCGTTACAATGTGTTTGATCAGTTGACATGGTATCCGGCCATTTCTACACCTCTCGGAAATGTTTTGATGTCGGCTACGCAATGGAATTTTTTTCACTTCCCTAGAGTTTAATGGTGAATCCATTTGTCCATGTTTCTGTTACAACACACCATTCAAAGCTTACCTGCTCTACATCTATGAGCATGTATATTTGCATCGGCGGCATGTTTTTTTTGCCATCTATTACCCATGAAGCTCGATGATTTGCTCCATAATTGAAAATGAAAAGTTTTTTCTTGCACTTGTGAATAAGGCTTATGGAAATATTATTTTTCTGCTAAAACGCTTTGATGCCCATTTACAAAAGAAACATGCGTTCGATAAGCAATTTCGAAATTCAATTGCGAAAAGAAATTTATACGTTCTCCGTCGGGAATCGAACCCTATTTACTAGATACGAACTCGTGAGTTCAATTCTCACCGGCATTAGTTCACATATAATGGATTTCATGAATCCCATAGCTAGGCATCATGTAACAGAGATACAAATATGACACCCCTTCGCGCTCTTTGCAGACAAAAATGTATTCGGGTCAAATCTTCTTCATCTCCGGCAGATGATGACTGCAATCCCTTACGCAATCCCTCGGATTCTCTTTCACAAACCCATTGCAATAAATATTCCAAGTCGAAAGGATCAGAGGCTGTTGTGTTCGGGGCCAACAGCAGCAGCTTTGGAATTGCTTATCATCCGCTTAAATATTCAGAGTATCATTTGGAAGAATGACAACACTGGCGGGCTGTTGTATAGCCTTCGCGCGGTGGAGGATGAGAAAATCTTCTTTTATGATTATCACGCACGACGTGGGGATTCATGGGAACAACATGCCTAGGGTGGTGTCAAGAAATGAACGCTGAACTCGTAGAACTCTAAGTCTACTTAGTCGTGATGTACAGCGGGGGATATACCTTACCATTGAGGAATTCCACGGAGTCATGTCAGTCGATCCTGAGCAACCATTTCAAAAATATCTGAAACTGCACAGTTTTTCAATTTCATCTAAATCGCCATTTTTCGATATCAAACCTTCATATTCACTCACGACTAACTTTTCAAAAGGGTGTATGCGAAACTAGTTCAAAAATATTCTAAAAGCTGTACAGCAAAAACGGATTGTTCGATTGTTATGAATTTTTCAGCAAAGTTAGATAACTAAATGATGATTCCTTAGAAAATATACACTGTAAAAAATTTCTTTTTTTACTTTAAAAAAATATGATCTTTGTCATAAAAACTCAAATATCCCAAAACCCTATCTTTTTACCAACGTCAATTTTTTAGGAGAAATGGCCCATTATATCAGCTATCTACCATAAAATTTTGGTGATGGTAAACTGATAAACAAAAAAGTTATGACATTTCAAACATTTCACAATTTTTACATTTAGTAACAAAAAAAAAATTTTTCTGTGTAAATTATTTCGAGAATCATATTTTGATGCCGATTTTATTGTTAAGGCTACCGCCTGAATTAAACAAGTTGTTTTCATGATATTTTTGTTTGATTATTCATAATTACTATAGTATCTATTTGAAACTTAGACGCGATCAAGTGTTGTGATCAAAAATATTGAGAGTGTCATACTTTTTATTGTACGTGACTGATGAAAAAATCCCTTGATAGTGTTGAAAAGCTGTTGATTATAAGAAAAATGAAATTAAACTTATTTTTTTAAGACAAATGCTGTATAATAAAAGTTTTATATACGCGTATACGTCTAGTTTATCTGCAAAAAAATACCTCTTAGAGAACAGATTTTATGATCGGAAGAATGCGAGTAACTTCAACAACAACAAATGCATGAGAGGTACATACCACAGACAAACAGACGAAACGCCTAGAACAATTTTTGTGTAAATCCATTGCCCAGTTCACACTACCACAACCTGGTGGAAATGTTTCACGAAACACTGCGTTGTGCAATATCGTCATCTGAAGGCGCTAGTGTGAAACGTCAAACGCAAAGAAAAACGATGGGCACTCTTCTGGTTATGGAAGCCACAACCAAGATTCAAAATGATCGTTAAAGTCTGTATACATACCATGACAATGCTTGAGCTTGAGCTTGATTGACCGCCCGTGGATGCTACTCCAGTATCGCCAGACCAGCTACACTCACACAAGGACCAATGAGATAACTGCCGAGGACTAGCAGGCATCTTCAGTGTGTGAGCGTTGGTGATCTTCTATTTTTAAGCGACAATGGCGCCTGCCACGTCAGGTTGCAGGTCAATGTGGGGAAGGGGTAAGGAAGTGATGATTGCAATCGTTTGTATCCACATCTGGCCGAATATACCTCTGCGCCAGCACAAATTCATACGGATGTTGGAGTGTTGGTGGGAATTGGTTGGCAGAAGGTTCACACATTGGTGTGTGGATACCAGAGGAAGGTGATAGAATTGTGTGTTTTTATTATTTTGAAGATGGGCGGCACAGCTCGCTTGATTGCATAACTTGTAGGCGTTTTCTAATAGGATTGTGACACTGTGCTGTGAAAGTTTGGAAGGAAGGGAAACGGCTTTTTCAACCTGTTTCTGTTCTAGCGACGGCTATGAACATGTTTATATACATGAGTTGTATATGTAGAGAGCAGAGAGAAAGTATATAGAAAGATACAAAGTAGGAGGAAAGGGACGGGCCAGGGATTGAACCCAGGACCTTCTGCATATAAATCAGAAGCGGTAGCCACTAGACCACCAAGCCCGTCTTGTATACATACCATGACAATGCTCACGAAAAAGCAAAAAAATACTACCGCTATGGATATTAAAAAAAATATAGTAATTTTTTTCTTCAGCCAAGCAAACAACACCAAACTAGTCAGTTAATACTAATAAGTGATTTTGTTTATTATAATCTAACGAACAACATGAAAAGTCGCTTTCTCAAAGGTCTTCAACTCAACGCTCTCTTGTAGATCGTTTGGTGAAATAAAAAAAATGTTCAAAAGAGTTACGAAATCTCACCGAAAGCACCATAGATAAACTGAAAGAGACTGGTTATGCCCAAATTGAATACAAATTTACGCATTTGCACGTCCTGCCGTCTAGACTTTGACAAACGAGCCATCTGTATATCATCGGTAAAGCAGGGCGCAGGAAGTTCGAAAACGACAACAACTGAGAAATTGCCAGAAGTGCTAAGTGCAGAAAGTCATGCCACCGTACCATCAGCGACATCTGTTTAAACAATTTAATCACGCCCCTTTTCAAAAATGCTTTGAAATATACTTCAACATCTATACCCATTTCAATATTTTTAACGTTGCAAAACACGCTTTCAACATTCATCTTGAAGAAGAGGGAAAACACTTGTCCTCAAATGTAACAGCAAATTAATGAATAAACGACTAATGATAAAATCGGAACATTTCTGTACATATAACATACATAATACATAATAAAAACAGCTTGTTTTACTCACGCAAGGCCATTAACAATAAAATCAGCATCAAACTGCGATTTCCGGCCGAAATAATTTAAACTATAAAAAAATTATTATTAAATGTGAAAATTGTGAAATGTTTGAATTGTTATAACTTTGTTGTTTATTAGTTTATCATCACCAAATTTTTATAGTAGATTGCTAATACAATGGACCGTTTTCCCAAAAAAAAATACGATAGTAAGAAGATAGGGTTTTGAGATATTTGAGTTTTTGCGACAAAAATGATATTTTTTAATGTTAAAAAAGATGTTTTTTCACAGTGTATATTTTCTAAGGAATCACCATTTAGTTATCTAACTTTGCTGAAAAATTCATAGCAATTGAACGAACCATTTTGGCTGTGCAGATTTTTGAATATTTTTGAACCATTTCCACATACACCCTTTTGAAAAGTTAGTCGTGATTCAAAATAAAAATTTGATATCGAAAAATGGCGATTTAGATGGAACTGAAAAAACTGTGCAAAGTTTCAATTCAATAGAAAATCATGAATTAAAAAAAATCCTTAATTTTGATGCTGTTGCTTGGAATCGATCCATTACGACGCGACTGATGTGCAGCGAAAATGATGTGATATCGCAATAGACACATTCTATCGTGACGTTACAACGTTTTGACGCCTTTTTGGCCAGATTTTTTACTGTAACTCACAAATGCGTACCGTAAACCTCAAATATTTTTGCATATTCGGATTCCTTGTAAAATTTCCAATAAATATGATCTGTTGAACATTTAGTTTTCATTAGAAAAGCTTGCTTGAAATAGATAATAGTGGCGAGACGTTACAACGTTGTAACGTCACGCTACTAATTCCCATTTTGAACATACTTGTTCAATGAAAACTAAATGTTCAATAAATCATATTTACTGGAAATTTTACAAGGAATCCAAATATACAAAAATATTTGAAGTTTACGGAACGCATTTATGAGTTATAGTAAAAAATCTGGCCAAAAAGGCGTCAAAACGTTGTAACGTCACGGTAGAATGTGTCAATATTGTTTTACTGTGTGAAACGTATCGACAGATAAAGCATATAAAAGTAAAATATGGACATACATGGGTGCGCATCTGGGTCCGTTGATTATGAGGGATACTTTTTACCTCTCGGCTATTCCGCTGAATAAGAATAGGGTAAGTGTGCCCATCGTTGTGGTATTAAGGTAAATTCATTTTAAAAACAATGATCGTACCATCTAATGAAGGGTTGCAAAACGTTAGTTGGTAGTTTTCTATCCAAATTTGCTTGGAAAAATATAAAAACTATCGTTTCTCTCTGTTTTCGATTATAAATCGCTTACCACAACATTAGGCACGCTGTTCCTATTATGGAGGTAAAATTTAATTTTGGTTCCTATTGTTGCGGTATCCCATTGAAATCATATGGGAAACCGCAACAATAGGAACACAGCAGCAAAAAATTTAAGGAAAATATTTTTTTTAAATAGGTTTTTGGGCAAATCTAAAGCACACAAATAGTGCAATCTCATAATTTAAGCATAATACATCTATAAAAAATGCCTTTTAGTAACCTTTCAGTCGAAAAAGTGCTCAATTGCCACTACCGCAACATTAGGTACTACTAACGAGCCTGGAATATCGCCTGGTACACTCGAGACACTTTAGGTACTACCACAACGAAGGGAACAATTACCCTATATATGATACTGATTCTACGCAGGGGGAGTGACACTAGTTTTGCCAAAATTAATGTCGCTACCCTGAATCTACGTTTCTGGCGAAATAATAGAGGTAATAAACTATAGAGGAATAATGTCGCTGGCATCGCTGGCGTCGCTGCCGCAACATCTCTTGCTGACGAAGGCTGAGATATAAATGTCAGAGAGAAAAAGTATGCAGTTTAACAGATATGCAGTTCACAGATATCCGGCATGTTTGCGAACGAGAACAAAGGGAACAGTAGCGACATTCGTCCTCTATAATTCATTAACTCTATTGGTGAAATTGATTTGTTGACATCCTACGTAACCAGCCAGTATTTACATTATAAGCGTAAAATTGAATCAAATTTGTGATTCAGTCTTGAAAATTTTCAGAGTTTTAAAGTGTGCAAGTAAGGCAACATAATCGGGCAGAGCTATTGCAGAAGCTCCCGAGATCTTCTGGTCTGCTATGCAGAAATGCCTGGACGAGGTAGTTTTCCTAGGGCTTTGGAAGCGGCAGAGCCTGGCCCTATTCCCAAAGGTGGGGAAACCACCCAGAGACCCGTTGGCATGACCACTTTTTTGCCACTGTTTTTATATATACAGTTGTGTCTCTTACAAAACGAGTTCCTACTAGACAGGGGTGAGCGTTATAGGAGACTGAGAGCTTATGGGATTTCGGCTATTTGGGGGTGTGGCCAATTATCTCTGGTGTGTTGAGAGATAGCGCAATATGTACTTTCTTCAACAAAGCTGTAGAGCTTGAAGAGATCTAGCATTAAAAACTTTGGTACATATGATTAGTTGGTAACTTGGCCGCTAGAGGCGCCACAGGAACGATATTAGATTGTCAAGTTTCGATATGCAACATCTCAAGACCCTTATGATTTAGAAGGATAATGCCTTCGGAAAAGTTGTTGGGTAGGCCAATAACTTACAGGTGATTAGCTGTGAAGTTCGTAATTGTTCCACTAGGCAGCGCTAGTGAGCATGTACATTTTCAAATCATCATATCTCAGAATCCTGTCTGATAATATGGCCGTTGAAAGTGATATTCAGTGGAGTGTTTTCACCCGTGTGAAAATTTCTTTGCGCGCTCCGTATGGCTCTGTGGTGCGGTTTTTTAACAGTTTGAAATGACATTTTGGATATTTCAACATCCTTCTATCTGATGAGATGAAAAGATTTCTTATTTATAATGTGCTTGATGATATAAATTTATGGAGCAGAATTTTCATGCGCTCAGTGCCGACAAGCCTGTATGTGAACCAAAGTTTGTAATAATAGATCTTTTCAAGCACTACAACTTTATTGAAGAAAGTATAGAGATTACTGACAGTTAACGAAGACCACTTTATCAAGTAGACTTGCAGCACTGCTGAAAGTCGGGAGTCACTGTTAGCAGCGCCACTACGGATGAAGGTGGAAGCATTTATGATAGTGTGTGTAAATTTTCATACTCGCACCAATACACTCTAACACTTTTATACAAAGGTACAACCTTAGCTCAACAGGCGGTGGTGCCATCGGTGACGCATGCCGTTAGTATGGGATAATAATAGAGTTACATGTCTTCTTGATAAAGTAGTCTTCGCAGTTAAGCTACAAACACAATTAACAGTTTATTTTCATCGTGAAAAAAATCTTGCATGCACGCTCCCTCGGTTAAAGCGTTTGTGATTTGGTAATAAGCGTGTAAATGACGGATTTTTTAACAGGCCGATTTGAATGTGTAATTTGATCTGTTAGCTTTGTTGTTGTTTTCATCGTGAAAAAAAATCTTACATACGCACTCCCTCGGTTAAAGCGTTCGTGGCTGGGTAATAAGCGTGTAAGGCACCCTACCCGGGCAGAGGTCAAGTACTGACGATCAAAACATGCAATTGGTTTGATTGATATAAGAGGTAGAAGTACTGAAAATAATAGCAAAAATATGTTCCTAGGACGTCTGACCAATAGCAAAATTTGCTGTTTGAAGATCAACCGAATTGCTCGCTGCTATTGATTAGCTCTCAAAAGAGCTTAATGTGTTATGATGATGTTGGTCGAGGAGTAAATTTTAGCTATTATTTCCAGTACTTTTCCCTCTTATATCAAACATACCAATATCACTTTTTGATCTCCATATCAAAATATGCTTTTATTGAGTTTTTTCTTCTGCTCGGGTACACACCACTCAAACCGTTTGACCAACATTGCCACCGCCCACTGGTTCGTCGAGCCAGCTTATGTTTCTGCAACCGTATGACGAACTGCCAAATCGTGTTGCACCAACATGTCACTGAGGTTGCACCAACATACTCTCCCATTTAGAAATCGCACTATGTTTGTGCAACAACACTACACACGGCACGATCGGTTCGTCAAACATTGGCTCCGCTCACCGTTGGTTTGAGTAAAATCAAACTGGTTTGATTTTTTCCGACCAAACCGTCAACCGTCAAATCGGTTTGACGAACTGCAAAAATCGGTTCGTCAAACAGCCAGCATCACACACGGTCAAACTTAGCACCAACTTCAACACCAACCTGGGGCCTGGATAATGTTGGTACAACCGTTTGACTGGTGTGTAGGGTGCCTAAAACGCCGAAATTCTTTGATATTATGTTTTGACGTGTATTCATCAGCCAGCTCTCAGCAACCACTATTGCGCTATCCCTTAACACACCCAAGATAATTTGCCACACTCCCAAATAGCCGAAATCCCATAAGCTCTCAGTCTCCTCTTAAACGAATTCCTATTGCGCCCCCCGACTAGTGGTCTTATCAGAGCCTCGACTGTATGTAGAAGATATACGGGAGAACAAAAGATGGTTTGAATTATCAGGAGAATTCCTGGAAAAAATCCTAGAGAAATAACCCCTGAAGGGCAAAATCCTTCAGACATTCCAGAAGCAATTTCTACAGAAGTAATTCCTACAGAAACCTTTAAAGAAGTTTCCGCATAAATCCCTTAAGTGATTTCTGGAGGAATTTCTATTATAATTTCCTATGAAATTAGTGGTGTCCCTAGAGGAACTCCTGAATAAATCTCTGGAGTCATTTCTAGAATAATCATTGGAGGAATTTCTATCATAATCTTTGAGGATCTCACATGAGATCCCTGCAGACATCTAGGGAGGAAGTTCGGAATATAGTTCTGGGGGAATATCTATCGGCCAATTCATGTAGAACATTTCAGTAGAAACAGCTTGAGAAATTCTTGCATGTTACCTAGGAAAATTTCTAGGAAAAAATCTAGATGAATCTATGCATGAATTCCGAAAGAAATCACAAAAGGAATTCCTGAAGCAATACCAAGAAATATTCCTACAGTGTTCGCGTAACTCCTGAAGATATACCTGAAAGCATTCATAGAATATTAGAGAATTAGAGAGATTCCCGGAGAAATCCTCGTTTGAATTTTTGGAGGAATCTCAACAATAATTCATGTAGAAATCCTTAGAAAACTCTCTGAGATAATCCTTGGGAAAATTCCTAGATACACTCCTGGATAAATCCATGGAGTAATTCTATGAAGAATTATTGAAGAAATCCCTACAGAAATTTCTAAATACACCCTTACAGGCGTGCATGTAGAATTCCTTGAAATTAAAAATTCCTGAAAAAGGTATCAACAAGAATTTCTGGAGGAATCTTAGCAGAAGCTTCTGAAGGAATCCCAAGAAATTCTTCACAGATATCACATGAGAAATGCATGACAAATGTAGAAAGTCTTGGTCGGAGTAAGTGAATAACGCACGAAATATAACTTAAAAAACGGTTTATTTAATTTTAATTGGGAGGCGATACATTTGGTAACATGGCGCGCGCGAGTCTTCGTTCATAACTAGCTCGTAGCGGAAAAAGTAGTAGTAGAATATACACAGTAAAAAGTTTTCTTTATTCTTCAGGGTAGGGGGATAACCCATTCGCCCCACACGGCCTTTACTGACCTCACTTCCGGCCCGGAAGTGCCCACGGCTTCAGACAATCTCCAGCGGTCGACGTTCTTTTCGGGCCTTCTCCGTCCTCATCGAGCTTCCGAACTTCGTACCGGTCGTTGGGCATAACCTTCACTATCTCGTACGGGCCAAAATACCGGTGCTTTACCTTCTGGCTGACTCCGAACTGGGTTCTCGGAATCGCCCCGATGTCTCCCATTCGATACCCTTTCGCCTGCTTACGACGGGTATTGTACATTTTCCGGTTTTCTTGCTGGATCTTCTGGATGCCTTCGTGTGCCATCTGCCGTAATTCGTATCTCTCTTCCTCGAACTTGTCCTGAATCTCCTTGTTGAGCAGCTCATGAAGAACTTCGTCTTCCTTCGTTCGCATCTTCACACCAAACATCAACTGGAAAGGCGTCGTCTGAATTGCTCGCTGCCAACTGTTGTTTAGACCAAGATGTATTGAAGGAAGGTGTTAGCATTTAGGCAGTCTGAGGATGCGGGGTGAGATACTTGGCGGGGAGGTAGAGGTGGCAGCTGGCCAGTTTGTTTACGCTGCATTCTATAGTGTTGCTATGGGATGTTTGTTTGCCTTCACCCAAGTGAAAAAAAAATCTCGTATCGGCAGCGACTTGGCGTGTCTATTGCTTCGTGTTTCGATATCTTTATCATCCCAATAAGCAGAAATCCCAAATGTAAAACCAGGAACATAATAAATTGCCGATGATGTGGTGGTGGCAGAGACCTCACTATGGTTGTTATATTTAATACACGGAATTGGAGCCCGGGCACCAGTGAAATACAGTCAACTCGCACAGTAACACGCCAGCAAAAAGCAGTTATGTGCACAAATTTAGTATAAAAACTGATCATACTTTAAAACATAATCATTTTCAAATAATTCATTCACAGATCTTTCCCAAGTGCGAGAAATTTGGTGCAAACTTCTCTGATTAAAAAGGGATTAATGGTGATGAAATAAATTCTGGTAAAGTGTCAGTTTTCTGGTCATGGTTTGCTATTGACCAAACCATATGAAAGCACAACAAACTTGCCAGCTGTCGTTTGATTTTCCAAAATGGCGGATTGTATAATCTGACATATCGGATTACCTTCCTTATACTTACCTTGGTTTAGACATTTCTGCACTGGAACAACGTGTTTGAACCATTCATCGGGTTTCGCCACAGACAGTTTGGTCAACATCGGTATTATAATGCGTTGAACCCTCTCCACTTGACCGTTTCCTCGAGGGACACCTGTTACGATCGTATGCAGTTCAATGCCTTCTTCTTCACAGAACTTATTGAACTGTGTCGACGTGAACGCAGCTCCACGGTCACACACAATTCGTCTTGGATTCCCAAAAATGTCGGTAATGATCCGTAGCTTCTTGATAACCTCCTCGGCAGACGTCGATTTTGTAGCAAACAGCCAAACAAACTTCGAGAACGCATCGATCACGGTCAGGATATAATTATACGACTTCCTCGTGGACGGCATCGGACCTGGATGATCAATGTGCAGTGTATCCATCGGTACATCACCTTTGGGAATCGGTTGCAGCTCGCCTTCAGGTTTGCACCTCTTCTTCTCGCCAACGATGCAGGGGATGCACGCAGCGATGCACCGTTTGATTTTCTCCTCCATGCCCGGAATGTAATAATCAGCAGCAATCCTTTCCATCGTTTTCTTCACGCCGAAGTGTCCTTTCTCGTGCGCTGGACGAATCACCTCCATCTCCATTGCTTCTGGGACGAACACACGCCGGTGTCCATTCGCTGCCTTGTACAGCTCACCATAGGAAACGGAATAACCTTCGACTGTCCCTTCCTGGTCCAGAGCAACCTTTATCGCTTTCACCATCTCATCTTCGTCCTGTGCAACACGCATCCTAGCACTTACCGCTGCTGACAACGTCAAGACGCTTGCTCTCGACAGCGCATCAACGTGGGGCATCTTGTCGCCTGATCGATGTTCGACGGTATAATTGAATTCAGCTAGAATCCCTGCCCACCTAGCTACACGAGGATTGACCCTTTTCTTCAACATGGAATCCTTGAAAGCCATGCAGTCGGTTACTATTTTGAATTTGCAACCCAACAGATAGCAGCGGAACTTCTTCACAGACTCAATCACTGCTAAGGCTTCCAAATCGTACGAGTGATAATTTTGTTCAGCCGGGGTTGTCAAACGGCTGTAATAGTAGCATGGGTGAAACTTACCGTCTTCGTCGGAGCGCTGCATCAAAATACCTGCTAGGGCCATCTTGCTGGCATCTGTGTGGACCTCCGTTTCAGCATCTTCCCTCTTAGGCGCAATCGGCCGGCCGTGGCATGGCCACCTTGGACGGCCGAGAGGGGTAATCTCCTTTACTATTAGGGCCAATGCCCGAGATTTCGTCCTATGGCGGACGGCGTAACTCCTTTACAAGTTAGGCGCGGAAGCCTTACGGCTTCGCGGGCCGACCCGTGTGCTGGACGGTGGAACCTATTAAAAGGTCCAACAAAAGAGGTCCTATTGGACGCAAACACATTACAAAATGTTCCAAAGAACAGTACAGGAAATTTTCATTACCTGAGCTGGGTTTTTCTCCCAAGCATCCACTTAGCTCCTGCCAAGGGAAAAGGGGGGGGGGGGGGGGGGTGCTCGTTTTCAACTTTCAAATCACTGCACTTTTAGAAAACACGTCTACAGCACACGGACGCCTGAGTTATTTTAAGAGGCCAAATTTAGGCAATGGCCGCTACAAATTACTTTTCTCCCATTCCGTCATTCTACCTTTTCCATTGCCGCTCATTGCTTCAGCCATGTCGAAAGATTGGTAGCAGGCAACGAATTTGCAGCGGTACTTGACCCTTTCACTACTGTGGTACTCTACTGTTATTACACGAGAAACGTGAAGGGTCCGACAAATACAACATTTTAAAAACAAAAATCAACAATTTGTAACCAAACGGTTACAAATACAGCATCGTCAACGTCCACTGCCCACATCAAGAGAGACCTGATGACGAGAAAGAAGCGTTCTACGCGCAGTTAGAGCAAACATACGATGGTTGCTCGCCGCGTGACGTGAAAATCGTTGTCGGCGACATGAACGCGCAGGTAGGAAGGGAGGAAATGTACAAACCGGTAATCAGGCGAAACAGCCTCCTCGCCGTATCGAATGATAACGGCCAGCGATGCGTAAACTTTGCAGCATCCCGTGGTATGGTAGTCCGAAGCACCTTCTTCCCCTGCAAAGATATCCACAAAGCCACCTGGAGATCACCCGATCATCAAACAGAAAACCAAATCGACCACGTTCTAATCGACGGTAAATTCTTCTCGGATATAACCAATGTCCGCACATACCGCAGTGCGAATATAGATTCGGATCACTACTTAGTCGCTGTATGCATGCACTCAATACTTTCAACAGTTATCACCACGCGTCGACATTGAGCAGCTGCGTAACGTAGAAGTGGCTCAAGACTACGCGCAGCAGTTAGCAGTGGCCCTACACTGAACGAAAACCCCCGCCGTTTAAAGAATGATTTTTCATTCAATACGATTCAAAATCACAGAATCTGAATTTTGAATAATCACAAAGCAAAAAGAAAAAAGCAAAGATTTTACAGCGTCCTACTGAATAAAAATCATCCTGTTATTGTATAGAAATTGATACAATCAATGAATGGTTTTCTGCTTAGGGTGTGTTCAGATTGATTATCATCCGAAAACCAACTGAAAGTGTTTCCCGCTGTGTCCTATATCGAAAATCATCCAATTTTACTTCGACATCTGTCATTCGTTTGAATCCGAGTTTGAATCAGTATGGCGAAGTAGGAGTATTTCTAGCCGGAGGTTTGGATAGGAGGGAAAAATATTCTAATTACAACATAAAAGGTAAGAATAGCATTTTTTTGTTTTTAATGAACACAGGAATTTAAAACATGATCAATTGATAAATTATTATTCATTTTCAGGATATTTTGCTTCGATATCTCGTCCCGTAACCACACCGGATCAACATAAGTATTGATATAGCATGTGAATAAATTTGAATATAATATGAATAAATTGAGGAATTGGTTCAATATTTGAGTATTTTTATTGAGGTTTAATTTTCAATCAATTCAAATTTTTTCTAAAAACAAACCCACACCAAATGATATCGGAAACAAAATGAATATCATTCATTAATTTTTTTCTCGAAAAGTAATGAAAATCATCCGCTTTTGGAATAACCGTTATTCAAATTGTTTTGGTTTTGAAGAAGACTGCATCGAATAAAAATCATCCGATCCTTGTCTGAAAATAGGCATGGGGCTCGGATGAGGCAAAAATCATTCAATTCATGGCGGGCATTTTCGTTCAGTGTAGCAACGGAAGAGCAGCTTGGCGCAGCTACACTTGAAGATGGCTGGAGGGACATCCGATCCGCCATAGCTAGTACCTCGGCTACAGCTCTAGGCTTCGCGATTCCGAATCACAGAAACGACTGGTACGACGGCGAATGTGGATAGTTGAAACACGAGGAGAATGCAGTATGGGTGAGAATGCTGCAACACCGTACGAGAGCGAATGAGGCACGTTACAGACAGGCACGGAACAGGCAGAACTCAGTCTTCCGGATGAAGAAGCGCCAGCAGGAAGAATGTGATCGCGAAGCGATGGAAGAGCTGTATCGTGCTAAGGACACACGAAAGTTCTACGAGATGCTGAACCGCTCGCGCAGAGGCTTTGTGCCACAAGCCGACATGTGCCGAGATGATCACGGGAATATTCTCACGAGCGAGCGTGCCAGGTGTTGCAGAAATGCCGCGAATACAACGTGCCCACACACCACTTGTTCATCGATTTCAAATCGGCGATACAATCGTTCGAGAACAGCTATGGCAGATTATGCACGAATACGGATTCCCGGGTAAACTGATACGATTGATCAAGGCAACGATGGATCGAGTGATGTGCGTAGTTCGAGTATCAGGGACACTCTCGAGTCCCTTCAAATTTCGCAGAGGGTCACGACAAGGTGATGGTCTTATGTGCTTGCTGTTCAACATTGCTTTTTAGAGGGTGTAATTAGGAGAGCGGGGATAAACACGAGTGGGACGATTTTCACGAAGTTCGTTCAGCTGCTTGGTTTCGCTGATGATATTGATATTATTGCTTGTAAATTTGAGAGGATGGCGGAAACGTACATCCGACAAAAGAGTGAAGCCAGGCGAATCGGATTAGTCATTAATGTGTCGAAGACAAAGTACATGATGGCAAAGGGCTCCAGGGAGCAATCAGCGCGCCCGCCACCCCGAATTTATATCGACGGTCAGACGCGCCAACTTGGTCAAATTATTGGGGGGGCAAAGCCAGGTTTTTCTGATTTTTTGTATGGGAAAATCGAAAAATCGTCAAATATTGGGGGGGCAAAACCATGCTTGCCCCCCCTAAGTTGGCGCCTATGTCGACGGTGATTAAATCGAGGCGGTTGAAGAATTCGTGTACTTGGGCTCACTGATGACCACCGACAACGACACCAGCAGAGAAATTCAGAGGCACATTGTGGCAGGAAATCGTGCTTACTTTGGACTCCGCAGACTCTACGATCGAATAAAGTTCGCCGTAACACGAAGTTAACTATTTACAAAACGCTGATTAGGCCGGTCGTTCTCTATGGGCACGAAACATGGACCCTACGTGCAGAGGACCAACGCGCCCATGGAGTTTTCGAATGGAAGGTGTTGCGTACCATCTACGGCGGAGTGCAGATGGAAGACGGGACTTGGAGAAGGCAAATGAACCACGAGCTGCATCAGCTGCTGAGAGAACGAACCATCGTCCATACCGTGAAAATCGGGAGGCTACGGTGGGCGGGTCACGTCATCAGGATGACGGATAGCAACCCGACTAAAATGATTCTCGAGAGTCATCCGACCGGTATAAGAAGACGTAGAGCGCAGCGAGCTAGGTTGGTTGACCAAGTGGAGGTGTATCTGCGAACCCTACGCAGAGTGCGGAACTGGAGACAAACAGCCATGGACCGAGTGGAATGGAGGCGGCTACTATGTACAGCAGAGGCCACCCCGGCCTTAGCCTGATCGGTAAGGTAAGTAAGGCCAATAAAAAGAATTCTTGGAGGAATCCCGTGAAGAATTCATCGTGGAATCTCCAGTAAAAAATACCCTGAAGGAAATTTAGGAGAAACCTCTGGCAGAATCCCGACAGCAGCTCATGAAGCAATTCCAGAAGGAAATCTACAGCATAAATCTCTGCATAAATTTCTGCGGCAATCCCTCCAAGTGTACCTAAAGGAATCCTTGAAGGCATTTCCGGAAAATAGAGCGAATTTTAGCTGGGAGGAATTCTGAGGAAAGCTGGCCGTGATATTTTATCGGCGTAACAGTTTGTTTCAAAGTCCAACGTTTCGATGTATTTAGCACCTTTTTCAAGGATTATAATCCTTAGGATTAGAATCCAAAAAAGTCTGCTACGCCGATAAATTATCACTGGAAGCGAATTTTATATGTTTCCACCTAGGGACAGGATTCAGGAGGCTATTTATGGTTGAAGAAGACCGAAAAACAATCAACGTACGGGGATTGGGGGCGTTAGTTACAGGGCCGAGTCCGGTATTGTAGTTCGACAAGTTAAAACCGCTGCAAAAAGTTCATGGATTTACCAAAACTTTGTTAAATATATGCCCGTTTTACGTCTTGACTACATGGGTTCATAACTGTATTCCTGTCTTCCTTATTTT
Source organism: Aedes albopictus (assembly GCF_035046485.1). Lineage (NCBI taxonomy): Eukaryota > Metazoa > Arthropoda > Insecta > Diptera > Culicidae > Aedes > Aedes albopictus. Next base: position 253,173,930 of record NC_085136.1, read on the forward strand.
TAGGAATGGTGTAAAATTTGTATGAAACGAGAACCATTTCATATCCATATCAATATCACCTACACCCTAGTTCTCACCTTGTTGGAACTCCTCATCGAGCAAGCATTCGCGTGGACAACTTGTCTAATAAATATTTACCTGCCGTTCATTCGTAACCGTCCCTTTTTATCCTCCATTAGATTTAGTATATTCCCCATTTTTGCACGTAAGCAGAAAATCCCCGTCCCTCAGCTCCACCCATAGATATTTTCACGCGTGTCTCTTCTATTCTAAATCTGTTTTTTTGCTTCTGTTCTCCTCCAACTTGCAGGGAATTCATCACCGAGTGTCTCTTCCCGACAACCAAGAGCCCATACGAGCTGCCGTGGCAACTGAAGACGGCCTGGGGTGTTGTGTTCGGTGCGATGTTGCTGGTGGCCATCACCGGCAACAGCATCGTGCTCTGGATTGTGCTGGGTAAGTATGATTTTGGTTGCTAGTCGGTGGTAGTATGAAGCTGGATACAGGGACGAAGATGAGGGATGGGGGAGTTGTTTTTTCTTCGTCATAGTAATTGGGACAAAAATACCGGTCATATGTGATCCCAATAACATAGCTCCTCAGGAACAAGACATGTTGTGTTGTAAAACAGGCTACTCTATTCTATTGTGGAAGAACTCTAGTTTTGAACAATATGGAGTCTCACACCTCGACTTAGAAAGTCTATCACAAGCTACAGTAGGAATTTGTACTTACTTGAAACTTCACTCTGTAACCCCGCATGATAACCCTTTAAATCACCTAATTACTCGCCCTTCCCAAACTTCTTTGCAACCTTGAGAGCCCCCCTGACCGCGTGCGGTTGTCCTCGGAGACTGCTTAAATCTACCATTTTTTGCCATGGAAATCATTTCATCCGTCAATTTTGCTCTTTGATTATCCGCTGGGTTCAGATTTCCAATAATCACACAGATTCACAGAGTAATTATTAACCGAGAAAAACGTGCTGGAAATTATATGCCTTTGTGCCGTTTTCCTAAATGATCAATCGCTTTTTTGATTCAGCTGTGACTGAACAGGCCTGTGTTTGCCAATCAATACGTAATTATTCCTTCCTGCAGAGCTTTCCACGGAAAAAAGTAGAGGTAGGTAAGGCACTCCAAACGCGTGTCTTCTCACGGTTTCCTCTTTTGCAAGCCGATTCGTCCATTTGGCGCTTTGATTGATGGTATTCAATTGGCACATTCTTGAAAAATGCGTCGGATCGATACATACTTTGTCACAAACAGAATGATGGAGGCAAGTCGCATCGTTAATGAAGCAAAATACAGCTAATGGCCAAGGACATTATCGCAGCATTCTAGCGATGGTTCGGATCACGACGGTTCAATAGTGTTTATTGATATTGTTTGCATCCTGATGATGTCAAACAGTTTATGCTAAAGAAAAACGACCATTTTCAACAACAGCTTTAGAAGAAAAACTTCAAAGCTCAACAACACCGTCAGCATAGTTTGTTTGCTAGCTACCTATACAGCAAACTTTAGTTCTCCTTCATACCGGTGCTATCATTTTCCGGCAGTCACTGAGTGCCTCCGTTGCAAAGTTTATCGCTTCTTTGGAAACTTTTCCAGCTGAGCATAGGTAGGTATCTATACAGCGAGGTGAGTAAAATCGATCACATTATTTATTCGCTCGTATGCAATTTCCAGTTTCTCACTTGTTGGTCGACCGCAGCCGGTATTGTGGCATCGTATTGCTGGATTCGTTGGATAGTAAACAACCGCGCGGCCATCGCAGTAATCTTAACAAAGAGAATTTGCACGCGCTCTATCGTTTTCATCAGGAACAGGCCTGTATACCTGAACATTTGTAGGGCTCAGACAAAAGACAAGCTCATGGTAAAATCCATGTAGATTCCTCCATAAAGGCAACGCTACTTGAATGGAATTAGATTATGTTCAGAACATTTGGAGTACTAAGGAAAAAAGTCGGTTTACGGGGGAAACATTGTTAAGAGTTTAAGGGTTTAAGGGTAAAAGTTTAAGAGTATTCGAGAACATCCTGGAGCCTGGGCTATCTGAACCACTAGCGTAATCAGTAATCTATTTGTGCTTTATGGACAATACATGCATTGCACTGCTCTATGCAACTATATGTTGTGAGTTTGTTTTCTGTTTGAGGACCTCTAAGAACTCCCTTGTATATAGGTCATCGGATCTACCAACATATTTGTTTGTCTTTAAGAGCTTTATGACTAAGGTACATATCCGCACAGCCTCAGGTAGCTATGACATTTCGAGTGATGAGTTCAATGGTTCTTTAAGGATGTCCCTTCAGTAAAGATCATCTCTTCTACGAGAGCTACTAGTTGTATCCACATAAATTATGAATGAGATTCATACTTACAGAGCATCAGGTATCTATGTTCTGTCAAGTGGTGCCTTCTATGATTGTATAGAAGTATCCGAAAGCTCCCAGGGGTATACGTCATCGGATCTACAAGCCTAATTAGCGGTCTATTGAAGCATAATGAATTAAATTTATACCTACTCATCCTCAAGTGATGAGTACATTGTCTGTTTCAGGATCTTCAAGAATTCTATTGAGTATAGGTCATTGGATCTACTAAGGCAGCCTTTCCCAAACTTCTTGTGGGGCTGGCGGGACGCGACCCATAGTTTGAGAAAGGTGGTACTAAGGTTTTGAAATTCACTCGCGAGTCTCTCAAGCCCCCATAAACCCCCTTAAACCCCTGTAATACTTTGAAATGCTTTGAAACGCCTCTGAAACTCCCATGGGACTTTCGTGAAATTTACTTGAGAGCCTCTAAGGCCCCCGCAAACCCCTCTGAAACCTGCTGAAATGCCCTAAAACGCATTGAAAAGCCTTGAAACGCTTTGAAACGTCTCTCTAAAACCACCATATAACCTTTTTGAAATTCACCTGCGAGCCTCTCAAGCGCCCTTTAACCTCCAGAAAACCTCATTGTTCCGTCGTGGAACGGGTATTTTGCAGGGTGGACGGATTCGGGACCGGTAGCTCGGTTGGAAGTGGACTGTATTATGGAGGGGCTTTCACTGGGAGAAAAAAAAAGACGCGTTTTCACTATTTAACTAAACTAAAGCTGTATTTCGTTATTCGGTACACGTCGGGGCGATTCTGTAATATTTCGGTGCGTACACGTCGGTGGTTGAAAGTTGACTCTTGTGCGGTGGCGGCGTCGAGCGTACGGAATGGGTAGACAGATGAATGGGAAGGAGAAGGATAGCTGCTTGCATGCAACGATCGTGGCGGCGGTGGAATCTTCCACGCATATGAACGCTGTGGTGGTTCGATCGTCGTCGGCGGCTGGCACATAAGGACACACTGTAGATGGATGGGCGGTCGATCTGTCGATCTTCTTGTGCATGCTCGTACATGTCGGCTTGGGGAAATCATGAAATCGGTGGATGAACAGTTGGACAACGTGGAGTGTAGTAGAGAAAATGTTGGCAACAATATTAGCGAGTTTCGTCGGCGCGAACACTCATGAAACGCCTTGAAGCATATTGAAACTCCTTGAAACGATTCTCAAACCCCAAAGAATGATATTTACCTGAGAGCCTCTTAAGCCTCCTTAAACCCATCTGAAACGCCCTGAACCGCATTAAAACGCCAAAATTCCCCTAAATTCGTCCTAAAAAGCATTGAAACGCCTTTGAAACCTGTGGGAATTGTGTCTGCGAGCGTCTGAAGCTCCTTGAAGCCCCCCTTACCCCCCCGAAACCTCATGAAACTCCTTGAAACGCTTTGAATTGAAACGCTTTGAAATGCCTCTGATACCCATGAAACCTCCGTGAAATTCACCGGCGAGCCTCTGAATCTCCCACAAATCTTCCTGAAACCCTGAATCTCCCAGAAGCGCCCCAAAACGCATTTACCTGCGAGCATCTGAAGCCCTTTCAAGCCCCTCCCAAACCCCCCATGAAAATCTCTTGAAATTAATCTGCAAGCTTCTGAGGTCCCTTCAATCACCACCGAAACCCCCTGAAACGCTCTGAAACGCATTGAAACACCTCTGCAACCGTGAGCTTCTGAAGCTCTTTTAAACTCCCCTGAAATTTCCTGACGCGCCCTGAAACGGCTTGAAACGCATTGGAACGCTTAGAAACGCCTCTTAAACCCCCATGAAACCCTTTTGAAATTAACACCAGTAGGATGTTGGGGTCAATATGACCCAGACAGGCACGCTGATCGTGCAATACACCATCGTGTTGCGAAAAACTAACCATCTTAACGCTTACGAGCTTCTGAAGCCCCCTTAACACTAAAAGGGATACCTTCATGGCCTCAGTTTCGTCACTTCGCTGAGTGTGTTCCATCAAAGACGAGCTCTGAAAGGCGCCCGGGGTCCAATGGACCCCAGGTATCCCTTTCAGGGTTAAACACTCCGGAAACCTCCTGAAACGCTCTGAAACGCATTGAAACGCGTCTGAATCCCCGTGAATCCTTCGTGAAATTACCCTGCGAGCCTCTGAAGCGTCCCGAAACGAGTCTCCTGAAACGTCCCGAAACGGCTTGAAACGCCTTTGAACGCTTTGAAATGTGTCTAAAATTCCCTCGAAATTAATCTGCGAGCTTCTGAAGCCCCCTTAAACACTTCGGAAACCTTCTGAATCGCACTGAAACGCCTTGAAGCGCTCTAAAGCGCCTCTGAAATCCCCACTGAATTACCGTAATATCCTCTGAAGCTCCCTCAACCCCCTCCGCCCTGAGAGCTCATCAAACACCATGAAACTCTTCGAAACGTCTCTAGCACCCCATCGAAGTCTCCTTGAATTCATCTAAGAGCCATCTAAGATTTGAAAAATCCTAACATCACTTTGTTGGAAAAATTGTTCAAAAATATGAAGAAAGTTACCCGAAGAGAGCATAAAGTGAAAACTCATAGTTCAGGCGATTTTTTTTTTCAAATAAATACGGCCCTCGGAACATTGAACAATGGCGCCTGTGACGTCAGGTTGCAAATCATATGGTGGGAAAAGGAAGGAAGTGATGATTGCAATCGTTTGTATCCACAGCAGACCGAATGTATCTCTGTGTCTGCAAAAAAAAAATCTTGCGGATGTCGGAGTGTTGGTGGGGTTTGCTTGGCAGAGGGTTTACACATTGGTGCGTGGATGTCAGGTAAATGATTAGTGTGTCTATTACTCGTTGCAAAACTCGTAGGCGTTATCTGATAGATTGACACTGTGTTGTCAAAGTTGCAAGGAAAGATTACGGATTTTAACCCTTTTCTGTTATAGCGATGGCTATGAACATGTGAATAAACATGTGTTGCATTTTCTACAAAGGGAGAAAGTACACAGAAAAAAAAAACAAAGTAGGAGGAAAGGAACGGGTCAGGGATTGAACCTTCTGCATACGAATCAGAAGCGGTAGCCACTAGACCACCAAGCCAGTTACATAGAAACTTAAAATTTCATTCACAAATGATTAGGCGAAAAAATGACACTGGATTTTTACCCTCAGTTTTGCTTTAATTCGTTAGAAGTGAACTGTATTCGATAAATGAAGTCGGTCTCGCAAAGTCATTCGGTCGGGTCGTGTGTGTGCTTGGTCCAGCATTTACTTTACTTTTTCGGTGGTGACGAAAATTCCCGCGCGCTCCAACTCAAGTCGCGCGAGTGTGATTTTGGTGGCGAAGTGAAGAGGCCGCTTTTTTTTTATTCGGACCGACCGCGTCGTCATCGTCAATTTGAATGTGCACATCGTCGTACCCGTGTATAGTTGTAGCGGTTCAGTGTGATTTCGAAGAAGAGGCCAGCTAGTGGAAGATGCTGCAGCACATACGCACTGGACACTTCGAAGGATGCTTATTGGTGAGCTCTTTCCATTTTATCATAATAATTATTGCCAAAGGATGTATAAAATTCTGCTCTGGTTTTTGTGTATTTATCTAACTAATATTGAAAAGTTCGTCACGTCATGTGTCGGCGCTAGTTTTCAATGCACATTCAGTTGATAATAAATACTTTTCTTTTATTTTTCGCATTTACACACAAATTTGAATGGTTCGTCATCTTCGGTGTCGACATTTGTAATATTTTAGTCAAAATGAATAAATGTTTTGACTCAAGTAAAGGTTGCATGAATCAAATCACTTACCAAAGTGAATCCAAATCATGTGACTCTCCCCTCCCCACTAACGAAAACTTCTTCCCGTGACAGTCGTGGAGAAGATGAGGTTATCGCGGTCTCTAGTAACAACGTACGTCACACTAACATTCCTTTCCTTCCTCGATGACCGTAAGGACGTGGCCGGCGCCGTTATTGACTAATAAAGTCTGGAATTCTCGAACTGTGCACATTGAGAGCGGTAGCTACTCCCAAGCTCCGTTTGTTGGTTCCTTGTGCAATTTCGATTGTTCTGGTCAATCACGGAGTAGCAACTACGAATTGTACGGTCATCTATGCTCATGCTCATGCTCAATTCGTTAGAAGTGAACTGTATTCGATATATTATCACTGAAAGCTTTATTATTGAAATTTACGCAAGGGATTGTGAACACTTTTTTAAATTTTTGGACCTCGGCTAAATGAATGTATATCAACATGTAATCTCATGAACTCCTAAAATTATCAGCAGAGCCGTAGTGTGGTCTTATGGCGCCCTTGGCAACCATCCGTTTTGGCGCCCCGCTACAGTTGGACATTGTTAATTTGCGAAAGTTTGTACTCAATTCTGTTTTTTTTTTCAAAGTTTCTTCAAAAAATAGATTTTGATGTTTTGAAGAAAAAAATCCGCTTGATTTTTTTTTGTTTTGTTTTAAGTGTTCTTTTTTTGTGTATTTCTTTAGGAACTTTTATGGAGTCATCCAAAAAACACATTTTGTAATTCAAAAATTTCAATAAGACCAGCACAATAATTAATTATTATATTTGCATCTTAAATTTGTTCAAAAACCTTTTTTTTCTATAGATTCTATGGAATACTTTCTGAAGCACACTTTGATATCGAATTTCTAAAATAATCTTAAATAGATTTTCTAAAAACAAAATCCTAAAAATATTTCTGAGGGAATTTTCAGAGGAATTTATGAAGATATCCCTGGAGGTATTTCTAGAGGATTCTGTGCAGGATTTCTGTATGAAATGGCGGAATTACTGAGGAAACCTATTGCAGGGTTTCTAAGATATACCCTTAAAGATATTTAGGCAGGAATCTTTAAGAAAATTACTTACGGAAACTCTGGAAAATTATAAAATTTAGGTTTTGCGAAGAAGAAGGATCAATTCCTAGAAGAGTCATTAAACAATATTTTTAAATTTATCCATGAAAGATTTTTTGAAATAATATCTGCAGAAATTTCTTACAGAAACTATGGAAGTTCATCTGAAAAATATCCGGAGGAATCCATTGACTAACTTTTGAATAAATTCCTTAGATAACTTCCTGAAGTCTCCCCGGAGGAATTTCAAAAGGAGTCCTTCGACAAAATTTAAGAAGAAATCCAGAAGAAGAATTTAAGAATTCCTGGAGGGATTTTTATGAGAATTTCTGGAGTAATTCTCTGAGAATTTTGCAATGATATCTCTAGAAGAATTTCTGAAAGAATTTTAGGAAAAAATTGTAGAAGAAACCCTGTGAGAAATTCTGAAGTAGTATCTGGTTAAATTCATTAGGAAATTCCTGGAATATTGAGGAAATAAAAAATCATAAAAACTTTTGCTAGAGTTTAAGGCCAGATAAACATTTATTAAAAAAAAACAACTGTATGAACTGACAGAGCATCATCAGAATATTTTCCATTTATAATGCTTTTTTTTCAACACTGTAAAATTATTTGAATGAATGCGATGAAAGTCCTCGGATTTTTTAGAATGAAACTTCCATCACAATTTCGAAATCAAATGGATTTTGTTTTGCTTACTAAGAAAACTAATGATTCATCAAAATGCGTAGATAAATTCTCAGATAACATCATAGTAGATAATCAAAATAAACCAGGAAAATCCGGCCCAATATGTAGCATTTTCCAGTTTCCTGCTAGCTCTAGGCCTTTTCGGCGCCTCTCTGAGGTTGGCGCCCTTGGCGAGGGCCAACCTGGCCAACCGCACGCTACGGCTCTGATAATCAGCATTACTTTCGAAGCTTTGTTGGGGTTTTCTTAGCAATCTATTCCTTAGCAAAACATTTCTTACTGAATTCCGCGGTTTATCCTGGAGTTGTTTCTATAATTCTTTGACGTTGTTTCAGAGTTTGCTTTCGGATTTCTCCAAAAATTGCATCCAGTGGATTTCCCAGATTTGCTGCCAGAGATCCCTCTATGATTTCCCGAATAGAAAAATCTATCAAGTTTATAACACATTGTGTTATGATGTTATAATTTTTTTTCTATAACTTATTATGTTATAAACTAGGTGCAGGATGATGTTACAATAACTAAAATTGTAACAAAAATATAATAATCTATTTTGTTATGATCTGATCAATATTATAACAAAATATGTTATAAGTTTTAGCTTCAAGAAAACTAGTTCCTATCATATTTTGATACAATTGTACAAAGTGATTTTCTGAATGTCAAGTAATTGAAACTAAATTATATCACAATGAGTTATTAAAAACCTTAATAACATAATATGAAATAATTGAGATATAATATTTTCAAACCCCAAATATATTAAAATTTGATTATATCACAATGAGTTATAAATAACAGGGTTTGTTATAATAATGTTATATTTTTGTTAGAATCTTCTAGTCGGGTTTCCGGCGTTCGTTTTGGTACTTCCGAAAAATGTTCCTGAGATTTCAACTAGACGTCCTTCTAGGATTTCTGCAGGAGTTTTTCACAAAATACCTGCAGGAGTACTTCCCGGGATTCCTTGCAGATGTTCTCTAAGAATTTATTTCTGAGGCCTTAAAAAAATCCGCTTAAGTTTTTTTACAGCTGTTCCCGGGATTCTTGCGGGATTTCTGAAGATTCTTCCAAAGATTTCCCATAAAAAAAATCTTGGGCTTATAAAGGAATAACTTTGCCTGATTACTCCTGCATTTCCTCTGAAAAGTTCTCTCAAAAGTTATCAGAGTTCCTCCGGGGATTTCTTTCATATTTCCTCTCTTGATTATTCCCTGAAGTTTTATTTTTTCTGAGATATCCCAATTTTTTCTCGGAGATTCTTCTGCAGCTTTTCTCATTATTGCTTATAGTTCCTCGCAAAATTCCGACAGTATTTCTTCTAACATTTCTTCGGGAATTTGTTACAAGAAACTTTGTAGGCTATCCCAGGAGGTATTTGGATAAAAACTTCTGGAAAATAAGGACAGAAACTCTCAGAGTACCTATAAAGGAACATGACACAAATTTCTCAAATGAAGGAGAACGTTCCTCTGGAGCCGACCTACTAATACCTTTATAGGAAATACAAGAAGAAGCTTCTAAAGGAATTCCGGCACATTTTTTTTTGGCAAGGATTCTGGCAGTAATCCCGAAAAAAAAACTTCTGAAAAATCGTGGAAGGAACTAAAAAAAAAAATCCAGCTGCAACACTGGAAAGAATTGCGACAAAAAATCAAGTGGAACCCCGGGAGAAACTCTGTGGAAACTTTCACGACAGCATCTGACAAATACTCTGGGAGAAACTCCTGTTCAAATTCTGGGATAATCCTGAGAAAAATCCTACGAAATTACTTGGAGAAAATGCGCGAGAAACCCTGGGAGAAATCTCGCGAGAAAGAAGTTCTGGAAACAGATCATACAAGATTTTTTTCGCAATCGGTTGGAATTCCTGGAAAATTCGTTAAGAGGAATTCCAGAAAGAGTAGCTGGAATCTTGGGAAACGCCAATAGGAATCTGGAGGAACCTCAGGGAGGAATTTAAAGTGGAGCGGACCTGGTGTGATGGTTAGAACACTTGACTATCACGCCGAGGACCTGGGATCGAATCCCACTCCCGACAAACTCGCAAAATGTGAGTTCTTCCTTCGGAAGGGAAGTAAAGCGTGGGTCCCGAGATGAACTAGCCTAGGGCTAAAAATCTCGTTAATACAGATAATAAAAAAAAAGGAATTTAAAATGGAACACTAAGAAAATAGATGTGTAACTTTAGCATTTATTTTAGAAAAGAGTTCCGGAAAGAATCACCGACGGAATCTCTGCTGGAGATATCCGTATTGAGGGATTCCAGGATACAATTGTACTTGCATATTCACCCGCATTCACTTAGAAATTGCAGCATCTGATTTTTTTTTTTGTTTATATTTATGTGTATTTTAACCTATAGCTAATTCTACACTAGCATCTTATTGAAATCGTGGGTTTCCCAAAAATGTTTGCTTGATTTGGAAGCCTTCCTCTTTTTCCTCTAATACGGTTATCCAGATTCTTCTGGATTCAATTTGCTTTCTGAATTATCATTTGGAGAAATACAACTTCTACTAGCATTCACTAGCTTTCGGTAAGTAAACGCTCATGTTCGAATGAAGTAAATGCTACATACCTCTACATACATATTAGATAATTTTTTTATGAATACCTACTAACCATATACTTTACTCGGTGGACTTAACTTCTGAGTAGATACGATAAGTAGTAAAGTTCGATAATTTTTATTCATACCAAACAGCCACCTGTAGCTAACTTCAATTGGGTTATATTGAGGGCATTTGTGCAAGAATTACGGCTTGAACTGCGTGATTACTGGGGATACGCCGATGCGCGAATCTCTTTGATAAAACCCGCAATACAAAATTCCAACAATTCCCCAACTCAAGCATCTGATATAACCTTCCTTGAAATATGGTTTAAAGTTTCATAACATCAGCGAGCATGCAGTTGGAGGCGACAGTAAAACAACAACAACACCAAGTGCGTCTCAATAAAAGGATGAACCGAAGTTTTCACCACTAAGTCTTCTGCGTCTTCGAACTCTTTGGAGGGTGGGAGGTTTTGAGCTACGGGGTACGTAAGCGTATGAAGTTCTTGCATATCCTCGGGGTGCCTTGCATTGCATTGTTGTTGGAACCGACGACACCCCCACACCTCAACGTGACAGCTTGGCGCTGCGGAGCCGGAGAGAAAAACGGACGGGAAACTTTTGCTGTTCTACCAAGGATGAATACCTAACCTATCTACCTACTCCGTTTCAAATGCTGCTGTGGGAATGGTGTCGTACGCACAGCGATAGCTAGGGGGTGTTTTTGTTATCCATATCAAGTTGTTTTGAAGATTGGCTGTCAACAGCAGGTGGCTATTGCTTTTATAGTCTCTTCCATGGGTATTGATGACAATAGTCGGTCATGCGATGCTATTTGACAAATCTATGGATTTTATCTTCAAGTGGAGGTCAGTACGATGTTGGCTCTTCCGCGGAAATCAATCTAGTGAATTTAAAATAAATTGCTTAATATTTTGAGAAATTCTAAAATAAAACTGCATACGGCAGCATTAATGACACCGAATCCAAGACCGGTACAAACCAGAAATTTTCCCAATGCAATATTTCAACTTTCATCTATCAGAAGCAAAAGTGCATTTTTTGGTCTTGGTCACTTGTCCCAATCAAACCAAAATTGTTAGCTCAGCAACCACACTTAATTTGGATACCGAAATCAGAACGATAGGTCCTTTCAGTTTCAGTTGCAGGAAATAAGCACAATCAAGCATGTGGCTTTAACTTTTTTTGCGGAAGTGATTTCACTCTTGGACAAACTCAGCTCGAATCAAACATTTGAATACGAAGCCGAGTGGGGGCTTGTTTGTGTATGCTAAATTGATAGCAGCAGCCATTTGAGCCAACCTCTATGCATTCGTACCTAATGGAAGCGAATCATCTCTTCATCGTTTGCGCCTGGGAGTAAGAACAACTTTCTTGAATCAAGACTGAAAGTTTTACTCTGGGATATAATACCGCATAAATTACGGTAGGCAATGCCGGCGAAGACAAATTATGCACGCTCCCAGGTATGTTTTAGTTAGTCAGGGACGTGACACCTACCTGAGTTGTGAAGATTGTGTACACACGGTGAATGTTGAGCTTAATCTGTTATTTAAACGTACTGTATGAAAAGGGCTTCCTTGGTGCCTTTGAGCATTTAATGTTTCGTAACAATAAGATGAGCCATAATTTCCAAATTATTTTAACCCTCCTTTGGCATTAGGATCATTTTTGATCTAAAACGTACACTACGTCAGTGAGCTGCTGCCACGTGATGCAAAAGGAAGGTTAATTTGAAAACTTCAAAAAATCTTCTGTTTAGCTGAGCCGACAGTTGCCAGTGCTTAGACAGATTAGTTAGATACTTCGCCACCCCTAAAATACAGTTTTGTTTGACAACTTGACTCCTGATAAACTATTCCAGTACTGTTTGTGCTGAGTGGCAGCCCAGGTACCGGCTTTTCGGGCCCGTATGAAGTTGATCACCAATATTAACTTCTTTTCCCGATCAGCCTAGAAAGCTGTGTAGTGTCGGTAGCGGTTGGTTCAACTGGCTAAGAATAGCACTACGGACCGCCTATTCCAGTGGTAGGAATCCACTAATCAGATGACCTCTAAATCAAGGTGTTATGCGGCTTTACGCTTACCGTGCCTAGGAATGAATGGTTAGGGGGGTCTTATGAAAACCTATTCGAAAACGGAGCCTGTGGAGTACCAGGGCACCCTCCACAGTATATTACTGTGCTAACCGGAGCAATAGTGCGGTGGAACTTGTGTTTCTCCGAGACAATCAGCTGCCCTTCTTCAATCTCATGCTTGAGGCTGAATAAGGGCGGGATTATGAAGATATTATTAATTAGTTTAAATTTTCACCTAGATGGTTTCGTATTATGCGTTTTACATAGTGTATTCTGTGCATCCTCGACTTTGGCGCACTCAAATCGATACCGATCTGGCTTTATTGTTGATGTTCGTTTTTGGTCTGTGATTGTTAAGAGTTTTATCTTGCATATTTTGGGTAGTGGTTACGGTTAGGGCAACTCAGATCAATCATCAGCACAAAAGAACAGCAACGATCAATCTTTGCAGACTTATGCAAAATGGTACAGCCCAAGTAGACGGGCTTGGTGGTCTAGGGGCTACCGTTTCTGATTCGTATGCAGAAGGTCATGGGTTCAATCCCTGGCCCGTCCCTTTTATCCTACTTTGTATCTTTCTATCCACTTTCTCTCTCTCTCTTTCTCTTCTCTACATATACGACTCATGTATATTCATATGTTCATAGCCATCGCTAGAATCAGAAACGAATTGCAAAAATTCGTTTCCCTTTCTTCCAACTTCCACAGCACAGTGTATATCCAATTTCAAAACCCTAGGACTCATTCAAGAGATAATAAGTCAAAGTACCTTTGAACATCATTTAGGTAATTTTTTTACAAAAATATGTGTATGTAAACTTAATCCAAAGATGCCAAATTTTCTAAAAAATGAATATAAACTTACGGCAGTGTCGCTGGAAATTGGGTCGACCAAATTTTATTATGAGATCGGTAATATTTCCTATTTTCTATTAGCTTTCAACTGCTTTTAACCGAACTTGGCTAAAAAATCTAGGAAAAAAGTTATTAAGTAAATTAACTCTTGTTTGGGGTCACCTTCGTAAAACATGGCAAAGTGACTTGCTGATACCTTCGTCATCTATAGTTCACTTTTACTTCTTTATGGTTCATTTCAAAGATAATGAACTAAATTTACGTTTGATGTCTTTAATTTAACATTTTCAACGATTTTTAAATATAAAAATGTTATGTGAAGTTAGCACATTTCAAAAAATGAGGCAATTCTACGTTAAGTTTTATGTATGTAAATTTTAACAAATATGTGTGGTTCAATGTCTATGCAGTAAGTATGCCCGTGTAGTTGCCGGCTTAGAATAGCACTACGGACCACCTGTTCCGGGGGTAAAAGTCCACCAAACAGGTAACCCCAATCCAAGGTGTCAGGCGACCCGTGCTGAGGGATGAATGGTTGAGGGGGTTTAAAATATGCTCGATCTTTAACGGAGCCCGTAGCGTGGGTAAGATCACCTTTTTGGGTTGCGTTGCGGCGAAAGATCTACCAAACCGAACCCTAGTCCTAACTGCTTCCAGCTAGTGGAGCAGCACATTTGAGTAATCAAAGGAAAACACTTTGGTCCTTATTACATTTCACACCTTGTTGAAAGTGATAGGTCTCGGTTTTAGGTGTGGCCGAGATGGATCTTGAAACAAGGAAAAATGGGTTAGTATTCCTAATCTTTTATTCGGTGTTCACTGGTTTGAAACAGAAAGGACTAGGGTTCCGATGCATGGTCAATATCGGTATCATTTCTTGACGTTCTCGTTAAGGGATCCGATTTTGACTGAAAAAGGAGCGTGTTAAAAGCGGAACCTATCAATCAGAATCCTTCCTTGCGATTATGTTGAAAATGACTACTGTAACAAAACCGAATACTTTATAACTTCTCAATGGTGATAAAGTAATACGACATGCACTATACAAAGGACACGGGGTATACCACAATAGATCAAAATATTGGTCGCAGTGGTTATGTCCCGAACAGAGAAAAAAAAATGCAGTAAGTATCATTCATAGTGTTTCAAATAAGCCAAGAAGAGTTAAAATTGAATGAAAGATGACAATGATATCAACAAATTACTGTTCCATGTTTTACGATAGTGACCCCAAACTTTTGGCCGATACTAGAGTGTCCATTTCCCGGGCATTTTTCTTGTCCCGGGATTCGGGATAAAAATTGTAGCATATCCCGGGAAATCCCGGGATCCCGGGATTTTTAGGAAATACAGATTTCAGTGGAAATTGAGATGAATTTCAAATAAAACACCATTTGTCAGCTATTGTCTATCCATTTTGTTGAATATGGAGGGGAATTATTGTTACAGTAGTCACTCATAAACACAGCTTTTTTAGTTTCAGAAATCCTTTAAATAATAGGGACCCCAAACTAAATTGCAATATGCTGCTGGAGAGCTAGCAGTACTTTTTTGATTAGTTGCAAAATATGAATGCAATTTGCCCAAAATTCTTTTAGCATATGTAGATATTGTTTGATATAACTCTTGACTGAGCTTCTAAAGGGGCGAACATGTTTCTGTAAACTAGGTATTGTCTCGATTATTTGAATAACAAAACAATACATGCCCACACAAAGTTTAATAATTATCGAGTGAGTAAAATTTTTGTTTACTTGATTGTTACAGAGGATTTCGTGATTTTGTGATGCAATTATATGTAGAAGTCGTCAAGAGAATGTGTTGTTAACCAAAACTGAACCGTCCTCTTGCAGGCTCCATCAAGAATTTTTAAAATTTAACGCCAATAATGGGCATAAAATCATGCATTCCGGGATTCCCGGGAACTCCGGGAAATCAAATATTAAATCCCGGGATACGGGAAATCCCGAAATTCCCTAAATCCCGGGAATTCTTGTCCCGGGACGACCCGGGATGGACACTCTAGCCGATACATCATTTTGAGGGGTGACCCCAAACTTTTGGCCGATGACATCAAGAGTTAGTTTACCTATAAACTTTTTTTTAACCAAGTTCTGCAAAAAGTAGTTGAAAGCTAATAGAAAATGGATTATATTACCGCTCTCATCTCGACCCAATTTCCAGCGACACTGCCGTAAGTTTATTATCATTTTTTAGAAAATTTGTGAACTTTGGGTTAAGTTTACATACAAATACTTTTGTAAAAGTTTCATCTAAATGATGTTCAAAGTTACCTTGACTTGTTATCTCTTGAATGAGACCTGGGGTTTTGAATTCGGACACAAATTGGCGGAGATAAGGGCCTAAAAAAATTACATGTTTTTGAGGTGATGACCCCAAACTTTTGATCGGGAGTGTATAGTCAGATTTGATCATTTTTTTATCGTTTTTATGCAAAATGGTACAGCCCAAGTGGCGTTAGTCCAAGAACCTTACTTTCGTAAGGGGAATTTCTATCTAGGAAACCTTGTGAACCCGGTGTTTGCTACTTTCAGTAAACATGAAATGGCAAACTCGCGTGTCATGCCTCGAGCCTGTGTGCTTGTCAACAACGCAATAGTTGCTATACTCATCTCTGAACTAACCACCAGAGATGTATGTGCTATCACAATTGATGTATCTGTTGGAAACCTCAACAGGAAATACGTTTATTGTTCGGTTCATTTAACGCATGATGAAACATCCCCTACGGATGCTTTCAAGTAAGTCATTGCATACTGCACTTCAAAAGGCCTTCCGCTAATTGTTGGTAGTGGTTGTGATGCTAATGCTCACCATATAATCTGGGGCAGCTCAGACATCAATTTGAGAGGCTTCAGTTTAATGGAATACTTAAGTAGTACAGATCTTGGATTACTTAACATAGGCAACCGCCCAACCTTCATGGTATCTGCTAGAGAGGAAGTGTTAGACACAACGCTTTGCTTTAGCAGAATTGGTCACCAGCTGACAAATTGGCATGTGTCAGATGAAGAATCTTTATCTAGCCATCGTTACATCTTTTTTGAACATGTGAATGTTACTTCGCAAACTTTGCGTTTCAGGAACCCCCGGTCAACCAACTGGGATCTCTTTACCGATTTGGTTGCAGCCAAATTTTATGGATACTCACCATCCATTGACACTCCAAGTGATTTAGATGATGCCGTTGATACTACAACGGCCTTCATCATGGAAGCTTTTGAAGAAGCATGCCCTCTACGGTCTGTGAAGATCACAAGAGGAATCCCTTGGTGGAACTCTGATCTGGCGAAACTCAGGAAACAATGTAGAAAGAATTGCAACAGGCGACGTTCGGCTGGTTCGGAGGCTTTCAGGTCGGCTCGCAAGGCCTACAGAAAAGTTTTCCGGTTTGCTGAACGATCCGGCTGGAAAACCTTTGTACAAATGTTTCCAGTTTGAGTGAAGTCAGTCGGTTAAACAAAGTCCTTGCGAAACCTATGGATTTCCGAGTGAACGAACTTCGTTTGCCAAATGGCGATCTGGCTTCCTCTGATGATATGAAGTTTTGGAATGCTTATTCAGCACACAGTTCTCTGGATGTGTGGATATTACATCTTCGGATGAACCTGATGTCTTTTCTTGTAGTTACGATTTCCTGGTTTCAACTCGGAGTATTGTAACTATAGAATCGATTGAATTGGCACTTAATAGCTTTGCTCCTTTCAAATCTCCTGGGGCAGATGGGATTTATCCTATTTTGCTTCAGAAGGGATTTGATTATTTCAAACTTGTTTGAAGGAAATACTTGTTTGCAGTTTTGCAGGGTATATTCCCAAATATTGGCGGGATATTACTGTGAAGTTTATTCCGAAAGTGGGTCGTGCGTCGTAAGAAGAAGCAAAGAGCTTCAGACCTATCAGTTTGACCTCTTTTCTTCTGAAATGCTTAGAACGCATTGTGGATCATCACATCCGTGATGTTCATCTGGCCAACGTGCCTCTTCATGTGAACCAACATGTCCAGCAATCTGGTAGGTCCACTGTGACTCTTTTACACAAGGTTGTTTACGATATCGAGAAAGCATTCGTTCAAAAGCAATCTTATTTCTTTGTTTCCTTGTTTCTTAGATATCGAGGGTGTCTTTGACAATGTAAGGGGTTAGGAAATTGAATGTTTGTGGATGCTCCCAAGGGGGGAGTCTTGTCGCCGTTTTTGTAGAATCTCGTAGCAGATATGCTATTGAGGTAACTCAATAATAGCGGTTTTCCTACTTATGGTTTTACCGACGACTACCTAACATTGGTAGTCGGTATGTGCATCAGCACCCTTTTCGACCTGATGCAAAACGCTTGGTGTCGCCAATATGGCCTTTCGGTAAATCCAAGTAAAACATCTATTGTTCTTTTCACGAAAAGGAGAAACCGTAATGTCGTTCGACCTTGGCGTCTCTTTGATTCTGAAATCGATGTGACTTGTTGCCAGCAGGGTTGGCAGACCCCTGCGGCCAGCGCGCACCTTTCAGCTAAGAGTACTTTGATCCACGCAGACAACCGAGATGGTCTAGCTTAAGACAGGTAGCATTGTCAACGGTAGATGATAAGAAATGAACAAAACAAACTTCGATAGTGAAAACGTGTATTTCGGAATTAGTTAATTTAAAGCTATTTATAGTTTTTTCCCCTAATAAGCTTTCAAACCTGTGAATTCGAATTGAAACTATGTATTAGGTATGCGTTATATATTTCATTGAGGGCACATCATTATACCACTTGAACCCTTCTTAAAACTAGGTGTGAAATTGACCATTTAAGTAACCTCCAACCATAGCAGAATTGTAGTACATTTTCTTAGTCACGGTAAGCAATAATGTTATAGAATTTCCTCAATGAAAAACCTTACAATCAATGTTACTATCTTAGCTACTCGACACAACACTACAGTCTAACTTTGGACGAATTGGACATTGAAGGAACTATACGTAAGTGGCACAAACAAAATACTTCTGCTAGATAACTAAACCTGTGACCTACACACTTAATTCAGATTGCCGGGATATCAGCATTTTTTCATTCTTTTGCCGAGATTTGCACAGCCGAGTAATCAGCAAACAACAATTTTGCTGAGATCTCAGCAATTTTGACAGTTCATTGCTGAGCTTCGGCAATCGTTTTGCTGAGAGTCAGCAAACAAATGTCACTTTTTGCTGGGATATCAGCTGATAGTTTTACTGAGCAGACGGCTGTGCGCGTTTTTGCCGAGCCCGTAAATCTGTTTTGAGTGTGTACAATTGTTGATTTCTCCTAGGAATATTATAATCAACCGAAAAGCTACGAAGTCTTCGTGTTTAATTGCGGCGATTCATAATATCGGAAATAACCCTTTCACTCCCGTTGGTTCGACAACCAACATGACTGAACAGGTAAAGTACGTTGGAGTTATTCTTGATTCCAAGCTTTCCTGGACACATAATGTTGAGTTCAGAATCAAAAAAGCTTGTATGGCCTTCGGGCAATGCCGGCGAACCTGTGGTACAACTTGGGGTCTAAAACCCAAGTATATCAAATGGATTTACACAACTGTTGTTCGGCCAATATTGGCCTATGGATGTCTTGAGTGGTAAAAGGGCGAAGTGAGAACGGTCCAAACAAAATAATTAGGCCATCTCCAAAGGATGTGCTTAATGGCGATGTCTGGAGCGTTCTCTTCAACTCCCACGGCAGCGATCGAAGTTCTCTTTGACGTTGCCCCACTACACATCCATCTCAAACAAGAGGCACTTTCTTACACTTACCGTCTACGGGTACTCGGTCTACCGTCTACCGGTACTCGGTGAACCGTACATCAACACACACCTCGTTGTTTCCACTTTTGGTGAATTGGGACAAAATTGTCCTTGCTCCAAGTGATCTTACAATTGCTTGTAATTTTCCATATAGGACATTTTCCACGAAATTCCCTTCCCGGGAAGAGTGGACATCTGGTTATCTGGAAAGAAGTATTTCAGACGGCATCGTATGTTACACTGATGGCTCCCTTCTCGAAGGTCGAGCAGGTACTTACCTTACCGGTCAGGTTAAGGCCGGGGTGGCCTCTGCTGTACATAGTAGCCGCCTCCATTCCACTCGGTCCATGGCTGTTTGTCTCCAGTTCCGCACTCTGCGTAGGGTCCGCAGATCGTCCTCCACTTGGTCGACCCACCTAGCTCGCTGCGCTCCACGTCTTCTTGTACCGGTCGGATGACTCTCGAGAACCATTTTAGTCGGGTTGCTATCCGACATCCTGATGACGTGACCCGCCCACCGTAGCCTCCCGATTTTCGCGGTATGGACGATGGTTGGTTCTCCCAGCAGCTGATGCAGCTCGTGGTTCATTCGCCTTCTCCAAGTCCCGTCTTCCATCTGCACTCCGCCGTAGATGGTACGCAACACCTTCCGTTCGAAAACTCCAATGGCGCGTTGGTCCTCTGCACGTAGGGTCCATGTTTCGTGCCCATAGAGGACGACCGGTCTAATCAACGTTTTGTAGATAGTTAACTTCGTGTTACGGCGAACTTTTTTCGATCGTAGAGTTCTGCGGAGTCCAAAGTAGGCACGATTTCCTGCCACAATGCGCCTCTGAATTTCTCTGCTGGTGTCGTTGTCGTCCGTCACCAGTGAGCCCAAGTACACGAATTCTTCAACCGCCTCGATTTCATCACCGTCGATATGAATTCGGGGTGGCGGGCGCGGTGATTCCTCCCTGGAGCCCTTTGCCATCATGTACTTTGTCTTCGACACATTGATGACTAATCCGATTCGCCTGGCTTCACTCTTTAGTCGGATGTACGTTTCCGCCATCGTCTCAAATTTACGAGCAATAATATCAATATCATCGGCGAAACCAAGCAGCTGAACGGACTTCGTGAAAATCGTCCCACTCGTGTTTATCCCCGCTCTTCTTATTACACCCTCCAAAGCAATGTTGAACAGCAAGCACGAAAGACCATCACCTTGCCGTAACCCTCTGCGAGATTCGAAGGGACTCGAGAGTGTCCCTGATACTCGAACTACGCACATCACTCGATCCATCGTCGCCTTGATCAACCGTATCAGTTTATCCGGGAATCCGTATTCGTGCATAATCTGCCATAGCTGTTCTCGATCGATTGTATCATACGCCGATTTGAAATCGATGAACAAGTGATGTGTGGGCACGTTGTATTCGCGGCATTTCTGCAACACCTGGCGGATGGCGAACATCTGGTCCGTTGTAGCGCGTTCACCCATGAATCCAGCCTGATATTGGCCCACGAACTCTCTTGCAATCGGTGATAGACGGTGGCATAAAATTTGAGAGAGTATCTTGTAGGCAGCGCTCAGTAGTGTGATCGCGCGGTAGTTCCCGCAATCCAACTTGTCGCCCTTTTTGTAGATGGGACACACGATACCTTCCATCCATTCCTCCGGTAATACTTCCTCCTCCCAAATCTTGGTAATGACCCAGTGTAGTGCTCTCACCAGTGCTTCTCCACCGTATTTTAGAAGCTCGCTTAGTAGTTGATCTGTTCCAGCGGCTTTGTTGTTTTTCAACCGGCCAACCTCCTCCTCAATCTCTTGAAGGTCAGGGGCCGGAAGTCTTTCGTCCTGTGCACATACTCCTAGATCTGTTACCACGCCACCTTCGGTACTTGCAACGTCGCCATTGAGGTGCTCATCGTAATGCTGCCGCCACCTCTCGACCACCTCACGCTCGCTCGTGAGAATATTCCCGTGATTATCTCGGCACATTTCGGCTTGTGGCACAAAGCCTCTGCGCGAGCGGTTCAGCTTCTCGTAGAACTTTCGTGTGTCCTTAGCGCGGTACAGCTCTTCCATCGCTTCGCGTTCTCGTTCTTCCTGCTGGCGCTTCTTCATCCGGAAGACTGAGTTCTGCCTGTTCCGCGCCTGTTTGTAACGTGCCTCATTCGCTCTCGTACGGTGTTGCAGCATTCTCGCCCATGCTGCATTCTTCTCGTTTTTCAACTGTTCACATTCGCCGTCGTACCAGTCGTTTCTGTGATTCGGAGTCGCGAAGCCTAGTGCTGTAGCCGAGGTACTACCTATGGCGGATCGGACGTCCCTCCAGCCATCTTCAAGTGTAGCTGCGCCAAGCTGCTCTTCCGTTGGTAGGGCCACTGCTAACTGCTGCGCGTAGTCTTGAGCCACTTCTACGTTACGCAGCTGCTCGATGTGGAGTCGCGGCGTTCGACTTCGACGCGTGGTGATAACTGTCGAAAGTTTTGAGCGCATGCATACAGCGACTAAGTAGTGATCCGAATCTATATTCGCACTGCGGTATGTGCGGACATTGTTTATATCCGAGAAGAATTTACCGTCGATTAGAACGTGGTCGATTTGGTTTTCTGTTTGTTGGTCGAGTGATCTCCAGGTGGCTTTGTGGATATCTTTGCGGGGGAAGAAGGTGCTTCGGACTACCATACCACGGGAGGCTGCAAAGTTTACGCATCGCTGGCCGTTATCATTCGATACGGCATGCAGGCTGTTTCGCCCGATTACCGGTCTGTACATTTCCTCCCTTCCTACCTGCGCGTTCATGTCGCCGACAACGATTTTCACGTCACGCGGCGAGCAACCATCGTATGTTTGCTCTAACTGCGCGTAGAACGCTTCTTTCTCGTCATCGGGTCTCCCTTCGTGTGGGCAGTGGACGTTGATGATGCTGTAGTTGAAGAAACGGCCCTTAACTCTCAACATGCACATCCTTGCGTTGATCGGCTGCCACCCGATCACACGTTGTCGCATCTTGCCCAACACTATAAATCCTGTTCCCAGTTCATTGGTGGTGCCACAGCTTTGGTAGAAGGTAGCCGCTCGATGCCCGCTTTTCCACACTTTCTGTCCAGTCCAACAAAGTTCCTGCAACGCCACGATGTCGAAGTTGCGGGGATGTAGTTCGTCGTAGATTATCCTGTCACATCCTGCGAAACCTAGTGACTTGCAATTCCATGTTCCAAGTTTCCAATCGTAGTCCTTATTTCGTCGCGTGGGTCTTTGTCGATTGTATCGAGTCGTATTTTCTCCTATGTTATTCGCAATGGGGATTTTTACGGGTGGCTTATTGGGCCTACGCCAACACTCCTGTCTCGCCGGAGGGCCATCGTGCCAGTTCTGTTTAACGTCCCAACCAACACTAGGACGACCACGCTGATGGGGCTACCACCTTGGATCTAGCTGGGCGTGGTGCAGCGTTTCTTACTCAGCCGCTGGATGCCAGAACAGACGCTGTTTGAGCCGCACCTCCTTGGTGAACAGACACTCGGATCGTACCTCCTCAATCTAGCTGAAGTCAGAAGGACAACAGTGCCCAGGCTGCACTACCAGCTAAGCACACAACTCTTAGCTGGCGGTCTTTGTCATCGCTTGACCCGTGGAAGCATGAGGTAGGAACTTGTGAGGACCAGAGCTATATTGGATGCTCTCCTTATCGACTCACCGTTTTGCAGCCCAGGTCGAGCAGGTGCTGGTGTTTATTCTCGTAAGCTAAGGCTTTATCAGTCTTATTCACTTGGTAGACACTGCACCGTTTTTCAGGCCGAAATCTTTGCTCTTATGTGCGGAGTACA
Source organism: Aedes albopictus (assembly GCF_035046485.1). Classification (NCBI taxonomy): domain Eukaryota; kingdom Metazoa; phylum Arthropoda; class Insecta; order Diptera; family Culicidae; genus Aedes; species Aedes albopictus. Next base: position 253,196,931 of record NC_085136.1, read on the forward strand.
ATCAGCACTTCAGCAGCACGTAATGGGCAAAGTAATACACTTCTGTTCAGATAGCCAGGCTGCTATTAATGCACTTGCTTCGGCCAGCTCCAGGTCGAAGATATCGAAGATAGTTATCGCTTGTCGAACTCAAATCGAGGAGCTAAATTCAGCAAACGCTGTTCACCTTATATGGGTACCTCTTCCATCGCTGGAAATGAAATGGCTGATGAGTTAGCTCACACTGGAGCATCACATGACTTCATTGGCCCTGAGCCAGCTATCCTAATATCAAAGTGTTGGTTAAAGCTTCAGATTGACACCTGGGCAGCCACTCAATACAGACAATAGTGGATTATTTTGGGGTCATGTCGTCAAACCAAATTGTACTGTACTGAGTCATCTCCAAGGGTGGCGAAGTATCTTACATATCTGTCAAAGCAGAGTTGCAGCATGATGGCCAAAGCATTGGACTGGCCACTGCCGACTCAGCTATCACATGGCGAATATTCAGCTAACTGATTCATTTGCATGTGATAGCTGTGAATCCGATTTAGGAACTTCGTATCGTTTGATATGTAACTGTTCAGTTTTTGCGCAATTGCGTTTCCGAGTATTCGGTAAACACTTCAGGGCGCTGTTTGAACCCTTTGTGGTACGCTTATGCGTTAGTACCCTCTTCCAGGATATTTTTTGCTATTTCCCTATCTTTCCTTATCCCCATCCTTATCCTTATTTTCTTCCGTTTCCCTCAGGTAGATGATAAAATAGGCTATTATTATGGCGATGGCACAAGTGTCCCAAATGGACGATAACGTGCCTCTGGAGCTGGCCTTCTGATACCTGATACCTGATACATCTATATATATAAAATTGAGTTTGAAGTTCCTTTGAGGCAACAAAACTCACGAACGGATGAACCGATCAGCATGACTCTTGCACGGTTCGGTTCGTATTCGTGGTGGCTGTGTTTATATGTACAAAAAGTTACGAATATCAACTAAAAAGGAAAGAAAATTGATCAAGTACTGATTTTTCATGACCTGGGAAGAAAATCAACACGATCGAAATGAAACCAATCTAGAGTGCGGTGACGTTATGAGCTCAACAGTTGTCAAACCACCCCAGCTTGGCAAGACAACGTTTGCGGGACAGCTAGTCTATATATATAGAAATGAGTTTCAAGTTCCTTTGAGGCAACAAAACTCAAGAAAGGCTAAACCGATCAGGATGTATCTTGGATGGTTTGATTCGTATTCATGGTGGCTGTGTTTATAAGTAAAAAAAAGTTACGAAAAACAACTTAAAAGAAGAGCAATTGTAAATTTACTGAAATTGTTATGAGTGGAGAAGAAATTCATAATGGTCGCAATAAAACCAATCTAGAGTGCGGCGCCAAAATGACCCCACAACAGTTGTCAAACAATCACAACCAACATGGCAGTACAACGTCTGCCGGGACAGCTAGTCTATATATATAAAAATGAGTTTGAAGTTCCTTTGAGGCAACAAAACTCAAGAACGGATGAACCGATCAGCTTGGCTCTTGCACGGTTCGGTTCGTATTCATGTTGACTGTGTTTATATGTCCGAAAAGTTACGAAAAACAACTAGAAAAATAAGAAAATTGATAAAGTACTGACTTTCGTGAGCTGGGAAGGAAATCAACACGATTGAAATGAAACCAATCTAGAGTGCGGTGACGTTATGACCTCAACAGTTGTCAAACCACCACAGCTTGGCAAGACAAAGTTTGCCGGGACAGCTAGTAATTGATAATTGTGTTGATGATACCATGTCTGTCATATAATGCAGTTCAGACTTCAAAAGACTTATGACTTATATGGGAATCACTATGAACTATTTTCAAAAAAGGTTCTCCACGCTGTAGAGCATGACAACATGGATGAAGTTGTATGCTCGAAGTCAAATGACATATTTCAGATCTTAATGATGAATGTTGCCGAAGACCATTTCGACTCACGAGGCAGAAGTTATAAATCAATATTCATCCATGCATGCTTGAACAGAAAATATTTAGTATGTGTGTTAGCTTCTTGCACACTTTGCATAGGACATCGTGTATGAAGATGCGCATGCGAGTGAGAATTTGTTTCATATCTTTTTTGCCGATTGTCAAAATAATTTCCGGTCTTCGGCAACATTCATCATTGATATCTGAGGAATTCAATTTGACTTTGACCCTATGGCTTTATCCATGTGTAAATGCTCTACAACGCGGAGAACTTTTTTTTTTGAAAATTCGCCACGGTGACTCTCATACAAACCTATTTTGCTCATGGGCCACCATTAAATCACCACTGAAATGGCTGAAAATTTGACAGAACTCTAGTTTTGCACCCTGTGTTCGCACCCGTCGGATGCGAATGAAAACGATTTTGGAGTATGGTTTTTACGCAAACTCAACTAAAATATATTATAAAAATGAATTACAAACATTTAGAATATTTACAATAACTACTTACAATCTAGTTTTCGACGGACTCAAACACTCCTTGCTACAGCACTGGTGACTACGCAAAAGGTTCATAAATTAGACGTATTTACAGTTTCATTGATGTACAAACTTCTAGGACAAATCTACAATATTCACAATGTCACAATTTAGCGATATACAAAGATCAACAATTACTGTCTTAACATACTTACAACGGAACCAAACATATTCACACAAACCGGTTAACGAAATACTGATCGCGATGGGGAAAAAACCATCTTACAATTTGTCTTACACTTTTTAATAGGCAAAAACAACCAAAACAAAACACAACTAATGCCGATCTCTTCATTACTCTCTCGCGGTCACACACCAAATCCTTGATTGTGTGTGCCTTTATGCTGCATCGGAAAACGTCAGGCGTAGGGACACGTTCACAGCTAACTATGCTATTAACCCTTTCGCAGCCGACAGTTGTTGGCGGTAACACCATGGATTGTAATGAACATACGGGAGCTTTGAAATTTTAACATATTTAAAAACTGAACTGCCCTACTGTCATATTTGACTGACACACTAATCAGCCTTTATATTGAATGTCAATTTCATGAGGGTCCGAACAGCCAGTTCTGAAAGGATTCCATATGTGGAGCTTTTAGACATTTTTGTTTTTGGGCCGGTCTAGTGCACAGCAGTGTTGGTAAAAACTCAAATTCTCAAATCTCACGGCTGAGTTGTTTCACGCGTGATTCTTGACTCGTCAATCTCACCGCCGAAAAAATCATGCATGAGTTAACTCGTGATTTCACTCATTCCTTTTTTTCTTGGTGTTGTTATTATTTACATCGAAGTTTTTAGGATTGCATAATAGAACAAAAGCATATCTAGCGTACAACAACATTGAATGTCGTTCAAATTGATTTGAATTCGTTTTACAAGCAAATGAGATTTTGGCACTTGACTCGTGAGAGCGAGATTTTGCATGAAAAACTCGCGCGTGAGAAAACGATTCAGAATCGCGCGCGAGTTTGCTTACGCAGGAGCGGCTCATGAGTGTGCTTTGAGTGTGAGTTTACCAACACTGGTGCGCAGATAACACCGACGCGAATTGGTGCAAAACCGCAGTATTATTCACGATCCAGCACTCATAAAAACTACTTATGGGGTCTAGCAATTGGGTTGTTTAGTGAATAAATTATTGCTATGTTCTATAGCCTAATCGATAGAGCTCATTTTTCTGAGTATAACGTGATTTTATTGGTTTCCAATACCTTTGTTTTGATGGTTAAATTAACAAAACAGTTTTCATTTTTGTAGATAGAATGACAGTTCAATCGATAAAGTGACAGTTCGACCCGAACAAAAAAAAAATCCCCATACAAACTTCAAATGTATTTTAAAAATAGTTCCCGAACTCCGAAAATTATGAAACTTTGGATTTCGACTAATTGTTGGGCGGAGAATCCGATTATGAAATAATCCGGATACCCCTAAAGAACCCAATTGGTATCATTTTTTATAGGTGCGTGTTGTGCTTTAGATTTTAAGCTACCTTTGTTAGGCATCTCCAATGTACACAGAATGCCAAAAAAAAAAGTTTGCCACTCATGTTGCCACTTTTTGCAAAGCGACAAAGTCCCTGCATTTTATGGATGAAAATTAACGATCGCCAGCCTCCAGCTTTTGATGCGGCTTCTGCTGTCGATGATGATGACAGCACAGCACAGTCGTCGGATTGATGCAAATTGATGGTCCCTTCTTCTGTGAGGGGTGGTTTTTAGTTATAGTCAGGCAAGCGATGCGACGCTCTTCGGTGTCGTGTGATAAAATTCAATCATGCAGCATGATTGATAGTGGCAATTTCGTGGTGGCTACACGGTGTAGGTTATTGGATTTTAGCGGGAGTGTTTTTTTTTCGCGTTCACTTTGGAGTACTCAAAGGATTTTTTTTTTCAGTTGAAAATGGCTCTTTTTCAACTGATAAAGCTTGTCACGTGTATCGAGCTCTTCAAAAGTCAAAAGGGAATTCCTCTATGAATAGAGCATCAACTTCGTCATCATTTTCAATTTCATGCATTTTAAGTTGAAAAAAATAAAGTTATTCATTACAGTACCTACATCATTAGAGAATTAATGGTTCAAAATCGCCGGATTTGCAATCGATTTATCTCTTTAGCTTCTATGTTTGCACCTTGCTGCAAATGTCAGCAATATAAATGTGTCACTAATTATGCAAATCTGCACCGAGTCAAATTGTCCTCGCACAGGTCAGCCAGCAGCAGTTGAGTGGTAATCATCAATTCAATTAGTGGGATTCGGTTTCCGATCCCAATTATCATCATCCCGGGTGCTGACCTGGTGAAACTGTATTACTGTGCGGTTGACTGATTATTGGATTTCATAATGGGTAGTGGAGGCCATTCGATGGCTGTTTGTGCAGTTTCGGAAACAGAGATCAGCAACTTTTTCACAAATCAATTTTATAGTTTTAGTTTACCAAATAAAAAGCAACACAATGCCAGAAATTACAGCTCTATGTATTGTTACACCATAATTCCTCATTCTTCTCGTTATGGTTCGCCAGACTGAAAAAGTTCCCTATACTTTATAATCGTATAAGTGAACTAAAGATAGAATTCCAGCAAAGTTGCCTTCACTTTCGCTCGTAACAATTTGTACCTACCCCTATGGTTTTCAATATTCATTTCCGAACAAACTTCATCGTTCGGTCGCCAAGCCAGTCGAGCCGGTTCCTCTAGGCTAGGATGTATTATTTATTGATCGATAAAGTCTGCTTTTTTCCACTTGCCACCAGGTAAACCTATTTTGTGACGGAAGGCAATTTTAATGAAAAAAGTTATGTACCTATTATCAACTTTGGATATTTATAATCATATAATCGTCGACATATCTGCCTCTCGAGTGCAGAAATTTGCACATTCACGAAACAGTGATGATCTTGTGCAATTTTTTTTTTATAGGTAGGGTCTGTTCAACAATGCATTACAAACCCGGGAATAATCAAATGTTGAACTATTCTTTGATTGGATTTTTGGACTTTCAATGTTAAATTTAAAACTGGTGATTGGCTACAAAAGATCTAAAACTTATTCGCAGAAGAGTGGTCGACGCAAGTGCCATGACAAATGTCATCCTATGTTTCACGCTCGAGAGATTAAACCAAAAATTTTCCTTTGTGTATCTGAAGTTGAAACCCTATTCAAATGCAGAAGACTGCACCACATTTAATTCATGCGTCCGACTTAATCTCCCTTTTACAGAGTCAAACATGGGATGCATTGTGCTTGCAACCGCTGTCCCAAACTATATCATAAATCCATCTGGCGTTTGTCTCCGTTAGGGTGCGGCTGATTTCTTATCGAAATAAACGAGTAGCGATAATCAACACTCTGTGGGGGTCTATCCACAAAGCGATGAGTACTGCTCAAGGACAACCTAGAAACGGGTAGTTCGACGGGGATAACCAGATGGTGGCGGATGAGAAGAATGTTGCCAGATGCCAGATACTGGTATCGGTGACTCATCAGAGTAGGGAGCGATATGGGGAAGCGAGAGTAGCAGAATCCAAAGAAACACGAATTCATCACAAAAACAAAAGAGAGCATTAGGAAAATGTAATTGGTCTCAGGCGCAAGAGAGTATGGAACAGAATTTTATGCGGAGGTTTTAGGAAACTGTCAATGGTGTGCGGAGAATTTGAATCGACGACGGTGGACAGACTGTGGAACCTCCAACGCTATTACAGGTCTGAAAAACAGTAAGGGTAAACTCCCGACCGAGCGACTCAAGCACATTAGTGAGCAGCTTTACCAAATCTTACACCATATTGTATTGAAGATTTGGAAAGAGGAAGAACAGCCTGCTAGTTGGTTGGATGGTCTCATTCTTCCGGCGGCTGTCGTTTTATACGACCAAGAATCATGAAAGTTGAGAGAAGTTGATCGGAGAGCCTTTGGAGTCTTTGAACGTAAAGGTCTCCGATACGAGTGTGAATTGTACCAAATATATAAAGAGATCGATATACTTACTTAATTTCAGCCCTGAGCACCCATAAAGGTAAAGAGGGCCGAATTGAGAGATCTCCGTCCTGGCCAATTACCAGCCTTCTCCTTGCCTGTGGCCAGGTCAAAATTCTGTCGACTTCCTTTATTTCTTTGTTGAGGCTGTGTCACCATGATCCCCTGGGTCTGCCTCTGCTGCGATGTTCTGCTGAGTTCCAATCTAACGCTTGTTTGCAGATTTAGTTCCCGCCCCTTCTAATAGTGTGGCCGACCCACCTCCACTTTCGCTCCCGTATTTCTGTCGCTATTCAAGACATCGACGATGGAGCTTCACGTTGGTGATCCAATTATGAAGCCACCATGCACGAATTATACACCGCAGGCATTTTTTTATGAAGACCTGAAGCCGTTGAGTGTTCTCCACTGACACACCAAATTTCGATTGTACGACATTTCCCCGAAAACCAGTTCCCCAAATAAAGTTTCCCCGAATGGACCGTTTCCCCCAAATATTTATGATACTATGTTTGGTACTGGTTTCTAATCGTTTGCTTGATTAATTCGATTGTCTGAACTAGTCATTGAAATGAAATAGCGGAAAGTTAGCCTGAGTACAAAGTGTGCCGATGTGTAGTCTTTAAAAAGATATCAAGATCATGGAAACTTTCACACCTATTCTATTTTGAGCATTACCTCTTCTCAAGAGTTTTTCGAGATCTAATGTTCTTCATGATGCTTCAATGAGATTTGCTCTTGTTCTGAATATGAGTCGTCCCAAGCAGCACCTGCAACATCATCCATAATGTGGTTTTCTATGCTTTGATCTAAAAGAGTTGCAATAAAAGCGCACGCAACTTCCATCTTGTCAGTTGAGTTGCATTTAAACTCCGAACATCATTAAGTTGCAGCTTTGTTTCATAGGAATTACAAATAACATCGTATTTAACATCGATTTATGGAGGCGGAGCTTACATATTCCTCACAAGTGGCAATACAGTCTGCTTGCATTTAATTTGCTATGTAACACACATGAAACATCTTACTCTGGTTTGTTTTTTCAGATTAGGTTCCAAATGTGTTGAGGAGAACTTGCGCGTCTTTTCATTTTGACAGCTTTCTAACTTGTGGCAAAGACGGTACAGTGAAGTTTATTTATTTATTCCATGTAGTCAATCATAAGAAGACCGTTTCAATACAATTTGAACTTAAAACTAGAACTGTTTGCTTATTTTATTTCTAACTACGATTTGATGTAAATATTTTTTTTAGTTGTGATTTTGTCATACTAAAATCTATAGTTTCGCAAAATTTATTGTAAGTTGTCATTATTTGGTTGATGGGACCAAAATTAGCATAATTAGTACGGTGATGATTTGTATAAAAAATACTACGATTTCGTAGTTGTCGAGAGGGAGCATAAAAGTTTAATTTTGAAAGAAGCTCTATCGAATCAATACGCTGCGAAACGATATCGTTTACAAATGATAACATTGCAAATTCGCGTCGTTCTTTTAGTGTTTGAATGTTAATAAGCATACATCGTGCTTCATAAGACGGAAGAGGTAACCTTGTCCAACGAAGCGCAAATAGTAGAAATTGTTTCTGAATTGATTCTATACGACTTTCATGTGTAACCGAAAATAGTGACCAAACTATGCTACAGTATTCTAAAATTGAACGTACATAGGCTACATATAATGTTTTAACTGTATATGGATCGTTAAAATGATAACTAAATTGTTTTATGAAGCCTAACATATTATTTGCTTTGTTGATAAATGTATTATAATGATCAGTAAAAGTTAGTTTGGAGTCTAAAATCACTCCCAAATCCCTGATTCTGACGCATTTTTCTACCTGTTGATCACCTAATAATATTGTTACATCTGGTGTACTACGTTTCCTACTTATGGCTATGGAATTACATTTTTTCACATTCAGTTGTAAAAGGCTTTTTTTTACACCACACATAAAAAATTATCGATTTCCTGTTGAAAAGTGTGCAAGTCTTCATCGTTTACTATTTCTAGGAAGAGTTTCATGTCATCGGCATATATGAGAGCTTTAACTTTTTTAAGAATGAAGGAAATGTCGTTGACGTACAGAATAAATAATAATGGGCCCAAATGAGACCCTTGAGGAACTCCAGATGTAACTTGAATAGGTTTAGATTTTACTCCCTTGTATCTAACTAATTGTTGACGATTGGAAAGGTATGACCCGACCCATTGAGGAAGACCTGGACCAGATCCTATTTTTCTAGTTTAAAAAGCAACATTGGTACGTCAATTCGATCAAAAGCTTTACTGAAGTCTGTATAGAGAACTTCCACATGATTGCCATTGTCCATGGCCGTCAACGAATAATGTATGAATTCGAGCAAGTTTGTACATTTTGAACGTCCTTTGAAAAACTCGTGTTGCGTGTGAGTTATTCTGTTTTTGACCATGTCGAATAAAGTTTTATTGATTATTGCCTCAAAGATCTTCGGAATGCAAGAGATTATAGCTATTCCACGGTAATTACGTACGTCGGATTTTTTGCCATTTTTGAAAATTGGCACTAAAAAGAGCTTTTCCACGATTCAGGGAAACTACCTGATTCCAGTGACATGTTATAAAGCCAGTATAACGGGGATGTAAGTTCTACTGATACATTTTTCAAGAATACTGGTGGAATCCCATCCGGACCAGCACCTTTGGAGGCATCTAGACTTTTTAATGCATCCGTAATGTCATGTACTTTGATTTGATGAACGTTGATGTCTATAGATAGCTCAGGAAGAAATGAAAAATATTCACGATCCCGATTTTCCTCCGAATGTGTGGTGTAGACTTCTTCAAAGAATGTTGCAAAAAGATTGCAATTTGCTTAAGAATCTACTCCAACTTTTTTGTCAAGGTGCATTTCAAGTGGAAAATTGTCAGATTTTAATTTAGTTTTAACGTAATTGAAAAAAATCTTCGGGCATGATTTTATTTCCCGCTCAGTTTTCTCGTTATACTCCTCGGATGCAATATCAATGGCATGATTTAATTGGTCACAAATATTTAAATAATTGGATAAGCTTTGATCATTCCTGTATTTTTTGTATGCTTTATGTGCTTTCTGTTTTCTGTTCTTCAGGTTTTTAATTTCTCGATTGAACCAAATGGGGTACCGTGAGGTATGATGACGTCTTCTTTTCTTCAAAGGTATATTGTCGTGAATTATATCGTATAATATTCTGTAAAATGTTGTAACGGCATCTTCAACATTTTCTTCATTTCTTAACACATTTTGCCAATTCACCAGAGAAATTTGTTGTCGTATATTATCATAATTTGCAGAACGATAATCATGAACTTCTTCAAAAACACATTCTTCTGGTCTATTGTTTACATGCACAATTAGAGAGAATTCAATTGCTGTATGAAATAGCTCATTTTTCCATGCAATGATTCTACCACATCTTCATCAATATTCGTCATTAAAAGATTCAAATAGCGATTATGTTGACTTTTAACATTATTAATATGATTGAGACCAAGACTTGCAGAACTATCGCATATAAATTGCACCGCTTCATTCTCTCCGTAAATTGGTAGCAAGATGCTCTCATTGTCAACGTCTGGGATGAAATCGATATCACGTTGATTGAAGTCTCCATAAATATGCACTTTTATTTCGGGGGGAAAATTGCTAATGATATTTTCAGCATTATGATAGAATTTTTCATAGATAACTTTACGTGCATTGCCGGGTGGAAAGTACACAGAGACAAAAACATGTGTTTCACCTGCTATTTGCACTTTCACCCATACATGCTCGAACTCTTTAAATTTAGTCGTTTTGATGATATCTGCGTTTAAATTTGTCGAAACAGCAACTAATACTCCGCCCCGGACTTCTTCTCAGACGTTAGACAATCGCGATTATCTCTGAAAACGTTGTAATTATTTCCGAAAACTTTTTCACTTTTAACAGTCTTATCCCAACTAGTCTCTGTTCCTAGAATAATTGGATAAGGACGAGATAAAACTTTATTATGGATTTCGTGCATCTTAGACGCACTCTTCATACGGTTAAAATTTTGACAGTACACCAAAATTTCTGATTTCAAATGTATAGAAGTTTCAGTAATAGTATTGGAGTTATTTAAGCTCTGTACCTCTTCTTCGAAAGGGCCCATATAGCCGAGGCGGTAAACGCACGGGTATTCAGCATGACCATGCTGAGGGTGACGGGTTCGATTCCCGGTCGGTCCAGGATCTTTTCGTTAAGGAAATTTCCTTGACTTCCTTGGGCATAGAGTATCTTCGTGCCTGCCACACGATATACACATGCAAAATGGTCATTGGCAGAGGAAGCTCTCAGTTAATAACTGTGGAAGTGCTCATAGAACACTCAGCTGAGAAGCAGGCTTTGTCCCAGTGAGGACGTTACGCCAAGAAGAGGAGAACCTCTTCTTCGTCTGTTACAAAATTTGTTAATTTCAAAGTAGACTCATGATTTGGGATTATGCTTATATTACCATCAGGTTCGTCCTCGTCTGGTTCTGGTGAACGCGTCAGGCTGAGCGAAATCACGGTCGCTCACATGAACATGATGAACAATGCTGGGAAAAGGCGGGACCGCATGACCAATAAGACGTAGATGTGTAGCTCGTTTGTGGGATTTCGTTGCCCACCGGGTATGGGTTTAGCACTTCACCTCTTCGAAATTGGATCCCATGCAGATTTCCCACTGGAGGGTTGGAGAAGGTTACCTTAGCTGCTGCCAGAAGATCCTTATCCGGAGGGAGCATTTTTCCATCTTTTTGATGACGGTTATTATTATTGTTGTTGAAAACAGCAGGACGGTAGTTGTTACAATTATTTTGGTTGCGAATATTTGGATTGCTGCTATTATTCCATCGATGATTAATTTTATTTATATTGTTTTTATTTTTCCGAATTGCATTTCGCTTGCGTCGTTTCTTAGCTTTGTCGGCTTGTTTCTGCTGTTCCACGCGATGAAGTTGGCGTGCATCGTATTCTGCCCAACTGGCCTTCCATACATTTCGCGCACCAAGCATTCTCCAGCCGCTAGAGTCTGATTCATTTGCTGCTTTGGCGGACATCTCGGCTCCTAGATTTGATGGTGCTGCTGTTGATGGTAACGATGTGGCTCTAATTTCGAGCGAATAACCCGCGCAGGAAAGTTGCTTCAATTCATCAATAATATCGACTAAGATCAAATTTGCTTGGCTGTTATTATGCTCGGTACAATGTAACGCGTAACTTCAGTAGCTTTTATGGTGCATTGAGCAGCAAATCTTTCACAGAGCTTCTGGTGTAGTATGTAAGGTGAGTGGTTAATACTCCTGGTGTCCATGGTTCGAGTCTGAATATATTTTTTTCATTTTTTATCATTCCCCCTAGCTCAAGTTGCATATAGATTTGAAATTTGCGCTTTTTGCTTTTCAAAGAAGAAGCAATTGTGTTCTGTTGTCCTTAATTTGAACAGTGGATAAATTGCACTGATGTTGCTGGTACTAGCTTTGAAACAAGTCGTGTTGCTTGGGGTTCTTTTCTGTTATACTGATTGAAAATGATATGGCACTCAACTAAGATCACGCTTATCATAATTTTTCCTTCTTTTATTCATAGGCTGTTCTTTATATTTATTTTTGAATATTCAATCGATGAAACGCATAATACCTTGAAAACTAGTCATCGTGATTGTGGTAGTAGTCTGCTAAAGTTCATTGTCATTGTAAAAAACATGATCCAGATAACTTAAACCTTAAGTCTTAAAGTATTCTTGCTTGTGAAGGAAGTCTATGAGTACAATTTTCATGTGTATTAACAGGCATTAAAACGAAAAATCAATGGAACTCAATTTGTTTGACAAATAGATTTGAAGCTAAGCACTCTTCATTTTTGTAATTCAATTGATCAATCATAACCGAAGTAGCATTTGGAATTGACATTTATATAGAACATATTAGTAGCCGACAATATTTTGAAAGAACAGTATATGATGAAAGAAGTGAGAATCTCTGATGAAGATTTCTACTATAACGCCTATAGATACTCGAACAGTTTGTCACAAAAAAAAAATATAGCAGCAGTCAAATTACTGATTATCAATTGAGCAGTTCAACTCGAAAGAATAGCCTACATTTGAAAGAAGGAAAATTTTATTAAATGAAAGGTTATCAATCGGGCCAAAAAGACGATGCTGGATCTTTGGGCAGAAGTATGTCAGGCCGAAGAACGTTTGGCCGCATTTCATCAGACTGAAAGTATCATTACGCCGGACCGGCATCATTCCGGTTGAGTTGAAAGCAAAGAGAAACCCCAGTTTGATCATATATAAAACCCAATACTCAAAAGAATAGCCGACTTCTCAAAGAAAGTAAATCTGTCATGGGACACTGGGACAGTCAGTGGTTTAATAAATTACTACCGTCAATAAGCTATGCAATATTACAACTGAAAACAACTGCGTGTTATAAAAAGAACCGAAATTTTCAGATGGAATGTTAGGGGTGATACACAAATTATGTCACGCAAAAAATCGACCTTTTTCAACCCCCCTCCCCCCTATGTCACACTTTTTGTATGTAACCTCAATTTTTTTTGTAAGGGTCGTCACGCTCTGCAAAACCCCCCTCCTCCTAAAAGCGTGACGTAATTTGTGTACGGCCCCTTAGCAGAATGATCAATTAATCATCAGTACTTCAGTAATAGTATAACATAAACATCAAAAAATCATCGATGTGAGAAAAGGGAAAAGGATAGAAGAATATTGTAAAATCATGGAAGTATATACCAGTATACATAGAATACCCTATTCGAGGAATGCAAAAAACTCAAGGGACTCAAACATCTTCTAGGACTTCGAAAACACATTTTAACATCGTTTATGAAGAAAATTAGGAAGACGGCCTACTGACCTATTCTACTCTATGAACTTCAGCTTAGTAACCCATTCGGCTTAACGTACTTCGGTCTGACGTACTTTGGCAAAGCGTACTTCGTTCTAAAGACAGGATCCCCGCAGTTGTGCATTGGGTCAATGTTAAATAACATATGCAATACTCTTTTCGGGGAAACATTTTTCAGGGAAATGAAACATTCGGGGAAAAAAACTTTCGGCGAAAGTTCATTCGGGGAACTGGTTTTCGGGGAAATGGCGTACAATCCCAAGTTTCACCGGCGTACAGCAGCACAGATTTCACTTTCGAGTTGAAAATTCGAATTTTGATGCGTCGACTGATCTCGTTGTTCTTCCATACTTTTTTTAAATCCGCAAAGGCGGCCCTCGTCTTCTTGATCCGTGCACCTATGTCGATCTTGGTGCCGCATTTAGCTACCAAGATAATGGAAGATTTCTACATTCTTCACTGATTGCCCAGCTACCGTAAAGCTGGATGGGTTGATTGTGTTTACATCAAACGATTTGGTCTTGTTGCCGCCGAGGAGCGATTGGCAAGATCACTCTGCATATCAGAGCGCCGTTGAGCTTGGAGAGCAACGTCATCAGCCAGTTCGAAGTCATTTAGGTGCTCCATGGTAATGGGCTGCCAAAGCAACCCACGATTTTGTTCACGGTCAATCGCACCTACCAGGATCTCATCGACTACGATGAGGAACAGTAGCGGTGATAGGATACATCCTTGCCTCACTCCAGCAACGGCCCGGATGGGATTTGACAAAACACTGTTGTGTAGTACTCTGCACGAAAATGATTTGTACTGTGATTCAATGAGGCCGATGATTTTCTCAGGGAGACCCTTGCGCCTGAGGACTTCCACATGTTTCCGTGATTGAGACGGTCGAAAGCTTTTTCGTAACAATGATCACCAGGTAAAGAGACTTTTGGAATCCATTGATTTGCTCCGGAGTATGACAATATGGTCCACACAGGATCGCCCCGCACAGAATCCTGCTTGCTGCCGTCAGAAAGTTGCGTCAATCTTCTTCTGTATCCTGTTAAAGATCACTAACATCGTAGAGGAGACGGATGTCACCGGTGTTTGCGGTTTTCTTGTCTTCGTCAGCTAGGGAGTCCGCCCACGCTCTTTTGTCCCGTATACATGAGCGTTTCACTTGCTTCTCGAGAGCCGAATAGCGCTGATGGGCTACGGCTTTGGCTCCTCGTGTTTTCGCTCGCTCTATCCCGGCTTTCCGGCGCTCCTCTATCTTCTTCCAGGTATCATCTGTGATCCACTGCTTTCTTCGGGTGCGTAGCTCACCCAAATTATTCTCCCCGGTGGCGATGAAGGCGTTCTTGATGGCACTCCATTGATTTTCTACGCTTTCACCTGCTGGAATATCCGCAGCACGGTTCTCTAGCTCCTCGACGAAGGACCTTTTCACTGCAGCGTCTTCCAGTCGGCGTGTGCGCCCGATTTAGAAGTTCTCCTTGTCTTATAATTCGGCAGCATCAGTTGGCGCGTAACATTGGATCATAGTAAGGTTTCGAACCTGTGATCTGAGTCTGGCTACAATTATCCCTCATTAACAGGTTCCCACTTCATGAGCGCAGCGCGGGCGTGAGCGGTGACCAGCTAACCAACTCTGCGGTGGCGAGGAGCGTGTTCAACTCGTAGGCCAGAGTATAGCAGAATTTGTCCCGACGCCAATCTGTGTTCTCCAAAGTTCGGCCAACGGACTTCGCTCAGTCCTAGGATTTAAAGCTTCATACGGCATGCCTCATTGGCTAGTTGGCCAGTTTATCCCTCTGGGCTAGGGTTAGTACATTCCAAGCTCATTTTTTTCCGTTGTTTCGCGCCGTGTTGAATCAGTTCGTTATCTTTCATTTTCGGTTTCTGTAACGGTTTTTGGGTTTCGAGAATAGTAGGTTGTTGGCCTAAGGTCTCCTATCCACCGTGGTGGGGCTGCCACCTTAGGTATAGCTTCCGGTGAAGGAGCATTTCATACTCATCTGCTGGATACATGAACAGACGCTGTTTGAGCCGCACCTCCTTAATGAGCGAACGCTCGAGATAATAAAGTAAGTCAGACTGCAATGGGCTAGGCACGCAGCTCGTATTCTGGAGGAAAAACAAGCTTAAACTATGTTTCGCAGAGATCCAGGAAATGGCCGTTGACATTGTGGAAGGCCGGGCAAACGATGGGTTTTTAAATTGAAGAGAACCTAAGGACTTTGAAAGCTCAGAGCGATTGGAAGCGATTGATCTAGGACCGAGACCAGAGGAAACGAATACTTCATTCGGTGTAGGTACAGCTGGTTCACATGTAATGAAGTTGGGAGTGGGCGTTTGTGGTAGTATATCCACGAAACAGCGGCAGAAATATCGCAAGAAGTGACAGGTGCCGTGCCGTAAACGTAATGATTGATTCGACTAGGTACTGAGTGACGAACGAGAAGAATGCCGCTAGAAGTCGAATACTAGCGACCGGTACCCGGCTCAATAACCAGCAAAACAGTGAAATGAGAACAGAAAAGGTACGAACCCACCACACAAAAAAGACGGCAGCAGGAAGAGTGATCACTGATTACTGAAGCGTAGGAAAGCATAGCTCCGAGCGAAATCTGGAGGTTTCATTTTTCATTTCATTTATTTAGTATTACATCAAATTCAAGATAAAACTGAATCAACAATATTTCTCCATAATACACGGTTCGTGGCTGCCGCTCTCCATCCTCGGTCGCGCCCGATGCTCGCCAAGTCACGCTCCACCTGTTCCGCCCATCGTGCTCTCTGCGCTCCACGCCTTCTTGTGCCAACCGGATCCGTTGCAAACACCAGCTTTGCAGGGTTGTTGTCCGGCATTCTTGCAACATGCCCTGCCCACCGTATCCTTCCGGCTTTGGCCACCTTCTGGATGCTGAGTTCGCCGTAAAGTGCAGCGAGCTCGTGGTTCATCCTTCTCCGCCACACGCCGTTCTCCTGCACACCGCCGAAGATCGTTCTTAGCACGCGTCGCTCGAAAACTCCGAGTGCTTGTAGGTCCTCCTCGAGCATGGTCCATGTCTCGTGCCCGTAGAGGATCACCGGTCTTATTAGCGTTTTGTACATGGTGCATTTGGTGCGTGGGTGAATCTTTTTCGACCGCAGTTTCTTCTGGAGCCCGTAGTAGGCCCGACTTCCGCTGATGATGCGCCTCCGAATTTCACGGCTCACGTTGTTGTCAGCCGTCAGTAAGGATCCGAGGTAGACGAATTCCTCCACCACCTCGAAAGTATCCCCGTCTATCGTAACATTACTACCCAGACGGTTCCGGTCGTGTTCGGTTCCGCCTACCAGCATGTACTTTGTTTTTGAGGCATTCACCACCAGTCCGACCTTTGCTGCTTCGCGTTTCAGGCGGGTGTACAGTTCTGCCACCGTTCCAAATGTTCTAGCGATAATGTCCATGTCGTCCGCAAAGCACACAAATTGACCGGATTTTGTGAAAATCGTTCCCCGGCTGTTGAGCCCGGCTCGTCGCATCACACCTTCCAGCGCGATGTTGAAGAGTAGACATGAGAGTCCGTCACCTTGTCGCAGTCCCCGGCGAGATACGAATGAACTGGATAGTTCACCCGAAACCCTTACGCAGTTTTGCACACCGTCCATCGTTGCTTTAATCAGTCTAGTCAGCTTCCCAGGAAAGCCGTTTTCGTCCATGATTCTCCATAGCTCTGCGCGGTCGATACTGTCGTATGCCGCTTTGAAGTCGATGAACAGGTGATGCGTTGGGACCTGATATTCACGGCATTTCTGGAGGATTTGCCGTACGGTAAAGATCTGGTCCGTTGTCGACCGGCCGTCGATGAAGCCGGCTTAATAACTTCCCACGAACTCATTTGTTTTAGGTGACAGACGACGGAAGATGATCTGGGATAGCACTTTGTAGGCAGCATTCAAAATAGTGATCGCCCTGAAGTTCTCACATTCCAAATGGTCGCCTTTCTTGTGAATGGGGCAGATTACCCCTTCCTTCCACTCCTCCGGTAGCTGTTCGGTTTCCCAGATCCTGACTATGAGCCGATGCAGACAGGTGGCCAACTTTTCTGGACCCATCTTGATGAGTTAAGCTGCGATACCATCCTTACCAGCTGCTTTGTTGGTTTTGAGCTGGTGAATGGCATCCTTAACTTCCCTCAGCGTGGGAGTTGGTTCATTTCCGTCCTCCGCTGCATTGGCGTCGTCGTTTCTTCCGTTGCCGTGGGCTCCCGTGCCTACGTTCTCCACGCCGTTCAGGTGCTGATCGAAGTGCTGCTTCCACCTTTCGATCACCTCACGTCCGTCCGTCAAGAGGCCTCCGTCTTTATCCCTGCATATTTCGGCTCGCGGCACGGAGCCGTTGCGGGATGCGTTGAGCTTCTGATAGAACTTCCGTGTTTCTTGGGAACGGCACAGCAGTTCCATTTCTTCACACTCCGCTTCTTCCAGACAGCGCTTTTTCTCCCGAAAGAGGCGGGTCTGCTGTTTCCGCTTCTGTTTGTATCGTTCCACGTTCTGTCGAGTCCCTTGCTGCAGCATTACCGCCCTCGCTGCGTTCTTCTCCTCCAAAACCGTTCTGCACTCTTCGTCGAACCATTCGTTCCGTCGATTCCGTTCCACGTACCCGATGGTGCTCTCGGCTGCGTCGTTGATGGCTGCTTTCACTGTACTCCAGCAGTCCTCTAGAGGGGCCTCATCGAGCTCGCCCTCGTCTGGCAACGCGGCCTCGAGATTCTGCGCGTATGCTGAGGCGACATCCGGTTGCTTCAGTCGCTCTAGGTTGTACCGTGGCGGTCGCCGGTACCGTACATTGTTGATGACGGAGAGTTTTGGGCGCAGTTTGACCATCACCAGATAGTGGTCGGAGTCGATGTTGGTGCCACGATAGGTCCTGACGTCGATAATGTCGGAGAAGTGCCGTCCGTCAATCAGAACGTGGTCGATTTGAGATTCCGTCTGCTGTGGTGATCTCCAGGTGTAACGATAAGGGAGGCTGTGTTGGAAAAAGGTGCTACGTATGGCCATATTTTTGGAGGCGGCGAAATCAATGAGTCGTAGGCCGTTTTCGTTCGTTTGCTGGTGGGCGCTGAACTTACCAATCGTCGGTCTGAATTCCTCCTCCTGGCCTACCTGAGCGTTCAAATCTCCTATGATGATCTTGACGTCGTGGCTTGGGCAGCGATCGTACTCGCGTTCGAGCTGCGCGTAAAATGCGTCCTTGTCATCATCAGTACTTCCGGAGTGTGGGCTGTGCACGTTTATTATGCTGAAGTTGAAGAATTGGCCCCTGATCCTCAACCTGCACATTCTTTCGTCGATCGGCCACCAACCGATCACGCGCCTCTGCATATCGCCCATCACGATGAAAGCTGTTCCCAGCTCGCGTGTGTTGCCGCAGCTCTGGAGGATGGAATGATTACCTCTAAACGTTCGCACCATGGATCCTGTCCAACACACCTCCTGCAGCGCTACGATGCCGAACCCGCGGTCCTTCAGTAGATCGGCGAGTATGCGGGTGCTCCCAATGAAGTTGAGAGATCGGCAGTTCCACGTACCGAGTTTCCAATCGCAAGTCCTTTTTGTTCGCTGGGGTCGTTGCCGTTGGTCTCGGTTCGTATTATTCTGTTGCTGATTTTCCGTTACAATGGTTTTTTATGGCTGGCTCGTAGGGCCTGACACCAACCCCCTACTTTCCGGAGGACCATAGTGCACAGTTGAGCTTAGAGTCCTTCCCTGGCACTCGGACGTAGATCAGCCGCCCCTAACATGGGGATCAGACGCTGTTGTGAGCCGCTCCTCATGGAGAACAGACGCTCAGGTTTGCCGAAGCAAACCCCCCCTTCCCTGTCAGCCTACGACCAAAGGTCCCACCGGGGTTGGTTACCCGATCTTCCCTAAGGTTGCTCATAGTTTCCGGCCGGTACCGCGTGGAGGTAGGGATAGGAGTTGCTGGGCAGAGGCTAGTGGATCACAATGGGATCTGAATTGCGCAGCATACCCAGCCTTTACCGTGCCCTGGAGGTTTCATACAGCTGTCAATATAGTCTACGGCACATGACTACGCTAATGCTTTCCGTGTGCAATGACCAGGTAGAAAATATGATGACAAGCAAAAAACAATGGTAGCACCTGGTTCGCATGAGTACTTGGAAGGTTTGTGGCACGGTGACAATAAAGGTACACCCCGAAACAGGATTATTATAGTTAATGACGCGACGGTCAAGCAGTGGAACCACCAACACATTGAGGTTAGGACTCCTAACTTAGTAGAGTCTTTACTTTCCTAATGCATGAAGAAAATATAAATACAGGTTATGTATTAAGGGGTCAAAATGACCCATGACTTTGAAGCGCTCTCATTAATGCATTTCTGATTAGATTTTTATTGTTTTAGTCTAAAACGAAAGAAATGGGCCTCTACAATGATAGAGTAAAGTGGGGCAAAAGTTCGAGTGGGGCAAGAGTTTCTTTTGAAGTTTATGAGCTCAATTCAAATTATTTATTTCGAGTGTCAAGGTTGTTCGAAGCCTTTTGGAAAAAGAGTCTTTCACTCCAAAAATTATGAAAATTGATCAATAATTCGATATGTTATGACAAAATGTTGGTTTTGATCAAAAAATTGTAATATGCGATGGTCCTTCCAACGTATGGAATGGAATTGTAATGAAATCGAATTCGATATTTTATTTTGGGGCGTAACTAGGTATATTTTGAAGATGCTGTAGCATCTATAACTTTTTGCAAAAAAGATTTGGAAATCATATATTACACATAGTGGGGCAAAAGTTCGAATTGTGGGGCAAGAGTTCGAGTCATGCAGCAACTTTAGGTAAAAACCTAAAATTCTGCAAAATGTGCATATTATCTCTAAAAATGATGGAATTAGTGAGAAAATTCGATCAAAGTTGAAAAAAAAAGTTGTTTCATCTAAATTTGGCGGAAAACTACTATTTTTTGTGTAGTAAATTTAACCCTGATTTTGGTAAAATCCAGATAGAACTTTAAAGTGTATTTCAGTTCCAACATCAAATATTAATTGGTTTTAGGTATTCAGATTACCAAAGTGTCGAAATAGTGTGCTACGGCTAGCGAAATTCCACAAACACTAGATTCGAACTTTTGCCCCAGTGGTGGGGTAAGAGTTCGAATAAAACACCCACATACAAAAAGTGTTGTAACTCAAAATTGAAAAGACATTTGGCGTAACTTTGTTCAGCAAAGTTTTAGCTCATGGATGGTAGAATCACCACACGGTATTCATTTATTTATATCTGCTTCGATTTCTTGAAAAAAATTTAGTTTTCAACTAGGGTCGAACTTTTGCCCCACCTTACTCTAAGGTGAGAACACCATAAACTGCCCGCATCTGGTATATCAAAATTCTTGATTTTTCACTAATAGAGTAAGGTGGGGCAAAAGTTCGACCCTAGTTGAAAATTCTATATTTTTCAAAAAACCAAAGCAAACATAAATAAATGAATACCGTATGGTGTTTCTACCATCCATGAGCTAAAACTTTGCTGAACAAAGTTACGCCAAATGTCTTTTCAATTGAGTTACAACACTTTTTGTATGTGTGTGTTTTATTCGAACTCTTACCCCACCACTGGGGCAAAAGTTCGAATCTAGTGTTAGTGGAATTTCGCTAGCCGTAGCACACTATTTTGACACTTTGATAATAGGAATACCTGAAACCAATTAATATTTGATGTTGGAACTGGAATACACATTAAAGTTCGATCTGGATTTTACCCAAATCAGGGTTAAATTTACTATACCAAAAATTAGTAGTTTTCCGCTAAATTCAGATAAAACAACATTTTTTTTCAACTCTGATAGAATTTTCTCACTGATTTCATCATTTTTAGAGATAATATAAACATTTTGCAGAATTTACGTTTTTTACCTAAAGTTGCCACATGACTCGAACTCTTGCCCCACAATTCGAACTTTTGCCCCACTATGTGTAAAATATGATTTTCAAATCTTTTTTTCAAAAAGTTATACATGCTAAAGCATCTTCAAAAGATACCTAGTTAAGCCCCAAAATAAAATATCGAATTCGATTTCATTACAATTCCATTCCATGCGTTGGAAGCACCATCGCATATTACAATTTTTTGATCAAAAACCAACATTTTATCAAAACTTTTCGAAATATTGATCAATTTTCATAATTTTTGGAGTAAAAGACTCTTTTTCAAAAAGGCTTCGAACAACCTTGACACCCGAAAGAAATAATTTGAATTGAGCTAAAAAACTCCAAAAGAAACTCTTGCCCCACTCGAACTTTTGCCCCACTTTACTCTATACAATTCAAACAATCGCCGTTCAAAGTGCAAAAAAACCTGGAATCAATTTATGAATTCCTCCAGGGATCCCTTCACATGCTTCTCTTGGTATTTCTTTAGGAATTGCTCCAGGGATGCTTGTACTAGGGGTTTTTCAAGAAATGCTTCTGGAATTGATCTGAAGATTTCTTCAGATTTTTTTACAGAGACTTGTGCAGGGATGAATCGATAAAATGCTCCAAAGATACCTCCACCAATTTCCAGTCATTCTTAAGGAGATTTCCCACATTTTTTCAGAAAAAATCCTGGAGAGGTTCTTTCAGTAACGGTTTCAGTGCATTTTTTCGGAATCTCTTCTGAGATTCCTTAAGGAGTTTCACCAAATCACTTCCAATATTTATCTAGGTATTTTGGGATTTCTTCACGGATTTTTCCAAGATATTCGCCTAGAGATTTCCCCGTAAGAAGTTTTCAAAGGTTTTGCACAGAAATTTCATTCTGAAATTAATTCAGGAATTTCCTCAAAATGTCTTCGAAGAAATTATCCAGAATTTTATCCCCGGATTTCTTCCGTAGTTCGTCCAAAAGTTAATTCAAATCTGCATGAGATTCCAAGAGAAATTGCGTATGAGTTTGGGATCCTTCTCGGATTCTTCTTGAGATTCCTGCAGAAATTTATTCTTGAAAATCCTGCAGAAATTTATCCTTGGTATCTTCTGGAATTCCTTACAAGATTTCTTCAAGAATACCTGCGGGGATTGTTATTCCTCAGCGCCAAAAATGTCATTTCAATAAATTACAGCTCATTTCAGAATCAAAATTTTAAAATATGGAAACGGATAACTTCCTTTATCTCAATATAGGACCAACTTCTGAGCTGTAGGTGATTGAATTTAGATATGTTGAAATAACATTTTCAGCTCCATGCAGGATTCCTTCCGAGGCATCTTCCGAAGTTTCTTATAGAAAAAAAGCTCATAAAATAAAACACCATCCTTTGAAAATCTTAACGATAAATCGATAGCGTTGGAAACTACTGCTTTTTCCATTTTTTTTGTCCTCTCTTCACCAAGGGGCATTCCGGAGGCATTTCAGGAAGTTTCATTGAATTATCAGGGACCCCATCACAAAAACTTTTAAAACTATAGTGACATTGAAACGCCCGTAAAATCATCAAAATCAATTTGAAATTCGCTTCTGAAATTCCATTTAACGCTCTTAAAAGCTTTAGGAACGCTTCAGGAAGAGAAGAGAAGAGAAGAGAAGAGAAGAGAAGAGAAGAGAAGAGAAGAGAAGAGAAGAGAAGAGAAGAGAAGAGAAGAGTCTCTAGTTGCAACGGCGATCGAACTAACATTCCTCAACTTCTTTGACCGTTTAGAGGTGAGCAGCGATGTTATTGACTTTTTTAGAAGCAGAGAACTCTCAACGTGCATGCATTGGGAATGGATAGCCAGTCCTAATTTGTTGGTTCGTTATGCAATTCTGATATACCTTGATCTGGTAAATTACAAAACAGAAAACAGTAATCGAAGTTTTTCTTAAACATTTTTTTTCTCTACACGATTATTTTATTGTCTTTTTTCAATTCTGCTTTTCAATCTGTGCTTTTAACTGCTTTTATATTCCTTTTCTTTGACAATTCAATTTGTTTTATAGTCTATTTACAACTTTACTCTGAACATCGAAGGAGTTTTACAACTGAAACATAGGTTTTTCTTGATTTTATCTCAAAGCTTTTAAAAAGCTTGCACAATTTTCACACCCTAATCTCCCAACGGACCATCATCCGCACAGTGCCGAATAAAACTTTTCCCTCCCCGCTGATTTTCTCGCTTTTCTCTCTTCCTTTCTCGGTTCTGACGATGATGACGATGACGCCGACTACGACAGCCCACCGCCGAATGCGCACCGTGACCAACTACTTCCTGCTAAATCTGAGCGTGGCCGATCTGCTGATGTCGTCCCTCAACTGTTCGTTCAACTTCATCTTCATGCTCAACTCGGACTGGCCGTTCGGGGCGGTGTACTGCACCATCAACAACTTCATGGCCAACATGTCGGTGGCGTCCTCGGTGTTCACGCTGGTGGCCATCTCGTTGGATCGGTAAGTTTTAATCTTCTGTTTGGGGTGGACGTGGAACAATGGACGGCTCCAGACATGTGTTCTGAGAGAAAAGAAAAGTATTTTGCGTCGTGTGCTTAATTTGAAACAGAATTAAAGTAGGGGAAAGTGGGGTAATATGCCATTTTTCAAACTTTCATCGTTTTCAATGCTATATAGCATCATATGTTAGGCTTTCAAAGTGGTAACAGCAACTAGACAATATTGGCTCCATGCTTCAGCAAAAATATTCACTTAATTATTGCATTTTCTTCGATTTTTAGCGATTTCAAAAACTGGTTCGTAAAACGGAAGTGGTGCAAAAAGGCCATCTGCCATGGGGTAAGATGCCACTTCATGAAACATTCAAAAATTACGTCCATCAGTTTTCTGGCATTTTCGACTCACTTTCACCCCTCTGTCACGTTTTTTCGTATACTCAACACAAGGATTGTCACCCCCTTCCCCTCTAAACGATGGTCGTCTGGATAGCGTAGACATCAACAAGCATGCGCCTCCATGGGTGCCTCAATCTACTTGGAAACACTTGGCTGGTAATAAAATCACCAGAAAACCTTAATTGCAAGCACGAAAAACCGGAAGTTGCCAATTTTCATCGGGAAATCAAAAGATTTTCCGTGGGTTTGGTGGAATAGCTTCTAGAAAAATGTTCATTGCAAACATATCTTGACACCATTCACCTATAGCAATGATCAAGTCCCATTCAGGAATGATTTTATGAGTTGGGCCATTTTACCCCATCTTGGCATTTTGGGCTCTGTTCCCCTACGTACATCATCTGAAACTTAAAGCTCGTCACAGCTCGCTCTTCATTTTCTTTACGGGAACAAAGGGTAGTGTTTCTTGTTAATACTACTTAATAGTTTTATCTGTGTGTTGTTCGTAGTTTTGTTCTTGAAATAAGAGACAAAAATTAGAGTAAAAATATCTTTTGACACAGGATAAGAAAATTCTTCAAACAAAACATCCTGGCCATCATCTTTCCGGATTTCTATCCCCACAAAAATTACAGACCAATGAGACAGTTTGTGCTGACACATTTCCATCCTCGAGCCCATTATAATGATGGCGTCGTCGGTGGTGGCAAAGTGGAAGACAATTCTCCTGTCAAGACGGAAGCCTTCGTCGTCGTGGTTTTTTGCCAACTTGTCACTTCGTTACTAGTTGGCTGTCCAGTATCGCCCCCACTTCAACACGGACGACTTTTGTTTCCATTCGGGAAAGAAAGCAAAGCGGAAAGCGGATATCCGAAACAACGCCACTAGAGCAAACTTCTTGTTCTGGTGCGATTCTTCTCAGCGACTGTTTTTATTCTAGTTTTCTGTCCATTGCAAAAATGGCTAGCATTCTTTTTGGAGGATGGCAACTGCTGGGTTGTATTTCTAAATGTAAGGCAGGCCAACAAAAACAGCTGGAAATCTGTGCATGATTTATGTGCTGTATTTCCGACTCGGCAAAACAAAGTGGTAATTATTTAGTGGCCTGAATATTTGAAGAAAATAAGAACCCAAATAAACGGAAAACAATCATACGCTGTTTCTTTTTTTTGACGTATTATCCCAACTGGAACAAAGCCTGCTGTTAAGCATGGAGCTTGCTACTTATAGAGCTACTATGTAACATAATAACACAATAATAACACATATTTAACAATTGTACAAATACTCGGTTCATGGCTGCCACTTTCCGGTCATGCCTCATGCTCGCCAAGCCACGTTCCACCTGGTCCGCCCATCGTGCTCGCTACGCTCCACACCTTCTTGCACCAACCGGATCAGTAGTAAACACCTTGCCCACTTTGCGGGGTTGTTGTCCGGCATTCTTGCAACATGCCCTGCCCACCGTATCCTTCCGCCTTTGGCCACCTTCTGGATGCTGGGTTCACCGTAAAGTGCAGCGAACTCGTGGTTCATCCTTCTCCGCTACACACCGTTCTCCTGCATACCGCCGAAGATCGTCCTTAGTACGCGTCGCTCGAAAACTCCGGCTGCTTGCAGGTCCTCCTCAAGCATGGTCCATGTCTCGTTTCGTGGACCACCGGTCTTATTAGAGTTTTGTACATGGTGCATTTGGTGCGTGGGTGAATCTCTTAAGACCGCAGCTTCTTCTGAAGCCCATAGTAGGCCCGACTTCCGCTGATGATGTACCTTCGAGTTTCACGGCTCACGTTGTTGTCAGCCGTCAGTAAGGATCCGAGATAGACGAATTCCTCCACCACCTCGAAAGTATCCCCGTCTATCGTAACATTACTACCCAGACGGATCCGGTCGTTTTCGGTTCCGCCTACCAGCATGTACTTTGTTTTTGAGGCATTCAACACCAATCCGACCTGGGCTGCAAAACGGTGAGTCGATAAGGAGAGCGTCCAATATAGCTCTGGTCCTCACAAGTTCCTACCTCATGCTTCCACGGGTCAAGCGATGACAAAGACCGCCAGCTAAGAGTTGTGTGCTTAGCTGGTAGTGCAGCCTGGGCACTGTTGTCCTTCTGACTTCAGCTAGATTGAGGAGGTACGATCCGAGTGTCTGTTCACCAAGGAGGTGCGGCTCAAACAGCGTCTGTTCTGGCATCCAGCGGCTGAGTAAGAAACGCTGCACCACGCCCAGCTAGATCCAAGGTGGTAGCCCCATCAGCGTGGTCGTCCCAGTGTTGGTTGGGACGTTAAACAGAACTGGCACGATGGCCCTCCGGCGAGACAGGAGTGTTGGCGTAGGCCCAATAAGCCACCCGTAAAAATCCCCATTGCGAATAACATAGGAGAAAATACGACTCGATACAATCGGCAAAGACCCACGCGACGAAATAAGGACTACGATTGGAAACTTGGAACATGGAATTGCAAGTCACTAGGTTTCGCAGGATGTGACAGGATAATCTACGACGAACTACATCCCCGCAACTTCGACATCGTGGCGTTGCAGGAACTTTGTTGGACTGGACAGAAAGTGTGGAAAAGCGGGCATCGAGCGGCTACCTTCTACCAAAGCTGTGGCACCACCAATGAACTGGGAGCAGGATCTATAGTGTTGGGCAAAATGCGACAACGTGTGATCGGGTGGCAGCCGATAAACGCAAGGATGTGCAGTGCATGTTAAGAGTTAAGGGCCGTTTCTTCAACTACAGCATCATCAACGTCCACTGCCCACACGAAGGGAGACCTGTTGACGAGAAAGAAGTGTTCTACGCATTGTTAGAGCAAACATACGATGCTTGATCGCCGCGTGACGTGAAAATCGTTGTCGGCGACATGAACGCGCAGGTAGGAAGGGAGGAAATGTACAGACCGGTAATCGGTCGAACAGCCTGCACGCCGTATCGAATGACAACGGCCAGCGATGCGTAAACTTTGCAGCCTCCCGTGGTATGGTAGTCCGAAGCACCTTCTTCCCCCGCAAAGATATCCACAAAGCCACCTGGAGATCACCCGACCATCAAACAGAAAACCAAATCGACCACGTTCTAATCGACGGTAAAATCTTCTCGGATATAACCAATGTCCGCACATATCACAGTGCGAATATAGATTCGGATCACTACTTAGTCGCTGTATGCATGCGCTCAATACTTTCAACAGTTATCACCACGCGTCGACATTGAGCAGCTGCGTAACGTAGAAATGGCTACGCGCAGCAGTTAGCAGTGGCCCTAGCAACGGAAGAGCAGCTTGGCGCAGCTACACTTGAAGATGGCTGGAGGGACATCCGATCCGCCATAGCTAGTACCTCGGCTACAGCTCTAGGCTTCGCGATTCCGAATCACAGAAACGACTGGTACGACGGCGAATGTGAACAGTTGAAAAACGAGAAGAATGCAGCATGGGCGAGAATGCTGCAACATCGTACGAGAGCGAATGAGGCACGTTACAAACAGGCGCGGAACAGGCAGAACTCAGTCTTCCGGATGAAGAAGCGCCAGCAGGAAGAACGAGATCGCGAAGCGATGGAAGAGCTGTACCGCGCTAAGGGCACACGAAAGGTCTACGAGAAGCTGAACCGCTCGCGCAGAGGCTTTGTGCCACAAGCCGACATGTGCCGAGATAATAACGGGAATATTCTCACGAGCGAGCGTGAGGTGGTCGAGAGGTGGCGGCAGCATTACGATGAGCACCTCAATGGCGACGTTGCAAGTACCGAAGGTGGCGTGATAACAGATCTAGGAGTATGTGCACAGGACGAAAGACTTCCGGCCCCTGACCTTCAAGAGATTGAGGAGGAGGTTGGCCGGTTGAAAAACAACAAAGCCGCTGGAGCAGATCAACTACCAAGCGAGCTTCTAAAATACGGTGGAGAAGCACTGGTGAGAGCACTACACTGGGTCATTACCAAGATTTGGGAGGAGGAAGTATTACCGGAGGAATGGATGGAAGGTATCGTGTGTCCCATCTACAAAAAGGAAGACAAGTTGGATTGCGGGAACTACCGCGCGATCACACTACTGAGCGCTGCCTACAAGATACTCTCTCAAATTTTATGCCGCCGACTATCACCGATTGCAAGAGAGTTCGTGGGGCAATATCAGGCTGGATTTATGGGTGAACGCGCTACAACGGACCAGATGTTCGCCATCCGCCAGGTGTTGCAGAAATGCCGCGAATACAACGTGCCCACACATCACTTGTTCATCGATTTCAAATCGGCGTATGATACAATCGATCGAGAACAGCTATGGCAGATTATGCACGAATACGGATTCCCGGATAAACTGATACGGTTGATCAAGGCGACGATGGATCGAGTGATGTGCGTAGTTCGAGTATCAGGGACACTCTCGAGTCCCTTCGAATCTCGCAGAGGGTTACGGCAAGGTGCCAGGTAATAAGAAGAGCGGGGATAAACACGAGTGGGACGATTTTCACGAGGTCCGTTCAGCTGCTTGGTTTCGCCGATGATATTGATATTATTGCTCGTAAATTTGAGACGATGGCGGAAACGTACATCCGACTAAAGAGTGAAGCCAGGCGAATCGGATTAGTCATTAATGTGTCGAAGACATAGTACATGATGGCAAAGGGCTCCAGGGAGGAATCACCGCGCCCGCCACCCCGAATTCATATCGACGGTGATGAAATCGAGGCGGTTGAAGAATTCGTGTACTTGGGCTCACTGGTGACCGACGACAGCGACACCAGCAGAGAAATTCAGGGGCGCATTGTGGCAGGAAATCGAGCCTTCTTTGGACTCCGCAGAACTCTACGATTGAATAAAGTTCGCCGTAACACGAAGTTAACCATCTACAAAACGTTGATTAGACCGGTCGTCCTCTATGGGCACGAAACATGGACCCTACGTGCAGAGGACCAACGCGCTCTTGGAGTTTTCGAACGGAAGGTGTTGCGTACCATCTACGGCGGAGTGCAGATGGAAGACGGGACTTGGAGAAGACGAATGAACCACGAGCTGCATCAGCTGCTGAGAGAACCAACCATCGTCCATACCGCGAAAATCGGGAGGCTACGGTGGGCGGGTCACGTCATCAGGATGTCGGATAGCAACCCGACTAAAATGGTTCTCGAGAGTCTTCCGACCGGTACAAGAAGACGTGGTGCGCAGCGAGCTAGGTGGGTCGACCAAGTGGAGGACGATCTGCGGACCCTACGCAGAGTGCGGAACTGGAGGCAAACAGCCATGGACCGAGTGAAATGGAGGCGACTACTTCCCAAGCAACACCCATGTTATATAAGAGTTACGACAGCGCATGTTTTGGTTGTATAGAAGTTAATTTTACGTAATATTAACATTGTGTTGGAATAACGTCAATTAAACTTCTATACAACCGAAACTTGCGCTGTCGTAACTAATATATAACATGTGTGCTGCTTGGGTATGTACAGCAGAGGCCACCCCGGCCTTAGCCTGGCCGGTAAGGTAAGATACCTATCCGACCTTTGCTGCTTCGTGTTTCAGGCGGGTGTACAGCTCTGCCACCGTTCTAAATGTTCTGGCAATAATGTCCATGTCGTCCGCAAAGCACACAAACTGTCCGGATTTTATGAAAATCTTCCCCAGCTGTTGAGCCCGGCTCGTCGCGTCACACCTTCCAGAGCGATGTTGAAGAGTAGGCATGAGAGCCCATCACCTTGTCGTAGTCCCCGGCGAGATTCGAGAGAACTGGATAGTTCACCCGAAACCCTTACGCAGTTTTGCACTCCGTCCATCGTTGCTTTAATCAGTCCAGTCAGATTCCCAGGAAAGCCGTTTTCGTCCATGATTCTCCATAGCTCTGCGCAGTCGAAACTGTTGTATGCCGCTTTGAAGTCAATGAACAGGTGATGCGTTGGGACCTGGTATTCACGGCATTTCTGGAGGATTTGCCGTACGGTGAAGATCCAGTCTATTGTCGACCGGCCGTCGATGAAGCCGGCTTAATAACTTCCCACGAACTCATTTGTTTTAGGTGACAGACGATGAACGATGATTTGGGATAGCGCTTTGTAGGTGGCATTCAAAAAGTGATCGTTCTAAATTTCCCACATTCCAAATGGTTGCCTTTCTTGTGAATGGGATTACCCCTTTGTTTCACTCTTCTGGTAGGTGTTCGGTTTCCTAGATCCTGACTTTCAGCCGGTGCAGACAGGTGGTCAACTTTTCTGGGTCCATCTTGATATATTCAGCTGCAATACCATCCTTACTAGCTGCTTTGTTGTGTTTGAGCTGGTGGAAGGCACCCTTAAATTCCCTCAGCGTAGGAGTTGGCTCATTTCCGTCCTCTACTGCATTGACGTAGTCGTTCCCTTTGTTGTCGTTGTCTCCCGTGCCTACGTCCTCTACACCATTCAGGTGCTCGTCGCAGTGCTATTTCCACCTTTCGATAACCTTCCGTTCGTCAGTCAAGATGATCCAGTCCTTATCCTTGCACATTTCGACTCGCGGCACGAAACCTTTGCGAGATGCGTTGAGTTTTTGTTATTTGGAATGCGACCAGGGTTTTGTTGAATAGTCCCTCTGTTATTGGCTGTTTCCGGTCAAAATGGATTTTTAGGCGGAATTACTTTATATCTTCCAACGTTTCGGCCCTTGGTTTGGGCCTTCCTCAGGAAGGTCTAAAATTGGGGTTTATTTATTATGTTGGGATTGTGGTTTATGTTTTTTACAAAAATTACTCACTATAGGCGTACCGCTAGCGTTTCATAGCCCGTTGCTGGGCTGTGGGCTGTCGGTATAAACTTTGTGGTTTGTCTGCAAGTTTTGTTTTTGTTATTTTTTGCGTGTTATGGTTCATCCGTGTTGTTTGTTGGGGGTTTACCTGATTTTGGATGGTGGTGGGTAGATTTTGAGGGTGAATTTTTTAATTTTTGTTGTTGCCACTTCACCAACCACTGACATGGCGTCTAGACACTGTGTACTGGTATATGTGTGTAATTTTTACAATTAATGTGTTCATATGGTGTTTTGTGAGATTTCTCTCTTTCTGTTTTGCTTGTGTGTATGTGTGTGTGTTTGCTGTAATTTTCACTATTATTGCTATGCCTATTTGTTTTGGTTATCGGTTGTTTCATGGTGGGGAAGCGAGGCAGGTTCGGCGGGTGACGGGTTTGTTTGGGTTTGCTGGAGGTGTCTAGGGGCTATTGTACGGAGAAGTCCACTGTATATTGCACTGAGGCCTTCTACGTCGGTCCGGTGATTGACGGTATGTGGGGTGTTGTATATGTGGAAACATTCCAATAGGGGTAGCGTAGCTCTGTTGTTCGTTCGGTCTAT
The DNA here is from genome assembly GCF_035046485.1 of Aedes albopictus. Taxonomy (NCBI): domain Eukaryota; kingdom Metazoa; phylum Arthropoda; class Insecta; order Diptera; family Culicidae; genus Aedes; species Aedes albopictus. Next base: position 253,228,425 of record NC_085136.1, read on the forward strand.
TATTTTGGTTCCCTGTAGAGCAAACGTGTGGTCCTCTTTTACGCAGTGTTCGGTTAGAGCTGTTTTTTGACTGTGTTGTATCATGGCTTGATCGTTTTTAGTGTATCCCAGATCCCGTAGACGATTGAGTTGGTTCACGTTTGATTGATGTCCACTCAAACGTTTTTTTAGCTTATTTGTTGTCATACCGATGTATGAGTAATCGCAATCATTGCAAGGGATTTGATATACCACATTGTGTTGCTGCATCGGGTCGAGTGGATCTTTCACTTTCGTATGGAGACGAAAGCATAAACCACAATCCCAACATAATAAATAAACCCCAATTTTAGACCTCCCTGAGGAAGGCCCAAACCAAGGGCCGAAACGTTGGAAGATATAAAGTAATTCCGCCTAAAAACCCATTTTGACCGGAAACAGCCAATAGTTGAGTTTTTGGTAGAACTTCCGTGTTTCTTGGGCATGGCACAGCAGTTCCATTTCATCACACTCCGCTTCTTCCAGGCGGCCTTTTTTTCTCCCGAAAGAGGCGGGTCTGCTGTTTCCGCTTCTGTTTGTAACGTTCCACGTTCTGTCGGGTCCCTTGCTGCAGCATTACCGCCCTCGCTGCGTTTTTCTCCTCCAAAACCGTTCTGCACTCTTCGTCGAACCATTCGTTCCGTCGATTCCGTTCCACGTACCCGACGGTGCTCTCGGCTGCGTCGTTGACGGCTGCTTTCACTGTACTCCAGCAGTCCTCTAGAGGGGCCACATCGAGCTCGCCCTCGTCTGGCAACGCGGCCTCGAGATTCTGCGCGTATGCTGAGGCGACATCCGGTTGTTTCAGTCGCTCTAGGTTGTACCCTGGCGGTCGCCGGTACCGTGCATTGTTGATGACGGAGAGTTTTGGGCGCAGTTTGACCATCACCAGAGAGTGGTCAGAGTCGATGTTGGCGCCATGATAGGTCCTGACGTCGATAATGTCGGAGAAGTGCCGTCCGTCAATCAGAACGTGGTCGATTAGAGATTCCGTCTGCTGTGGTGATCTTCAGGTGTAACGATAAAGGAGGCTGTGTTGGAAAAAGGTGCTACGTATGGCCATATTTTTGGAGGCGGTGAAATCGCTGAACTTACCAATCGTCGGTCTGAATTCCTCCTTCTGGCCTATCTGAGCGTTTAAATCTCCTAAGATGATCTTGACGTCGTGGCTTAGGCAGCGATCGTACTCGCGTTCGAGCTGCGCGTAAAATGCGTCCTTGTCATCATCAGTGCTTCCGGAGTGTAGGCTGTGCACGTTTATTATGCTGAAGTTGAAGAATCGGCCCTTGATCCTAAACCTGCACATTCTTTCGTCGGTCGGCCACCAACCGATCACGCGCCTCTGCATATCACCCATCACGATGAAAGCTGTTCCCAGCTCGCATGTGTTGCCGCAGCTCTGGTAGATGGTATGATTACCTCTAAACTTCCGCACCATGGATCCTGTCCAACACACCTCCTGCAGCGCTCCCAATGAAGTTGAGAGAACGGCAGTTCCACGTACCGAGTTCCCAATCGCAAGTCCTTTTTGTTCGCTGGGATCGTTGTCGTTGGTCTCGGTTCGTATTATTCTGTTGCTGATTTTCCGTTACAATGGTTTTTCACGGCTGGCTCGTAGGGCCTAACACCAACCCTCTACTTTCCGGAGGACCATAGTGCACAGTTGAGTTTAGAGTCCTTCTCTGGCACTCGGACGTAGATCAGCCGCCCCTAACATGGGGATCAGACGCTGTTGTGAGCCGCTCCTCCTGGAGAACAGACGCTCAGGTTTGCCGAAGCAAACCCCCCCTTCCCGGCCAGCCTTCGACCAAAGCTTCCACCGGGGTTGGTTACCCGATCTTCCCTAAGGTTGCTCATAGTTTCCGGCCGGTACCACGAGGAGTTAGGGATAGGAGTTGCTGGGCAGAGGCTAGTGGATCACAAATTTTCAAACTTCAAACTTTTCAAATTTCCACATATTGTACCTTAGGAATTTTGCTAACTTTGAGGTTAATAAATGGTTCGTGCCGTCACGTGTCGCCGCAATTTCGGATTGTACATAAACATCATGCTTAGGACTGCATTAAAACGTACAAATATTTTGCATAAAATGTGGGGCTTACTGACTTACACAGGTTTTAAAATGATTGAAGTTACGTAATTTTTATATATCCCTTTTGTGGAGCGGACCTGGTGTGGTAGTTAGAACACTTGACTATCACGCCGAGGACCTGGGATCGAATCCCACTCCCAACAAACTCACAAAATGTGGGTTCTTCCTTCGGAAGGGAAGGAAAGCGTGGGTCCCGAGATGAACTAGCCTAGGGCTAAAAATCTCGTTAATACAGATAATAAAGACTGCCCCAGAAAGTATGGACGCACCTAGTCTTCAGTTGTCTGGGCCTGATCGATGGTTCTTGTTTAGGGCTTCGTTTTGGCTGTTTCTGCTAACTATAGGTTCGAAAATTCAAACGATCTTAGTCACGATGAACATTGGAATGTGAAATGTTAACTTTTTTGGTCATATCCCACTTCGTGTTAGTTAGGAGGTTTTTTCTTGTGCTCAAACACCTTCATTTTTTGCTTATTCAACCGAGGGTTAGCAGAATCTTTATTTTTTACCCAATTTTTGCCTATGCTTAAACGTCTTATCCCCACCGTGATTGCTGATTGCTGGTTGCACGATTTTCTCACTTACTCCCACCATATTTTGATCATTTCCCAAGTGATCTTTCAAACTCTGTACAACGTTTGTGCACATTATTTCAATGATGTTCCGCTGATAGTTTATGTATTTTGAAACACACTGTTGGAATCGCAAAAACCGCTATACAAATGCTGAGAAAATAGGTTGACCAACAGGATGTAACTTTCAAAAAGAACTAGTCATCAATAGTTTTTAAATGCCAGTATTTTCTTACTGCGTCCATACTTTCTGGACCGGTCTTTAATAATAATAATATCCCTTTTGAAACACTAAAACACTATATAGCATATAATGTCCACCATGGCCATCCAGGTCACAGCGAGGCTAGCTCCGTCGATGACCGTTTCTTACTTACCTTACCGATCAGGCTAAGGCCGGGGTGGCCTCTGCTGTACATAGTAGCCGTCTCCATTCCACTCGGTCCATGGCTGTTTGTCTCCAGTTCCACATTCTGCGTAGGGTCCGCAGATCGTCCTCCACTTGGTCGACCTACTTAGCTCGCTGCGCTCCACGCCTTCTTGTACCGGTTGGATGACTCTCGAGAACCATTTTAGTCGGGTTGCTATCCGACATCCTAATTACTGTGAAAAAAGAACACAATAGCCATATTGCATCAAACTAGACGGTTGCCGACTGATACCTCAATCAGCAACCGCCACTCTCTTTATTCCATTCAGGTATATACAGTTTAACAATCTTCTTCCATAATAACCCGAGTAGAAGTAAAAATCAAAACAATATCATCATTTGATATTCCTCAGTGAAGTACTCAAGATCATAATTAGCTATTGGTTTGTTTGACATAAGAGATAAAAAATCAAAAAAGCAAAAATTAGTATGGAGAAGAACATAATAATATCTCATTTTAATATTATAAGATCAGGCTAATATCTGGGGAGATCTGGGCTGTAGCACATCAAACCAATATCATAAAATGATCTGACAGATGGACTAGAGTAAAAAAAAAATATAGCCGCGACCAGAATCGATCTTATGACCTTGCGATTTATGAGCAGTGACATTACCACTGCACTACGACTCATATTTGAAAATAGAAAATTACAAGAGCATGAAGTTCTACGTTTTCCAAGGTGTTTGCGACTCATGGTAGCTGTGCTGGTTTGGTCCCGCCATGTTGTAGATGAGTGTGTGGAAGAACTAATTTTGATCTTCAGTAGTAGTTTTCAGATCTTACAATTTTCGGATGCTATAGATGAATGTGTGAAAAAAAAAAACTGATTTTGATCTTGAGCAGTAATTTTCAGATCTTTCGATTTCTGGATGTTGCAGATGGAAATGTGAAGAGCTAATTTTGATCTTAAGCTGTATTTTTCAGATTTCCCAATGGTACGTGTTCTATTGCAGAATATTAATACAGTTTCCACCCAAAATTTGCAAACTGAAGCGATAGTATGGAAAATGAAAATGAACTTAGGCTGAATTAGGAATTGCATATTTTCCTAAACTAAAAGAGCAGTTTTCTCTAGATGATTTCACATTTTATGTCTGTTCTTTGAATTGATAACAAAGATAGTGATGCAAACTTTAAAACGACATATGTAGAAACATGTTTGGTTTATTTTGCGCCTAAAACAGAACGAATTTCCGCCAATAGGACGCAATCAGTGAAGTACTAGATCATAGTTTCCCAAACTGTGGGTCGCGACCCCCTAGGGGGGTCGCCAGCCTTCATCCAGGGGGTCGAAAGGGACAGTAAAATATTTTGCTGTAACAGACAACTAATGAGGGAATTTCTATGGGGGGTCGCGGAAACTACGTCTGCTGGCAAAAGGGGGTCGCGCAACCTGAAAGTTTGGGAACCTATGTACTAGATTGTTGTAATTAGCATTAGCATTAGCATTAGCATTAAGCGAGTCGCACAAATTCGTAGGTGGTACAGTCCTAGACCGCTGTTATGAGGGTTGCCTCATTCCCGTCCGAACCAAAGCACAAAGATTTGGGACTAATCTTTGACTCTTAGACAAGACTGACGCAATCCTCCAATGGTCGAGCACTGTCCTGGCCACGCCCTTGCGACTGCTGAGGAATGGGAAAGGATAGTTAGTTTTGGACACCTATGAAAGATGTAGACAACTCTACGATCTCTCAGGCCTAGGTGTCACGGGAATTTGGGTGTTGTTAGTGAAAGAGTAAACTCCAAAGGATACGCTTGGTCAACGTTCAGGCACACCATTGTTAGACTGCTTTCCTCGTCATCTTGATTGCTTTCCTCGTCATCTTCCTGGCATTTGGTTGAATTACTATTAATCTGAAATATAAAATAACATTAACATCGTACGTCAAATAAGCTATTTACATATTAGTGATACGCTTGCCACAGTTACAATTTTTTTACAATATTATTTATATCATACGATAAATTTACCTGAATCCTGCTGAAATAAAATGTTAATTAGCTGTATATTGAAACAAAAATACTTCAAAACACAAAAAGTGCATCAAACTTTGATCTTGGAATATTTATAAATACGGTAAATATCAAGATCAAAATTTGATTTGATAGATCTTACACCGCAACGCACCATTCTAAGGTGATCTACCCACGTTACGGGAAAGTGAAGTACTAGATTGTTGTAATGAGCAAAAATTTTGTATGGTAAGAAGATAAATTTTCCATTTCTGTAATGAAATGATGCAATAAGCGTGGTTATCATGATTCCTTGCCTAGTTTAATGCTGTTTGCCATAGACCTTCAAATCAGCTTTGCTGAAGACACGAACTTTCTGTGGTCTAAATCATTGAATAAACCATATCAAAGTACTTCATTGTAAATGCACACTGGCGCCACATAGCGGCAAAATTACGCACTAAACTTACCACCATTTGATAGCTATATCCCTTCTGATCAACATAGCTGAAGACACGAACATTCTAGGTGGACAGAATGATGAGATAAACCATGTCAAAGTACTTCATTTTAAATGCACACTAGTGCCACATAGCGGCGGATTTTCGCTTCCAACTTACCACCATTTGATAGCCATAGACCTTCTGATCAACTTTGCTGAAGACACGAACCTTCTAGGTGGTCAGAATCATGAGATAAACCATGTCAAAGTACTTCGTTTTAAATGCACACTAGCGCCACATAGCGGCGGATTTACGCTTCAAACTTACCACCATTTGATAGCCATAGACATTCTGATCCACTTTGCTGAAGACACGAACATTCTAGGTGGTCAGAATCATGAGATAAACCATGTCAATGTACTTCATTGTAAATGCACACTAGCGCCACATAGCGGCGGAATTACGCACTAAACTTACCACCATTTGATAGCCATAGACCTTCCGATCTACATTGCTGAAGACACGAATTTTCTAGGAGGTCAGAATCATGAGATAAACTATGTCAAAATACTTCGTTTTAATGGCATACTAGCTCCACGTAGTGACGATTTTACGTACCAAACATTCCATCATTTGAGCGTCATAAACCTGCTGAACAACTTTGCTGAAGGTCTAAATTTTGCAGAGGATACGGTTTTTGAGATATAGTTTAGTAAATCATAAGGATTTCAGGTGATGCCAAACTTTTCGGGGTGCTGCAATACTAAACAATGCGATTCCATATTTATGGCGGATAGTGTATAGCGGTTGGGTGCTTTTTGCCTGCTTTTGGAGAAGGAATTTTGGAGATTGGCGACGTCACACAGCTCTGGGCCAATCTCTGGGAGAACTCTGTCTAGCACAGCGACGATGAGATGTGGTTGGCAGAGAAAAAGCAACAGTTTAATGGAGTGGGAGACATGACCGCGGTCGTAATAACCGCTCAGGATATACGTGAGTTTACCCGTTATACCATCAATTAGGCTGCACCAGGACCCGGATGGCGGAATGCTTCAACATGGAGCTAGAAGACCCAACGCAGCTACCAAAGTTCAATACCAGGGGTATCACTTATGCCGAAGGATCAAAACACAACGGATCCAGCAAAGTGCAGACCAGTAACGTGCCTTTCGAGTCTGTACAAAGTCTGTCTGTTGGCGATAATCGCAAGGAGGATACAAGACCACAGCGATGCCAATAACGTGATGGCCCAAGTACAAAAAGGGTACCGCTAAAACACGCAAGGCTGCGAAGATGATGTCATCGTAGATACAGTAATTGTGGGTCAAAGCACCGCATCATCCACAACTTCTTTATGAAACGACCTGAAGCTGTTTGCGGAATCTGTACAGAGGCTGCAACAACTATTGCGGCTTGTGACGGTGTTCAGCAACGACATCCGGATGGAGTTTGGAATTGACAAATGTCGGTCAGTCCGTCTTCGCCGGGGTCAAGTAGTGCATTTCAGTTGTTTCTGCGTCAACGAATAGGAGGAGATTCGGAATATAGTTGAAGGCAAGGTTGAAGGTGAAGTTGCAGGACAAGTTCTTGCATCGTGTCAACTGTGTTCTAAGGAGCTTTCTACCAGGTCAGCAATAAGGTGTTGTGTCGCTGTTGACCCACAGCTTTTGGGTGGTGAAGTGGACCAAGACTGACCTCGAGGCACTAGAATGAGCATTACGCGTGGCGTTCACCATACGCCGAATGCAGCAGGGACTACAGACCCGGGGCCTGACAAACCCCCCGCTTGCGAGCCAGCCGCGTAGTTGCCGGCTTTGAATAGGACTACTAACCCCAATTCAAGGTGTCAAGCGACCCGTGCCGAGGAATGAGTGATCGAGGGGGTGCAAAAGATGCTCGATCTTTAACGGAGCCTGTGGGGTACCTGGGCACAACCACAGTAAGCTGTCCCTTACCGCGTTAATGCAGGGCTATGGCGTGGTGGACTTTCTTTCCTGTGCGACTCGTGGGATCTAAACATGAAATCATCAAACAACAAAAATCAGAATTCAGGTATAGGTAGTACAGGTGCGGTCAACCTCTTTGCAAGGAGCTGGTTGAAGAGGTCTCCGGCAAGGAGAAGCAAGGAGTTAGGCGCGGGAAGCTGCGTACGCAGCTCAAGCGTGGGAGCTCCAGTCCACTTCCCGGCAAGCCAGCCGGTGGAGATAATGGATGGAGCGTGGCTGCTGAAGAACATCAGCCAAGAAAAGAAAAAAGCCCGCAACTGAGGTGGCTGAGCAGCAGCTTGACAAAATCATAGACTTTGTGTCCACCAAGTCGAACAACAGCAAGGATCTGAAAACGGCTTTGTATCGACTTCGGGTGTCGATGGATGAAGCCAAGCAGGAACACGCGGTACTCGCGACAAGCACTCGCAGAAGTGGGCGAGACAGCCGTCAGGTGAGGAGCTGTGTGACGGCGCCCGCAAAGCCAGGAGTATGATAGCCCCGAAGGTCGGCAGCAACGCCGGTAAGTCAGACCCCAGCCAGAGTTCCCGGAAAGCAGGGAAGGGTGGGCCTGACAAGGCTGGCCCGTCCCGGAATGACCGTTGGTAGGCCCTTAGCAGCCGCAGAGTAGGGCGAACCAAGGGGAGGACCCTCCTTGGACTAAGGTGGAGCAAAGGAAGAGGAAGACGAAACCGCCGGTAGTAGTGCAGGACGCCAAGCCAAGGCGCAGGAGGGAAGGTGCCAAGCGCGATAAAGGCGACGCGCTCGTCATCAAGATGGAGCAGTCCAAGCACTCTGACGTCTTGAAGGCGATGCGTAGCGACGCCAAGCTCGAAGGTCTGGGAGCTGACGTGCGCAGTATTAGACGTACTCGTACGGGTGAGATGATCCTGGAGCTGAAGCGCGATAAGGATCGCAAGGGCGCCGCCTACAAGAGACTGGCGGAAAAGGTCCTTGGCGAGGGAGTACAAGTGAAGGATCAGACACATAAGGCGACTCTGAAGGTCGAAGACCTAGACGAGGTCATCGAAGTGGAAGAGCTCGTCACGGCACTGCGGCAACAGTGCGATGTACAGGTGACCGCCGCAACCAATAGGCTACGGAAGGGGCCAGCAGGGAAACAGATTTGGTTTAGCTACCTGTGACAGACGTCAAAAAGTCCGTTAACCTAGGGAGGATGAAGGTAGGCTGGTGCGTATATCACCTGACATTCCACGAGCCACCGGAGGTTTGCTGTGGGTTTGTGTGGTTCCAGATAAGATTGCAACGGCTCTGACAGGCGCAAACTGTGTAAAAGATGTGGCGCTGAAGACCATAAGGCACAATACTGCACGAGTCAACCGATTTGCATGATCTGTACCGGGAAATCAGTGAACAACAGACATCCAACAGGTAGTCCAAGGTGCTCGGCCTTGAAGAAAGCCGCAGTGAACAAATCACAGTGCAGGTAACGCAGTTGAACCTGAACAACTGTGATGCGGCTCAGCAACTGCTTTGTCAGGCGGTTTCTGAGTGGGAGACGGATATCGCCATCATAGCGGACCCATACCGAGTACCCGCCGTTACCAACTGGGTCGCGGATGGGTCCAGAAAAAATGGCGCCGATATGGACGACGGGTAAATACCCCGTCCAGGAGTTGGTGTCTACTATTTAAGAGGGCTTCGTGGTCGCCAAAGTAAACGGGGTCTTCTTCTGTAGCTGTTATATGCCACCGCGGTGGCCGAGCAGTTCACGCAAATGCTGGACCGCATTACGACCATGCTAACAGGGCGAAGGCCAGTAGTAATTGCGGGTGGTTTTAATGCCTTGCAACTTGCATGGTTTAGATGGCGACGAGTGCAGTGGAGAAAGACGCTTCATGCGGTGGAGATTCAAGGAAACGTTGTATCCATGCAGGTATTAGGATACGATCACATTTAAGTTTTCTACTGGTTTAAATGGGATGGTTCGGAAATGCAAAAAAGGATGGTATTCTTCTATATAAACTCTGTAATTCATTTAATCATTCCCACAATCAATTGCCATTATAGTCAATGTAAATGGTATCCCCGAATCATTAAACTTCAACCTAGGTCCTCGGCACGGTCTTGTCGATGTGGATGACGTTCACCGACTGGATGGCCATGTTCGGTGTCACGAAGTTCGACAGCCGGTCCACTCCGGACCGGGCCAACCGATCGAACGGATAGCCCATGGCCTTCCGATCCGGGTAGAGCCGATCGCGCACTCCGCAATAGGACGCCGCATCGTTACAGGTACCGACCAGATCCTGAACCACCCGGTCGTCCTCGTAGTTGGAAACCATCACGAACAGATCGGTTGGGAAGCCTTCTGGGAGGCCCTTGGGCACAAGCATGTGTGCGGGCCATCCGCAACCACAGAAGTTGAATGCTTCCTCCTCGGGGGTGCCCGTTTCCGGACGTTTGTCGTCCAGGTTGCGGAAGGTCCGCTCGAACGGGATGGTTACGGTGGACTCGTTGGAGCGGCGCCGGATGCGGTTGGAACCGGGGCGAACTGCGAACGAGGCGTTTGGTAAATAATAATAAGGATAGTTTCACCGTTATTAATTGAAGAGCTTCAAGAAAAACTTACGTGCCACCAGGAACTTGTCCATTTCGACCATGAAGAGACGCTGGTCTCGGAAGAGCATCGGCTGGCCACGTTCATCGTTCCGCGGGGCCATGAAGATACGCACGAAGCCCATCCGTTGCGCGTCGGAGGCGTTTTCGATCTGAATCACGTACTGGAACGGGGCGTGCTGCAGATGGGTGAACCTGAAGCGGTGAAACGAGAGAAAAAAAAACGGGATAAATACTCATTTCGATTTGGAATAGAAGAATGGCAAACTTTTTCGGGGAGCCTGGAAGCTCTTTCTTTAACGAGCGAGGAAGCTCCTGCTTCTAGGAGCTAAGAAATTTCTATGGAATTCAGAAATTCTTTTTTCGGGAGTTTGGAAGCTCTCACTTTCAGGGACAATTTCAGGAGTTTGGAAGCTTTTTTTCACAGAAAAGCTGGCTGATATACATTTTCAAAAGTTTGAAAACTCTCTCTTCACGGAGCTTTAAGATAATTTATTTCAAATTCTTGAAAGTTCCTTTTTCGAAAAGCTTGGAAGCTCCTTCTTCGAGAGCCTCTCTTTTCAGGGAGCTTGGAAGCTCCTTTTTTGAGGAAGGATGCCTCTTTTAGAAGCTTAAAAATTCTCTCTTCTCAAGAGCTTGGAAACTTCCACTTTCAGAAGCATGAAGATACCCACTTTCAGATGATTTGAAGAGGCTCGCTCATTCAAAAGCTTGGAAAATCCTTTCTCTCAGGAGCTGGGAGCTTTTTCTTCGAGAAGCCTGGAAGATCTCTTTTTCGGGAGCTTGTAAGCTCCTTCATTGGGGAAGCTGATTTTTGTAGGTGCTTAAACATTTCTAAATAGTTTGGAAACTCTCTCTTCAGGAGCTTGGAAGTTCTCACTATTCAAGAGCACGAAGAACCCAAATTTCCGCAGTTTTGAAGCTCTTTATCAGGAGAAGGATGATATTTACTTTCAGGAGTTTGATAGTTCTCCCTTCAAGGAACATAGAGCTTCCTTCCTCAAAGAGCTTGGAAGTTTACTTTTCCAGAAGCTTGGATGCTCGTTCTTGGGGGAGCCAGAAAGATCCCTATTTAGTGAACTGGGAAGCTTCTTCTTTGACGAACGGGGAAGCTTCCTCTCTTACGAGTTTGGAAACTGCAAAGGGGTTTGGAAGCTCTTTCTTCAGGAGCATAGAAGCTCCCATATTCATGAACATGAAGATGCTCGCTTTTGGAAGTTTGCATGCTCTTTCATGAGCATGAAGATATCACATGCAGGGAATGGGAAGCTTTCTCTTCAATGATTTTGGAGATTTTTCTTTCAAAAGCTTGAAAGATGTTTTTTTCGATAGCATGGAGTCTCCTCATTCCACGAACGAGCGAGCTTACTCTCTTAGAAGCTTAGAAATTTCTAAAAATTTGGAACTTCTCGTATTCAGGAGCACAAAGGTATCCACTATCAGAGGATTGGAAACTCTGTCTTTAAGGAAGTTACAGACCTTTTCTTCAGAAGCTAGATTTTTTTTACAGGAGCTTTGAAGCTCTTATTTGCAGGAGCACGAAGTTATCTCTTTCAGGAGCATAAAGAAACTTATTTTCAGGAATTTGAAAGCTCTCTTTTTCAGAAGAAGTTATTTTTAGGCAGGAGCATTGGAGCTCTCTTTTAGAAGAGTCTAAAAGATCGCTCTATAGAAAGCTTGGAAGCTCCTCCTTTCACAAGCGAGTGAGCTTCCTCTCTTGGGGAGCTAAGAAAACTCACTTTGGGGAGTTTAGAAGCCCTCTCTCTTCCTAAGAGCTTGGAAGCTCATTCTTTCAGGAGCAAAAAAGCTTTTTCTCTTAGGAGAGCTTTGAAATTGCTACACTTTCAGGAGCATGAGGGTACCCATTTTCAGGAAAATGGAAAGCTCTCTTTTTCAGGAGCATGAACGTATCTACTTTCAAACCTTGGAGGTTCCATTTCTCAGGGGCATGGAAGCTCCTTCCTTGAGGAGTCTGGAAGGTTGTTTCTTTGAGAAGTAGAAGCTCATCCTTTCAGGAACGAGAAAGCTTCCTCTCTTTGAAGCTTGGAAATTACTTAAGAATTTGGAAGCTCTCTCTCTCTCCACGAGCATCAAAGCTCTCACATTCAGTAGTATTAAGGTAGGTACCTTCATGAGTTTGTAAGCTTTATCTCTTTCAGGAGCATGACGGTGGGTTATTTCAGGAGATCAGATGCTCTCTTTTTAAGGAACATAAAGATTACCTCTTTTTTATGCTTGGCAGCTTTTTTCGAGGCAGCTTAAAGATCTATCTTTTAATGAAGTTTGGAAGTTCTTTTTTTCCGCGAGAGAGGAAGCTTCCTCTCTTGGGAGCTTAAGTATAAATTGCTGAGGAATTGGGAAGACCTCTCTTTACGATATTGGAAGCTCTTACATCCAGGAGCATTAAGGTACCCACTTTCAGTAGTTTGGAAGCTCTCTCTTTCAGGGACAATAAAAGAATCTACTTTCAGGAGTTGGAAGCACTCTCTTTTAGCAATTCAGAGACTTCCTCTTCGAATAGCTTGGAAGTTCCATCTCTTGGAAGCTTGGATGCTTCTTCTTTTACAAGCGAGGAAGCTTTCTCTCTGGATGTTCTTTTTTTTCCTGGAGCATTGAGTCTCCTTCGAGGACCCTGGAAGAATTTCTTAGGCAAGCTTGAAAGCTTATTCATTCAGGGACGAGAATGCTTTCTCTCTGAAGGCTAGGGAATTGCGAAGCTTTCTCTTCAGGAGCTTGAAAGCTCTCATATTCAGTAATATGATGGTACCCACATAGAGTTTGGAAGCACTCATTTTTAGGAGCATGAAGGTATCCACTTTCAGGAAGGCAGCACCTCTCTTTCAGAAACATAAAGACTTCCTCTTTTTAGAGCTTGGTTGTTTTTTTAGGAGCTTCGGAGCTCTTTCTTTCTCGAGCAAGGAAGATTCCCCTTTTTTGGAACTTAAACATATTTACGGATTGTGGAAGCTCTCTCCCTTCGAGAGTTTGGAAGCTCTTACTTGCTGGAGCATGAGGGTACCCAATGTCAGGAGTTTGGAAGCTCCTTCTTAAAGAAGCTCAAGTATATCTTCCTTTGAAAGCTTGGGAGTTATTTTTTTCCAGGAGCTTGGGATCTTCTTCTTTCATGAGAGAGGAAGCATCTTCTCTCAAGATCTAGACATTGCTAAGGAATATAGAAGCCCTCCCTTCAGGAGCTTGGAAAGTCCCACTTTCAGGAACATGATGGTTCCACTTTGAGGAGTTTAAGAGTTTTTTTGGTAGCATGTAGGTACCCACTTCTAGCAGTTTGGAAGCTCTCTCTTCTAGGAACTGAGAGACTCGCTCTATCAACAGTTTGAAAGTTTGAACGAGGAAGTTTTCTCTCTTAGGGAATTAGAAATTACCATAGTATTTCTTAGCCCTCACTTCAGGACCTTGGACGCCCTCACTTCCAGGGACATGACGGTATCCACTTTCAGTAGTTTGAAAGCTTTCTTCAGAAGCTTGGAAGCTCTTACTATCAGAAGCTTGCAAGCTCTCTCTTTAAGGAACTAAGAGAATGCCTCTTCCAATTGCTTGGAAGTTCCTTTTTACATGAACGTGAAGATCATGTTTTTTTTGGAAGCATTGAGGATTTCTTTTCACAGAGTTTGAAAGCTCTTTATTTCATGGGGGAGACTACTTTAAAAAAAACTAAGGAATTTTGGAAGCTTTCTTTACAGGAGTTTGGAAGCTCTTACTTTCAGGAACATAAAGGTACTTACTTGCAGGAATTGGAAAACTCTTTTCTGCAGGAACAAAAGGCTTCATCTTTCAAAAGTCTGGAAGTTTTGGGGAGCTTGAAAGCTCTTTTTTTTTAACTAGAATGTTTCCTCTCTTAGAACTGCTTCTACTAGGAAACTTTCTATTTCAGGAGCTTGGAAGCTCCCTTTTTATGAGAGTCTTTTTCTATAACTTTGAAGCTATTTTCCCAAGAGCTTAAAAGATTCCCCTGTTTTGAGCTTTAATGCTCATTCAGAAGCTTATCCCTGTCAGTAGCTCAGATGCCTCAGAAGCATGGAAGTAATTCCAACGGAATTACTACCATGCATTGAACCTAATTTTGGCAGTGATTTAATCAGAATCTCCTATTATGATGTAGTAGATGGAATTTCTTCAGAAAATCGAGCTTATCGTTCACAGTAATTCAATCAAAATCTCATGCAGATATATAAATTAAATCTGTTTAAAATACAGAGAGTCAAATGAATCGAGTAAGGCCTCTACGGATATTCGAGTAGAATCTCGACAAACATTAAAGTCAAAGTTGAGTCTTTTATGATTGAAGTGGATTCTCCATAGAGATTCTTGAAGAATCTACATAGAGATTTGAGTGAAATCCATTGATATTCATGAGTAATCTTCACAGAAATTCGAGTGATATCTCCTTGAAGGTTTGTGTAGACTTTCGCCCGACATTCGAGTAAACTCTTCCCAGAAATTCAAGTGCAGTCTGTACAGAGACTCTAGTGAAATTTCCACAGCAATTGCTTTGGAATTTCTAAAGATATTTGAGCACATTTTCTACAAAGCTTACTTTGGGGTTTGCAGGGACTTGAGTGAAATCTCTACACATTTTCGACAAGAATCTCCTTAGCAAGTCGAGTGGAATCTCGGCAGATTTTTGCGAGAATTAATCAGAGATTCAGTCGCATCTCCGTAATAATCCTTAATTCACCGACTTAGAAATTTTAATAAAATCTCTACAAATATTAGAGTAATGTCTCTATAGAAATTTGCGTAGAACATACTGGAAGGCTTTAATGAAATTTATTTCAAGATTCGAGTTAAATCTCCTAGGAAATTCGAGTGCATTCTCTACAGAGATTCGAGCAGAATCGTCACTGTGGTTTATGCAGAATTTCCACAGTAATTCGAGTGAAATCTCCAAAGCAATCAACTTCAATCTCCGCAGAGATCCAAATGCAATCTCATCATCGGTTTGAGTGGAATCTCTACAAACATTTTGGTAGAATCTCTCCAGAGATTCAACTGGAATGTTCCAGTTGGAGTCAAATCCTCACGGAGTGCGAGTTGAATCTCCACGGAGATTCGAATGGAATCTTTAAGAGATTCAAATGAAATCTCTACAAAGATTCGAGTGGAATCTCCACAAAGATTCGACTGGAATCTCTACAGAGCAGAGATTCGAGTGAAATCTCCTTAGAAATTCGAGTGGGATCTTGACAGAGATTCGAGAGGGATCTTCACAGAGATTCGAGTGGAATCTCCGCAGAGATCCGAGTGGAATCTCTACGGAGATTATAGTGGATCCTTCATGGATATTCGAATGGAATCTCCACCAAGATTCGAGTGAAATCTCCACAGAGATTCGAGTAAAATCTCCACCGAGATTCGAGCGGAAACTCTACCGAGATTCGAGTGAAATCTCCACAGAGATTTGAGAGGGATCGCCACCGATATTCGAGTGAAATATCCACAGATATTTGAGTGGAAATCTCCGCAGAGATTCCAGTGGAATTTCCTTAGAGATTCGAGTAGAATCTTCGCAGAGATTCGAGAGGAATCTCCACCGAGATTCAAGTGGAATCTTCACCGAGATTTGAGTGGAATCTCCACCGAGATTCGAGTGGAATTTTCACAGAGATTCGAGTAAAATCTCCACCAAGATTCGAGTGGAATCTCCACCGAGATTCGAGTGAAATATCCACAGCGATTCGAGTAGAATCTCCGCAGAGATTCGAGTGGAATTTCCGTAGAGATTGGAGTAGAATCTCCGCAGAGATTCGAATGGAATCTCCGCAGAGATTCGAGTAGAATCTCCGCAGAGATTCGAGTTGAATCTCCGCAGAGATTCGAGTTGAATCTCCGCAGAGATTCGAGTGGAATTTCCATAAAATTTCGAGTAGAATCTCCACAGAGATTCGAGTGGAATCTCCACAGATATTCGAGTGGGATCTTTACAGAGATTCGAGTAGGATCTCTACCAAGATTCGAGTGGAATCTCCACAGAGATTCGAGTGGAATCTCCACCGAGATTCGAGTGAAATATCCACAGAGATTCGAGTAGAATCTCCGCAGAGATTCGAGTGGAATTTCCGTAGAGATTGGAGTAGAATCTCCGCAGAGATTCGAGTGGAATTTCTGCAGAGATTCAAGTGGAATCTCCACCAAGATTCGAGTGGAATTTCCATAAAATTTCGAGTAGAATCTCCACAGAGATTCGAGTAGAATCTCCACAGAGATTCCAGTGGAATCTCCACAGAGATTCGAGTGAAATCTCCACAGAGATTCGAGTGGATTCTTCACAGAGATTCGAGTTAAATCTTCACCGAGATTCGAGTGAAATATCCACAGAGATTCGAGTGGAAGCTCGACCGTTATTCGAGTGGAATCTCCACCGAGATACGAATGGAATCTCCACAGAGATATATGTGGAATCTTTACTAGTATTATCGAGTAGAATATTCACAAAGGATCGAGTGGAATGTCCTTAGAAATCCGATTGGAATCTAAATTAGAGTGGAATCTCCACAGAGATTTGAGTGGAGTGTAGAATGAGCATAAGTTAAAATACACATAAATAAAAACAAAAAAAAAAAATTTGAGTGGAATCTCCCCATAGATTCAAGTGGAATTTCCAGAGATTCGAGTGGAGTTTCCACAAAGATTTGAGTGAAATCTCCACTGAGAAGACTCTCCATAGAAATTCGATAGAATCTTCGCAGAGATTCGAGTGGCATCCCCACGAAGATTCGAGCGGAATCTCCACCGAGATTCGAGTGGACTCTCCACAGAAATTCGAGTTGAATCTCCACGAATATTTGAGTGAAATTTCCACGGATATTCGAGTGGAATCTCAAGGGAGCATCAAGTGGAATCTCCATTTAGATTTGAGTAGAATTTCCATGGAGATTTGAGTGGAATCTTCACGGATATTTGAGAGAAATCTCCACGGAGCCTTAGCAGATATTCGAGTGGTATAGATATTCAAGTGGATTTTTTCAACAGAGATTCGAATGGAGTCTCCATAGAAATTGCAATGGAACCTCCATAGGAAATCAAAACGATTGTTTCTAGTGGAATCTTCACAAAGGTTCGAATGGAATCTCTACAAATATTCAAATAAAATCCCTTCCACAGAAATTCGGTTGGAGTCTCCACAGAGGAGGAAATCTCTACAGAGGAATCTCTATAAAAATGTGGTGGAATTTCCACAAAGATTCAGATGGAATCTCTAAGGAGATTCGAAAGAAATCTTCACAGCGTTTCGAACACTGAGTGACCGGAAAGTGGTTGGGAACCACTGCCCTCCGGGTTCCACTTGCACCTATCAAGAAAAAAAAATCTATTGAACTGCCCTCATAGACGTCTAGTATTAAAAAAGGAGAATGTTGATTAATATCTACACTATATTTGAAGCTCCCTCCAAGTTTGTCGGACTGCAAACTCCCAGCTAATTTTCTGAAGGTTATCCCCAGAGAGGTTGAACACGTCAGCACTCGTACTGCACTAGTTTGGTATTCTAATCGCCACAGGCAATGCAGAAGTGGAACTTTTTCAATTAAGACTAACTATTCAAACTAATGCATGATGGGGTGGGGTAAGAATTTAACAACCGGTACACCAATAGAGTTAATAAACTATAGAGGAAGAATGTCGCTGGCGTCGCCGCCGCAACATCTCTTGCTGTCCCTATCTCCGCCAGATAGGATATAAGTGTCAAAGCGAAAAAGTATGCAGTTTGACAGATAGATACCCGACATGTTTGCGAACGAGAACAAAGGGAACAGCAGCGACATTCGTCCTCTATAGTTTATTAACTCTATTGGTACACCAGCTCAGGGGAATGTCCGTCCATTATTGAACCGAATTCGGAGCATATGTGCTAGTTGCGCTTTGATACCCGAATGGATGATTACCCGAGAAGAAAATTTTCTTATTGCAGGGAATTTGATAAGTTTGGATGCTTTCGACTGCTGGGAGTTCGTACCGGGAGAATTTTTCGGCTTTCAGTCTTTAGAGCGGTCAGAACTAAAGCATGTTTTGTACGCCCGACGTTTCGATTGTATATTCAATCGAATTCCTACAAGAATTCCTACAGGAATTCCTACAGGAATTCCTCCAGAAATTCCACCAGGAATTCCACCAGGAATTCCTCCAGGAATTGCATCAGGAATTCTTCCAGGAATTCCTCCAGCAATTCCATCAGGAATTCCACCAGGAATTCCTCCAGGAATTCCACCAGCAATTCCTCCAGGAATTCCACCAGCAATTCCTCCAGGAATTCCACCAGGAATTCCTCCAGGAATTCCACCAGGAATTCCTCCAGGAATTCCACCAGGAATTCCACCAGGAATTCCTCCTGGAATTTCATCAGGAATTCATCCAGGAATTCCATCAGGAATTCCTCCAGGAATTCCACCAGGAATTCCTCCAGGAATTCCACGAGGAATTCCTCCAGGAATTCCACCAGGAATTCCTCCAGGAATTCCACCAGGAATTCCTCCAGGAATTCCACCAGGAATTCCTCCAGGAATTCCTCCAGGAATTCCACCAGGAATTCCTCCAGGAATTCCACCAGGAATTCCTCCAGGAATTCCACGAGGAATTCCTCCAGGAATTCCACGAGGAATTCCTCCAGGAATTCCACGAGGAATTCCTCCAGGAATTCCACCAGGAATTCCTCCAGGAATTCCACCAGGAATTCCACCAGGAATTCCTCCAGGAATTCCACCAGGAATTCCTCCAGGAATTCCACCAGGAATTCCTCCAGGAATTCCACCAGGAATTCTTCCAGGAATTCCACCAGGAATTCCTCCATGAATTCCACCAGGAATTCCTCCAGGAATTCCACCTGGAATTCCTCCAGGAATTCCACCAGGAATTCCTCCAGGAATTCCACCAGGAACTCCTCCAGGAATTCCTCCAGGAATTCCTCCAGGAATTTCACCACGAATTCCTTCTAGAATTCCATCAGGATTTCCTACAGGAATTCCTCATGGAATTTCTGCGGGAATTCCTCCAGGAATTCCTCCAGGAATTCGTCCGGGAATTCGTCCGGGAATTCTATTAGGAATTCCTCCGGGAATTCTTCCAGGAACTCCACCGAGTATTCCTCTAGGAATTCCACCAGTAATTCCTCAAGGAATTTCACCAGGAATTCCTCCAGGTATTCCACCAGGAATTCCTCCAGGAACTCCACCGCGCATTCCTCCAGGAATTCCACCAGCAACTCCTCAAAAAATTGCACCAGGAATTCCTCCAGGAGTTCCACCAGGAATTCCACCAGGAATTCCTCCTGGAATTTCATCAGGAATTCATCCAGGAATTCCATCAGGAATTCCCTAGAAATCGCTGCTGGAATTTCATCAGGCATTCTTCTAAAAATTCCATCAGGATTTCTTATAGGTATTGTATCAGGATTTTCTCTTGGAATTCCTCTAGGAATTTCATGAGGAATTTCTCCAGGAATTCATCAGGAAGTCCTTAGGATTTTTATCTTTAAATCCATCAGGGAGTTTCTCTTATAAGACTTTTTTTTCTTATAAGACGTGAGTTTATTTCTATTCGGGTTTTCCCAGTCCCATTGCGTATAGGAACAATGTACATACTTGTATTTGTTGCTTTCCAGGAGGGGACGTTTCTTCACTCGAGTAACTTTTTCCATTCGGTCGGTTGGATGCAATTCTTTGGATAATGAACGTAGTTTGTGTAATGGTAAGCGAGTTACCTACTTATTTCGCTTTGGGAGAGGGAAGGTCTTTCTTAGTCTTTAATTTAAGATCGATTTTTGGCTACGTTTCCGACGTTTCGGTCTGCGTATTTGGCCTTTTTTTGGGTCTTTCTGTCTATCACCTCTAGTTTTTCATGATTTATGTATCTGGAGTGCTCTTAAAGATTGCTTTCCATGAAAAAAATTTAACTCACTTTTGGGTATCTTCGTTTAACATATACTCATCTTCATTTCCCTGGTGTAACGCCCCCACTGGGACAAAGCCTGCACCTCAGTTTGCTGTTCCTTGAAAACTTCTACAATTATTAACTAAGTGTAGAATTAGCGTGATGTTAAAATTCACATAAATAAAAACAAAAAATAAAAAACAATTACTGATAGCAATGACCATTTTGCATGTATATATCGGAATATGTCCACCATAATAGTTCTTGGGCCGACTGGAAATCGAACCCACCATGCTCTATATAGTCTTGCTCAATACCCGCGCGTTTACCGCATCGGATATATGGATAGGGTCCCTGTGTATATTTACTACAATTCTCAAAATATCTAAACAACAGGTTTTATCACAAATTCCCACAATCCTTCCATCGATTCAACACGTTTCGGATCAGAGCCGCTGCTGTGCGCTGTAAATAACTATCATTCGTGTCGGCTCAGCGCAGCAGTGGGCCATATTTTCCTCAGCAAATATTTTAATCAGCTTCTGGGAAGGTTGTGCAAATTTGCTTGCTTGCTGTCCCATCATCGCATCGCATGGCATCACATCGTTCCACGGGGAGCCCTACCCACATAAACTATTGCTAGGACCATGGAGGGAGCCCATATAGCCACAGTTGTAAAGGCGTCGGTATTCAGCATGATCCAGCATGCTGAGGGTGACGGATTCAATTCCCGGTCGGTCCAGGAACTTTTCGTAAGGAAATTCCCATTTCCTTGTTCATAGAGGATCTTCGTGTCTGTCACACGATATACACTTGCAAATGGCCAGGAAGCTCTCAGTTAAAAACTGTAGAAGTGCTCAAGAACACTATGCGGAGAAGCAGGCTTTGTCCCAGTGGGGACGTTACGCCAAGAACGAGAAGAATGACCAAGGCAACATTAGTTCAACATTCTCGTGCAACCCTGGTCTGCGTTCCGCTCCGATGCTCCGAATCGAATAATTAATTAACGCCCAATCGCCACCCTGTTGGGGCTTTCGCCGTTGTTGGGTGACAAGAATAAATTTGCATTTTCCGGATGATTGGTTTTGCACATTATTTTTTCGTTTGTTTGCCGTTTTGTCGTCGGTGGTACAAGCGTTCCAGATACAGAAAAACCGGACAAGCAGCTCACCGTGACAATGAGGGAAAAGCGTGGGGAAATTCAATCCTTCTGCCACTAGTATTATAAATAATATGATCTGTGACGGCAGTAGGGATGTGCATAACTTTTGCAGATTTTTAGATAGGATAAAAATGGGAAGATTGGAAAACAGAAAAATTGAAAAATATCTCGATGATATAGCATACAAAGATAGCATAATGAAAAAAAAAATCTAATTAGGAATACAGATTGGCAGCAGGATAAGAAAACATAAACATAGAAGTATAACAAGAAAGAAGAAACCCAAGATAGAACCATTGGGAATGAAGAAACATGGATAGAAATATTGAAAGACATGTCGATAAAAATATGAAGGCAGAATCGAGAAAGCACAATTTTAATACAGAAATATTCGGAAGACAGGAAAGAAGACTGATAGGAAGATATGAAGATATATAGAGAATTTATGGAAATATAGGACGATAAGAAAGCTTACACATAGGATGGTTAGAAAGATTTGAAGACAGTAAATATTGTGGAACACCCGATTAAAGTGTACCGCCCAGGTAACATTTGATGCTGTACAAACGTTTCTCCAACTATTTTAAACCAGCCTTCATTTGAACAAAAGCTGAGCACGAGAGGTACAATCCTTTATTCAGCTCCTAAACATCTAATTTTGGTGATTTTATTCAACATTTATCTGATTTGAGGTTCATTGGAAGGCTGATTTAAGGCTTAATATGCGCTTAATAAGTAATCAATTAAATTTATTAATTGTGTAAAATAAAATTAAAACACTTTTGTGAGCTTATTTTTACCATTAGCTGCGTCTAATTTCAGAAGAGATGTCTAGGAATGTATTACATGATCTGTGGGAAAACTGGGAAATGAACTCGGACCTCCTGATTTATAGTCACTCACCTTAGTACCTACACCACACATAATTGTATGCCTTAATGCTAGAACTAGGTAACTCGTTTTTGGAAGTGTGGATAAAAATGGCTGGTTAAACTAATCCTAGTATAAAACAAACACTTTGTTGGTCTTAAAAGATGAATCATTATGTGTTTTCGTAGTTCCAATGTATAAACTTCCGTTTATTTTGGTATATGTTCAGATATAAACAAAACTCTCGAAATTTCGCAAAACCAGTTACCTAGTTCTAGCATTAAGGGAACGATATCATCGAAAACAAGAGTTTGGGTCTGAATAGTCAAGAACATAAGTTGAACTAAGTCTGTATTGAGGCTCAAGACGCGATGCGGACTTCCCGAAAACCATGCTATGGTAAGCTGTCAAAAATTATTTGAATGAATGTTGAGCAACAGATGGTTAATTCTGCATGTTGGTGTATGTTTTAAAGCTGTTTACCCAGATGAATAATATTCTATTCAGCTTGATATTCAGCCATCTATGTATTGCTGATTAAAGAGGTTGAACAAGCCTTACTTCAGACCAATATTCAGCTGTCATTGTGTTCAGCTATTGACACAATCAACCAGCTATTGTTCAGCTAATACTCTCACTGTTCAGCATTCATTGTTACTTGGGCGTACGTGTACTACGTGGCACTTGGGCTCACACAATGCAGAGCATTACTGTAATGCGAGAGTGAAGGGAAGTAGATCAATGCTGGCGTTCGGAATAGGTTGAATCTACATAGGAATCAGAGAAAACTAAGTACCTATTCAACTCGAACGCCTGAATGTATCTTTACTATTAGGCTTCGTGCTCTTAACCCATATCCGCCCAGAGTCCTATTTATAGGACAGATGCCCCGAACGCCCAGCGTCCTATAAATAGGACAGTCCTTTGGATGTGAATATCTCCAGAATTATGAAAAAATTCAGAATACTTTCTTCAGAGAAGATGTTCTCCACACCCATACCTTGTTCATAATGGACAATATAGTATGTGACTGGTTCACTAGGTGGCGTAAACGATGCTGCAAAGAATGCATACTGTCACGATCTGTGAGCATCATTTCCAATGCGAAAAAAAGGTATTTCCCTGGAATCTTGACAATGGTTAATAACACGGCGTAACAAAAATTAACTTTTGGTCTGTCTCAAGAGCAAACTTATGTGTCTCTGACAGATTTTGGGCCGCTGAATCTGAATCCGGGCTCAGATTTGCTCCAACACGTCACAATTTTGAGCTATACCTCAATTTATAGGGCAAAATATGCGATTTTGGGTTTTTTTGACTGCAAGTCATTAAGCATGTAAATAGTTTTTTTAAGCAATCAAAAGGTTAATTGGTCAAATAACAACTAAATTAACGACTCATGCAAAAAAAAATCGTTTTACCAAATCGAATTTGATAGTTTTAAGTGATTTATGTTAGGTACGATATTTCCCATACAAGTCACCCTCCAAAAGTTGCATGGAAGTTTTCATACTAACATAAAAAGCTTAAATCTATCAAATTTGATTAGGTAAAACGAAATATTTCGCATGAGTCGTTAATTTAGATGTTAATTGATCAATTAACCTTTTGATTGCTTAAAAAAAATATTTTCATGCTTGATGGCTTGCAGCCAAAAAAGCCCAAAATCGCATATTTTGCCCTATAAATTGAGGTATAGCTCAAAATTGTGACGTGTTGGAACAAATCTGAGCTCGGATTCGGATTCAGCGGCTCAAAATCCTTCAGAGACACATAAGTTTGCTCTTGAGACAAAAAAATGTTGCGCTGTGTAATTTACAGTTCATTTCTTCGGCAGAGTTGTTAATCAATACATACAAAAGTCAATGTATGTATGATTGTATGTTTATACGCTTGTATGTTTATATGTTTGTATGTTTGTCTATTTGGATATTTATATGTATGTACGTATGTATATATGTATACCGGAACATAGGCATAACTCTGAAATGCGTCAAGAAATTTCATTCAATTTGGTATACGCATTTCTTAGGATGTGGAGGTGGTAGCAAGGTTATTTAAATTCAAGATGGCGGTCAAAACTCTAGAATATATGCTTTTTAACGACAATGCTGCTTCGGATACTATGCAATATGGGTATCTATCGATCGGGCTTCAGAAGTAGAACTCAAAAATGAATATCCGACGCCATTTTGAAATCAAAGATGCCGGACCATATCCAATATGGCGGCCATGAAATGGCAGTTTGATCTATAATACCATGCAATATGGGTATCTATCGATCGGGCTTGATGAGTAGAAGTCAAAAATCGAAATTTTACACCATTTTGAAATCCAAGATGGCGGACCATATCCAAGATGGCGGCCACGGAATGGTAGTCTGAGCTATGATACCATGCAATATGGGTATCGATCGATCGGGCATGATGAGTAGAAGTTCAAAATCAATATTTAACGCCATTTTGAAATCCAAGATGGTGGACCATATCCAAGATGGCGGTCACGGAATAGTAGTTTGATCTAAAATACCATGCAGTATGGGTATCGATCGATCGGGCATTATAATCAGAAGTAAAAGATAGATATATAACGCCATTTTAAAATCCATGATGGCGGACCATATCCAAGATGGTGTCCACGGAATGGTAGTTTGATCTATAATACCATGCAATATGGGTATCGATCAATCGGGCTTCATGAGTAGAAGTCAAAAATCGACATTGGACCCTTTTTTGAAAACCAGGATGTAGATCAAGATAGGTATCTATCGATCGGGCTTCATGAGTAGAAGTCAAAATCGATATTTGACCCTATTTCGAAACCAAAGATGGCGGACCATATCCAAGATGGCGCCCATGGAATGGTAGTTTGAGCTATGATACCATGCAATATAGGTATCTATCGATCGGGTTTCATGAGTAGAAGTCAAAAATCGATATTTTACGCCATTTTGAAATCCAAGATGGCGGACCATCCCAACTAACAAAAGTAGCTGCATAAAAGCTTATGAAACAAACGCTTATGTGAAAGTGGTTGATTAAGATCTTATGCAGCGAAAATGTTAGTTGGAATATCCAAGATGGCGACCACGGAATGGTAGTTTGAGCTATGATACTATGCAATATGGGTATCTATCGATCGGGCTTCATGAGTAGAAGTCAAAAAACGATATTTGACTCTGTTTAGAAATCCAAGATGGCGGACCATATCCAAGATGGTGGCCACAGAATGAGAATTTGAGCTATGAAACCATGCAATATGGGTATCTATCGATCGGGATTCATGAGTAGAACTCAAAAATGAATATCCGACGCTATTTTGAAACCCAAGATGGCGGACCATACCCAAGTTAGTGGCCGCGGAATGGTAGTTTGAGCTATAATACTATGCAATATGCGCATTTAAAGAGTAGCGCAGCGGGTAAGATAAAAGGTGGAGCAGACGGTCGGGCAGAGGGTTTGGCTGAATGATAGAGTAGAGGGAGTGGAGTAGAAGGTTAGGGTAGAGGATAAAGTAGACGGTAGGGAGAAGGGTAGAATAGAGAGTAGGTTTGAGGGTAGGAAAAATGTTAGGGTAGAGAGTAGGGTAGACGGCACGATTAAGCACAATAGGATTGGGCAGTGATTATAGTAGAGGATAGTTTAGAGGGTAGGGCAGATGGTAGGGTTGAAGGTTATGATAGAGCATAGGATAGAGGGTTGGAATAGAGGGCAAAGAAGACAGTAAGGTAGAGGCTAGAGAATAGGGTGAAGAATTGAAATGAGATTAGATGAACCGAGTTTCTTTTTTGAGATACCTTCAGGAATTCTTTCCAGGATTTCTTCAGGCATTCCTTTCAGGAATCTTCTCATGTTTATTCTCGAGATTCTTTCAGATATTGCTATAGAGATTGCTGTATGGATTGCTCCGGAGTTTTCTTCAGGGATTTTTGCAGGCGTTGTTTTGGAAAATCCTGAAAAGATTCTGTTAGTTATTTTTTTCTGCATTCTTTGCCTGGTCAGCTTCTGGCCGGCATTCCTGTCATGATCCATCTAAGGAATACATCAGGTATTCTTTACAGGATTCCTTCAGGAATAACTCTAGGGATTTCTGCCTGAATTGCTTCAGAAAATCCTGAAAGGATTCTTTCAGAAATTTTACCCAGCATTCTTTCACGGATTTATTGTGGAATTACTTCACAGATCCATTTAAGTATACTTTCAAAGTGTTCTGTCGAAACATATTAAGAGAATCCTAATAGAATTCTTTCTATGAGCCGGGATCCTCGCTCGGGATTTATACAGCAATTCCTCCGAAAGAGTTTTTTCTAGGGATCTTGACAGAAGAACATCTACACATGTCGCTAGAAATTCCTTCTGTAATATATCTGCAGAACGCTCCAGGAACACTTTCAGAAAATCCTCCAAGCAAATTATCAAAGGGTTTCTCTAAATTTTCATCACTCCTTTAGTTATTCCTTCAAGACTCCGCTCCTTTAGTTCAGTTGTTTCTATATTTATTTAAAAAGTTCCTTCAAAAATCCTACAGAGATTCTTTCGGAAATTCTTTCGAAAAATCCTTGAGGAACGTCTTCAAGAATTCCTGCATAAATTCCCGCAAGAATATTTTTAAATCTCCAGCGGGTCCGGCAGAAATATCTCCCGGGGTTCGTTCGGAGATTTCTGCGGAAATTGTTTCAGATATTTATCCTGGGATTTTTTTTCTGAAGTTTTCCAGAAATTGCCAAAACAATACTGAATAAATCCTAAAAGAATTCATTACGGAATTTTTGATGAAATTCTTAAAGGATTGACAGAAGGAGTTTCTTCAATAACCTTTGGAGATTCCTAGAAGAAATTCTTTAAAAAAAACTGAACGGATTTCAGGACGAAAATTTCTGAAGCAGTTTTTTATGTTACTTCTGGAGCAATTCCGGGATAAATGCATGGGAGAATACCTCAAGAAAACATAAGATACTTCATCAATTTTTGGAACAA
The DNA here is from genome assembly GCF_035046485.1 of Aedes albopictus. Classification (NCBI taxonomy): domain Eukaryota; kingdom Metazoa; phylum Arthropoda; class Insecta; order Diptera; family Culicidae; genus Aedes; species Aedes albopictus. Next base: position 253,255,395 of record NC_085136.1, read on the forward strand.
AAACTATGAGAAGCTTCTGCAGGAACCCTGGAAGTAAATCCAAGGTAATTTTTTTTGAAAAATTTGTGGAGGGATTCCTGGAGAAACCCGTATAAGATTTTAAGAACCAATGTCTGCTTAAATTCCTGCAAAAATACAGGTAAAGAAACTGGTGAAATTCTTGAAGAAAACTCTCAATAAATTTTCGAGAGATATCTGGAAGATTTTTTGAAGAAATCGTTGGAAGATCTTCAACAGATAATTCACAGAGGATTTTTTTATGCAACTTCTGAAGGAATTACTATAAAAGTCCCTGCTAGAGAAAATCCTGCAGAAACAAAAAATATCCTGTAGGAATTATATAAAGAATTATTGAAGAAATTTCTGAAAAAATTAAGAAATCTGGAGTTGAAGAATACGTTTTAATACTGGAGAACTTCTGGCAGATATTTATAGAAAAATTTCTTGAAAAAATCTAAATAAAAATTACTAACGAATTGATTCTGGAGTATTTTCTTTTTGAGATAATATTTGAAAAAAAAAACCTTGAAGCATTACCGCAAAATCTCTGATCTCCGAATAAATGTCTGAATGTTTTCTCAGTAATAACCGTAGGAACTTCTGGAGAAACTTCTGGATAAACTTGAAGAAGAATATCTTTAGATTTTTTATAGTAATTTCTAAGAGCGAATATTTAATATATGAAGAGAAGTACATCAAGGAATCTCTTGAGAAATTCCAACACTGATTTCCGAAAGAGTTAGTTGGAAAACCCTAGTGAAACACCTGAAAGAATGTCCGAATCTCCTTGAATAAAAATCTTTTAAAATTGTAATTGTATCTTTGCGGAAATCTTTGGAGGAATTCCCAGAGAAATTGCTGGAAGAATTATTAAGGAAATCCAAAAAGAATACTCCAGGAGGAAATTTGATAGTATTCCTGGAGAAATTCGTTCACAAATGTTGGAAGAATAACATGCAGGAATTTCCTTCAAGGATTGCTTCAGATGCCTTGAAGGAATTTCCTAGAGAATCACTTAAGGAATCCTAGAAGGAATTTCTGAAGAGACCCGTGAAATAGTTTCAAGGAATTCCTGAATGAATCTCTGGATCAATCTCCAAGAAATACATGGACAAGAATGCATTCAAAAGGAATATCTGGATGAATCTTTTGAGAAATTCAAGAAAATCCTCCGAAAATTTCCGGATAACATTTGGTAAGTCCTGAAAGAATCCCAAAGGAATTTCTGGCGATGTCTCTGGAAATAGTCATGAAGAAAATTCTCAAGGAAGGAATTTAATCTTAGTGGGTTCTTTACGAGAAGTGTTGTCGAACTCAAATAAGCAAGAATGTCCCTTCTGAGGTGATTGCAGGAAACTTTCAGAAAATCACCACCTCATCCAATATCAAAGACAAGATGTGAATAGTGAACCGCTTTTAGCGAGAATTACCTAATAAGATGAAAAGAAAAGCAGTTAATAAGATATCAAAGTCAAGATTAGGAACATGGCAAGTAAGCAAGAAAACAGAAACGTTCTCACGTTTCTAGACTGAAATATACGAAGAATTCTTTCCATAAGTAGCAAAAACAGGAGGTGGGAAAACAATTCGTTCTATAGATAGGAAGACTGTGGGACACGAAGAGAAGATGGTAGATATAACTAGAGAAGTAGAATAGAGCATAAGAAATAAGAAACAAAGGAATATTTTGAAATAGAATAGAGCAAAAAAGAAGAAAAAAATTAAAAAAAAACGGGAGGATTGAACGGCAGAATTGAAGGAAGGATGCAAGAAAATGAAGTTATGAATATTGGGTAGAAAAATAGCGACGTAAAATCATAGGAAGGCATCTACATAGAAAGCTAGGGCGATGAATATTTATTATTTGGCTACAATTTTTCCATCCATATTCTTGATTATTATGACACAAATTTCCCACCGGTCATCCCTACGTTTAAGCATCCCAAATCATGTGTGCGAGATGAGAGCGTTTCCGAACAGTAGGTATTCCGCATCACGCACGCAAACAAGAAAGATGCAAATATGTTGACAGGATGGTGGGAATATTCATTGTGCACCAGTATGAGTACAACCGAAGCTGATGACCACTGGAAAACCGGACCATTTGTCGCACATGTTCGATGATGCTTAATTGCATTGTAATTGGTATCGACAAGTACGCACTTGCACACATACACACCAACACCGGTATCAATTTGTGCAACCGACTTAACAGGGACGATGTAATCCGAAATTGTTGTTTTTGCTGCGGCTGTTGTTGCTGTTGTTAGACAAATGACCATGTGTCCAAACCATGGGTCTACCAACCAAGGGAGACGTCAGATGGCGTGACACCGATGTCGTACCATGGATTGGATGTTCCAATTGTGTCAGGATCAAGAGATTATCCCGTGCCCATGACGATGAAGCACGATGCTTCGCATAAATTAGGCAGGTGGCTCTAGGGTAAGCAATCGCACAGTTTTCGAGCGAAGTGGGGTGTTTTCGTTGCTTTACATGAAATAGATTGAATTGGATTCTGTTGGTTCACAATGCCATGGAATTGGTTAAGAAGTGCAGATAGGTGTTTAACCAAGGGTTTTATGATTTTAATAATTTTAAATTTCGTTTTATGTTGTGTATTCTGTGTATCCTCGCATTTGGCGTTTTCCAATCGATACCGATCTGGTTTTATTGCTGCTGCTCTTTTTAGGGCTGTGATTGTAAAGAGTTTAATCTTGCCTAGTTTTGGTAGTGGCTACGGTTAGGATAGCTCAGATCAATCTTCAGCATAAAAGAACAGCAACAATCAATCTTTGCAGACTTATGCAAAATGGTACAGCCCAAGTGGCCTTGGTCCAAGAACCTTACTTCCGTAAGGGGAATTTCTATCTAGGAAACCTTGTGAACCCGGTGTTTGCTACTTTCAGTAAACATGAAATGGCAAACTCGCGTGTCATGCCTCGAGCCTGTGTGCTTGTCAACAACGCAATAGTTGCTACACTCATCTCTGAACTAACCACTAGAGATGTATGTGCTATCACAATTCATGTATCTGTTGGAAACCTCAACAGGAAATACGTCTATTGTTCGGTGTATTTACCGCATGATGAACCATCCCCTACGGATGCTTTCAAACAAGTCATCGCATACTGTACTTCAAAAGGCCTTCCGCTTATTGTTGGCAGTGATGCTAATGCTCACCATATCATCTGAGGCAGCTCAGACATTAACTTGAGAGGCTCCAGTTTGATGAAGTACTTAAGTAGTCCAGATCTTGGATTACTTAACATAGGCAACTGCCCAATCTTCATGGTATCTGCTAGAGAGGAATTGTTAGACATAACGCTTTGCTCTAGTAGAATTAGTAACGAGCTGACCAATTGGCGTGTGTCATATGAAGAATCTTTATCTGATCATCGCTACATCTTTTTTGAACATTTCAATGTTACTTCGTAAACATTGCGTTTCAGGAATCTTCGGTCAACAAACTGGGATCTTTTTACTGATTTGGTTGTGGCCAAATTTCATGGATACTCACCATCCATTGACACTCCAAGTGATTTAGATGATGCCGTTGATACTACAACGACCTTCATCATGGTAGCTTTTGAAGAAGCATGCCCTCTACGGTCTGTGAAGATCACAAGAGGATCCCCTTTGTGGAACTCTGATCTGGCGAAATTCAGGAAACAATGTAGAAAGAGTTGGAACAGACGACGTTCGGCTGGTTCGGAGGCATTCAGGTCGGCTCGCAAGTTCTACAGGAAAGCTCTCCGGTCTGCTGAACGATCCGGCTGGAAAAACCTTTGTACAAATGTTTCCAGTTTGAGTGAAGTCAGTCGGTTAAACAAAATCCTTGCGAAATCTAAGGATTTCCGAGTGAACGAACTTTGTTAGCCAAATGGCGATCTGACATCCTCTGATGAGGAAGTTCTGGAATGCTTATTCAGCACACACTTCTCTGGATGTGTGGATATTACATCTTCGGATGAACCTGATGTCTTTTCTTGTAGTTATGATTCCCTGGCTTCGGCTCGGAGTATTGTAACTACAGAATCGATTGAGTGGGCACTTTATAGCTTTGCTCCGTTCAAATCTCCTGGGTCAGATGGGATTTATCCAATTTTGCTTCAGAAGGGATTTGATAATTTCAAACTTCTTTTGGAAAAAAAAAATACATGTTTGCAGTTTTGCTACAAATCTTGGCAGGATATTACTGTAAAGTTCATTTCGAAAGTTTAGAACGCATTGTCGATCATCACATCCGTGACGTTTATCTGGCCAACGTGCCTCTTCATGTGAACCAACATGCCAACCAATCTGGTAAGTATACTGTGACTCTTTTACACAAGGTTGTTTACGATATCGAGAAAGCATTCGCTCAATAGTAATCTTGTTTGGCTGTTTTCTTAGATATCGAGGGTGCTTTTGACAATGTAACTTTGCCTTTGTTTGTGGATGCCCCCAAGGGGGAGTCTTATCACCGCTTTTGTGGAATCTCGTAGCAGATACGCTATTGAGGCAACTCAATAATAGCGGTTTTCCTACTTATGGTTTTGCCGACGACTACCTAACATTGTTAGTTGGTATGTGCATCAGCACCCTTTTCGACCTGATGCAAAGCGCCCTCCAGGTAGTTGAGGATTGGTGTCGCCAATATGGCCTTTCGGTTAATCCGAGTAAAACATCTATTGTTCTTTTTACGGAAATGCGAAATCGTAATGGCGTTCGATCTTTGCGTCTCTTTGATTCTGAAATCGATGTGACTGAACAGGTAAAGTAAAGCCTGTATCCGAAATAATCGGGACACAGAAATACAGCTGATACTCTGCAATAGATACATTGAAATTGCTCAAATTTTGTCTAATAACATCTTAAGATGGGTTTATTTCACCTACAAAATTTCATGTGAATCGGTGCAGTACTTTTTGTTGTAGCAACGAAAGAGTAGAATGTGCGCCATTGAATTTTGTACAGCCCCTAGTTTTGCTTGTCAGCGCTGTAACTTTTAAATTTGCCAAAGGAGATAGCTGAAATTTTGAACACATACCTCTCAATCTACATTTGTTGCATAGGCAAAATTTCGAAAAAATCGATACACTATCAACAATTTTATAGTCGAAACATGTATTGGGACAGAACGTGATTTTAGCCCCTCAGACCGCAATAAGTCAGCACCCCTTATTGTTTCGATTGTACTATTGAAAGTACTTTACCAATAATCATCAAATTTTGCAGGCATAGTATACACATAATCAACTTGCTTCTGTGAAAATTTCATGAAAAGTGACAGAGAAATTCAAAAGTTATGAATAGGTAAAAATCGCACATGAAAAACTTGAAAATTTTTCACTAACACTTACCCCTATCAACAGCAATAGCTTTCAAACCATTTGATCAAAGTTGATTAAATTTTGCAAGAAAGTGTCTCTCTAAGTATCATAACTGCTAACGAAATTTCATAATTATCTTCACTGGACTTTGAACTGTAGCGTAAAAGAATCATCTATAATGCGAATGAAAATTGGTCATGATTGTACAAAATGCTTAAAACCACGTCTGTTTGTTTTTCATCCACAGTTAAAAGTAATGCATCGATTTTTATGAAATTTGGCACAAATAATAAACATACACCAAAGAGTTCTCAGTCAATTGTTTGGCCAGTTTTACCGATTCATTACAGAGCTGCAGCCGTACTTCTGTGTCCCGATTATTGCGGATACAGGCTTTAGCTGTGGAAACATTGATTGGAATTGTCCCTTCTTTTGTTAATAGGCTTTTCTTTCTAATTTCACCACCAAGGGAACTAAATTCAATTTGGTTCAATCATAAGCTGTCCAGCTGTTCTTGCAATTGGTCGGATACTAGATACACCATGCGTCTGTCCTAAAACTTTTATCATGGCAAACCAGAAAAAAAACTTGTTCTAAGAAATTGCATGGAATCGTTCTGGAGGATGGCTTTCGGGCGAATGGTCTTTCGGGCGAATGGTCTTTTCGGGTGAATGGTCATTCGGGCGAAAGGTCTTTTCGGGTGAATGGTCTTTTCGACCGAATGGTCTATTCGGGCGAATGGAATTCGGGCGTTTGTCATTCGGGTGACTTCCTGAGGAATTCCTCCAGGAGTTCTTAGAGAACTCCACAAGTAGTTCCTCGTAATTTTTTTAAGAGTTTCTCAGAGATTCCTACAGAAGTTTTCGGGAAATTACTGTAGGAGTCTTACGGGAGTTTTATCAGGAGTTCCTTAAGAATTCTTCCTGGAGATCCTCGGCAATTCCTGCAGGAGTTCTCCGGATATTCCTCCTAGAGTTTCTCGGGAATTTTTCCAGGAGTTCCCGGAGTTTTTTTTGTGAACGCGAGAAACTTGTTTTGGGAATTTTTCGGAACAGCTTGGAAAAATCTCAGGAAAATCCTGGAGAGAATCATTCATTATTGCTGTAGGAATTCTTGGTGAAATCCTGAGTTAAATTTCGTGGAAATCCAACAGGTTATTCACGGATAATTTATGTCATCACTCCCAGGGAAATCATGAAAAAAATCTCAGGGAAATTCTGGAAGGATTCTACCACAAATACTGTAGGAATCCATGGATAGTCTCGAAATTATTTTCGTGGTATTCATGGGGAAGCCGTAGAGAAATTCCCGGGAAATACTTACAGGAATTTTCGAATACTCCTGAAGGAATCACCGAGAAACTACTGCAAGAATTCCCGAGGAACTTCTGGAGGAACGCCCGAAGAACTTCTTAGTGAATTTCCGAGGATCACTTGGAGGAATTTCCTAATGAACTCCAGGAGGCATCCCCGTGAAACCCCTAGAGGAATTCCAGATAAATACTGGAGGAATTTTCGAGGAACTACTGCAGGAGTTCTCAAGAAACTCTTAGAGGAATTTCCGAGGAACTCTTGAAGGAATCTCTGAGAAACTCCTGGAGACATTCCCGAGGAACTCCTGGAGGAATTTCCGAATACGTTCTGTAGGAGTTTTCGAGGAACTCCTGAAAGAATTCCAGAGGAACAGTACTCCCGAGGACCTCCTGTAAGAATTCCCGAGGATCTCCTGTAAGAATTCCCGAGGTTCTTTTGGAAATTCTTCCAGGACTCCAGGTGTTCTTCAGGAATTGCTCTAGCAGATCCTCGGAATTCTTCCAGGAGTACCTCGGAGATCCCTGCAGAACTTCTTCGAGAGTTCCTCCAGGTTTTCTTTGGAAATTCTTCCAAAAATTCCTCTGGAATTTTTCCATGATTTCCTCGGAAATTACTTCAAGAGTTTCTCGGGAATTCCTGCGGGAGTTCCTCTGAAGGAGTTCCCGGAGAATGTTTGTGAAACTTCCCAAGGAATTTCGTTAGAATTTTTCCGGAATACCCTGCAAAAAGTCTCCGGTATATCTTGGAGAGAATCTTTCACTATTGCTGTAAGACTTCTTGGGTGAACTTCAGAAGTGAATTTCGTGGAAATTCTGCAGGGAATTTACGGATAGGTTATGTAATCATTTCCAGGGAAATCTTAGAGGGATTCTACCACAAACACTGTAGGAATCATTGGGTAGTTTTTAAATGAATCCTCGTGGTATTCATGGGGAGGCCCTGGAGAGATTGCCGGGATATACCTACAGGAATTCTCGAGGACTCCTGCCTGAAACAGCTCCTAGACTAATTCTCGGGGAACTCCTGGAGGATTTCCCGGTAAACTAAGGAAATTATCGGGAAACTCCTGTTGAAACTTTTGCGGAAATTCTGGAGAAACTTACAGAGAAATTCTAGAAGTATTCCCGAGGATTTTTTGAGAATTTCAGAATCAATCCTCAGATGTATTTCAGAAAGAATTTTTGTGAGAACTTCAGGAGGAAATCCTGACGCAGCTCATGGAGAAATCCCAGGAAGAATTTCTAAAAGAACTCTTGTATTAATGCCTTCAGAAACGATTAGAGGAGTTCCAGAAGGAACTTCTGGAAGAATCCCAGAAGGTGCTCTATGAGGAATAATAATAAACTGGAGATATCGTAAAAGAAACTACTGTAAAAAATGGCAGACTGAGGAAAGCCCGTATGATTCAGACGGCTTTTCGAATTCCTCCAAGAATCCCTTCAGGTAGTGCAACATTTTTTCTTTATCAATAAATACCTTCAAGAATCCATCTAAAAAATACTCCAGATTATTCAGGAAGCCTACTGAAAGTCCTCAAGTTCTGGGACTTCATCCAAGAATTCCTTCAAGAATTTCTCTAAGAATTCTGTTAAGAAAGCCTCCAAGAATCCGTCCAGGAATTTTTCCAGAAATTCTTTCAAGGATTCCTACAGGAACTCTAATAAGAATTTCACCAAGACCTGCTCCAATACTTCTGTCAAAACATCCTCCAAGAATCTCTTTAGAAGCTTGTCCAGAGATTCCTTTATAAAATCCTCTAGGAAAACCTCCAGGGATTTATCAATAAATATTTTCAGAAATTCTTCCAGAAAGTTCTTCGGAAATTCCTCCAGAAATGCCTACAGGAATCACCCCAGGAATTCCTCCAAGACATCCGTCGAGAATTTCTTCAACCATTCCTTTTGGAATTCCCTTCCAAGAATTTCTTCAGGGATACCTCCAAGACTTCTGTTCACGCGATATCCAACGGAGGGGAAAGAATAAAAGGCCGGTGGGTACGATCTACACCTCTTCACGGTATATTCACAACTGATTCGCTACATTACATGGTGTCTTATATATAATCAACTCCACTCTATTGTAACCGTATATAATGCTCTGGTACTGTATTGTTGTTTTAAAGTATTGAAAACAATATTGAGTCTGTTATACAATAAGTCAATTGGGATCAATTCGAAGGAAAACAATGCAAAAGGTACAGTGAGTTTTGGAATTGTGCGGATGCGGTTTGTGTGGGTTCTAGTTGGATTGTAAACACCCCACCAGCTTGATAATGGCCTCAACATTCCGCCCAACAAATTGGGTATTAATTTGTTGCTGATGATTGAAGAGATGGTGGTAGATTTTTATATTGCCATTGATGATCTTTGCTGAACTTGAAGAACGTAGAAATTGTGAAGATGATTTGCCGCCCACCTCGAACGATCAGGATGTTTGATGACGATGATAGTTTGGTGTACTTGATAAGATCGGCGCAGGCTATGTTGAGTACCAAGACAACGATGAATGGGAAGATTTCCTAAATGCGTCGACGTGATGATGATGTTCGATGAATGAAGTTGACGTTCTGAATGATGAAGAAGAGTCCGAAGGTTCAGTCAATGAATGTCTAAGACTGCTTCGGAGATGAGCAATGTTAGAGATGATGGAGAATCCCGAAGGCAATGTCCGCTGGTTGATAAGGCCTGCTTCGGCGGTTCATACTCCGACGAATGGATAGAGATGCGATTCGATTGAAGTTCATCTTGAAGGCAATCACTACGTGTAATAAAGAATGTGTTTGGCGTAGTGGCTTTAACGATGAAGAAGACGGTATTCGGTTCTGCGGCAGGTGCCGTACACCATGCGAAGGCAGTGACTTCGGACGACGAATTGTCGAGGACGAACCTGCTTGGCGATGGCGGTGATGAGATAGATGAGATCTGAGGGGTGAACTCGGAGGCAAAAGCTTCTGGCAACGATTTGCTGCGTGCGTTAAAGCTGCTCCGACGACAGCAGTTGTTGTAGTCATCCCGAAGGCAATAACTGCGTTCGACGTGCAGTTGCTTCGGCGATGTTTTATATGTGTGAACGAGGATGATGAACAGTAGCGTGGAGAAGGAGAACGATGAATATGAGTTTACGATGACGAAATGCTACCACCACAGTGATGAGCATGATTGTTGTCCAGCCAATTGTCAAGTTTGAGTTGCAGTATCACTGTAGATCGGCGCCAACTGCAGCATCGGCATGGTGAATCGCACTGGTATACTTCAGGTTATCCACACTCTACACAACACGTATACTGATCGATACTTCACTTTCACTATTATTTTCACTGGATGCTAGTTTCGATGGATGCTAGTTTCGACTAGCATCCTGTCTACAGCGCCAAAAAATATGTTCACGCGATATCCAACGGAGGGGAAAGAATAAAAGGCCGGTGGGTACGATCTACACCCCTTCACGGTATATTCACAACTGATTCGCTACATTACATGGTGTCTTATATATAATCAACTCCACTCTATTGTAACCGTATATAATGCTCTGGTACTGTATTGTTGTTTTAAAGTATTGAAAACAATATTGAGTCTGTTATACAATAAGTCAATTGGGATCAATTCGAAGGAAAACAATGCAAAAGGTACAGTGAGTTTTGGAATTGTGCGGATGCGGTTTGTGTGGGTTCTAGTTGGGTTGTAAACACCCCACCAGCTTGATAATGGCCTCAACAACTTTCATCAAGGATTGCACCAACAATCTCTCCAGAAAGTTCCTTGAAGAATTATTCTTTCAGAGATTTCTCCAAAAATTTCTCCAAGAATACTTCCAGGAACTGCTTCAAAAATTTCTTGAAGTGATTTCTAGAGAAAATCCTGGAGGAATTCCTAGACTATTTTCTGGAAGAATTCATGTTGTAATTTCTGTAGAAAGTTTTGAAGAATTTCCCGTGGGAATTCGTAGAGGAATTCTTGGAGGATTTCCTAGAGGAGTTTCTGGAGGAATTTTTTTTTGTATTTTTTTTTTGTGGAAGAGTTTATGGAAGAATCCTTGGAAGAATTTCTTGGAGCTGTTACGGAAAGAATTTATGGAGGAATCATTGGAGGAATTTGTCGAGGAATTCCTGAAGGAGTTCCATAAAGAATTCCAAGCTTTGGAAGCTTTGGAAGAATCCTTGATGAATCATTTGAGAAAGCCCTGAAGGAATTTCTGAATGAATTTCTGGTTGTATCCGTTCCGCAATTCCTGGAGGAATCCCTATAGGAAAACAGTGAAAAAAAATGTCAGGTCACAACAATATACAGATTTTGCAAACCACACTTAAAAATACCAAAAAAATCTTTTGTATGTCAGTTGACGCACAAATAACACAAACAGATACTATTCCTAAGATACAACAGAAAATAATCATGAAAGAATTACATCGATAAAGTATAGAAATACAAAAGTAGAGCTTTTAGAGCTTGAAGGTCTTTATTCCAGAATAGTTTAGATGACCTAGATCACCAAGTAAATGTTTCTAAGTTATCAGAATTACACTCTAAGGCTTCAAGAGTAGCGTAGATTTTATTCCGCGAGTATTCGCTGCAATTAAAAGTTTCCAAAGATTTACAGATATTGTGACCCATACTTGAAAATACATTGGGATCCATTTATTTGCCAGTAGTCACCCAATTAGCAACACATGGAGCTACTCGTAATATTATGAGGTGCAACAGACACAATCGTGAAAGAATTATGACGATAGAGTGAAGAGAAACAAGAGTAGAGCCTGTAGACCTTGAAGGTCTCAATTCCAGAATAGCTTGGAAAGCCTGGAATAACCCATGAATGTACCATAAGCATTATTATTATGCACTGAGTCTCCACCAACAGTATAAACAAAACTCCACGAATATTTTTTTACAATTGAAGCATGATACAGTATGAAGATATCGTAACCCAAACTTCAAAGTGTATTGGAGGCCATTTGTATTTCACAGAATGTCCAACAACCACAATACCGAATTGCTTGTAGCATTGCGAGGTATAATGAACATCAACGTGACTAAATTTCTCGAACAGAGTGAACACAAATGATGATAGATCCAGTAGATCTTAAGAAAATGAATTCCAGAGTAGTTTGGATGACCTAGATCACCCAATTCAAGTACCATGAATTTTCTAGGGGTGCTTTGGGGCTTTTTGAGTACCGTAGGCTATGTTCTGTGATCATTCATCGTGTATACAATTTGGTTAAAAAAGTTGGATTTGTGACGCAAACTTCAGAGTACTTTGGAGGCCTTAGAATAGTTCTGCGATGAAAATTTCAACAGATTATGATGGATAGTGATACATTGCATGTCAAAGATCAGTCAAAACTATTGATGATTAGCAAAACGATTAAATTTGAGTAAAAACATGTAAAATAAAAAAAATACAAAAAAAAGACACGTTTTTTCGGCTACCAGCAAAACGGGAGAGGGTCCGAAAGGAGAGGTACCATGCATTTCTTAGCACAATTATTCCCCTTGACTATAAAAAGATTCAAAGGTAAAATGCTTTGAAACAAAGAAGATATAGCATTTCTATCAAAAGTAGATCGTCCCGGGGTTTACGGGCTAAATTAATTTCGTGGCAAAATACTTTTTTCCTTACTAAAGTATTTATCAGTTTATTGATGTTTTTCGGTGAGCCAGTTTTCATCGCAGAACTATTCTAAGGCCTCCGAAGTACTCCGAAGTATGTGTCCCAAATCCAACATTCTAAACCAAATTTTATACACGATGAATGATCACAGAACATAGCCTACGGTACTCAAAAAGCCCCAAAGCACCCCTAGAAAATTCATGGTAAATGAATTGGGTGATCTTGGTCATCCAAACTGCTCTGGAATTCATTTTCTCAAGATCTACTGAATCTACCATCATTTGTGTTCACTCTTTTCAAGAAATTCAGTCACGTTGATGTCCATTATGCTTCGAAATGCTACGAGCAACTCGGTATTGTGGTTGTTGGACATTCTGTTAAATACAAATGACCTCCAATACACTTTGAAGTTTGGGTTACAATATTTTTCACGTATTTTCGGCTACCAGCAAAACGGGGGAGGGTCCGAAAGGGGAGGTACCATGCAGTTCTACATAGTAAGTAATTATATTGCGCTTAACCACTGAACTCATTTGATCGAAATGTATAACAATCAACAATGTTTTTGTCACTCGATTTCACCACATCTTCAATCATATGCACAATTGATGAGCTTCCGGTTCAATTTGCATATCGGTTAATTACCATTATCGGATTTCAAAAGTTACCCTCAATTTTCCACGCTACTCGTGTGTTTACCACAATTAATCCCGTGTCATCCGATTTCAATTTGATTCCCATTCCGACTCGACCCGACTTCCTCCACCTCACTTACCTGGCAAACACATTTCCACGTGGGACAAAGTCCATTCCACGCGACAGGTCCACGTCCGACTGCTGCCAGTAGGTGTGCATAGTGTTGACCGGGGCTCCCTCCGACTGCACGATGATGCCAGTTACCGAGATACCCTCGTAGGTGAGCTGCGAGCGAAGAGGAATAATTCTTGTTAGTTGGTTATCTTTTAACTATCACTCTCCAACCAACTCACCTGACTCTTGGTGTACGCCGGCAGTTTGATCTTGTGCTCCTGGAAGATGTCGTCGATGAACGAGTGCCAACGGTAGAACACCGGATCACGCATGGCCGTAGCCACGTCACCCATCACCCCAAAAGACTCCAGATGCCGGTGGTCCGGATCGTGCGTGTACGACAGGAACACGTGTCCAACGTTGTGCATGTCGCCGTACAGCTGGCGATTGGGTGACAAAATTGAAGACTCAATTATATTACCCAGAATGTCGATGCCTTTCTCTTCGTCCAGGAAGATGCGATTACCGGACTCGTCCACCACATAACCCTGGTGAACGGCTTCGTAGATACGATCGATCCAGCGTTCCAGATCCGAAACGTCCTGCTTGATCTGATCCAGCTCGCGGTTCAGGTCCTTGATTACGGCATTGTCAACCCGCCCGGGCCAAGTACGGGACGCCACCAGGGAGTCTAGCTTGGGGAAGTACCCCTCTGCGATCGGCTCCCGGAGGTTGTTCAAACGCTTGCAGCGTTGCAACCTGTTACAGAACCGTTCAAAGTTGTACCGCGCGATCAGCTGCGAGTGCATGTAGTAGAACAGTTCTCCGCGGCGATCCTTATCGACGATCGCACGATTGGACGCCTCGAAAGGATAAACCAGATGCCAGTGCCAGTGGTGCAGGTTGACGCCGATGTCCTCGCGGAAGTACCACAACCGGTGCTCTTCGTCCAGATCGGACGCGGTGAAGTCCTTCGGGATGACGATGGGCATACGCATACCCTCGGGCACTACGGTGGCTTCCTCGCGGATTTGCTCGAAGACACGCGAGTCGACGTATTTGTCCGGGAAGACTTCGACCACCGACGGGAGGTCAAGGTTTTTGGTGTCCCGACGATGCAGCAGGGCCACCGAGAGGGCATAGTTGAAGAGGTACGGGTTGATGCGATCGCGAGCGAACACGGCGCAGCTCTGCAGTTCCTCGATGTTGCGCATTCCTGAAGGTGAGGGAGAAGGGAGATGATGAATAAGTGGCAATGTTTTCAACTGACACCATCTTTAAATGAAGTAATGTAGATTTTGTGCTACATTCTGAGCAGCACATGCAAAACCGTTCAAAAAGCTGTTATCTTTGTTCTGGTTCAAATAGACTATGTAAGGCACATGTAACATTTATTATGTCAATAAAGTTGCATTCAAACTCCAAATCTGGTAGAGTTGCAGTGTTGCTCGTTAGTTCACAAAGCTGCAAAATAGTAAGACGAACCTGGAAGAATCGCCCAATAAAACTCTGATCCTCACAAGATTTCGAATAAAATTTATTTCATCCAGCAATTTCTTTTATCATTCCTCCAGGAGTCTAGAATTCCATCAGTAGTTTCTTCTGGGCTTCCTCCAGTTTTTTTTCTGTAATTTCTCTTGCAGTATCGTCTGGAATTCTTCCAGGAGTTCCTACTGGAACTCCTCTGATCATTTATTAAGGTATTTATATAATAGTTCTTTATGAGATGCTTCCAGGAGTGCATTCTTGGATTTCTTCAGGAGCTCCGTCAGTGTTCCTTCCAGAAGTTCTCCCAGAATACCTTCTGGAACACATCTGAGAATTGATTCTAAAATTGTCTCTAGGATTTCCCCGAGAATTTCTTATGATTCCCCATGAATACTTTCAGAAATATTTTGAGAATTTCTCCACAATTTTCACAGTAATTAATTCAGAAGCTTCCCGGAAAGTTCTTCTGGAGTTCTCCGATGATTACTCTAAGATTGCAGGCATTCCTCAAGATTCCCGAGCAAGGTTCCTGATTTCCACTTTTTATCTTCTTCCACATGCGAAGACAGTCAGCAGCGAACGGTTGTCGCTTTAGTTTGTGTGCTTGCTTGTCAGCGACGACAGCAAACTCCGGCGAACGGTGGGAAGCCACACTTTGAAAGTACTCATTCGTCCACATTCGCATCGCAAGCGATCGAGCGGTGATGCGATTCGTGAGTGATATTGTGCATACGAATTTTTGATGTTCCCAAAGAATGTTTATTATTTTCTTTGCTAATCTAGCATTTCAACAACAATACACTTAAAATGTATGCATTACATACAAAAATTCTCATCTAGTTATGATAATAGCCGCTTCGATCGCTCACCACCATTCTTCACCATTCGCCATTCATTCATTCATTCGCGTGCGATCCAAACTGCGACGAACGGCAACGAATATCCATGTCGAACAATTTGCCCATCGCTTCTCACTGGTGATGGGGTTGCATGTTTGATCATGACTATCCGTTTGCTGCATATTTCTCGATTCGCTTCAGCAAAGAGGAGTAAATATGAATGGAGTGAGGCGAATATACCGATCCTTGTTCCCGAGAATCTCTTCAGGAGGTTCCAGGCAATTTCTTCAGCAATCCCCGCGAATTTCTTTTGGAGTTCTCAGAGATTTTTTTCAGGATTTCCCTTGCAAATCTTTTATGAGTTCCACGGGAATATCTCCAGGAGTCCCCGAGAATTCCTCCAGAATTCCCATGACTACCATTTTCCCAGAATGACCACATAAATTATCCGAAAATTTCCTCCAGGATTTCCTCGATACGAGTTCAGGAGTTCACCAAGAAGTTCTCCAGCAACAATGCGTGATTCTCTCCAGATTGTTATTCGGAGTGTTCTTGAAATTCCCTAAATAAGTTCCTCGGATATGTTTCCACGAGAGTTCCACAAAAAAATTCCGGGATCTCTCCAGAACACACACGAGACGCGACATAAGACAAGACATAACACTTATCGTTCTTACAATCGATTGTAAGAACGACAAGTGTTATGGCCTGTGTCATGTCGCGTCTCGTGTGTGTCGTGAAGTTCTTACGTTAGCATAAACTGTAAAAGTTAATAGTGATCTCTCCAGAATAATGTCTTTTGAAGTTCCTCGAGAAATTCCTCCAGGAGATTCTCGGAAATTTCTGCAGGAGTTTCTCGTAAATTTGTCATAGAGATTCCTGAGAATTCATCCAGGAGCTTCCCGGGAATTCCTCTAGAAATTCCCCGGAAATCCTCAAATAGTTACACGGAAATTCCTCCAGAAGTTTATCGGTTTTTTTCCGGAGTTTCTCGAAAACTCCACCAGAAGCTCGTCCAGGTGTTTCTTAGGATTTTTGCGAACGATAATCTAGTCAAGGAGGAAACAAGATTTGATGTATTCAATAGCGAAAACCAAGCTTTGTGTTACTGAAGATAATAGCATGTCTGTTATATCTCCGTTGAATAATTCATCAAGCGCCTTTAGAGTGACTGACGCTGATTAGTAGTGTTTTGCATATCATTCATGTGACTGCACTTCAATCATACTGTCATGGTAAAATCAAAGCTGGTTACTCAAGGTTTCCAAATTTCAGCGCCCCTTATAGTAGAACTCCCTCGTGGGAATGACTTCACATTATTTTCGGCTTATGCACATTATTTGCAAGAATCCGAATTTGCACAATAATTTTATAGAAAGAAATAAAATTCCGCCCAATGAATGTATTTTCCTGAAATGCAACTTTTGTTGAAAGAGCGGGAAATCGGTCTTATTTTTTGTTATAAAGATACCGATCAATAAATGGTAGTGTACTTGAGAATCAAGACACATTTTCGAAAATGTGGACAGATCTACTGTACATGTATTTCTTTGTAAATTTTTGTAGGGATTTATTCAGCAGTTTCTCAAGAAATTTCTTAAAACTAGTCCACGAGTTTCTTCAGGAAGTATTCCTCCAATTTTCAATTCCTGCAAAGATTGTTTTATGATGGAATTCTTTCAGGGATTCTATTAACATTTCCTCCAGCAATTTAACATTAGAATTTCTCCAGAAATTCTTCTAGAAAGTTCTCGAGAAATGTTTGTTGGAATTCTTCTAGGGGTGTCCCAAGCAATTCCTCCAGGTGTTCTTCCAGGGATGCTCTAAAAATGTCATTCTGACACAATTTACTTTACAGTTTCTTGCAGAATTACATCTAGATTCTAGAAGTTCTTGTAGGAATTCCTTCAGAGATTTCTGCAGGAATTTCTTCGCAGATTCCTTCGGAGATTCTTTAAGAAATTTCCTTATGGATGCTTTGAGATTTTTTCCAGTTTTTTTTTCAAAAGTTTTTGCTGGAATTCACCTAGAGAATCACACCATCAAGAATTCCAGATATTTTCTCAGGAATTTTTTGTAAAACTTCTCCACGGCTTTTCCCAGGAATATTTTCTATATTTTTTTTCCGGAAACTTCTCAAGAGACACCTCTACAAATTCCTTCAGGATTTCTCCAAATACGGCTTCATGAATTCATTTGATGATTTATTCAGACCTTTCCTCAGGATTATTTTCATTTTACCGATGGACTTTTGTTGTTTGTATTTTTTGCAACATCTCAAAGATGTTTTCAAGAAGTATTTCGAAGCATATCTTAAGAGAGTTCTTCCAGGCATTTCCTGGAAGATTCCTTCAGAATTTTCCTCAGTGCTTCCTTGAAGAGTTCCTCCAGCACTTTAAAATAATTCAACAGCACAGCTTGATAAATTATACAAAAAAATCATTGAAGCATTTCTCCTGAGGTATCTCCTAGAGAGCTTTCAGAAACTTCTCAACGGTTTCCGTTAGAACTCTCTTCAGGGATTTTTCAGAAAACTTCTCCAAAACTTGTTTCAATATTTTTTTACAGAAATTTCTTTAGAAATTCCTCCAGGATTTTTGCCTAGGTATGATTTCCAGAATTTCTCTAGAAGTGTCTCATGAAATTCTTTTGAGAAATCCTTCGAAGATATCTCAGAGAATTCTTTCAGGTATTACCCCGATGATTGATCCAGCAAGTCCTCCAGAGGTTACTTCAGAAATTACTTTAAGGGTTTTAGGCTTCCAGAAAAATTTCAAGATTTTTTTCAAGGAATTTCCACAGCTGTCATCTGGAGTACTTTCAGGAATTCCTTAAAGGTTTCCTTAAGAATTTAAAAAATCGTCCAGTAATTTTTGTGGAACAAATTCTGAAAAAAAAATGTGGAGTATAAATTTTGGTTGAATCCCTGGAGATATTTGTGACGGATTCGCAGAAACAATTTTAAAGGAAGCTTCGAAGGATTTTTTGCAGAAATACCTGAAGAAAACAAAAAAAAACTTGTAGTTAGAAGGCACAAAATATCGCTTATTGACAAATTGAGAGATACATTTGTGAAAAACAAAATTGCGTTCTGGTGGGATTTGAACCCACGACTCCTTGAAGGAGTTTTCGCTCTTAGAGGAATTGTACAAAAAAAAATATCAATAGAAGATTTCTTTTTAAGAAATCTCTTGATGAAGTTCCTTAAAAAATCCTCAAAATACTGAAAGAGCCCCTGGTGATATTTCTGAAGAATTCTTGAAGAAATTTCTGGAGGAATCCATGCAGGAATTACTAAAAGAATCACTGAAGGTATTTTTTGAATAAAACCTAGGGAAATTTTTGAAGGAATCACGGGAGGAATTTTTGGAGAAATACCTGGAAGAATACCAGGAAAACCTCTTGGGAAGTATACTTGCCTGCTTGCTGGAACTTTAAGAGAATTTATTGGAAGTTTTCAGAAGATTACCTGAAGAAATCTATTAACAGAAAATGTGAATGATTTTCTTGAAAACAAAAAAAAAATCTTAGAGGAATCCCAAAAATCTCATGAATGTTGCTCTTGGAATCTTTTTAAATTTCCAATATAGTTACTGTAGAAAATTCAATGAATTTGCTTTACAAATTCCTTTGAAATATTTCTGGAGAAATTTCTGAGTGCGTGAAAAAATCCAAGAGGTGTTCTTGGAGGAAAAGCTTGAGGCATTTCTGAAGAAAATATACGGAGGAATAGTACTGGAATTACGATCACAAAAAGTAATAATGCAAGAATCTCTGGAGGAATTCCTAATGCATTTTCTGGTAATTCCTGGAGACATTCCTACGGATATTTAGTAATGAATTCCTAGAGAAATTCCCAAGAAAGTCTCTGGAATTGTGCGAAATGAAATACCTCAAATAATGGTTGAAAGAACTTTTGAAAGCGGAGGTGAACCTGCCTAGGGCCAGACGTAATTCTTTGAGGAAATTGGTTTATGATTTTAGCCGATGTATTTTACACTGAATACAGGTTTTGCGTCAGATTGATGAATTTCAAGATATTGGCGAGCTTTAGGGACGATCTCTTTAAATTTTAGCAAAATTCCCAAAATTTTTTGAAAAAATGTATTTGTTTCAATAAGAAAAAAAAAACAATTTAAAAATTCTTTCTCGACGTTTATTTGACACATCATATGTAGGCTAGTCACAGTAAAAATTTCAGCTCAATCAGAGCATTGATTACGGAGAATAAGATGTTTGAAGTGAGCGACTTTGCTTAAAAATAGAACAAAAATCGATTTCAAATCATCAACCTTGTATGGAAAGTCGAAAAAATTGCCACTTCACTGTATTTTTTTTCTTTCGCGTTATCGAACTCAGGGCATGATTCAACACCAAAAATGATCATCAGCTTACCGAGTTCATAAATGCTGTAAACTAGTGTTATCGGTGTTATTTAGCCCCAATTCTCATAATTCATTATATTCTCACATAATAATGAGTTTTTTCCAGACATATTCGATTCACTTCACATAATATGAAATGCTCATGAGACTGAATTGTTCTTATTGTGTATGTCCTTTATAAATAAATCATTTTGGGCTTTTTGGGTAGCATTGCATTGAGCATATGATTGATTTGGCCCCAATTCCTCTACATTTTTAATGAAATTTTAGTTAACTCATCGGAATTCAAACTTTTTTTGAATTGTTTGAGGTTTTCGTTATGACAAATTGTTTTGAGAGCATACATGAATAGATCTTAAATAGCAGCATAGTGTACCAAAACTTAACCTAAGTAACTGATTCAGCCCCAATTCCCTTATATCAATAGAGTAAAGTGGGGCAAAAGTTCGAGTGGGGCAAGAGTTTCTTTTGAAGTTTTTGAGCTCAATTCAAATTATTTCTTTCGGGTGTCAAGGTTATTCGAACCCTTTTTGAAAAAGAGTCTTTCACTCCAAAAATTATGAAAATTGATCAATATTTCGAAAAGTTATGACAAAATGTTGGTTTTTGATCAAAAAATTGTAACATGCGATGGTTCTTCCAACGCATGTAATGGAATTGTAATGAAATCGAATTTGATGTTTTATTTTGGGGCGTAACTAGGTATATTTTGAAGATGCTTTAGCATGTATAACATGTTACGAAAAAGATTTGGAAATCATATTTTACACATAGTGGGGCAAAAGTTCGAATTGTGGGGCAAAAGTTCGAGTCATGTGGCAACTTTAGCTATAAACCTAAAAATCTGCAAAATGTACATATTATTACTAAGAATGAGGGAATTAGTGAAAACATTCGATTGAAGTTGAAAAAAATGTTGTTTTATCTGAATTTGGCGGAAAATTACTAATTTTTGGTGTAGTAAATTTAACCCCGATTTGGGTAAAATCCAGATCTAATTTTAAAGTGTATTCCAGTTCTAACATCAAATATTAAGTGGTTTCAGGTATTCCTATTACCAAAGTGTCAAAATAGTGTGCTACGGTTAGCGAAATTCCACAAACACTAGATTCGAACTTTTGCCCCAGTGGTGGGGCAAGAGTTCGAATAAAACACACACATACAAAAAGTGTTGTAACTCAAAATTGGAAAGACATTTGGTGTAACTTTGTTCAGCAAAATTTTAGCTCATGGATGGTAGAATCACCACACGGTATTTATTTATTTTTATCTGCTTCGAATTTTTAAAAAAGGTTGAATTTTCAACTAGGGTCGAACTTTTGCCCCACCTTACTCTATAATAATAGCAGTTTATTGATAATTTGCATAGTTTCTTAATATAAAATGAAGTAATTTTTATTGAAAAATGTTTTAATATAGAATTAACAGCGAAATGAGTTACCTTGGGCAACATGCTGTCAGAAATTCTATCAAGACGCTCTCCAGATGTTTCTACAGCGATTCTTAAAGCAGTTCCTTGTAAGATTTCTCAAGAAATACCTCCTGGTATTTTCCCTGAAGACACTTCTATTATTTTTCAGGAATTTCTGCTAAGATCCTTCCTGAAATTTCTTTTTTAATTTAAAAAAATGTCAGGGATTACTTAATGATGTTTTCTGACATTTCTCTTGGATTTTCTTTAGGTTTTCTTGCAGTTTATTCGTGAATTTTTTTCAGGAATTCTCCAGATATTTTTGCGAGATTTTTCTATAAGTTCCTTTTCAGTTTCCTCAAGCAGTTTCTTCTGGGGACAAAGAGTTTCATCTGCGACTTTTCAAAGAATTCATCTTGGGATTTCTCCTGGAAATGTTTGTGTTTTTTAAGGAATTTCTTATGCGGTTCTTATAATAATTTTCTTTGGGATTCTACGAGAAGATCCTTCAGGGATTCCTCAAGGATTTACTTCTGTAATTTTTACTGGAGTTCTTTTTTTGTCTTTTCTTCAAGAATACCTTTTGTAATTCCTCAAAATATTACATACTTGTGGGACTCTCTGAAAATTCCTCTGAATTTTTTTCTGGTTTGGAGATCTTTTTCGTAGTTTTTGATGTTTTCTGATTTTGTTTTATGGGATTCGGCCAGAAATTCTTCCTGGGGCCTGTCCAAAAACTACGTAGACTCTTAGGGGGGGACGGGGGATCTGGCAAAAGTCTACGCTCCATACAAATTTCGAAAAGGTGGGATGGGGTGGGGGCTGAGATGGACGTAGTTTATGAACAGCGCCCTGAGATTCGTCAAGGAGTTCCTTCTGAGATTTCTTATTTTTTTCAGATATCTATGCTAGAGTTCCTTCTGAGGTTTTATGGGTTCTTCAAGATATTTTCTCTGAGATTCCTCTCAAGATCAGTTCGAGATTCCTCAACAAGTTTTTTTGTAAGATTTATTGTGAACTATCTTCTGAAATTCCCCAGAAATTCAATATTTTTCCACATAAGTATTTCTTCTGGGATTCCTTAAATAGATTCATCTGAGGCTCCACATTTTTTTTATGGGATTTCTCCTAGAACACATGGATACTCTTTAGGGGTCGTCTAGAAGTTCCTTCTGATATTCAAAAAAAAAAAAAAAAAACTCCAAGTGAAATACCAAAAGAAAATCCGGAGTAATCCCAGATAAAACTTCTCCAGGGATTCCAGAAGGAACTCAAATGTAGAAAGTAAGGTCGTGAAATCTGCCTAGAAAATTCCAGAAGTATTTCCTTAAAAAAGTCTTGAAAGATTCCAGAAGAAACTTCTTGAAGATAATGAAAAGAAACTTTGGTTTTATGCGAAACTAACTGTCCCGGCAAACGTCGTACTGCCTGCCTGCTGTGTTTTTTGACATGCAGTTCCGTAGAAAAGTGCCGCTCAAAACGGAGTTTCAGATTTTCCCTTTTTTCCTTCCCTCCCGGACACTTTTCTCAATTATTTCTTCGCACGAACACGTCGGAGCTCTGCACTAATGCAACAGTGAATCCGATGACTCGTTCCCGAGCCTATTCGTGACATACAAACACCATTCCATTTTTATTTATGTATATAGAAGATAGATAAATGAATAGAGGTCACATGAGTTAAATGAGCATATATAAGGGTACTCAGAACGACAGTTATCACCTCGCGTCGAAGTCGAACGCCGCGGCTCAACATCGAGCAGCTGCGTAACGTAGAAGTGGCTCAAGACTACGCGCAGCAGCTAGCAGTGGCCCTACCAACGGAAGAGCAGCTTGGCGCAGCTACACTTGAAGATGGCTGGAGGGACATCCGATCCGCCATAGGTAGTACCTCGGCTACAGCACTAGGCTTCGCGACTCCGAATCACAGAAACGACTGGTACGACGGCGAATGTGAACAGTTGAAAAACGAGAAGAATGCAGCATGGGCGAGAATGCTGCAACACCGTACGAGAGCGAATGAGGCACGTTACAGACAGGCGCGGAACAGGCAGAACTCAGTCTTCCGGATGAAGAAGTGCCAGCAGTAGGAACGAGATCGCGAAGCGATGGAAGAGCTATACCGCGCTAAGGACACACGAAAGTTCTACGAGAAGCTGAACCGCTCGCGCAGAGGCTTCGTGCCACAAGCCGACATGTGCCGAGATGATGACGGGAATATTCTCACGAGCGAGGGTGAGGTGGCAGCAGCATTACGATGAGCACCTCAATGGCGACGTTGCAAGTACCGCAGGTGGCGTGGTAACAGATCTAGGAGTATGTGCTGTGCACAGGACGAAAGACTTCCGGCCCCTGACCTTCAAGAGATTGAGGAGGAGATTGGCCGGTTGAAAAACAACAAAGCCGCTGGAGCAGATCAACTACCAAGCGAGCTTCTAAAATACGGTGGAGAAGCACTGGTGAGAGCACTACACTGGGTCATTACCAAGATTTGGGAGAAGGAAGTATTACCGGAGGAATGGATGGAAGGTATCGTGTGTCCCATCTACAAAAAGGGCGACAAGTTGGATTGCGGGAACTACCGCGCGATCACACTACTGAGCGCTTCCTACAAGATACTATCTCAAATTTTATGCCGCCGTCTATCACCGATTGCAAGAGAGTTCGTGGGGCAATATCAGGCTGGATTTATGGGTGAACGCGCTACAACGGACCAGATGTCCGCCATCCGCCAGGTGTTGCAGAAATGCCGTGAATACAACGTGCCCACACATCACTTGTTCATCGATTTCAAATCGGCGTATGATACAATCGATCGAGAACAGCTATGGCAGATTATGCACGAATACGGATTCCTGGATAAACTGATACGGTTGATCAAGGCGACGATGGATCGAGTGATGTGCGTAGTTCGAGTATCAGGGACACTCTCGAGTCCCTTCGAATCTCGCAGAGGGTTACGGCAAGGTGATGGTCTTTCGTGCTTGCTGTTCAACATTGCTCTGGAGGGTGTAATAAGAAGAGCGGGGATAAACACGAGTGAGACGATTTTCACGAAGTCCGTTCAGCTGCTTGGCTTCGCCGATGATATTGATATTATTGCTCGTAAATTTGAGACGATGGCGGAAACGTACATCCGACTAAAGAGTGAAGCCAGGCGAATCGGATTAGTCATTAATGTGTCGAAGACAAAGTACATGATGGCAAAGGGCTCCAGGGAGGAATCACCGCGCCCGCCACCCCGAATTCATATCGACGGTGATGAAATCGAGGCGGTTGAAGAATTCGTGTACTTGGGCTCGCTGGTGACCGACGACAACGACACCAGCAGAGAAATTCAGAGGCGCATTGTGGCAGGAAATCGTGCCTACTTTGGACTCCGCAGAACTCTACGATCGAATAAAGTTCGCCGTAACACGAAGTTAACCATCTACAAAACGCTGATTAGACCGGTCGTCCTCTATGGGCACGAAACATGGACCCTACGTGCAGAGGACCTACGCGCCCTTGGAGTTTTCGAACGGAAGGTGTTGCGTACCATCTACGGCGGAGTGCAGATGGAAGACGGGACTTGGAGAAGACGAATGAACCACGAGCTGCATCAGCTGCTGGGAGAACGAACCATCGTCCATACCGCGAAAATCGGGAGGCTACGGTGGGCGGGTCACGTCATCAGGATGTCGGATAGCAATCCGACTAAAATGGTTCTCGAGAGTCATCCGACCGGTACAAGACGACGTGGAGCGCAGCGAGCTAGGTGGGTCGACCAAGTGGAGGACGATCTGCGGACCCTACGCAGAGCGCGGAACTGGAGACACACAGCCATGGACCGAGTGGAATGGAAGCGGCTACTATGTACAGGCCACCCCGGCCTTAGCCTGACCGGTAAGGTAGGTATGTGCACTCGATTAGGGGCTGTCCATAAACCACGTGGTCATGAGGGGGAGGGGGGGGGGTTTGGCCAATGAGCATTTTGTATGGACGTATAAAAAATTTTGTATGGACTAATGACCACGCGGGGGGGGGGGGGGGGGGGGGGGTTGAGAAGTCCCAAAAAAATGACCACGTGGTTTATGGACAGCCCCTTACTTGCTTGGCCCAATCTCCCCCCCATTTTTAATATTTATACATAGGGTCGAAAATATTCAGTTTTTAAATAAAAAGAGCAATGACAGCCCGCTTTTTTCATTACATCAACCAGGTAATACCTACAGCTATCCACTTATAAGAAAATTTATGGTTGGGTACTTGTGTTAAACATAACGAAGGAGAAATTTTTCCAGGGTGATTTACAAGTAGATTCGTCATACAAGTTTAGCCACAAATTTAACAAAAAACGATTATTGCAAAACATCTTATACTGCATCATGACGTGTAAAAACATCTCCTCTTTGAAATAATATAAAGTTTTAAATATAAATTAACGATAATTGATGAGCTATTTCAAATTTTATTTTTCTTTGTTTTGACCCAATCTCACCCCCCAGACCCATTGTCACCCCAATCGACGGTACCGTACAAGTTATACAGATTACTTACACGAAACAGTCCTGTCAAGTGGTTTTGAAACATGGATTTGAGAAGTGTTTGTAATTCCATAACAAGGAAACTTCCTTGAGTATTTTTAGTTATTTGAATTGAATAAAATTCATCTACGCTTTAACGACGGGCTTGGTGGTCTAGTTGCTATCGCTTCTGGTTCGTATGCAGAAGGTCTTGGGTTCAATCCCTGGCCCGTCCTTTTCCTCCTACTTTGTATCTTTCTTTACACTTCCTCCCTCCACTCTACAAATATAACTTACATTCACATGTTCATAGCTATCGCTAGAACAGAAACGGGTTGAAAAAGCCGTTTCCCTTCCTTCCAAACTTTCACAGCACAGTGATAATCTATCATAAAAAAATCACCTTACGCCTGGTATCCACGCACCAATGTATGAACCGTCTACCAACCATATCCCACCAACACTCCGACATCTGCATAAATTTGTGCAGACGCAGAGGTATATTCGGTCTGATGTGGATACAAATGATTGCAATCATCACTTCCTTCCCCTCCTCACATTAACCTGCAACCTGACGTGGCAGGCACCATTGTCGTCTAAAAATAGAAGATCACCAACGCCCAATCAAGCTCATGCTCAAGTTTGAATAAAATTCATCTACGCTTTAGTATATTTTCGAAAAACTTGTACGGTTATTCTAAAATACTTATCTGATGCTTCCTTAACATTTTAAATATTCCTCCAAGAAGTAGCGTGAGACAACGGTTTCATGGTTAAGGATAGACTAATTCCACTATTTTTGGGTGACACTCTAGCGATATCGTTACAAATACAACAAGTTACATTCTGACGTTGTTCTTTCACCAGGCCTTTCTCAAGTGATGCACACTTGAAGTGGCCCCGTATTATTCAACGTACTGCCAATGTGTATTGCTAAGTTGAGCGTGTGCATAGTTTTGTCTATACAGGATGAATGACCAGTAAAATCCCCGTAAATAAACAACAAAAAAACTTTTGTCTACTGAGAAGCCGAAAGTTTCATTCGGGAATCCATCTGAACTTGAAAGTGTATTTGGCCAGCGGAATTTTTGGTTAGTTGAGAAGATTGTGTGTACGTACACATAGTGCCCTGATTTGTACTGCAAGGACTCACATGTCGGCAAACTGTTTACAAAGTTTCTTACAATATTGAGAAAAAAAAAACTAGATCCCACATAAACGTGAAACATGACACATTGATTAGATTATCATCACAGAGAACAGACATCCAAGCCCAGTTCCGAAACTGTGTAAGGAATTTAACGGCCATTTGAAATCGGCAACACATGTGTCAATAGCGTGGCGCTGCAATCGCTTAATTTCCCATACTAATTTAATTCACCACTTGAAATGTTTCAATTCACCACTGACTGTGGCAATATGGTGTTTGGTGGCGTTAGTGGTGTCATCATGTATTGATTTGCAACCTTACTAAAGTAAAGATTCAAATCCTTACACAACTTTCCGAATGAAATTTGTTCTAGTATGTCTGTTCTCTGTGTTATCATGCAACACAGTACTGTACCCCTTTTGATTGTCATATCTTTTTATAAGCTTGAGCAATTCAGTTCTGACAAGCAATGACAGCTTTTTGGTAGCAATAAAATACCCTACAATAGCAAAAAGCACAAAAAAAAAACGTTGTAAAATGCAACTTTGATGATTCTCGTCTTTGCACAATGTCCTCCTTCCCCTGGGGAAGGGTTTCGGAATTTATAGGTACGTGCTGCGATGAAATATCCAACAAACGCAGTAAATCCGTTGGTACGTGAAAGCTAGCACGTGACCCAACAATGCAGCAAGGAAGGCCGCTCGAATGATCTCTTTCTATCCAAACTCTTGGAACGGAATCTTGGCAGGCGGCACTAGGGGCAGGCAACGGAGGATGGCAGCGGCCACCATCATGATGACGCACAAAAGGCCAGCAACAATAACGGTTTGCACTCTTGTATGTCCTCTTCTGCTGGCAGAAGCGATTCCGTTTGAGGCGCTGCCCGATTGGGAATTGATGTCAACACAATTGCTTATTATTTACAGTGTTGATATTTGAACCTAATTGAAGTTACTGTCTAACCCTGCTCATTTGACATTTGTCGAATGAAAAATGTTCAAACGTAACTGCGATGTACAACACATTGAATGCAAAATCATCGAATTGTTCGTATTAATTCGCACTTTTCGATCAAGACCTCAGCTTCTGCTCGGGTTGTGAAAAAACTCAAAAAAAAAAGCGGTCTTCAGATTCAAACGGAATAAAAAGTCCAGCATCAGTCAGTAGTTTGAGCACACAGAAAACATGGCAAATTAAATGCGAACAAATAGCAACCAGACTCGTAGATCCAAAACTGCTCCTTGGATCTTTCTGTGGATCTCCTTCATCGTGGAAGGAACTGGAGTAAAGGCGGAAGCATCCCCCCCCCCCAAGAGGCGGTGGCAATGCACGATGTCAGTAGCATCTAGACTCTAGAGGAAGCTTTTCAAGCGCGGCAAACGTTCAACACCGTTGTCTGCTGCTGTCTGTTTCCGCAAGTCCTCCATCATGCGTCGTCGTCGTGTGCCCGGTGGAAATGGTTTCATATTGCGCTTGGTCTTTGATGATATCTGGGGAGAGACCCCACGATGCTTGACGTGGTCAATGTTGGCTCAACAAACAGGATCCAAGCGCGCGAACGAGGGTTGCAATTTCAGTCGACTTGGAACAGTACTTCTCGTGGATGAATGCAGTCTGGCTGTGGCCAGACAATAGTTTTTCTGACGAGATGCGGCAAGGAGCTTTTGAAAGCTAAATCACCGAGCTCACTCGGGTAGAGTTTGATTGTAGTTTTAGACGAAGATACCTGGCAACACTGTATCGAATAATGCTCAAAATTTCCAACCATATGTAATCAAGCAAATTTTAATGTATAAATCTCCTACATTCCTTTTTAATGCATCTGTTATACTCTATCGGTAGATGGCAACACTAATCGATGGAAAGCTAATTATGCGATTTGTTGATTTTCGTGCCTGGCAGATGAAAGGCACGGTCAATCGTACCCATAAGCTCTCTAGGTATGATTCCGTACAAACATGGACGTAGCTTGAAGGGGGTAGGGGGGGGGCGTGCCCCCCCTGGCCTCCAGATTTTTTTTTAATTTGAACCAACTCAAAGGTTTTCAACAATTCAGAGTTCCAGAAAAAATATCTCAGGAAATAAACTATTCTAATAATTAATGTTTTTATCCATAATTATCCAACCTTTTTTACTCGAAAACCAAAAGAAATTTTGCTAAGTATTTCTCCAAGAGAACCATTTTAATCTTATCATAGAATTTTACCAAATAACAAGCTTGGTTAAATGTCTAAATTTTGTGAGTCCATCTAAAGATTTCAACAACAATTCATCTTCATTTGTTTAGAAAGCTTTCTTAGGATTTTCTAAGGAATTCATCATGTGATGGCTTCCGGGATTTCTTATGGGATTTCTTCAGGTATTCCTCCAGGTTTCCCTCGAAAAATTCCTCCTGGGATTTACCCGTGAATTTCTTTTGAATTCTTTTCAGGGACAATTCCAGGGATTATTTTAAAAATTTCTCCAACATTTTTTAGAATTCCTTGAGGAGTTCCTCTTGGAATTCTTTCAGGAACTCCTCCAGGAATTAATGCAGTACTTCCTCCAGCAATTCCTTCAGGACTCATTCAGGAATTCCCAGGGATTCCCTTAGCAATTCCCCTTGGTATTGCGTCCGGGATTCCTTTTGGGGTTTCTGCAGGAATTCCTCCAGAAACTGTTACAGGGATTCCTCAAAGAGTTCCTTCACGAACTTCTCTTAGGATTCCTTGAGGATTTCTCCAAGAATTGATCTATGATTTCTTCAGGAATTCTTTCTGGGATTCTTCCAGTGATTCGCCCGAAAATTTCTTCTGTGATTCTTTCGGGAACAACTCCATGGAAATTCCTCCGAGGATTCCCTCAGGAACTCTTTTTAGCATTCAGCATTCAGGAAATTAACAGAAATTCCGCAAGGAGTTCCTCCACGAAGTCTTCTTAGGATTCCTTCAGGATTAGTCCAAGAATTCCATGCGCGATATCTTCTGGAATTTTTCTTGGGATTCCTCCCGGAATTCCTTAAGGGATTCCTCCGCGAATTATTCCAGGGATTCCTCTAAAAATTCCTCCAGCGATTACTACAGAAATGCCTCTAGAGATTCCTCTAGGAATTCCTCCAGAAATTCCTCCAGGAATTCTTCTATAGATTTCTTCAAGAGTTTCTCCAGAGGCTCCTCCGGGAATCCCTGCAGGCATTCCTCTAGTATACCACCAGAGATTTCTCCAAGAATTTCGCCAGGACTTTACCCGGGAATTCCTTCTGTGATTCTTTCTGAAACAACTTATTTTAAAAATTCCTCCAAAGATTCCCCCTGAAACTCTTCTTAGGATTCCTTCAGAAATTCCACCTTGTATTCTCTAAGAAACTCCTTCATGAATTTAATTAGTATTTCCTCCACGAACTATTAAGATATTCCCTTTTTCTTTTTTTTCCTCCCCTGTTGGGGAAATTAAGCCACTGCGTCCAATAGGCTGAACTTTTGTGGCATAAGAACAGGAATTCCTCTCGAAATTGCTTCCGAGATTCCTTTTGGAGTTTCTTTAGGAATTCCTATAGACATTTCTTCAGGAACTGGAGGAATTCCTCCACGAAATCTTCCCGGAATTCCTCTGGGAACTCCTGCAGATATTCTACCAGATATTCCTCAGGAATTCCAACAGGCATTCCTCTAGGGTATCCTCTAGGCATCCTTCCGAGATTTCCTACAGAAATTCTTTCAGGCATCCCTCCAAAAATTTCTTCAGAGATTCTTCTTTCGATTCTTGCAGAGATTTCTCCATGAATTCTTTCAGTGGTTCCTGGAGGTGTTTCTCCAGATATTCCTCCAGGAATTGCTTCAGGGACTCCTCCAGGAGTTGCACCAGAAATTCCCCAGGAACTCATTTAGAAAGTCTTCAAGGGATTCCATCAAGGATTTTTCCAGGGACTCCTACAGGAATTCCTCCAAAGATTTCTCAAGGAATTACTTCAGAGATTCCTCCAAGAATTCCACCAGGCATTCCTAGGCATTCTTCCAGGAAATAATCCAGCAATTCTTGCAGAGATTTCTCCTGGAATTCATTCAGAGATTCCTCCTGCTATTCCTTCATATATTGCTTCGGGGACACCTCCAGGATTTCATTCAGGATTTTCTCCAGGGTCTCATCGAAGGATTCCTCCAGAAATAAACCCAGGAATTTCTTCAGGAATATCTCAAAGAATGTCACCAGGAATTAATCTGCGAATTCCTTATTAAATTTAGTCAGCAATTCATGCTTCAGAAATTCGTTCAGGATTTTCTCAAGGAATACCTTCTGAAATTTTTTCAGTGATTCCTCCGGGAATTCCACCAGAACTTTCTCCAGGAATTGCTGCAGGGATTCATCTAGGAATTTCACCAGGAATTTAGCTAAGAATTCCTTTAGGAACCTCTTCAGGAATTTTGTCCTGGGATTCCTCTACGAACTTTTTCAGGGATTTTTTCAGTAATTCCTTCGAGGATTTTTCCTGGAATTTCTCCAGAAATTCCTCTAGAAATTCCTTCAGGAATTCTCAAGGTATTGAAATTTCTCTCAGAGGTACTCTAGAAAATCCTGCAGAAATTTATCCAGTTATTGTTTCAAGAGTTCCTCTAGAGATTCCTCCAGGAGTTCTTTCAGGGATTCTTCCAGCAATTCCCACAGGGATACCTTCACGCATTCCTCCAGGATTTTCCCTGTGAATTGATCCAGAAATTGCTCCTGGACAACCCTCAGAAATTTTATCATTCATTTCTCCAGAAATTTCTCTAGGAAATCCTCTTGAAATTTCTTCAGAAATTTTCCCAGGAAATTTATTTGGGTATATCTTCAGGATTTTTTCAGGAATTTCTCCAGGAATGTTACCAAAGTTTCCTTCAGGAATTGCTTCAGGGAATCCTCCAAGGATTTCTCCACAATTTCTTTTCAGGAATTTTCCAAGGGATTCCTCTAGGAAATCCTTCGAAGATTCCTTCTGGAAATCCTCCAGAAATTTGTCCAGGAAATCCTCCAGAAAATCTTCCAAGGATTCTGCGAAATCCTCTAGGGCTTTCAACAGAAACTGTTCCAGGAAACTCTCTAGGAATATCATCAGGATTTTTTAGGGGATTCCTCCAGGCATTCCTCCTGGAATTCTTCCAAAGATTCCTCCAGGAATTGCTTCACAGATTTGTTTACATTTTTTTATACGGATTCCCCCAAGGATTCTTTCCTTCTATCAGGGATTTCTTCGAGGTTTCTGCAGAAATATAGAATAGAAATCTTCCAGATTTCTACAGATTCCTCCAGACAGTCATCCAGTAATTCTTTTCACAATTTCCCTAGAGATTCATCCAGGAATGCCTCCAGCAATTCTCTAATCTAATCTAATCTAACACATACGCAGCCAGTACAAGAAAGCATCCTGGAAAATAATCGGGTTAGATTACACCCGATCATTTTTCTTGTCAGTATTGATGCTTGCAGCATATCGATGATACAAGCGTCAAAGCGGCCAGGCCTACTGCGTAGCGTTTACCGCAAAGATGATTCTTTGAAATGATTCGATTTACATGAGTTCTTAAATGTTTCAAATCGGATCACTTCTCGAATCTACAGGGGAGGAAGGATGCGTGGACATACCGTACCAAACGCTCCGAGATTTGATAAGTTATTTAGTTGTATAAATGAATGTAATAATGGCACATTAAAAAGAAGTATGATACGTTCTC
This sequence comes from Aedes albopictus, assembly GCF_035046485.1. NCBI lineage: Eukaryota > Metazoa > Arthropoda > Insecta > Diptera > Culicidae > Aedes > Aedes albopictus. The sequence continues at coordinate 253,287,848 of NC_085136.1, forward strand.
ACCAAGTTTAGATCGTCCGTGAGCCCTTTCATTGAGAAATGATATTTCTGACGTCCGTCCGGTGGCTTGATGTTGGCTACAGGATTCCTTTCGAAGGCGACGTTTGGGTGACGTAGTGCCAAACGGCTTATCCAAGCCGAGCGATGAAAACACTTTTTTTCTTCCACTGATAGCTTTTCAACACGAAAATAAAACCAAAACTAACAAAATTGAGCCCGGCACCAGAAGCAATTATTATTATAAATAGCGCAGCATTTATTTCAATGTAATACATTGATATGGGAATATTTCACATAACCCAACTTCTCTTAACCGAGTGCGGCGGGCGGAACACCAACCCAACCATCGACGTCAAAAGAGTTCGCATCGTTAGGAAAATGTGGCACGGGACTTAACAGGGATCTACTTTTCACTCGCGGAATAACTGCCCGGGTGGCGTAGTGCCGCACAGATCGCTAAAAGAATCGCGGAAAAACTTTTCACGAACACACAAAAAATGCTTGACAAGCAAACGAAAACACAACCGTTCGCGGCAACGCCTACTACCAACTCCCCCAGGAATGCCTCCAGCAATTCTCACAGAAATACCTCTAGCTATTCCTACAGACATTTTACCAGGATTTTTTTCAATACCTTATCTAGAAACTCCTCCAGGAATTACTTAAGGCATTTCTACAAGAATTCCACCAAGAATTTTCCTGGAATTGCTCTTGGACATCTTTCAGAAATTATGCCAGCAATTTCTCCAAAAATTTCTCCAGGAAATCCTCTTGATATTTCTCCAGCAAGTGCTTCAGGGATTCTTCCAGAGATTTCTCCACGAATTTCTCCAGTGATTTTACCAGAGATTTTTCCAGGAAATCCTTCGAAGATTCCTCGAGGAAATCTACCAGAAATCCCTCCAAATATTTTTCCAGGAAATCTTCCTGGTACTACCCAAGGTATTTTTTCAGAAATTTCTCCAGGAATTCCTCTCAGAATTATCTGGAGATTACACCAGGATTTTTTGCAGGGATTGCTCCAGGAATTCATTCAAGAATGTCTCCAAGAAATTCTCCAGGAATTCCTGCTGGGTCTCATCCAAGAATTGCACCAGGAATTCCTCCTGGGATTATACCAGAAATTTGTTCAGAAGTTCCTCCAGGCATTCCTTCTGGATTCTCTTAAGAGATTTTTTCAGGCATTGATTCAGGGATTCCTCCAGGAATTCCTTCAGGGATTTCTCTAAGAATACCTCAAAGGATTTCTTCAGATATTTTTCAAGGGATTCCTGCCTGATTTTTTCCCATTAATTTCTCCAGAAATTTCTCTGGAGATTTCTCCAGGAATTCTTCCAGAGATTGCTTCAAATACGTGGATTTCTGCAGGAAATTCTCCAGGAATTCCTGTTGGGTCTCATCCAAGAATTTATCCAGGAATTCCTCCATTTATACTTTCAGTAAATCATCCGGGAATTCTCTCAGGGATTACTCCAAGAATACCTGAAATGATCTCTTCGGGAATTCCTCTCAGTTTCACTTCAAAAATTCATTAACCCTCTACAGGAAACCTTAACCCTCTAATACCCAACCCCGCAACGAGGTATAGTTTGAGCGTTTTTGTAATTTTTGTTTAGTGGGCAATCAAAATTTTTATATTTTTGGCTGATATTTAGGACTGTTTTGTATATCTCAAAATTGTTTTTGGTGTCTTTTAAACGTATTTACATTTAAAAAAAATCATTGAAAAATTGATGTTTTAGTCACCTTGCAGATGTCATTGATTATTTTGTATTGTCGAATACACTCTAAAATTATTTTCCTTAAAATTACACGGAAAATAAAATTTTCAGTGAGAAAAAAATTGAAATATTTCAACAATAATCGTAAAATCTTGAAATGTTTTCGTCTCAAAAAATTCGCCGCCCAAATTGGCTTCCAGGAAAAATATAAAAGTGTGGGGATATTCGAAAATAAAAACTAGAAAAATCAATAACCGGAATTCACAAAATCGAGAATTAAAAAGAATCATCTTTCAAAACATGTTTTAATCGAATTTAGATGACGAAAAATTATATTCAGATCAAAATAAAAAATTTGGGTATTAGAGGGTTAAATAATGGTCCATTTTGGAAACCTGGGGTCCAGTTGGACCCCAAATTCGTTCTTCTGTTCCGCATGATCCTGATTTATTACATTATCGGTGTCTTCAGTAAAGTTGTTGGGTTGGTCAAGGACTTAGAAATGCTGGACCGTTTAATTCGGAATTTCATATATAGGTGGCGCTAGTGAGCATGTATTATGTGTGAGTATTTGATCACATATATACCAAGATCCTGATAGAATTTTGGTGTCTTCAGCAAAGTTGTTTATTGGGTAAAGTGTTTGCTCATGATTGACCGTTTGTTTGAAAATTTCACACAGCGCCATCTACTGAGCATGTAAACTTTATATTAATATATCTCAGGATTCTTATCACCTAGAATGATGGTATCTTCGGCAGTTTTTGAGTTGCTCAAGGACTGACAGATGCTCGTCAGTTTGATTCTGAACTTCACACATAGGTGGCGCTAGTGAGCATGTAAGTATTAAGTATATGATCACATTTATATCAAGATCCTGTCCACATTGAAATTTGGTGTCTTAAGCAAAGTAGTTTATAGGGTCAAGTGATTACTAATGATGGACCATTTGTTTTAAAATTTCACACATAGATGGCGCAACTAATTGTGCAAATTTTATATTTCATATATCAGGATTTTGAGCACATAGTTGTTGGGTACGTCAAGGTCTTACAGGTGATGTAGCGTTTGATTTGGAACTCCACGTATAGGTTGTCTTAATGAGCACGCATATTTCATATATCGCGGGATTTGATCACTTAGAAAGATAGAGACTTCGGAAAAGTTATTGCGTAGGCCAAGAACCTACTGACCATGGGCCGTTAAATTTGGAAATTCACCATACGTAGATGGCATTGGTCAGCATGCAAATTGCATATGTCATATCTTTTGGTATTCTGAACTCAAAGAAACATGGAGTCTTCGGCAAAGTTGTTGGGTAGATCAACGACTCATTGTTAATCGACCGTATATTTCGGCACTCCACATGTAGGTGGCGGTACCGAGCAAGCAAATTAAATATCTCATTTATCTTAGCAAGAGAGAGAGAGAGAGAGAGCAGCGCTGGAGTCGTAGTGGATTGAAAATTCTAGAGTTAGTTAGAGTTAGTAGTTAGAGTGAAAACAAATTTTAAATTTTACAAATCTCAGGATCCTGATTAAGATTAAGGTGAATTATTATTTAGTTCGAGTTTCTGTCATTAGGTGATGTTAGCAGCAAATTTACAAAAACATAGAAATTGTAATGATTTGCCAGAAAGTTTGAAACAAGCTATAACTTCGTATTAAGTGCACCAAATTTTGACTGCAAGATTCCTAACTAGCTATAATTGGTAAAAATTTTGGGCTTGATTGGTTAACTTTACGTGAAGTTGAAGTGTTTCTAGTAAAATTCTTCTAATTTCGCTGCTAATTTCGCTTCTAATTTCTAAACCCTAAGATATATTAGTTTACTGGACACTAATATATCTTAGGGTTAAGGGCCCATATAGCCGAGGCAGTAAACGCACGGGTATTCAGCATGACAATGCTGAGGGTGATGGGTTCGATTCCCGGTCGGTCCAGGATCTTTTCGTAAAGGAAATTTCCTTGACTTCCTTGGGCATAGAGTATCTTCTTGCCTGCCACACGATTTACACATGCAAAATGGTCATTGGCAGAGGAAGCTCTCAGTTAATAACTGTGGAAGTGCTCATAGAACACTAAGCTGAGAAGCAGGCTTTGTCCCAGTGAGGACGTTACGCCAAGAAGAGGAGAGGAGGAGGTTAAGTTAACCAAATTTAATGAAGTTTTGAAAATGTATGACTAACAAATTGGTCTTTGTTTACCATTTGACTTGGCTCAAATTTGTCTGAAGAGAAAAAAAAAGTTACAGCTTGTTGAATACATTTTCAGAAGTTTTAATCATTTGCAACCTATTTGTACCCTATTTGTAAGCAGCACCGCCTAGAGATGAAATTTTGCATCATCAAACTGTAAACTCTGTGCTGTAAGCTCTTAACTTACCAAACAGTGCTGTTGGGAATCGACTGTAATCTTGACTCTATAGATTAACGGCTACGCAGTCTTAGGGTTAAAAAAAAAACGAGTTTTATTATTCACCCGACGTTTCGACACGGGGATAGTGTCTTCCTCAGGGGGGAAATAAATATTAACGTTTACCAAACAGTTTTGCCGTGGAAACCATCTTTTTAAGTAACCAGCGTCCTGAGATTTAAAAAAAATGTAGGCTTTTTAGTGCCACCTATTAGTGAAATTTCGAATCAAACGGCCCATCATCTGTTAGTCCTCGACCAGCTCAACAGTATTTTTGAACACACCAACACTCCAAGTAATCAAACCCTGAGATATATGGGGAGAAATTGTGTTATTGTTGTGTTTGCTTGTCTCTGATATCACAAGATGTGATGTCTCTTAGCTTTTTTTGGGATCCACGAATTGCATGCCCACTGACGCCACCTATGAGCAAAATTTAGAGTAAAACGACTCATCATTTAGTTCTTGCAACTTACTTGCAGAATCTTCAATTTTACTAAATAATCTGAATCCTGTTGTAAACATGAATCAAAATGTGTATGCCCACTGGCGTCATCTAATGACAGAGGTTCGAATCAAACGGTCCATTATCTGTAAATTTTTGACTTACCAAATATCTTTGCTGAAGATAATAGAGACGGTAAGAGAGTTATTAGGACCCTGGGATATTTAAAGTATAAAATTTGAATACCCAGTGGTGCCACCTATGTGTGGATTTCCGTATCAAATTTTGCATCATCTGTAACTACTTGACCTATGAAACAACTTTGCCGAACACACAATCTTCCTATGTGATCAGGATCTTGAGATATATGAGATGTAAAATTCGCAGGCTCTCTAGCGCCACCTATGTGTGGAGTTTCAAATCAAACGGCCCATCATTTGGAAGTAATTGACAAACGCGACAGCTTGCTCGAAGGCGTCATCTTTCTAAGTGATAAGGATCCAATGATATATGAGATACAAAATTTACATGCTCACTAGCACCACCTAGTGGTGGAATTTCGAATCAATCGGTCCATTATCTGTAAGCGCTCGACTTACTGAGCAACTTTCCTGAAGACGTGACGCTTCTACAAGCTCTAGATCTTCCGGTAATTTTGTTTGAAGACATTATATTACTAAATTGTTTATGCCAAATAGCGCCATCTACTCTGAAGAAATTTCGAATTAACCAATTCACCGCCAGATGGCGCAAGACTTACCGAACAAATTTGCCGAAGACATGAATATTTCAAAACATAAGAATCAAAAGATATAGAGACTTCCATTTGGGGTCCAAATGGAACCCAGGTATATAAAATCGCCCGGTTCAACTTTGACATGGAATAAAAATCAAAGTATGTCATGAAATCAACTTTATTTTTGCTTAAATAATAGAACTAGGTCTAGTGTGAAGGTATTGAAAAAGTTAAGTCAATATGTTATACCAACTTGTTTGCCATTACTCCAAAGTTGCCTGGGGTCCAAATGGACCCCAGGTATCCATTATAGGGTAAACAAGTTCCTTCATAAATTAAAAAAAAATCCTTCAATAATTTGTTTCAGGTATGTACCCAAGAATATTTCAAGGATTACCCGATGATTTTTTTTTTAATTTCTTCAAGAATTTCTGGGGGAATCCATCCAGTGACAAGTATTGGATCTCTTCAAAAACTCCATTATTCAAGAGTTCCCCGAAAATACCTGCAGAAAAATTCTTCAAGAATTTCTTTGGGCATTTCTTTCATGAATTCTCATAGAAATAACTCGAGGGTTTCCTTCAGTGATAGTTTCAAGGCTTGTATGAGAATACATTCAAAAATTCTTCCAAGGATCCTCCCAGGAAAATGTCAATTGACATTTCTATAGGATTATGATCTGAGATGATTATATGCAGTATGTATATGAGTATATAAAACAATCTTTAGGGAGATTTCGACAAGGATGTACTCGGAATAATTCAACTGAAGGTTTATTCTTAGAGAAAAAAAATGTCCAGCACAATCCAAGATTTCCAATAAGCATATACAAACTGAATGATTAATTACTGAAAAAACTCCAGTTAGTCATGAAAGACATTATGTAGACATTTTGAAAAAAATCTTCGGACGGGTTGCCATTATATTTCATTGGAAAACATTGTTTAGGGAAATCATAAAGAAAAATGTGGATTAGTCCTGAAGTTGGCATTTCACAAAAAAAAAGGTTCAGCTATAATTTCTTACGAATGTTTTGAAGATATCACCAAAAAAAAATCCTAGGTCCAGAAGGAGCAATGCCCGAGTAATCATAGAATCCTTAATCTTCCAGAAATTGTCCTCCGTTAACAGCACCACCTTGATTTCTGTAGAACAGGCGAGCTTTATTTAACGTATTGTACAAAATACAACAGCGTGACTGCTGAAGGGTTAAATACTGCTTTTAGAATGTAATGTAATTATATTCAATTTCATCGTGTTACGTTTTACGTTTGCCAAAACTGCTTACCAATACCCCCCCCCCCCGCCTTGACCGAAATGCTGGCTACGCCCTTGCGTACAACATTATTATTTCCGTCAATAAACGATTCATTGATTGGTAATCCGATGCTTTATCCTTATCCAGAAGTAAAATCAGAAATTGGTCATTATTACAAATGAACCAAATTGTTGCATTCAACTACTTATATTCAAAGTTGTAATCCTTTCAAAGTCCCAACTCAATTTATCCGTTACCGACTAACTGACACTATCTCTTTCGGCTGAGAGAACCTTCTGCTGCATTCATCGTCGGTTCTGGCACCCGACGACGGAAATCGTACACCGTCTAACGAGAAATGACAATCCTCATCATCCTCGTCATAAATTGCACAAGTGAAGCTCTTCCAGCATACAAGCGCGTGTAGGAGAAAACTGGCAACTGCAAGTACATATTTGTGGTTTCTATCGAGACGCGGAACGGAGCTCAAGTCATCTATCATTCTTTACGCTTGTCGTTTTCGAAGCCAGGGGCTCCCACCGATGCTTGAATTTCTCCGGGAGTTTTTTATGGAATCCCGTTAAGAGTTGCTTTTTGAATTTCTCCAATAGATTCAGGAGAAAGTAGGAGAAAGCGGTCAAGGAGAAGTTTTTGTTCCTTGAAAAAATCGTGACAGGAATTTTGCAGCCTAATACTGTATCTTGCATGATTGAGAATCACTGTTCTAACAGGTAGAGGAGCGCTTATGTCTGTCTGGATTCTTCCAAGGATGCGATACGTTGCTGGCAACGAGCAACGAAAGAAAAAAAAACCGTATCAAGAAGATTTCCACATTTTTAGAAATGATGGCAAACCAGCTTGAGCATTCTATAGCGGATAAAATGATTTGCTTCTGTTTTTCCCCGAAATCCGGAACGCACCGTTCGTTTCACGAAACAGAGTTGCGTTCCCGGACAAGTTCGGATAGGTAGCCACAAATATGTCTGTAGTATTTTTCCATGTTCTTTCCATCAGCGCACTTCTAGGCACTCGACTCTCCTCGAGTAGTGTATTCGTTCTTACTCTTTTTCGGTACAACAAATAGATATGATTCTGACGAAGAGAATTGAATTCACTTGCCAGCAACGTGCTTCGTGATGGGGAAAAGTTCTGGCAACCAAGTGGAATGGAATTTTCCTGTAAGCGCATAAAATCTGAAAAATTGAGAAAGCAGATTTTCCCTGTTTGAAGCAACACGAGTTGTAACTTAGGTAAAAATTAGTCCATATAAGTCATTGACTCCCCAAATAAATATGAAAAATTTCTAATGTAGAACCAAGACTAGAAGCAAAATTAAACTACAGACATTCCAGAGGAAAGTCAAAAGGTGCCCACACAGATAAAAATAATGAGATTTACACTGCATATTAGACATGTAAACTTAAGTGTATGATGATTTACGTGATATTTCATGTAAATTTGCATTATATGTCATGTAAACACTCAGAGTTATGCTGAATTACATGACATATAATGGAAGTTTACATGCTATTTTATGAGTTTTACATGATATGTCATGTAAACTTCTGTGATATCCCACGCTCCAAACATGTGCATCTTATGTCACAGAAATTTACACTCTTTTTTCGATCTGTGTATATGTAGAAGCTTAAATTACCATAAACAGTATATTCTCAATTACCGAAGAGCGTTTTCCAACTACATATTTTCAAAAATAAAACTAGTTTTTTGTAAAATGTGAATAAAAGCCTGAAATTGATAATTTATTTCTGAAGAATATAATCGTCCTAATTTCCTAGAAAAAACATATGAGAATCAATTTATAAATTATAAATTTTAAGTATAAAGTTCTATTACAGATTTGAGTGAAGACGAGGATCAACAATTTTTGGAAAAGATGCAGCAAACAAACGCAAACAACTTCTCTGAAGACACCAAACGCCTTAAATTAACGATAACAGAGAAAGGGTAGGGAGTGGACCTGGAGTGATGGTTAGAACACTTGACTATCACGCCGAGGACCTGGAATCGAATCCCACTCCCAACAAACTCGCAAAATGTGGGTTCTTCCTTCGGAAGGGAAGTAAAGCGTGGGTCCCGAGATGAACTAGCCTAGGGCTAAAAATCTCGTTAATGCAGAAAAAAAAGAGAAAGGGGTTTTTTTCCTGCTAAAACGTGGATTTGGACCATTGTGCAATGCATTAAACTGCATGACAGCATGCTCGCTATAACAAAAAAAAACAATACAATTTTTCACAGTGTTAAAGTCTACCACATCAATCAGACAAACTGTTTCTGGGATATATTTTTTGAAAATATTCAATGATTTTTGCGAAAGCCCTTCTTGAAGTTGAAGTTAGAGCAAAAATGGCGAATTGGTGATCCAATTATTTCAGGATTTATATTTCCACAATTTTCTTGGCCATTTTTTTGAATGTTTTCCAGAATTTTTTTCAAAAATTCCCAATCGGAGTAGGGAATGCCGATGGAATTGACTAAAATATTAACGCGCACTGAAACGGCAAAAATTAGCAATAGCCAATATCTCACAGAAATAATATTAAAAACTATCAAAGTCTTTGATAACAGAGAGATGTTCCTTTTTTTTATCATCTGCACAAAAAACTATTGAAAAATATCCATAGGATTGCCAGTTATTCAACAAAAACCGAAATTTTTATTGCTTCACCCATACAAAGTGTTAGGCGATTTTGATCAAGTTTATTGCTAATTTCTAATTTTTAATTGAGCGATAATAGTTATAGCTGCCGATGGAATTTCAAAAGGATGCTCAAAATGACTTTCTTGAAAAAATTAAAAGGATTTTTGTGGGAAAAAACTTACAAATGAATTTCCTGAAGAAGTTCTCGAAGTAAGTTCCATTAAAAACCGTCGAAGATACTTCCACAGAAACTTCCTCAGGAATTTCTTTAAGCATAACTGAAGAATTTATTATTGAATTGCTCAAAAAGAAAAGTACACAGGATTTACAGAAAGAATCCATGAAAGCTTGCTCAAGGAATTTCCAAAAAAGTAGTTCTTTTGAAAGTTCCTGCAAAGAAATCCCATAAATAAATTCGAATGGTATTCATAGAGAAATTCTGTTAGGAATTACCGTAAAATGGGGCAACTTTGATAGTTTTTCAACGAATTTTCTCAATATTTCTACATGTAACAGTATTTCCCCGAGTTTTATATTTTTAAAACAAGTACTGGGGTATCAGTTATCAATTGCAATTAAAAGATTCGATCATTTGAAATATTTTGGGTAACTTTTAGTTTTTCATATAACCGGAAATCAGATTTTCATTTTGGGGTAACTTTGATAATGCCCTAAAAACACATCAAATCTCAAAAAATAATCACAGATTGAAATCTTAGGAGTATACATATGATTAGAGAAGGCTTGTGGAATATATCAGATAGATTTTTTATATCAAAACAATGATTTTTTACTAAATTCTACATATAAAAATGAGTTTGTGCAGTATTGAGTGCAAAACACAATAAATTTAACTATCAAAAATCATTATCTTTGTAATAATAAATGCTTGACGGTACATCAACATATGATTACATGCTATTCATGGTTGGTTTTCTGTTTTGGGTAGTTTTTCAATGTTTTATTAACAAATTTTTAACAACAAATTTTATCTGCAAGAAATTACAAGAACATTGCATACTTTTGGGCGTTTATCAATGTATGGAGATTTACATCCCAATTTACAAAATAGCTTCCATTTCGTAAAAACACACTTCGTTAAAAAAATCAAGGCCAGATTTGGAATCTACTATGATGAATCTATCGAGAATAAGAGTCCATTCATTGAAACAATAGTTGTAACGTAGTCGTATAGCAGATTGTTTGAAGGGGTTGATAAATGACAAAAATATCAACAATTTTTATGTTTTGTCCAAAAAGTTGTATATAAACTAGATTTTAATGAAAATACGTCCAAGATGAACTTTTATATGCATAGAATAGATTTACGTTTGCCTTTTTCTTAACTGGTTGAAGGAATCATAGTTATAAGATAAATTATACAATGTCTGCCGCACTATCAAAGTTACCCGCATTATCAAAGATACCCCGTTTTACGGTACTAAGAAAATTCCGCAAAAACATTTACAAGAATTCTGAAACAATCGCTGCAGAATTTCCTAAAGAAACTTGAGAGAAATTCGTAGAGTCGTTGTCGTATGAATTATCATTTTTTTAGGGATTTATTTTTCCGGCATATTTTCACAATGTTTTTTTTTCGGAAGTTCTTCCGACCTATACATTGAAAATTTTTTGAGCAATTATATAAAAAATCATTTTCACAATTTTTTTGGAAGTTTATCAAACAATTCTTTTAAAAATTCCTAAGGCATTTTTATAGATATTTTTTTTCAGATTCTTACCCGCAATTTTCTCCAATCACCCATTTGAAAACTTTTCGGACAATTATTTTAAGAATTCTATTCTCAATTCCTTCGGCCATTCCTTAGGAAGTTTATCAGACAATTATTTCAAAAAATCTCAATTGGAAGAGCTAACAGAGTTTGTAAAGCAATTCAGAATTTACAAAGCATATGCCGAAGGAATTCCGGAAGGAATTCCCTAAAGAATTTCTTTAAAAAAATCCAAAAATTTCCGAGTTCTTGCTGTAGAAACCCTTAAAGGAACACATGAAACTCCTGGAGAAATTTTTGAAGAAAGCATTACTGAAAAAATCATGAATAAATTGTTCAAATAATTCTCGCCGGAATTACAGAAGCATGACAGATTCCTAAAAGAATTTACGGAAGGAATCCGAATGGTATTGGTAGAGAAATTCTTCTAGGCATTATCGAAGAAATTACGAAAAAAAAAATCTAAAATAAATCTGAAGGAATTGCCGCAGAGTTTCCCAAAGAAATTTGCCCAGAAACGTTTATCAGATATGTCTTTTTAAAATTCCTAATTGAAATTAATAAAGAAGTTTGCAACAATGTGTGCAAATAAATTCCACAAGAACTGTTCAAAGAATATTCTAAAGGAACTTCGGAAGAAAATTTTCTAAAGATTTTCTTGAGGAATTTCCAAAGGATTTGCTGCAAAGCGAAGGGATCCCGAAAGGAATTAAGTTTCATTTGAAAGGTCCAAGTAATTCTTAGTAGCACTGCTGAACAATTCATGAATAAATTGCAAAGGAATTCGCACATGAATAACAGAAGCAATCCATAAAACCATTGCTAAAGGAATTACCAAAGAAGTGCTTTGGAAGATTCCACAAAGAAATCGTAGAACCAATTCCGAATGGCTTTAATAGAAAAATTCTTGTAGGAATTACCGAAGAAATATCACTGAACAATAAAATCTGAAAGAATCCAAAAGGAATTGTCGCAGAAATTTGTGAAGAAAATTCTCAGAGTCGTTGCCAAATCATCTATCATAAATTTTCGAAAGTATTTCTCCGGCATTTTTTCAAGAAGTTTTTTGAAATTCCGCCGACTGCTCACTTGAAAATTTCTCAGGCAATTATTCAAAGATTTTTTTCCACAATTCCTTCGGCCGTTCCATTGGAAGTTTATCAGAAAGGTTTTTCGAAAAATCCCAATTGAAATTGCTAAAGAAGTTTGCAAAGGAAGTCACGCAAAAACTCAGAAAGAGTTTGTCGAATGAATTTCGAAACAGAATTCTCAAATGGGATTATTTAAAAATTTCCAAAGGATTTGCTGTGGTAGTCCGCGAAGGAATTGCAAATGAAACTCTTGAAAATATAAAAAAATCTCGAATTTGGGTTCATATCAATGGTCGAATTAAATTCCAAAGAAACTATCACTGAATTACCGAAAATCACTTTTAATTAAAGATGGATTCCTATAAAAGAATAACCGAAGACACTCCGCAAATAATCTTAAAGAATTCTAAAGTAATTGTCTTAGAATTTCTCAAAAAAATTTGCGAAAAAATTCCCAGATTAGTTTTTCATATAATTATCAGATATTTCTTTAGGAATTCATTTGGCATTTCTTGATTTTTTTCCGGATCTTTCACTAGAAGTTCCTCCGACTTTGAAAATTTCTCAGTCAATAGGAAGCAATTGTACTGATGTACTAGATTGAAAGCAGAGATGCTGGATTTTTGTATGGTGAGATAATCATTTCTCCATTTCTGCAATGAAATGGTACAAACAGTGTGTGTCTTATGATTTCTTGACTAATTTGATGCTGTTTGAGCAAAAGATTGGGTAACTGTGTAAGGTTATAACTAACACACTTTTCACTGAGGCGTCGCGGCAACTCAGACATTAGTTGTGCAGAAGTCACTATGACTTACTCTTAGGAAAGAAATACACACTTGCTAGAAGTAAATCACAGTGACTTCTGCGTAACTAGAACCTGCGCTGCCGTGACTGTTCCAAGTGAGTTACCTGGGAATGAATTCCCAGTAAAATTTCCAACGTAACTACTGTAGAAAAAAAAAAAACAGAAGGAAAACTGAAGAAATAATGGGAGGAATTATTTCTTGTAACTAAATATTGTGTACAACACCAAATCCGATGCTGAAAAGTCAGACAAAGCGTCATTGTAGGAGGGTTTCCAATATAAAATTTGAACAATTGGCTTCTTTAACGGTGTTGAGATAATTCAATATTCTGAATCTGCATGTCAAACTAAGCCGAAATCCAAATTTTCATGAATTTTGGAGCCCGGGAACCTATTTAAAAGTCAATTTGAAGTTTGTATGGGAGCGATTTGTCGAATCACCCCTCGTCGCAGTTTGTACTGGGCGGAGCTATCAAGCAGTTGCCCATCTTTCAAAAGGTGATTTCAAAAAATCTCTTTGAAATTGATTTTAGGTATCAAAACAAAGTTCTAAAAATCTGAAAAAAATCATAGTGACTCAGAAAAAGGTGCTCATTCGTATAAAATCAAAAAATCAATACATTTTTCAAAATTTAAAAACCCAATTTCTGATGTAATTATTGGATGAAATCTGGAATGAAACTTATAAGGAATTATCAAAGCATTTTTTGTTTTGAAAAATTTAAATGAAATTCCTGTAAAAGTTTTTGAAAAATTTCTTGAAGGAATCTTTAGAGAAATCCTTGAAAGAATCTTCGTAGCAGTTCTTTGAATAATTTGAGGGTTGTATCCGGAATGACTTTTTGGTGAAACTTTCGAGGAAATTCTTATAGGAAACTCTGCAAGAATCATTAAAAAGTTTATGGAGCAGTTTCAGAAAAAAATCCTCCGAGGAGTGCTTGAAGAGGTCATCCTTGGAGAAGTTCCTGAAGTAATACTTGAAGGAACTACTGGGGCAGTACACAACAGCAAAATATCTTGGGTGAAATTTTTGGAGCAACCCTAGGAAGAATTCCGGAATAAATCTTTGCAAGAGTTTCCAAAAAAAAAAAAACGATGGAGGAATTTCTGAAGGATTTTTGAAAAATTCTTGAAGCAACTCATAACCGAGCGAAAAATAGTTTGAAGGAATTCCCTATGGAACGAATGATGCTTGGAAGAATTACTGAATCTGTCTCTACTCTTAAGGAATTTTTAAAGAAATTTCTGAAGAAATGCTTGCGAGAAGTGATGGAAGAGTTTCTGATGAAAACGATACTTGATAAAGCGGGTAATGCAATCCTGCTGAAGGAATGTTTGAAGAAATATTTGGAAATCAATAGGGATTTTAAATGTATTCATAAAAACAGAAAAATAAAACAAAAGATCGAAAAATCTCAAAGATTCCGCGACGGACAGATATGTTCTTGAGATGGAGGTGTTGTCGTAGTAATTACTGGAGAACTTTCTTAAGTTATCTTTGGAGGAATTCTTGGAAGAATACTTGCGTTGCGTGGTAACGGAGTAATTCGTAGATTGCATACTGAAAGTTGTCATGTTAAAACTTTAATACATACTTCTATTCTAATTGCTTATGGAATGCTATTTGGGAAGGAACTGCTATCCAATCAGAGGTTGAAGTAAAAAAGACATGAGAACTTCCATTGCCGGCCACGCCCATCTTCCCCGTTACTAGGATAGGAAAGGACGTGATGATATGACGCCTACCTTACAAGAGGTCAGCGACTCACCGACACTCCCATAGGTGTCAAGGAGTTGAATATTTGAAATGGGGTAATTTGGGAATCACTATAAGCGAATGGTACGACAATATTCAGATTATGTGAGTGTATTTGTGTTAATCATGTACATGAGTTGGAGTGAGTGAAATTGTTTTAGTATATTTAAACACTAACGTTGCACTCTTAAAAAATTAGGAATTTACACGTGACGTAAACCATCAACGTACGTAAACATTTCATGACTGAATGGCAAATTTCACTTTAATCTTACATCCATCATGTAAGTTCGAGTTGGTTGCACAAGATGTCAACTAATCTATCTGACCAGATAGGTAGAAACAGTTTTACATCTATCGTTTGTCTCAAAACTCGGTGATATAGCCGAGAGGTAGGTATAGTACGTACCTCTCAATTAGAGGACCAGGGTTCGAATCCAGTTTATTATTTTTTTTTTCATATGTTTTATCTCTCGCTTCGGCTCTAGCGATTGCTAGCTCGATTTCATTTGTGATAGAAGACGTAAATTTGTGTCAAACGGGCCACTCCTTTTATGTGCATCCAAGTGAACTGAAATTTACATAATTTTTTCTAAGAGTGTGGGAGTGACATATAGCTAAGAAATTTTGTCACTCCACTTTTTGCTTCCGGGATGGGGCACAGGCATTTGGACCATGTGTCCTGGCTAACAAGCCTAGGCTTAAGCGCCATTGCTCGCTCTTGGAGGAATTCTTGGAAGAATACTTGAAAAAATCTCAGAAAATTTACATTATTTGAGGCATTATAGATGCATCCCCTGAGGGATGATCGTAAAGTAATCATTGGAAGAATTCTAGCAGAAATCTGTGTAGATTTTTGAAATGAAAACATCCGGATATTGCTGAAGAAATTATTGGAAAAATTTTGTTTGAATTGTAAGAAAAATTCTGGAATAAGTTTTTACTGCCGGGGCCCGTGGCGTAGTTGGTCACACGTTCGCTTCATATGCGGATGGTCATGGGTTTGATTCCCAGCCCCGGCACTTGCAATTTTTCGTCAGTTGCTTTTCCCCCGAGAGCAACTGACACTGACCCTCTTCTGAGCCCCATGGCTCAAACGGACCCGGATACCTGGACATCGGCGAACTGCTACTCATAATGGACCCCCAATCGGACTGGAAAGGAACAGCGGCCATCCATCATCATCCTTGTGCTCATCATTCTACTAGGTATAAAGTAGAAAAAGTGAAAAGCAGCAGAAAGGCAACCAGTTCGATAAAGTAGGCGCTGTACAAAATATGTAAGTGCAGCTGTCGATTGAAATTGCTCACGTAGTGCCCCAGTGGACAATAGAGCTGTAAATTAGGTTAAGTGATTAAGAATAAAAAAAAAAAGTTTTTACTGGAGAAATCTTTCGAGGAGTTCCCTCAAGATTACTCAGAGGATCACCGAAATGAATCGTTGAAGAAACTTTCGCATACTTGGAGAATTGAAGTATCCTAGGCACGATGAAGGCTGGGTATTTTACGTAATTCAGATCCCATTCAGAAGTATTACCCTCTGACCAGCAACTCCTAACCGTATCTCCAAGTGGCACCAGCGACTGAGCTGTGAGAAACCTTAGGGAAGATCGGGTAACCTACTCCGGTGGGAGCTTTAGCCGTTTGCTGACAGTGAAGAAGGGAGGGAGGGATTTCATCAACCTGAGTGTCTGTTCTCCAGCGGGAGCGAGTCATAATAGCACCCTGTTCTCCATATTAGGAGTAACTGATCGACGTTCGAGTGGCAGTCCTCCAGAAAAAAAAACTAATAGTATCTGGTATTTGAGCAAGCCATGAAAACAATTGCAACGGAAAATCAGCAACAGAATAATACGATCCGAGACCAATGACAACAACTTGCCATGAACAAAAAGACTTGCGACTGGATGCGCGGTACGTGGAGCTGCCAATCTCTCAACTTCATTGGGAGCACCCGCATACTCGCCGATCTACTGAAAGACCGCTGGATCAGCATTGTAGTGCGGCAGGAGTTTGTTGGACAAGATCCATGATGCGAACCTTCAGAGATTATCAGCATTCATCATACCATCTACCAGAACTACGACAATATACGTGGGTTGGGAACAGCTTTCAAGTTCAGCATAAGAAACGTGCTCAATCCACTCTCCTGAAGCACTGATGATGAGGACGCATTCGAGCTGCGCCTCAAACGCTGCCCAAGTTGCAATGTCAAGATCATCATAGAAGACCTAAACGTAGGCCAGGAGGAGAAACTCAGATCGACGATTGAACAGTTCAACGCCGACCAGATGACGAATGTTAACGACTTAAGACTCATCTATTTCATCGCCTCCAAAAATAAGGCCATACGTTGCACCTTTTTCCAACACAGCCTCCCTCATCGTTACACTTGGAGATCACCACAGCAGACGGAATCGCAAATCGACGAAGTTCTGATTGATGGATGGCACTTCTCGGACAGCATCGACATCAGGACCAACCGTGGTGCTAAGACCGATTCCGACTTCTAGCGTTGCCACGGTATTCTATCCTCTTACTGGGTTTGGGTGACACCGACCTGAAACGGCGAATGGGTTATTACGTCTCATAGGACCCTAATGAGGCCTGAGAGGACATTTCCGACCTGTACCCAGCTTAGACAATGAACTGGGTGGAAGTAGGTTCAGATGAATACTCCTGCTTAAAGCTGATACGGCTCTGACCTCAGTCCTCTTAAGAGTCTGTGCCAACCTTCAGTGGCCTCCCTGCTTGCCAGTAAGGGATGGCAGATCTAAGGGGGACCCAACAGCAATGAGAGTCCAAAAATCCAAACTCAAAAAATGAACGATAACGGAGCGACAGAGGCAGCGGTGGTGAACCCGTTCACGCGAGGAGGATTGGCGGGATCGCCAATACGAGGGGTTGGTGTTTCCACCGACGAGCAAGTTGCTGGTGGATTAACAGGGTGAGGCGGCGTAGCGCCAGCCGAGGAAGCGCAGCTCACCAAAGCGGGCTACCAAATGTGTTGGTAGTCGTCGAATAACTGAACGAGCTGATCGGCTTCACCAGCGGGCCTGACTAACATAATTAAGGATCTCAAACTAGGCCTGTTTAGCTCCGCTCTGGAATCGCTGACTCTAGGAGAGGTCAAACTAACCTACAACTCGAGCTGCATGACCGAAACCTGCTGCTCCCGGTGGGCAAGAAACACCCGGTAGAGACGGGCGGAAAATCGGAGCGAAAGGAGGGGGCGGCCAGTGCGAGCAACCAGGCTTTCAAGTCGGTTGCGAAGCGTGCAAGAGGCAGGGAAACCAAGCCTCAAGAGGCCATCCGTAAGAAGGAACGGTGGCCAATCGGACCAAGAGTAGGAGCACCCTTGGATTACGATTGGAAAGAAGATGGTAGTGAGAAAAGAGAAGTCAGCCCGCAAACGTGAACGAGCGACGCACTGATCTTCAAAACCGAGACAGACACGTACGCCGAGGTTCTGAGGGTCATGCAAGGCGAAAATTGTCTCTTACCACTCAACTACTATAGCAGTTGTTAAAGGGTGAGTCGATAATTATTGTGCCATTTTCAAACTAACGTAACTTTTTTTCTACTGCACCAAAATCAACCAAATTTTGTACAGTTTCGTCTTATAGTCTCTTGTTTACATATAATGAATTGAGAAGTTATCAGTGAGATTCCGGTAGATATAGAATAAATTTTGTTAACAGTTCTAAAAACGATGTTGTACAATCACGTGCTAAAATCCAAAATCATGGTATCGCGTCTTGGAATATTAAATGATTATACATTATCGGACCATCTTAATGTTCGTCAATAGGTTTCAGGAACGGTTGTCAGTGAAACATAAGCTTGGAGCTGGGTGTAAACCAGGCACGATGCGCATAAACAAACCAGAGAGCTTTAACTATTTGTTTCAAGTGGAGCCTGAACATGTCTACATGGAGGGCGTTAATTGAAAATGGCGGGAATTTCACTAAAACGCATCCTAAATTTGAACCGATACCAAAAAGTTGAAATACATACATATACTAAACTACTGTAAAAATTTGGTTTATTTTCGTTAGTTGTACACAATTTGCAAACAAGTTGAAGGTAGGGTGGCACAATAATTAACGACTCACCCTTTATGCACCCCCAGGTGACCGATAGACCAGTTCTCGTCTATGCTAAATTCGCTATCAAGCACACTAGTGAGATTGAGTCCCGTGGTAATCGGTGGAGACTTCAACGCCTGGGCGATCGACAGGAATAGCCGCTCGACGACAGAATGCGAGAGGCTGGGCTCTACTCGAATCTATGGCTAGACTGAACAAAAAAAACCTACAGTAGGAACGGTGCAGAGTTCATCATTGATGTGTCCTTCCGGGTCTAAACCCTAGCTCAGACTGTAGGGTCGATGATGGGTACATGCACAGTGACCATCTGGCGATTCGATACAGGATGGAATACGGAGAAAGTCTGCCACAGCCGAAGGTCATCGACCGTCATCAGGGATGACTGACTTCGCGCTTCGATAATACAAAACTTGTGGTGCGGCTACTTATGGCGGGGCTGTTCATAAACCACGTGGTCATTTTCTGGGGATTTCGAACACCACCCCCTGGTCTTTTGTTCATAAAAAAATGTATGGACCTAATCAGAATCCTGAGCCGTGCGTGCGACGCCGCAATGCCAAGAAGATCCTACCCAGAAATGAACACAAACCGGTATACTGGTGCGGTGGTGTCCTGAAATCGCAGAACTCCGTGCATTCTACCTAAGGGCTAGGAGTAGTATGCAAAGAGCTTGCACCGATGATGGTAGAAAGAAGCGAAGAGAAGCCCACAGGATGGCGAAACTGATACTGAACAAAAAGAGATTAAAGCGCGTAAGCAGGTGAGCTTCGATACTCTCGACCAGACAACTAACACGACTCCCTGGGATCAAAACGAAGTGCGCGTCTGTAACCCCAGAATGCTCCTCCGTGATGCTGTAGAAGTTCGCGAAATCGTTGTTCCCGCGCCATCCCTTATGACCAAAAGGGCCAAAGCCCCGGTGACGAACGACGACCTCATCGCAATATCGAAGTCAATTAAGTTGAACAAGGTTCCAGGTCCGGATAGTATGCCAACAGTAGCCATTAAGACGGCCATCGAGACTAGCCATAACGAGTTCAAAATGACTGTGCACATGTGCCTTGGTTGAAGCAAATTTGCAGAGAGGTGAAAAAGTCATACCCGGGAAGCCACCTGGCGATCCGTCGGCATACAGACCTATCTGCCTTCTGGACACCGCCGAGAAACTGTTGGAGCGGATCATTCTATCGAGACTGTTGGACAATACCAATAAACCAGTTAACTCTGGTCTCTCGGATAACTAGTTCGGGTTCCGGAAGGGTTGATCGACGGTAGACGCTATTAGGGCTGTTACCAAAACGGCCAAGATAGCGCTCCAAAGGAGCGAAGGGGAATCTGCTATTTCGAAGTCGTCTCGCAGGATTTGAAGAATGTGTTCAACAGCGTCAACTGAACCGCCATCGAGTACGCTATATACCACTCAGGAGTTCCGCCGGATATTCTGTACTTGCGGTTAACTTGAAGAGAATTATCAAACTTCACTTTGGGACAATCCGTTTTACTCAAATTGCTGAAAAGCCACAGGAAGTAAATTCAGTCACTAAAACGAATCTGGGTATTTGAAACGGTTAAAATTTGTTCAAAATTTCACAACAGGAACACACAACTATCTAAGATTTCCGTTCCCGTCCACATAAAACCCCCTCATAACTCACCCATAAAGATGTCGATCAGCCGCGCCGCAATCTTCCGGTGCCGCGGAATGAACAGCGAAAACTGCTCCTGCCGTCCCAGCGACATCGGAATGCGCAAATCCGGCAGAGCAATGCTCCGCACCGGGATGCGTTCCTCGGCCAGCTCCCCGAATCGGTTCTGAATCTCCGGCCCAATGGGGCGATACCGATCCGTCAGGTAGTTATCCGGCACATCGAACACCGACTTGCCCTTGCCCATAAAAATGGGTTCCCGCGGGCGGTCGTACAGCAGCAACAGGTTCTTCTTGTAGTTCATCGCGAAACGGTAGCGCGGCGGTTGGATAAGGATCGTCGAACAAACAGACAGACAGACACACACACGCAATACGAAAGCGGTCACAGTAGCGCGGAACACAAACTGATGGATTCTGATGGGTGGTAAGAAGTTTTTATACGCGATGACGACAAAAAGTGGTAGGGGAAGTGGGTGTAAAATACAATGTTCAGGCGAAAAGACACGCTCGAATAAAATTATATTAAACATTTTATGCAATTCAGTATTATAATTTCTATTTTTTATAACTCATTTCGATATCATAATGGTCATTTTTTCCGAACTGGTGCAGTATGCAACTGAAATGAATTGCATAATGTAAAAAAAAAAATTATGCATAAAATTTTGAATGTTACTCGTGGCATAACTCGTTTTCTTCAGCACTCTTCGTATTTATCCAACTCAGCAAGCCTCGTACGGCTCGTGTTGAAAAAAATCAACTTTTTGCAACTCGTCACATAAATAACTATAGTATTACTCCTCGATATGTTGACATTGCTGCCTTGCATTCTGACATTGCATCTAATTGAAAAAAAAAAAAATGATTTCATGGTATGCAATATATATAGACTGTTTCAGAAATTATAAATACACTAACGATTGGCTGCCATTTCAATTTAAGCATAATATCCAAAAATGTTTCTTTTGGCTCTTATAATAAACATTCTAACGAAGCAAATAATACCAAATTTATTTAAAAAAAAATATTTTTTCCAAACACAATGAAAGTTACTGTTTCGATAAGAAAAATTATTTATCGATTGATTAGAGTAATTTTCAATGGAATATATGATCACGAACCATCGTTACGGGCCTTCTCAATGCAAATAATTGTGTTTCAAATTTCTAAACAAGTTAACAAACGTTAAGCAAACGAATGTCTTAATTACTGCTTACTGTATTCATTTTTTATGGTATGGAAAACTATGCCATCTGAAGGATCGAATAAGCTGAAAAAAACAATTAGTTTTAATTAAATGTGTTCAGAAAAGCTAAGAATCTGTGTGGTGGTTGTTACGTTTCGTAGAAAACCTTAGAAAATAAGAAACTTGATGTCAGAAAAAATGTTGTGCAAATACCTCTATCGATTTTTTCCAGGTCTTGATGGAGGTATTTCTTGGACAACTTGTTGAGACAGTGGTTATGACAAAAAGTTAAATAAAATTAGGTATTTGGTGATAAATAATGTTGAAATAAGAGCGGAACCAGCCTCGGGCTGAAAATCTCTCTAATAAAGATACCTAACCTAACCTAATGTTGAAATAATTAAAAAACAACCTTTTATCACAGAGAACAGACGAACATGCTCGAACAAAATTGCCTGAAAATCTTGTGTAAAGTTAAAAACAAGCTCAGTAGCGGCATCGACGGTGACTTTCCCACCTAAAAACCTGTTTCGACGCCATGATGGCGCTAACTAAAGAAATATTTCACTAGCGCACCTTTAAACTTTCCTACTCAGAGACTGTGCTGTATTTGGTCAAATAAAAAGATGTTTATGATTATTTCACTAATTCAACAACAAAATTTGTGCAACCCATTGACAACTTGTTTCATCTCTTTAAATTAGAAGTGAGTTGAACAACAGTTCGTGTTTAGCTCCTGTGCCGAACAGACGTGTTTTGAGAGCGACCAAGCAAGTCTCGATTGTGTATCGGTAGCGCGAGTGTTTCTTTTCTCTTTATTCGTTTTTTATTTCCAAACGGAGTCCTCGAAACAATAGGACAGACAGAAACTGAAATGGCTGAACTCAAGGTCAATTCCTTGCGAGTGCGTTTCGAAAGTGGTAGTGCGGAACCAGCAGATGCGGACATTTTCGCATTTATGCGTGATAAAATGAAACTGAGGCCTGATGAACTACTATCCATGTACAAAGACAAAATGACGATGTCGGTGATAATTAAGTTCAGAACGGAGGAAGATATGTTGAAGGCGCTGGGTCGTTTGCCAGGAACGATGGATTTCGTGATTGACAAGTATCGGAGCTGCAAGGTGACCTTGTCGGCTGCCAACTCTGTGGTTCGGTATGTTAGGCTGTTCAACTTGCCGCCGGAAATCGAGGACAAGGAGATTTGGGCAGTTATGTCCAAATATGGAAATATTCAGCGCATGGTGCGCGAAACATACGGAGCTGAAACTGGATATCCAATTTGGACTTCAGTTCGAGGCTTGTACGTGGAACTCAAGGAAGGTGAAGAGATACCAGCATCTGTCAGCATCCGGAACATCCGTGCACGGGTGTATTACGAGGGGTTAGTGAACAAATGTTACCAATGTGGCAGTACGGAACATATCAAGGTTGATTGTCCAAAGAGGCGCTCCGTTAACGAAAGGCTGAGAACAGATCAGACCGAATCGTATAGCGGGGCTCTAAAAGCGGTGTGGAGTAAAACAAGAAATGCGGCGGGCCCGAATCAGAAAGACAATGGAGTAGACGGAAAAATGACAAATTTGAACGCGCTGTTTGGAGCTAGTACCAGTTCATCATCAGCTAAAAGCCGGACGTCGAACGACGAAGCTGGCCAAGGGGACACACCGGCGAAGCGAAGCGAAGGTGTGATTCAACGAATGAAACCGAACGAGACACGACACAACGACACGACGGTAGCAGAGACTGCGGAACCGGTTACTCACACGATGGAGGCGGATGGCGTTTCGCACACCGAGGAGGCGCACGGTCTTTGTGTATCACATACAGCCACGACGACCACGGATGATGGTGCTCACCAGCACATGGAGACGGAAGGTTCCCCGTTGAAACGAGCGAGAGATAACGATCGATGCAAAGAGAGCGTGGAGACCGATGATAGCTCACTGTCGGATACGTCGACGGTGGAGAAAGGGAAAGATGCCGAGAGTACGACCGTCAGCGGATGGCAAAAAGTGTCAACACGAGCCCGGAGCAAGCAGCTGAAGCTGAGTCAGAAGGAAAGAAGAAGCAAATCGGTAGCAAGCCAACGGGAGGGTAAATAAGGCAATCGTGAGTATGTATTATACTTGATTTTTTTTGTTGTAGTGAAAGTATCACTTTGTGTAAATATGAATTACGTGTTCAAGGTTGGATCAGTTAATCTCAACAGTTCGTCAAGTGCCATCAACAAAAGTTTGTTGCGAGAATTCGTCATCAATCATGATATTGATATTATTTTTTTGCAGGAAGTTTGCTATGCTAATTTTTCTTTTATTCGTTCTCACTCTCCGTTAATTAATATCGGTGAAAATGGTTCAGGTACCGCCATATTGATTCGTAATTCGTTTGAGTTTAGTCAACCATTGTTGGATCCCAACGGGCGAATATCATCTGTGGTCGTTAATGGAGTAAATTACGTTAATATATATGCGTTTTCGGGAAGTAATAGGAAAAAAGAGAGAGATCAGTTGTTTATCAATGATTTAGCGGTTCATCTTGGTAAAGGGGGAAAAAAGATCGATGTAATTGGTGGCGATTTTAACTGCATTTTAAACAATGGTGACTCCAACAGCTCGGTTAAAAATTTCAGCACAGGCTTGAAACAGCTCATCGAAATGTTTAAATTGAAAGATGTCGCTTTTGAGCTTAAAAAGAACGCTTTTACTTTCATAAGAAACGATAGCTCGTCAAGATTGGATCGTTTTTATACCAGTTCACTCCTTCTACAGAAAGTTGTTGATTTTGTGACTATCCCAGTGGCATTTTCCGATCATTTTGGAATCTTAATGACAATTAGGGGATCTGTTGGAGACGTAGCTCCAATAGGGCGAGGTTATTGGAAGGTTAACAGTTCTCTTGCTAAAGACGATTCTGTTTGCGCTCGTTTGGTTGATGAATATCAAGGATGGAAATTGCGTCATATTTTTACGACTGACAGAAGTAGGTGGTGGAATGAAGTAGCTAAACATAAGATGAGACAGTTCTTCAAACGTGAAAGTTTTTTGTTAAATACCAGAATTTCAAATGAAAAAAGTTATTTTTATGGAAAAATGATCGAATGGACGCAGAGGCAGAGCACTGGTCAACCAACTTTGCTAGATATTAGAATGATCAAATCTCGTTTGATCGAAATAGAACATCAAAGATTGACACATTTAGGAAATAATATAGAGGACGCAAATTTGCTGCAAGGTGAAATGATAAATATATTCCAGGTTGCAGCACAAATCAAACGAATGGAAAATTGCGGTAATTTTAAAATTTGCAGTGGAAATATAATAGTAACTGACCCAATGGAGTTGAGCAGGCTTGCTTTTGAACATTTTTCGTGTACTTTTCAACCGGATGCTCCCAATGTCGAGCAAAATACAAATGATGACCCTTTAAATTATATTACTAGAAGTTTATCAATTGAGGACAGAGAAGAAGTAACAAAACGAATAACTGAAGAAGAGTTGAGGTCCGTATTACAGCGTTGCTCCAAAAAGAAGTCACCGGGACCTGACGGGCTTACTTACGAAGTTTATCTAAAAAATTTTGATTGCTACAAAGATGATTTAGTTCAGGTTTTCAATTCTTATTTAGATGGTTCGATAATTCCTCCGAAAAACTTCTCGGATGGAATTATTACACTAATTCCAAAGAAAAATTGTAGTAGATCAAATTTCGATGATTATCGTCCAATAAGCTTACTAAACTGTGACTATAAGCTTTTTATGAAACTTCTTGCTGAACGTACAATGAAATTTCTCGATAAGTTGCTTGGTCCAGGGCAAACAGCTTGCATTCCAAACATGTCATGTGGAAATAATTTGAAAAATCTCAGGAGATTAATTACAAAATCGTGTGAATCGAAAAAATTTAAAGGCTGTATTGTCAGTTTGGACCTGAATAAAGCATTCGACAGAGTAAACCATGATTATTTGTGGAAGGTAATGCAGAAGTTCAACTTCCCTGATACTTTTATCGACTGTCTGAAACGTATTTACGCGAATGCATCATCTCGAATCCTGATTAATGGATTTCTTTCTAGAGAAATCAAAATTAATTGTTCTGTTCGACAAGGATGCCCAATGAGCATGGTGCTCTTTGTCTTGTATATAGAGCCCCTGATAAGGAAAATAGCTGATAGCATTCCAGGTGTGCTTGTGCATGACAAGTTCATAAATGTGTTTGCTTATGCTGATGATCTAGTGGTTTTTGTAAAAAATGATATTGAATTCGATAACTTACTTTACATTCTTGATTCGTACGGACTAGTGGCTCAGATTCGATTGAATTACCTCAAGTCAAATTTTTTACGCCTGAACAATGCAAGTATAGGTCCACAGCGCATCCAAGAAGCTGATTCTTTGAAGATTTTGGGAGTAGTTTTTCAGAAAACTTGGAGCTCAATGGTAAATGCCAATTACGGAAGATTGATAGCTAATGTGAAAGGCGTTTTAAAAATTCATAATGTCCGACAGCTAAACATAATAGAAAGAAGTATAGTTTTAAACGTGTTCGTATTATCTAAATTGTGGTATGTAGCCCAGATAATCCCGCCATCTAATCAACATCTTGCACAAATTAAGTCAGCATGCGGAAAATTCATTTGGACCAGTTTTATTTTCAAACTCAGTAGAAACCAGCTTTACATGGACTATCGCAAAGGTGGTCTTCGTCTAGTAGACCCTGAAGCAAAATGCAAAGCGTTGTTCTTGAAAAATATTTTCTACAACTTTGATGGGAATGGTCAAAATATGGAAGAATCTTATTTACAGAACGAGAACATTAGCGGGAAGCTAACAAGAAATGCTAGAGAGTGGTTGCGCGAAGGGATAATAATCAAAAATAACTATAACTTACAGACAACTCATCTCATGTATGAATACTTCATCGATAAAAATAAGCAGATTCCATTAGTCGAAACAAGATTCCAACTTGATTGGCAAAACATTTGGGATAATATTAGTTCCAGCTTTTTATCGCTTAATGATCGGGCCAAATTATTTGTTTTCGTGAATGATCTTGTGCCAAATAAAGAGAAACTTAAAGCATACAACATAGGTCATATTAACGTCACAACATGTGAAAAGTGCGGTCTTTCCGATACCAATGAACATCGCATAAAACAGTGCCCCAAAGCCAAAATGATCTGGGACTGGTGTACGAATGTAATAAGAAACAATATGAAGGTAAACGTGAATGACATAGAAGATATTCTCCAGTTTAGTATTCCGTTATCATCCAAACAGCGTAAAGCTGCATTATGGTTGACAGCAAAAGCGATTGCATTTAATTTGAGGGTTCATGAACCATCGTTGTTTATTTTCAAAAAAGAAATACGAGAGATGAGGTGGAACAAAAGGAATGTGTTTAACGCGGAATTTGGAAACTTTTTAAATATTTGTTGATGGCAACTGATGAGACAAGTAGGACTAAGATGGGTATAGATTTAGGTTAGTCGATTAAAATTGTAACACGAACTTTATTTTAATTAAATAAATAATTTAAAAAAAAAAAAAAAAAAAAAAAAAAAAAAAAAAAAAAAAAAAAAAAAAAAAAAAAAAAAAAAACAACAATACAATTATTATTTTCCAAGTGAATCCAACACATTCTCTCGGTGGAACTATATTGGGGTGCACACTTGGCAACACTAGCGCCGAAAGGTAAAACAACGGCAAATTTGTACCTCTTTTCGAAATGCGACAGCGTCGCGTAATGGCCACATTGCCAGTTATTTCAAAACAACCGTTGCAACTCTTTACACAATTGCACTTGATGAGCTTGGACGTCTGTTCTCTGTGCTTTTATCTTTATTCTTCAATCACTTAACCTAATTTACAGCTCTTTTGTCCCCAAGAGCACAGCGTGAGCGATTCCAAATGGAAGCAGTACTTACACCACAGAGAAACACATTGTATAGCGCCTAATTCTACTATATCAGACTTGTTGCCGTTACGCTGCTTTTACTTCCTACCCTATCATGGTAGAATGATGAGCACAAGGATGTTGATGTGTGGCTGTCGGTTGTTCCTTTTTCCAGTCCGATTGGGGGTCCATTATTAGTTGCCGGTTCACCGATGTCCAAGTATCCGAGTTCGCTTGAGCCATGGGGCTCAGAAGAGGGTCAGTGTCAGCTGCTCTCAGGGGGAAAGAGCAACTGACGAAAGTACCGGGGCTGGGATCAAACCCATGATCATCTGCTTATTAAGCAAACGTGTGACCAATTGCGCCACAGGTTCCGGTAAAAAAACACCTTTGTGCAAATACAAATTTGGAGAATTAAGTTAATTGTTAGAGAACTGGACTGTTCTTCAAAATGTCATGATAATTGAAAGGAAATACAAAAAAGTGGGTCACAATACAGAATCTGAAAGAAGTTGGTAGAAGTTATCAGAACAGTTTATTTTATTAAAAAAAAAGACGCGGACACCGTCTTCAGCCAAAGGCTGCACAGACTGAATGAAACTCAACACTAGACAAAGGACACACAGAGCATGCACCAGTGGATAGGGAGAAGAAAATATTCTCACGAAAAGTTTCATCGCCTGGAGCGAGAATCGAACCCTCACCCCACAGCATGGTGCGATTAGAAGCTTGGTGACTCTAACCGCACGGCTACGAGGCTCTACTAATGCCTTGCCCACCGTATCCTTCCGGCTTGGACCACCTTCTGGATGCTGAGATCTTCGTCTCCGGCATACCACCGAAGATCGTCTTTGGCACGTTTCGCTCGAAAACTCTGAGTACTTACAGGTTCTTTTCGAGTAATCTCTGTATTCTTCCTGCTGAAGTGCAAGAGGGGCGGAAAGAGCTCGAAGTGGAGACGGCGAAGCGGGAAATGGAGAAGGAGAATATTTTGCACCGGAAACGTCTGGAGATAAGGCAGGAGCTGTTCGAGATGCCGTTGCTCACGCACTTGGGTGAGTATCGAGACAATGAAGAATTACATAGCTGCCTATGATGTAGCGCGCAAACTACGGCTGACCAACACGTGATGCATATAACAACTGAGAGTAAACGGGGAAAGATGTCCTCATTCTGCTTTCGTTGGCTAAAACCACAACTATATTAAGTTATATCATGATATGGTATTCTACATAGTTGTTCATTAGGGTATCAACTACTATTCTTTCAATTCTGAGCCAAATCTAACTCACCAAACCGATGAGCTGTATGAGAGACTGGAGGTCATTCTATTTCCCATATATTTGGACTGAACATCCCATACTAACCTTCAACTCATTTGCGCCAGCTCAGTTTTAAACCGCTTGAGCTGAATCTTTCACAGATTATTCTTCTCATCCAAAGGTACGATTCTAGAGGGTGCCCCGTGGAATTTTTCGACATTTTTGTATTTGGGCCAGTCTAGTGGAGATCTTGACATGGCTACAGGAGGAGTGCCTGAAAGGAGAGACCCTGGACTCGGTGAGGAGCAGACTACTTCTGCCGAAATCCATTCCAAAGATTGTGGAGACACTGCGCATGCTGTACGGCAGGCCAGAGTGACCACCAAAAGCGGATCGTCTGGCGAGTTTCATCAGCTTCGGAGTGGTAGTTCAGCAGCTCAACGATCACCTAGAAGGGAACGGGCTAACGACGCACTTGATCAACCCAATGCTGATCCAGGAGCTGACGGAGAAGCTACCGGCTGGCACCCAGCTGGTATGGGTACGATATCGCAGGAAGAGCAAAGCGGTGACGCTGCGGACGTTATCCAACCTCCTGTCAAGGATCGTGAAGGACACTAGCGAAGTTGCTGCGTACGGAGAAAGAACCCCCGTTCCGGAGAATCCGGATCGAAGAGAGTAGGAGTTTGAGTCAGCCTAAGAGGGAGACGAAGCCCTGTCGGATTTGTGGCAGAGTGGATCACCGGATCCGGAACTGCGAGAAGTTTCGGAAGCTCCAGCTTGGAGAGTGATGGGAAGCGATACGCAGATGGAAACTATGTCAACTGTGCCTGAATGAGCACGGTACCGCCGGCTGCAAGCTAAGCTTCCGCTGCAACATCGAAGGTTCCGAGGAGCGTCACAACCCGCTGCTTCATTTTGTCAGGCCAGCCGCAGGACTGAACTGCAACGTTCACGCTGCGCAGCCAAAGCCAACCGTAATTTTCAAGATGATGACAGTCATAGAGAAGACGGTAAGGTAGAGAGAAGAGGGTTAGGGTAGAGAGTAGGGTAAAGAAATGAGATAAGATTAGATGAGAAGAGATTTTCTCGAGATACTTGCTCTCCGAAATTTCTTCAGCCATTCCTCTCGAGAATCTTTTCAGTATTCCTGCTGGGATTCGTCCAGATGTTCCATCCGGAACTCATGCAGGGATTGCTCCTGAAATCTCTTCAGGGATCTTTACAGAGATTGCTTTAGAAAATCCTAAAAGGATTGTTTCAGGTATTCTTTTCGGCATCCCTGCTGTCTGTCTGTTCTTAAGGGATTCATGCCGAAAAGGAATATGAAAGCATTTAGATTTCTGCCGCGATTTCTTCAGGCAATCCTGGATATTTTAGGTATTCGTGAATGAATTTCTAATGGGATTCCTTCAAAAAATCTTCCCGAGTTTATTTTTAGGAATTTCTTTAATAATTTCTTCCGGGACTTTTACGATTCTTTCAGTTCCCAGTTTGGTATCGTATTAACGTGCCTTGCAATGGAGTGATCCATTAAGTTTCGACACGGGGCATGTTTTAAACTCATTAGAGTCGCCCGGGGGACGATTCTTTCAGGGATTCCTGTTCAGCTTCCAGCCAAAATTCCTGCCATGGTTCCTGCTAAAGATTCCATCAGGTGTTCTCTACGGGATCCCTTCAGGATTAACTTCAGGAGTTTCTGGCAGCAATGCTTAAAAAAACTTGAAAGAATTATTTCAGGAATTCTAGCCGGCATTCCTTCAGTGATTCCTGCTGGGATTACTTCACAAATTTCTCCTGGTATTCTTTTTTTTTTTTGATTTTTCTGTTTCTAAGGATCTCTCTTGCGACTCCTCCTGGGATTTCACCGCAAATTTCTCCCGGAATTTCTTCTGTGATTTTTTGCGAAATTCCTGCAGAGTTTCCAGCCGAGATTTTTTTCAGATCTTCCAGACATTTCTCACAAAATGTTTGTAGGGAATCCTTCCACAGGAAATATAAAATACGCGATTTCTCCAAGAAAGTCCTCGCGGTTCTCCACAAATTCGTTCCAGGGCTCCATCAGGAGTTTTATGTGGACCCAGGGAGTTCTTGGTGATTATCTGAGGTTCTTCAAGGTTTTGTTTTTGAGATTTCTTAAGAGATTCCGTTTGTGATTCCTTCAAGAGCTCTTGCCAGGATTCCTCCAGAAGTTTTTTTTTACTTCCAGAAGATATGGCCGGGAGATCTAGCTAATTTACCCGGGATTTCTTTCGGGTTTTCTCCAGAAGATGTTCTCTGGGATTGCTTCAGAAATTCGTTCCGAGATTCCTTCAGTGTTCTCAGGAATTCCTTCCAGGAATACTATGCGAAGTTCCTCCCGGAGTTCCTTCTGGGATTTCTTCAGGAATTCTTTATAAGATCCTTCCAGGAATCCTACAAGAACTTCTTTCAGTATTGCTCCAAAAACTTCTTTGGGATTTTTCCTAGAGCTCCTTCCGAGGTTCTTTCAGTAAATGCTTCAAGACTTCCTTGAAGAATTCCTCCAAGAGTTCGTTTCCTCATTTAGTTCCTTCTAGGATAACATTTACCCGAAAATTTATACGAGGAATCAAAAAACTTCTAAAGAGTACTTCCAGATGGAACATTTTAACATTTTTTAATAATCGCCAATCTGTGAAAAAGTCATCTGTAGAATCCCAGTAAGAACTCCTGGAAAAATCCTCGATCAATTCCTGAAGAACGCATGAAAGGCATTGCTGAAGGAATCCCGGAAGAAGTTTCTGATACAATCCTGGCAGAAATCCCGGTCTAAATTTCTGGGGTCATACCTGAAAGCAGTATATGCTCTGGTGAAATTTAAACAAAAAATTCTGGAGTAATTTTGGAAGGAACTATGAGAGAAGCCCTCCGGGGTCTCCAGTTAGCCTAGTGGTTAAGGCTATGGATCGCCAATCCGGAGACGGTGGGTTCGATTCCCGTTCCGGTCGGGTAATTTTCTCGACTCCCTGGGCATAGTGCCTCTTACTTACCTTACCGGCCAGGCTAAGGCCGGGGGGGCTCTGCTGTACATAGTAGCCGTCTCCATTCCACTTGGTCCATGGCTGTTTGTCTCCAGTTCCGCACTCTGCGTAGGGTCCGCAGATCGTCCTCCACTTGGTCGACCCACCTAGCTCGCTGCGCATCACGTCTTCTTGTACCGGTCGGATGACTCTCGAGAACCATTTTAGTCGGGTTGCTATCCGACATCCTGATGCCGTGACCCACCCACCGTAGCCTCCCGCTTTTCGCGGTATGGACGATGGTTGGTTCTCTCAGCAGCTGATGCAGCTCGTGGTTCATTCGCCTTCTCCATGTCCCGTCTTCCATCTGCAATCCGCCGTAGATGGTACGCAACACTTTCCGTTTGAAAACTCCAAGGGCGCGTTGGTCCTCTGCACGTAGGGTACATGTTTCGTGCCCATAGGACTACCGGTCTAATCAGCGTTTTGTAAATAGTTAACTTCGTTTTCCAGCGAACTATATTCGATCGTAGAGTCCAAAGTCAAGTCCAAAGTAAGCACGATTTCCTGCCACAATACGCCTCTGAATTTCTCTGCTGGTATCGTTGTCGGTGGTCACCAGTGAGCCCAAGTACACGAATTCTTCAACCACCTCGATTTCATCACCGTCGATATAATTTCGGGGTGGCGGGCGTGGAGATTCCTCCCTGGAGCCCTTTGCCATCATGTACTTTGTCTTCGACACATTACAACAGATTTACGAGAAATAATATCAATATCATCAGCGAAACTAAGCAGCTGAACGAACTTCGTGAAAATCGTCCCACATTACGGCCTCTAAAGCAATGTTGAACAGCAAGCACGAAAGACCAACACCTTTCCGTAACCCTCTGCGAGATTCGAAGGGACTCGAGAGTGTCCCTGATACTCGAACTACGCACATTACTCGATGCATATCTGCCATAGCTGTTCTCGATCGATTGTATCATACGCCGATTTGAAATCGATGAACAAGTGATGTGTGGGCACATTGTATTCGCGACATTTTTGCAACACCTTGCGGATGGCGAACATCTGGTCCGTCGTTGCGCGTTCACCCATAAATCCAGCCTGATATTGCCCCACGAACTCTCTTGCAATCGGTGATAGACGGCGGCATAAAATTTGAGAGAGTATCTTGTAGGCAGCGCTCAGTAGTGTGATCGCGCGGTAGTTCCCGCAATCCAACTTGTCGCCCTTTCTGTAGATGGGACACACGATACCTTCCATTCATTCCTCCGGTGATGCTTCCTCCTCCCAAATCTTGGTAATGACCCAGTGTAGTGCTCTCACCAGTGCTTCTCCACCGTATTTTAGAAGCTCGCTTGGTAGTTGATTGCGGCTTTGTTGTTTTTAAACCGGCCAACCTCCTCTTCAATCTCTTGGAGGTCAGGGGTCGGAAGTCTTTCGTCCTGTGCACATACTCCTAGATCTGTTACCACGCCACCTTCGGTACTTGCAACGTCGCCATTGAGGTGCTCATCGTAATGCTGCCGCCACCTCTCGACCACCGCACGCTCGCTCGTGAGCATATTCCCGAGGTTATCTCGGCACTTGTCGGCTTGTGGCACAAAGCCTCTGCGAGAGCGGTTTAGCTTCTCATAGAACTTTCGTGTGTCCCTAGCGCGATACAGCTCTTCCATCGCTTCACGATCTCGTTCTTCCTGCTGGCGCTTCTTCATCCGGAAGACTGAGTTCTGCCAATTTCGCGTCTGTCTATAACGTGTCTCATTCGCTCTCGTACGGTGTTGCAGCATTCTCGCCCATGCTGCGTTCTTCTCGTTTTTCATCTGTTTACATTCGCCGTCGTACCAGTCGTTTCTATGATTCGGCGTCGCGAAGCCTAGTGCTGCAGCCTAAGTATCACCTATGGCGAATCGGATGTACCTCCAGCCATCTTTAAGTGTAGCTGCGCCTTGGATCGAATAGGTTAGTGAATCTCAAAAGGAATACTTAAAGGTAACTCAGAAGAAAGTTATGGTGGAGTTGAAAACGAAATTCATAGAGAATTCGAAGAAATTCATGGTGGAATCTAAGAAGAAAACCCTAAAGAAACTCCTTTAGGGACCTTGGAGCTAAGTCCTTGAAAACTTTTAGAAGAAAATCCTGGAGAAATCTTAGAAGGAACTCTCGATGGGACTCCAGATTTTTCTGTTACTATACGTCGACGGCATGGTTATTGAGAGCACCAACGAAGCAGAGATCAACAGGATTGAACAAGAGTCAAAGAAGAAGAAGATCAAGTTGTTGTCGCTTGAAGCGGTAATGCAGTTCTAGAAAATTCGTAGATGAGAACGGATATTTTGCACTGCAACAGCAAATGTTCATCAGGAAGATCATCTACAGGTTTGCCCTTAGCCAATGTAAAGAGGTCGAAGGTTCGTCTGGATTTCAGTTACTACAATAATCGTGTGGGAAGCAAGAAGTTACCGATTTATCAAGATCAAATCTCCTTCGGAAGGAATTAGATGAACGCGTATCTGTTGTGTGCAATGTGCATGTATGTCACGGCGGGAAAGGAATCGACGGGTCAGTCCTCGGCCAACCAATTACATTAGTGTGACCGAAGCACCCTGCAAAATGTCAATCTTTCGATTTTTGCTTAGGCTAACCAAGCCAAGTGGAAATTACAACGTTAAAAGCTTTGACAAACCATGTGCATTAGTTGAATAGAGTTCAGTTCTGTGCATTCAGGGGGCAGGGGACGGAGATGGTCAAGTGGTTCCGTAGTTTGGAGGAAAGAAGCACCCGTCTAGCGAATTGGGAGTCGTGGGTTCGATTCCCACCGGGGCACGTGGATTCCTCTTCGCAATTTAAATATCAATTTGTTCACTTGCTCCTGTTAAATACGTGCATGGATGTCAAGAAACTTTACGTTGTGATTTCCACTAGGCTTAGTTAGCCCAATCAAGAATCGAGAAATTGACATGGTAGGAATGTTTGTCTTTGAAAAGATACTCTTCAAAACACCAAAGAAATCTGTGAGCTAATGCAAATGTTCACTCCACGAGTAGCATTTTACCGCACTCACCCCCTTCACTGTGAGTGCGTAACGCGTGATCCCGTGTGTGTTAACCGAGGGCATGTCCGTTATCGCAAGTTCATGTCGTCCATCATGCTTCGGGAGAAGAAGAGGTCGTTCGCTGGCTGGCTGACTAGCTGGCTTTATCCAGTGACGAAACCACAAATTGTGATAATGACCTTTTTTCGCGCCTCGTGGTTCCCGCGCTGGCTTTGTGTACTAGTATAGCAGAGAGTAGGAGTAGCTCGTCGACGACGGTGGTTGTTTCAAGTGCGAGTGCGTAATTATGCTGCTGTTTTCGGATGGCATTGCGATGGTAGACAGTGGAATCCATAGTGTTTGGTGCTGATGCTGTTGTTGCTGCTACTACCGCCGTAAAGCGATGCGGAAACGTTGCGGAAAACCGCAGGATGAACTTTACGTCTGAGTTAGTTTGGTGAAATGTGAGACAATTGGGCTTTTGATTTAGGAAGTGCGGCTGAATGAGCAATCCATTATGGCTGAAATTCTGGAAATTAAGCGTCTCATTGCTTCAGATTGAACCATGCTGTGGGAAGTGTGTACCTTAACACTTAACCTCTTTGCTTACTACACAGCATCATTAAGGATATCTACTATGGACGGTGTACGGAACTACGAAAGGTTTCCAGGTGAACTTCCAAGCTCGCTCAATTCCCCCTGCTGATTTGAAGAGATGAGACGTTTTTCCATGTCTAACAGTTTTCCTTCTTTTTAGGTGTGAAGATTTTCCCAAGTACTCCCAAGGACGGTGAAAGTTTGTTTGATTCGCATTGGAGATTTTGTAGCGCTATGTTTTGTTTTATGCGGATCCGTGATCGTGTGGCTAGTGTCACCAAGCTTTTAGTCGCATCGTGCTGAGGACCGCGGGTTCGATTCCCGCCACAGCTGTAAGGAAAAGTTTGCAGCAGTGCCACTGCGCGTGGCATGCTAGTCTGTTGAACGGTCACAGAACATAGTCTAGGGTACTCAAAAAGCCCCAAAGCTGGAAAATTCGTGGTACATGAGTTGAGTTGGGTAATCTAGGTGATCCAAACTACTCTGGAATTCATTTTCTTAAAATCTACAACATCTACCATCATTTGTGTTCACTCTGTTAAAGAAATTTAGTCACGTTGATGTCCATTAGACCTCGCAATACTATGAGCAGTTCGATAGTGTGGTAATTGGATATTCTGTGAAATACAAATGGCCTCCTCCAATACACTTTGAGTTTGGGTTACGATATCTTCATACTGTATCATGCTTTAATTTAGAAAAAATATACTATACTGCTCTATACTGCTGATGGAGTAGCAGTACATAACTATAATGCTTCTGGTACATTAATGGGATATTCCAGGTTTTCCAAACTATTCTGGAAATAGAAACTTCAATATCTTCAGACTTTACTCGTGTTTCTCTTCACTCTATCGGCATAATTCTTTCACAGTTGTGTCTGTTGCACCTCAACATATTACGAGTGTTGCTATTTGGGTATCCTTACTTGATACTTGGTACTTGATGGGCTACAACTCGTAGCGGTGAATCTACGCCGAATGAAGTATCCGCCTCCACTGGCCTCGGTCCTGGGCCAATTGCTTCCAGTCGCCCTGAAAGTTTGGAGTCCTTAGGCCCTCTTCAACTGCCAAAAGCCAACGTGTGCGCGGCCTTCCACGAAGCCGACGACCCCTTCCTGGTTCTCTGCTGAATATAATTTTAGCTTGTCGTTCCTCCGGCATACGAGATACGTGTCCAGCCCACCGCAGCCTGCCGTGTTGTATGCGCTTCACTGTATCCATCTCTTTATATACCTGGTACAATTTGTAGTTCATGCGACGCCGCCAGATGCCGTCCTCCAGTTTACCGCCGAGTATTGTTCGCAGCACTTTACGTTCGAAGACTCCAAAAGTTCTCCGATCAACTTCTTTCAACGTCCACGTTTCATGACCATATAAAGCGACCGGGAGAATCAGAGACTTGTACAACGCGAGTTTTGTCTTCGTTTACAGCCTGCGGGACCTCAGCTGGTTTCGCAGACCGAAAAAGGCCCGATTTGCAGCCGCAATCCGTCTTTTCACCTCGCGGGTAACATCATTATCGCACGTCACTAGAGTACCAAGATAAACCAATTCATTCACAACTTCAAACTTTTCCCCACCTAGCACCACTTCGTCACCACTACCACGGCCGGACCGACATTGAACACCAGCAATCATGTACTAAATCTTTGTGGTGTTAATCGTAAGTCCAATCCTCGCAGTCTCCCTCTTAAAAGGTACGAACGCCTCTTCCACGGCCCGACGGTCGATTCCGATGATGTCGATATCGTCCGCGAAGCCCAGGAGCATATGCGACTTCGTGACAATGGTTCCGCTCCTGTGCACACCAGCTCTCCTTATCCACCTTATCGCTCCTTCCAGTGCTATGTTGAACAGTAAGTTCGAAAGAACATCGCCCTGCTTCAGTCCGTCAAAGGCTACGAACGATGACGAAATTTCCTCCGCAATCCGTACACTTGATTTCGATCCGTCAAGCGTCGCACGAATCAGTCTAATCAGCTTCGTCGGAAATCCATGTTCGATCATAATCTGCCATAACTCGTTTCTCTTCACTGAATCGTACGCCGCCTTGAAATCAATAAACAGATGATGGGTCTGCAAGATGTACTCCCGAAATTTATCGAGAATCTGCCGCAGGGTGAACATCTGGTCCGTTGTTGATCGGCCCTCACGAAATCCTGCCTGATATTCGCCGACGAAGGACTCCTCAATCGGCCTCAGCCTGTGGAACAGAACTCCGGACAAAATTTTGTACGCCGAATTGAGGAGTGTTATTTCTCTGTAATTTGCGCACTCCAGTCGATGCCCTTTCTTGAAAAAAAGGCAAATGAGACCATCCAGCCAACAAGCAGGCAGTTCTTCCTCCTCCCATATCTTCAATACGGTGTAAGAGTTGATACAGCTGCTCACTACCGTGCTTGAGAAGCTCGGCCGGGAGTTCGTCCTTTCCAGTAGCCTTGTTGTTCTTCAGTCCCCTAATGGCTGTCTTGACCTCGTATAGCGTTGGAGGTTCCACAACTTGTCCGTCGTCGTCGATTCGAATTCTGTCCGTTGCTCTTCCACTCCCACCGTTCAACAATACCTCGAAGTGCTCTCTCCACCTGGCAGCCACCATTGTCTTGTCTGTCAACAAGTTTTCTTTACGGTCGTTGCACATGACAGGAGAAGGCGCTGTTTTTCTCCGCACGCCATTGACAGTTTCGTAAAATCTCCGCATATCATTCTGTTCCATACTCTCTTGCGCATTAGCAATCACATTTTCCTCGTGCTCTTTTTTCTTTTAGCGGTGGATTCGTTTTTCGGCTACTCTTGGTTCCCTATATCGCTCCCTGCTCTGCCGGGTCCCCGATATCAACATCCGGCTTCTGGCAACATTATTCTCGTCCGTTACCCTCTGGCACTCCTCGTCGAACCACCCGTTTCTAGGTCGTCTTTGAGCAGTACCTATCACCTCCCGTGCTGCTGTACTCATCGCTCCGTGGATAGACTCCCACAGAGTATTGAGATTATCGCTCTCGTTGATATCACTTATCCGCGTGTCCAGCATCGGGTGGAAGTCAGCTACCGTACCGTCTGCTGAAAACCGCTAGATGTTGAAACGCATCGACCGCCGGTTCCTAGAGTCCGACACGGTTGATAACCGAGCTCGAATCTTACTAACTACAATATGGTGATCTGAGTCGATGTTGGGACCTCGAAAAGTTCTAACATCAATTACATCCGAGAAATGTCGGCCATCTACCAGCACATGGTCGATTTGGTTGCAAGTCTCGCCGTTTGGGTGTCTCCAGGTATTTGGGTATCCACTGGCATACAAATGGACCCCAATGTATTTTGAAGTATGTGTTGCAATATCTGGATATTTTTATTGTAGCGAATGTTTGCGGAATATAATATACGCTACTCTTAGAGCCTCACAGTGCAATTCTGATAACTGATCAGAAATCCAGAAGGAATTCTAGGTGGTTTTTGTTGAAAAATCTCTAGATGTATTCCTAGAGGGATTAAGACATCTCTGGCAACATTCCTAGAGGGATTCTTGGAGGAATTTTTGACAGAAAAATTGCAGCAGGTCTATGAGAAATTCTTATTACCGTTCCAGTAGGAACTTTTGAAAGAATTTCTGGTCGAATATTTGAAGGAATTCTTAACAGAAGTCCATGAGTACTATCTTTAGAATATCTTGGAAAAATTCCTGGAGGAATATTTGGAGCAATTTTTAGAGGAATTCTTAACAGAACTCTAAGAGTAATTCCTGGGTAAATTCTCAGAGGAATCCCTGGAGTATTTTTTGAGGAATTCCTGGAGGACTTCCTGATGAAATTTCCAGAGTAATTACTGGGGGAATTTCTGGAGGAATACTTTATAGAATTCCAAAAACATTTTTTAAGGGATTCCTGGAAAGATTTCTGAAGAAATTCCTGGAATGATTTCAGGAGAAATTTTTGGCGTAACTCCTTAAGAAATTATGGGAGGAATATCTGATGAAATCACTGAAGGAATTCTCGATGAACTATCAGAATAATCCCAGGAGTTTCTATCTTGGGAAATTCCTAATGGTTTTCTGAAGGATCGTAGAGGTATTCAAGGATAAATTATTGAAAATCCTTGAAAATCCGTGGGGGAATTCCTGGAAGAATTCTTCTTGCAAAAGAAGTTTCCTAAAGAATTCCTTAAGTATTTTGTGTAGGATTTCTTTGATACTTTTCTTGAAGAATTCCTGGAGGAATTTCTGGAGAAATGTCTGAAACAAAACTCTGGAGAAATTCCTGCAGGGATTTTTGGAGAAACTCCTAGAGAAATTCTTGGAGGAATTCCTGAAGAAATTCTTGGAGGAAGGCTTGGAGAGTTTCTTGACAGAAGTCTTGAAGGAATTCCTGGAGAAATTCTTGAAGAAACACCTTGTCTGAAACAAAACTCTGGAGAAATTCCTGCAGGGATTTTTGGAGAAACTCCTAGAGAAATTCTTGGAGGAATTCCTGAAGAAATTCTTGGAGGAAGGCTTGGAGAGTTTCTTGACAGAAGTCTTGGAGGAATTCCTGGAGAAATTCTTGAAGAAACACCTAGAGGGATCCTGTGTGGAATTCTTGGCAGAAGTTTTAGAGAAAAATCTAGAGAAATTCTTGGAGGAATTCCTGGTGGAATTTTTGAAGTAATACTTAGAGAAATTCCTGAAGGAATTCTTGGAGGAATTTATTAGCGTTCTAGTAGGAACTCTTGAAAGAATTTCTGAACGGATACTTGATGGAATTCTGAACAGAAGTCTATGAGTAATATCTCTAGTAAATCTTGGACAAAGTCCAGGAGGAATATTTGGAGCAATTTTTGGAGGAATTCTTGAAGAAGTTCCTGGTGGGATTTTTAGAAGAATTCCTAACAGAACTTTAAGAGTAATTCCTGGGTAAATTCTCGGAGGAATCCCTGGAGTTGTCCCAGGAGTTTTTTTGAGGAATTCCTGGAGGACTTCCTGATGAAATTTCCAGAGTAATTACTGGGGGAATTTCTGGAGGAATACTTTATAGAATTCCAAAAACATTTTTTAAGGGATTCCTGGAAAGATTTCTGAAGGAATTCCTGGAATAATTTCAGGAGATATTTTTGGCGTAACTGCTTAGGAAATTTTTGGAGGAATATCTGAGGAAATCTCTGAAGAAATTCTCGGTGAATTATCAGAGCAATCCCAGGAGTTTCTATCTTGAGAAATTTCTAATGGTTTTGTGAAGGATTGTGAAGGTATTCAAGGAGGACTTCTTGAAAAAAAAATCCTTGTAAATCCGTGGAGGAATTGCAGAAGAAGTTTCCGGAAGAATTCATGAAGTTATTTGTGTAGGATTTCTTTGAAACTTTTCTTGAAGAATTCCTGGAGAAATGTCTGAAA
Organism: Aedes albopictus; assembly: GCF_035046485.1. NCBI lineage: Eukaryota > Metazoa > Arthropoda > Insecta > Diptera > Culicidae > Aedes > Aedes albopictus. Next base: position 253,328,551 of record NC_085136.1, read on the forward strand.
CAAAACTCTGGAGAAATTCCTTTTGAGATTTTTGGAGAAATTTCTAGAGAAATTCTTGGAGAAATTAGGGGGGAGGGGGAATGCTTGGAGAGTTTCTTGACAGAAGTCTTGGAAGAATTCCTGGAGAAATGGTTGAAGAAACACCCAGGGGGATCCTTTGAGGAATTCTTGGCAGAAGTTTTAGAGGAAAATCTAGAGAAAATCTTGGAGGAATTCTTGAAGTAATACTGAAAATTTCTGGAGGGATTCCTGCAGGAATTTTCGGCAGAATTCCTTGAGAAATAGCTGGAGGGATTCTGTGAAAAATTCTTGGTGAAAGCCTTGGCGGAATTCCTGAAGGATTTTCTAAGAACTTATGGCGGAATTCTTGAAGAAATTCCTGAAGATATTCGTGGAGTTATTCCTGGAGCAATTCGTGGAGGAATTCTTGGAAGAATTTCTGGACGAATGCTTGGAGGAATTCTTGGAAGAATTTCTGGAGGAATTCCAGGAAGGATTCCTGTAGGCATTTCTGGAGTAATTTCTGGAGGATTTCCTGTAAAATTTTCATAAAAAAAAATCCGAAAAAAACCAGAGGAATTATCGGAGCAATCCCGAGATAAGTTCTTGAAGTAATTCCCAGATTAATCCTCTGTGTAATTCCTAATTTTTGGGGATTTCCTAGAAAAGTTTATAAAGGAATTCCGGGTACTTTTGAAGAATTTTCGGAGGAATTTTCGGAGTAATGCCAGGAATACTTTCTGGCAAATGTGCCAGGATTCCGGTGGATCCAGGAAAAAATCATGAAGAAATTTTTGGAGGAATCCTCGGAGAAATTCCTGGAGGGGATCTTGGAGTAAACGCTTGGCAGAAGTGTTTGAGGAGTTTCTGAAGAATTTCCTAGCAGAATTCCTATAGAAAAGAATTCCTGAAGGATATTTTAGGAACTTTTGGCGGAATTCTGGAAGAAATTCCTGAAGATATTCTTGGAGTAATTCCTGGAGGAACTCGTGCAGGAATTTCTGGAGGAATGCTTGGTGGAATTCTTGGAAGAATTTCTGGAGGAATTCCAGGAAGGATTCCTCTAGGCATTTCTGGAGTAATTTCTGGAGAATTTCCCGGAAAATTTTCGTAAAAAAAATCCGAAAAAACAGAGTAATTGTCGGAGCAATCCCGAGATAAGTTTTTGAAATAATTCCCAGATTAGTCCTTTGTGTAATTCCTATTTTTTGGGATTTCCTAGATAAATTTTTAAAGGAATCCCTGAAGGTAATTTTAAAGAATAGCCGGAGGAATTTTGGGAGTACTGCCAGGAATAATTTTTCTGGAGGAATTTCTGGCAAATGTGTCAGGATTCCGGTGGATCCAGGAAAAAAAAATCATGGAGGAATTTTTGGAGGAATCGCTGGAGAAGTTCCTGGAGAAATTCTTGGAGAAAACGCTTGGCATAAGTGTTGGAGGAGTTTCTGAAGAATTTCTTGGAAGAATTCCTATAGAAAGGAATTCCTCAAGGATTTTTTTTAAAGAACTTTTGGAGGAATCTTGTAGAAATTCCTGGAGAAATTCTTGGAGAAATTCCTTGGAGGGATTCTTGGAAGTTTTTTAGGCAGAAGTTTTTGAGAAATTCCTGAATATTTTTGTAGAAATATCTGGAGGAATACTTGAAGGAATTTCTGGAGGAATTCCAAGAGAAATTTTTGGAATAATTTCTGGAGGATTTTGTGGAGAAATTTCTGGAGAAAATCCTGAAGAAGTCCCTTGAGGTAATTCCAAGAGGAGTTCCCGTAGGAATCCCTAGAGCAATTTTTAAAGGAATTTGTGGAGGAATTTCTTTATAAACTCCTTGAGGACTTTATGAAGTAATTCCTGGAGTTTTTCCTGAAGTACATAATTCCAGATGGAATTCGAGCAATTTCTGGACGAATCCTTGAGAAATTCCTGGAGATCGTCCTGGAGGGATTACTTGGAGTATTCTTGGAGGTATTTGTGGAGTGATATCTAAAGTATTACTTGGAGGAATTCTTGTAAAAATTGAGCTGGTGGATTTCCTGGAGCAACTCAACATCTCAAAATATACCAACAAACTAATTTCTGTGATTTGGAAAGCAAAAGCCTCCTAATCTTTGAATAATGTTTTTCTATTGACAGTTTCTCCGCCCTCACACATATTTTACTTGAATTCATCTTTATTTTGCTACATGTCTCTCACAATCGCTACATCTATTTCAGCATATCTCGTAATGTTATGAGGTAAAACAGATACAATCGTGAAAGAATTGTACTGATAGAGTAAAGAGACACATGAGTAGAGCCAGCGGGCCTTGAACGTCTTTATTCCAGCGGGCCTTGAACGTCTTTATTCCAGAATAGTTTTAATGACCTAGATCAATAAGTGAATCTTGTAAAGTTATTTTAATTGCAATCGCAGGCACTTGCTATAATTATTGCGTAAATTATATTCGACGAGCATTCCCTTGAATGAAAATGTACTGAGATATACAGATTTTACGATCCATACATCAAAATACTCGGAGGATCATTTGTAGGCATAAATAACAACACCTAGAGATTGTCGTAATATTATATGAGATACAACTGAAACAATCGATAAAGTACATAAAGAGATTCAAGAGTCTTAATTCCAGAATAGCTCGGGTGATCTTGATCACCAAGTGAATGTTGCTAAGTTATCAGACTTGTACTTTGAGGCTCTAACATTCGTAACAGTAGCCATATCTGTTATACTAAGTAACGTTGCATAATCAACCGCAGTTACTGGAGAAATCTGAACTCTACTAGCTTATTATAAATCTATGAGACATTAAGGACCGTCCAAACTGTTCTGAAGTCCTTCAAATCTACAAGAAAAAGTTTATGTGTTTTCATCATTAATAATAGCATCGCATAATCTGCTGAAATCTGTGAAGCTCTTGAAATCTGAAATGTCATTTAGAGACACTATGGGAATGTCACATGTCAGCCAAACTCTCTTTGAGTTCAGAACTTCAGGTCTACACTCGTAACATCAGCTATATCTGACATACTGTGTAACGTTTCATAATCAACCGCGGTGACTGGATCAACCTGAAGTCTACTTTATATTATTATGAACCTTTGGGACATTGAGAGTCGTCCAAACTATCCTGAAGTTTAGCTCTTGATAGTAACAGTAGTTATTCTCACAGTGAACTTAAATCTGGAATCCCCCTGGCATGTCATGTGTAATTTCAAGATAGTTTAGAGATATTCCAGATCAACAACACTTGCGGAAACCATCGCTTCAGGTCTACACTTGTGATAATAGCTTTTGCCACTACGTTAAGTAGTGTTACATAATCCACTGTACTTTAGTAGTTAGAGGAACAATAAGCGTTGTTATATATTTTTGGGATATTATGGGCTTCCTTACTGTTATGAAGCTTAGATGACAGAAAACAACCACTGTAACTTTCATAAGACTTAAGTAAGTACTGGACATGATAGATTACAAATCGTAGCTTTTAATGAAAGACGTTACCGTTACACCCGAAGACTTTAGGACACTCAAGAACAGTTTGGATGACCTAAGATATCCCAACTGAACTAAAACTGTCTATTATCCTTTCAGAAGACTTACTGGACATGATAGACTACAAATCGTAGCTTTGTTAGATGAAAGAAAATACTGTTACACCCGTAGACTTTAGGATCTAAACTCAAAAACAGTTTGAAAGACCTAGGATATCCCGACTGAACTAAAACTGTCTACTACCCTTTCAGAAGACTTACTGGACATGATAGATTACAAATTGTAGCTTTGTTAGATGAAAGAAAATACTGTTACACCCGTAGATTTTAGAATCTAAACTTAAGGACAGTTTGGATGACCTACGATATCCCGACAGATCTGATATTGTCTAGTAACCTTTAAGACGACTTACTGGACATGATGATAGTTTACAAATCTTAACTTTGTATAATGAAAGAAGTTACCGTTACTCCCGTAGACTTTAGGATCTAAACTCAAGAATAGTTTGGATATTCTGCTTATTATTCTTCCGTTTTTATGCTATTGACCACCAAAACTAAAGAAAAACGTAGAAAAAACTCAATAATAACGCTTGGCAAAAATCCGGCTTCATAGGGTTGAAACAAAAAAGATATTGTAGTTCATCAAAAGATGATCGTCCCGTGTGTTTACGGGTTTAAGGTTACCAAAAGTATCCTTGGAAGATTTTTTTAACTCTTAATGGCCCGGGTATCCAGCGCCCATTTAAAAAGCACGGTGTAGAAAAAAAGCAAAAAGTTTGTCGGACACATAACGGTTAATGATGTTATTTCCTATAAAATCTATGGAACAATTTTGAAACAATGTTGTCTGATTTTTCCCTTGATAAAAGCCAAATAAAGCTGGACGAAACGTCGGGTAATGCAAAACTAGCCGTTTAGATTGACCCTAGACTGAGGAAGCCAACATACCTATGTACATTTGTATTTAACGTATCATAGAAGATTTCGTTACGTAAATTTCTGTAAGAATTTATGAAGGACACCTTCCTTGGATTTTCCTTGTTTTTTTTATCTTAAGGAATCCCTGGCTAATTTTCTGAAGCAAGCTTTGGAGGAATTTCTGAAGAAATATTTGAAAAACTGTTTAAAAAAAGTCCTGGGAGAATTTCTGAAACAATCCGTGGATGAATGTCTGATAGAATTCATGGAGAGGCTTCTGAAAGAATCCATGGAAGAATTTCAAAGGAAACCTAGACAAATTCTTGGAAAAATTACAAAATGACCAGAGAGAAATTTATAAAAAGATCCCTCAATAATTTTCTGAAGGAATGAAAAATTTTCCAGCAAAAAATCCTGGAGGCTAGTTTTTTACTTAAATAACAGAAAGTGCAAATTTTGGGTTTATCAATCCGTATGGTTTGGGTTGGCCCTCATAAGAATCGTAAGCTCAAATCTCACATGAGCTGTGGACTTTGTCCTAATTCAACCAATAATTTACTTATCTGTAAATATGTAGGTTGAGGTATTCGATATTCATAAAAAATGAGTTTGGAAAAATGGGATATTCTAGCATGTTGACCTGTTTAAATGCTGTGAAGCTTACAGGGCATCTGGATAAAGGACATTGTGCGCTGTGAAAACATAATTCTACCTTTATCATCATAAAATTGCTAGTTATCCTCTGTTATCCTGCTCAACAACACATGCAAGAGTTCATCCAAAGCCTTTCTTCCATAGACTGATAGGTACTCGATCAGTGATTGCATTTTCCCGTCTATTGTCCACAATTTTCTCGCTTCATCAAGCAGTGTCAATCACATTTGTCTCGTACACGGAGATTAGTTTACTCATGCGTTGTGATCGTCCAGATGTCATAGGATTTTCCATCAAGCCAATTAGTCAGAGGCTAAGCGGCAGTCGCCTCTCCCTGCTGGTGCACATAAACGTATTAATTTTTCATCATCCATCTCCTGTACATGTCACACTCATGTGCCACTGCCTGCAATGCTGCAAACCGATAGCGATTATGTAGTTTGAATCAGAAGAAAACTTCCCATCTTGTTTGTATCCTTCCAGATATATTGCCATCGTGCATCCGCTCCGGCACAGGACGTCCCGCAAAAAGGCCCGCCTCTTCCTGTTGATCATTTGGGCGCTGAGCTGCATCCTGGCCGCCCCCTGCCTCATGTACTCCACTGTGATGACAAAGCGGTAAGTTTGTTTGCCTGGATTACTCATGCTCGGTGGGAAGATTGGGTCCATTGTCATGATTCGGTCGGTCCGGTCGGTAAGTGGTGGTCATTTATCGTCCGTCTATTTGTCATGACACCCTTCGAATCATTTTGTATCATTGGAAGGTGATGGGTAGGGTACATTGGAAAAAATCATCGTTCGGTCCTGGAATGAGATAGGGTATTGTACCATTTGGACAGGTGTACCTAGTTTGGGTATTTTCCACTTATAACTTAGTCAAGTCTGTACACAAAAACTTATTTTTTGGTATACAATGAGATACGTACGGTATCTAACTCTATGCAAAACTTCAAATCAGTTGGTATGAAATTGGGTTTGTTACAGCGGAAAGTACCCAAAATAGATCACCTGCCCAAATGGCACACGACCCTTCATGACGAAACAAAATTATTACTACAGTCCACTTTTGACGGTTGATTACTACATCCTTCGAAAATTGATCATGTAATGGAGTCTTGTAAGATATTTCAGCACGAAAAGTCATGTTTTCTTACGGTTTCGAGAAAATTCTTCACAGACCCCAAGTATCGTTCCCGATGTTCCATTCTTCTGGAGACCCTTCCCCTGTTCATCCTGATGAAGCCTCCTGTTGAAAATCGTTCCTTCTTCTGCTGAAGCGTTACACCCCTGAAGCCCTGTTCTTGATGTCCTACTGATTCTGCAAAAGGAGATCCTGGTGATACGTCGTCCGTTCTGAAGACTCGTCCAGTTATGGACTATGGAGTCCCATCCCTTCTTCCTTGAAGCCGAAATCTGCAGGGATAAGGACGGGAACCTCCTGGCGGACAAACGTGAGGTGATCGAAAAGTGGAAGCAGCACTTTGACGAGCACCTGAATGGTGAAGAGAATGTAGACACGGGGGATCAAGGCAACGGAGGAAAATGACTATGTTGGTGCAGCAGAGGACGGAGTTAAGGATGCCATCCACCAGCTTAAAAACAACAAAGCGGCTGGTAAGGACGGTATCGCAGCAGAACTCATCAAGATGGGCCCGGAAAAGTTGGCCACCTGTCTGCACCAGTTAGTAGTCAAGATCTGGGAAACCGAACAGCTACCGGAGGAGTGGAAGGAGGGAATAATTTGTCCCATCCACAAGAAAGGCGACAAGTTAATGTGTGAGAACTTTCGAGCGATGACCATTTTGAATGCCACCTACAAAGTGTTATCCCAGATCATCTTCCGTCGTCTTTCACCTAAAGTAAATGAGTTCGTGGGAAGTTACCAAGCCGGTTTCATCGACGGCCGGTCGACAACGGACCAGATCTTCACCGTACGGCAAATCCTCCAGAAATGCCGTGAATACCAGGTCTCAACGCATCACCTGTTCATCGACTTCAAAGCGGCATACGACAGTCTCGACCGCACAGAGCTATGGAAAATTATGGACGGGAACAGCTTTCCGGGGAAGCTTACCAGACTGATAAGAGCAACTATGGACGGTGTGCAGAACAGCGTGAGGATTCCGGGTGAACTATCCAGTTCATTCGAATCCCTACGGGGACTACGACAAGATGATGGACTTTCCTGCCTACTATTCAACATCGCCCTGGAAGGTGTTATGCGACGAGCCGGGCTCAACAGCCGGGGTACGATCTTCATGAAATCCGGCCAATTTGTCTGTTTTTACGGATGATATGGATATTATTGCTAGAACATTTGGAACGGTGGCAGAACAGTACACCCGCCTGAAACGTGAAGCAGTAAAGGTTGGACTGGTGGTGAATGCGGCTAAGACAAAGTACATGCTAGTAGGTGGGACTGAGCGAGACAGGACAAGCCTTGGCAGCAATGTTGCGATAGACGGGGATACTTTCGAGGTGGTAGAAGAATTTGTCTACCTCGGTTCCTTACTAACGGCTGACAATAACGTGAGCCGTGAAATACGAAGGCCCATCATCAATGGAAGTCGTGCCTACTATGGGCTCCAGAAGAAACTGCGGTCAAAAAAGATTCACCCCCGCACCAAATGTACCATGTACAAGACGCTAATAAGACCGGTGGTTCTCTACGGACACGAGACACGGACGATGCTCGAGGAGGACCTGCAAGCACTCGGAGTTTTCGAGCGACGCGTGCTAAGGACGATCTTTGGCGGCGTGCAGGAGAACGGTGTGTATCGGAGAAGGATGAACCACGAGCTCGCTGTACTTTACGGCGAATCCAACATCCAGAAGATGGCCAAAGTTGGAAGGATTCGGTGGCCAGGGCATGTTGCAAGAATGACGGACAACAACCCTGCAAAGCTGGTTGGCTACTGATCCGGTTGGTACAAGAAGGCGTGGAGCGCAGAGAGCACGATGGGCGGACCAGGTGGAGCGTGATCAGGCGAGCGTTGGGCGTGACCGACGTAGGAGAACTGCAGCTGCAATTCGAATATTATGGCGGTAAATTGTTGATTCAGTGTTATCATGAATTTGATGTTGAACTAAATAAAATGAAATCAATGAACTTACAAAAAATGCTTCCATGCATGTACCAACTTTTAAAATTTGTATAATTATGTAGATTTCTGAGATGTTTTTAACAATCATTTTTTTTTAATCCTGTAAAAAATCCTAAGAACAATAGGGGATGTTATATATATCTTCATTATAAACATCTGTACATGATTCTTGAAACGGATTGAAAAAATCACCGCTTTTGCAGTATTTTCGCCCCCTTCGATCCGATTTTCGCTCACTCTGGGAATCACTGTACCCATCTTTCATATTCAAGTGAAAAAAACGCAACATAAAGTTATAAGATAAAAAAAATCATTAAATTTGCACAAAATGGAATAAACATTGAACGCTTTTTTTTTGGTAACATCGCTGCCCCCCTGGACTGGCTTCATGGCCCCCCAGGAGGTCGCGGACCACCGGTTGGGAACCCGTGGTTTGGGCACAATCATGTTTGTCTTCGTATATGCGCCAGCTTTGGGCAGCTTTAAATCGATGTTCGCAGTATCGATGTTTTTGTTCCGATTAAGCGATTTTTTGAATCGATGTTGAAGCCCCACGAAATTGATCGAACCAATTTTTGCCTTTCTCGTACACTAAGTGTACTGGAAAGGCTATATGTTCACTAAAAAATGACTTTTTGATAGAAGGCCCAGATGGGCGAGTCACATATACCAATCAACTTAGCTCGACGAGTTGAAGTGATGTCTGTGTGTGTGTGTATGTGTGTGTGAGTATGTGTGTGTACAAAAAAACTCACATCACTTTTTGGCAGTAAACCTCAACTGATTTTAATGATCGACGGTTCATTCGATGCCCATTGTTTCCTATTGAAAATGGTTCGAATCGGTTCAGCCGTTCCGGAGTTATGGCCATTTAGGTGTTCCGGATCGGTACCCCAGGAAGGGGCCAGATATGAAAATGCCACAAAAACATGCATGCGACACATCAGACCGCGGCTTTTTCAATAACGTGACGAACCGTTAGCAGGAAAATACTCTCAGTCCATATCTGAACCGGTAATGTTCCAGAATCGGCTCCGGATGTCCCACCGGAAGTGACCACATATAAAAGTGAGCCAAATCCATGCATGCGACACATCAAATAGCGGTGAACGGTAAGCAGGAAAATAGCCTTAGATCACAGGTAGTGCTCTGGAGCCGGTTGCGGATGTCCAGCCGCAAGTGGTCAAATATAAAAGTGAACCAAACCTATTGTAAACCACATTATAGCTGGTGCTATCGGAAAACGATACGCACACATTTAAGTCCATTTTTCCTATACTCAAAACTGTATGAATTCGGAGAATATAATTCAGTCTACTTTTAGCAAGCAAACGAGCGAGTTCGCTTTGATCCGTCGATCCGAAATTCCCTTATGTTTGTTGGGGTCTGTGATTCTGGGGTAGCGTCGGGAAGTTGGTCGCGAGGTCCTTGAGTCAACGTTGAAGGTTGACCAAGTTCTGTTGTTTGGACGTAGTTTACAAGCTGTAGACAGGATTCACAGCCGCGCGTGATGAAAATCGGGTCGTGATCGCGGTGAAAGTAGTAGACCTCGGTGGACAATAGTGTCACACAATAAAACTACGTGGACAATGCAAAGGGCTCCAGGGAGGAATCATCGCGCCCGCCGCCCCGAATTTATATCGACGGTGATGAAATCGAGGCGGTTGAAGAATTCGTGTACTTGGGCTCACTGGTGACCGCCGACAACGACACCAGCAGAGAAATTCAGAGGCGCATTGTGGCAGGAAATCGTGCTTACTTTGGACTCCGCAGAACTCTACGATCGAATAAAGTTCGCCGTAACACGAAGTTGACTATCTACAAAACGCTGATTAGACCGGTCGTTCTCTATGGGCACGAAACATGGATCCTACGTGCAGAGGACCAACGCGCCCTTGGAGTTTTCGAACGGAAGGTGTTGCGTACCATCTACGGCGGAGTGCAGATGGAAGACGGGACTTGGAGAAGGCGAATGAACCACGAGCTGCATCAGCTGCTGAGAGAACCAACCATCGTCCATACCGCGAAAATCGGGAGGCTACGGTGGGCGGGTCACGTCATCAGGATGTCGGATAGCAACCCGACTAAAATGGTTCTCAAGAGTCATCCGACCGGTACAAGAAGACATGGAGCGCAGCGAGCTAGGTGGGTCGACCAAGTGGAGGACGATCTGCGGACCCTACGCAGAGTGCGGAACTGGAAACAAACAGCCATGGACCGAGTGGAATGGAGGCGGCTACTATGTACAGCAGAGGCCACCCCGGCCTTAGCCTGACCGGTAAGGTAAGTAAAGTAAGAAAAGCTGTGTGGTCCCCAAGTTGGAGTCAAGGGCCATGCTCTTTTCGCAAGAACCGAAAGGCCGAGAAGAAAGAGTGAATGTTTGTAGGATTCTGCGTTGTAAACATCAGGGGTTTTCAAACTGGAGTTTCCGGCCATGCGAATTTCGCAAGCATCTAAAAGGCGATGAGAAAGTGAAAATGGCTTTTTAAATTATGCATCTCAAGCAGCATAATATTATAGGGTTCCGGGTCATTTGGCCGAACACCGAACAGCTTGCGATTGAAAGAAGAAAAAATACTTTGATAAAATATCGGTAGTTTCAACGCCAATTAATCAATCAATATCAAAACTAGAAAGAATAGTCCATGATTGAAAAATGGAAATACTTCTGATGATAATATTGTCATAAGAATGTAAAAAACTTCCTCTGAATTCTTTTGACCATGATTCGGCCAGACGGCTTTCGGAAAAACGACCCTTTCAGCCAACCGGCATTGAAAACCACTGATAATTCAACAAATCTATATCAGAGATACTGACCCTTAAGATGATCAATCTGTAAAACATTTGCTCTTCTTCCTAGCACTTTCGATTCTTGAGTTATTCACGTGGCCCGTGAGTATAGCTTGGTAACCACTGATCTTTGCAATACAACGGCGGTCACCAAAGTGCGGCCCGCGGGCCGCACGTGATGCCCAGTTTTCTATGTTGCCGTAGAATTCCTTAATCTGTTTCTTACGAAAGTTATTCTACTTCTGAAATAATCAAGAATAACATGTTGAATCTAGGTGTGGCAATACGAGCAGTTGAAAAAATGGGCCTGAGGATCACTGCACTACAACTATCTTGTGAAAAGTACATACAGGGGATAGACAAAATGATCGGGACATGCAAAATTTTCACTTTTCAAAAAATGTTCAACTGGCTGTAACTTTTCGAAAAGTGCATCAAATATTCTCAAATTTTTACTGTAAGTTCTTCAACTAGTTGTGTATCAGTGGTCCAAATTTGGGAAAGATCGGGCCATTCTCCACGAAGTTATTAAAATTCTTGGAAAACGTAAAATTATCCGATAGTCAACTTTGAGCTGTTATATCTCCGGATTCAATGAACCGAATGAGATGAAATTTTGACCATTTATGACTTGTATAATGAGCTATGAAAACCCGTTGACGCAACTTAAAACTCTCAACACGGAAGAAAATTATAACGATTAGAATTTTTTTCTAATAAAACACCAAATTATCCAAAATTTCAACATCATTTCAAAGTTCAAGATGCAAATTATAGTTCATTTAATTTTCCTCTAATTGACTTATATATAAATGTGTTTTGAATGAAAGTAACAACATAGCCACCAATAAATTTAAAAAGTAATGGAATACATATTAAAAATAGACCAATTTGCTAATATATCGTGCAAAAAATAAAATCGCTATAACTTTTTCTTTTGTTAAAAATTTCAAATTAAGTTAAATGTTTTTCAGAGATCATTATATAAGTCATAAATGGACAAAATTTCATTGCAATCGGTTCATTGAATCCGGAGATGTAGCAGCTCAAAGTTGGCTATCGGATAATTTTACCTTTTTCAAGAATCTTTATAACTTCGTGGAAAATGGGCCGATCTTTCCCAAATTTTGACCACTGATACACAACTAGTTGTTGAACTCACAGTAAAAATTTTAGAATATTCGACGCACTTTTAGAAAAGTTACAGCTAGTTGAACATTTTTTGAAAGGTGAAAATTTTGCCTGTCCCGATCATTTTGTCTATCCCCTGTACTCCCTGAAGTGCAGAATGCGAAAAACCTTTTCACTTTATCCTCACACCTTTGGTTCTTGAGAAATTCGCTTGGACCATGACCGTAGGTTGAGAACCACTGAACTCAGCAAAACTGCTAAATCATTGATTGTAATTAAATACAGGGGATGGCCAAAATGTTTGTGATAGGCAACTTTTAACGTTAATCAACAATATATTGATACTTAATACGACGTTATATAATGTAATATTTTCTTACGGTGAATTAAGTTATACCGGGTTGAAATTTTTACCCATATAGAGGAAAATAAGTCAAATTTACAATACCACACAAAAATTACTAAATGTGCTCTTTCTTCAATCTAAATAGGCTCTTATATATCTGATTAGAGATAACTTGAGAACAGAAGTGGAAAATCTTTGGATATCAACACTAAAATTAATTGACATTGATGTGAAATAATTACATTTTTTCGAAAAAAAAAATCCAAAAAGTGTCAATCCATGATAACTTTTTTCAACGTTCAAAGAGTACCTATGTTTTAATTGTTTGTGAAGCATATACACATTGTTAGTGTACGTTCAAAATTTTATTCAATTCGGTTCACTGGTTTCCGAGATATGACAGCTCAAAAATGAGTTGTCTAAAAAATAGTGTTTTACCCGAACGGTTCTAACTTTGCGAAACATTAATCAATCGAGCCTAAATTTGTACCAATGATGCACATATAATAGGTTGACAAACAGTCAAAATTTGAGATTTTTAGATGCACTCTATGAAAAGTTACAGCATGTTGAATGTTTTTATGGAAGAAAAAAAGTTGCCTATCCCAAACATTTTGGCCATCCCCTGTAACTTATAACCTTTTCACAGGTTAGGAACTTTGTGATTTCGATCTTCACACACTAATAATAAAACTGGAAAAAAACACTCCCTCGATTTACGCACTAATGGGGCACGTTTGGTGTAGTACTAGATTTAAAAGCGTGTGAGGCAGCCGTGAGGTGAGGAGCTACCAAGCGGCGCCCGAAAAGCTAGGTGGCTGTTTACCCCGAATGTCAGCAGTAAAGCAAGGCACTCGGATCCCAGTCAGGCGTCCAGGAAAGATGGGACGGATGAGCCTCAAAACCCCAGCCTATCCCGAATCGTAAAGAATAGGGGATTGCGACCACTACTGATTGGTCCTCAGCAACCACAAGTTAGGGCGGATCAGGAGGGGGATCCCCCTTGGACGGAAGAGCGGAAGAAAAGGAGGTGGAGGAGCGTAGGGACACCGGGCCTAGGAACCGTTGGAGAGCAGGTGCCAAGCGCGAGAAGGGCAACGACGCGCTCGTAATCAAGACTGAACTTCGGAAGTCTTGAAGGCAATGGGAGCCAACATGCGCACTCGTACAGATGAAATGGCCCTCGAACTCAAGCGCGATAAGGAGCGCAAGAGTGCCGCGTACAAAAATGTGATGAACAGTTCCTTGGCGAGGATGTAGAGATGAGTGCTCTTACAGCAGAGGCGACGCGCTAGAGCTCGTCACGGCACTGCGACAACAGTGCGTGGTGCAGGTGCCCACCGTAACCATTAGGCTACGGAAGGGCCCGGCAAGGTGTCAAGCAACCCGTACCGAGGAATGAGTGATCGAGGGGATGAGAAAGATGCTCGATCGTTATCGTTAACGGGGGGTACCTGCCCAGACAACCAGTCATCGTATAAGATGTTGCATAAGATGATAAAGTGGAGGCCTTATGCGTACATGCCTCCATTTAGGCGCATGTAAAATGTACGCATATCGCCTCCACTTTATCATCTTATGCAACATCTTATACGATGACTGGTTGTCTGGGTGGGTATCCCCAAGTGGTAGACCTCGTTTCCCTTGCTACTCGTGGAATCTAACAATGAGCACAATTAACTTGTTATTTTCTTCTGCTCGGGCTGTGACTTACTTTTAGCAAGTAAGTTCTTATTTGTATGCCAACTGACTTTATATGAGCTACCGGATGTTTACTTCGGATATCTGGAACCAGGATACAAGCCATGAGGCTGTAAAGGCCCTGTAGATGTGCAGGCGATGCCGTGCCGAAGACCATAAGGCACAAGTCCTAATAAGTCCACCCACGTGTTTGATTTGTTCCGGGCAGTCCGTGAACAACAGGTACCCAACGGGTGGTCCAAGATGCCAAGCCTTCAAGAAAGTCTTAGCAAATAAATCACTGTGACTGAGCAGGTAACGCAGCTTATCCTGAAGAAGATCCTGAATCACTGACGCACATCAGCAATTGATTTGTCAGGCAGTTTTTGAGTGGGAGACGGATAACGCCATCATAGCGGACCCATACCGCTGGCAACGGCGATTGGCTAAAGGATGGGTCTGGAATCGATATGAACGACGGCTTAAAACTCCGCCCAGGAGTTGATGTCTACTACTTACGAGGACTTCGTGGTCGCCATAGTCTACTTCTGCAGCTGTTATGTGCCTCCTCGGTGGTCTATCGAGCAGTTTCCACAGATGCTGGACTATATGACGACCGTACCGACAGGAAGAAGGCCGGTGATGATAGGGGGTGGCTTCAATGCCTAGACCGTGGAATGGGGTAGTCGTTTCACGAACCAGCGGAGTCAGATCCTGTTAGGCACTGGCTATATGCTAGGTCGACCTGGCTAATGTCGGTACTAAAAGTACCTTTATTCAGAATGGAGCGAAGTCCATCATCGACGTTTCATTTTGTAGTCTTGGCCTTATAAGTAGCTCGAACTGGTGGGTATACGATGCCCACCGATACACTCACAGCAATCACCAGGTGGTTCGCTACAGTATCAATTACAACAAGGCCAATGCCTCGTAGGTAGAAGACATCATACTTCTATGACAAGGTACTTAGAGAGGCACCCCGACGTGCACCCTTCTCGGTTGAAGCGAGGACGAGCTGGTAAAGGAGCTTTTGCATGCGTGCAATGTGATCTAGAAACGGGAGACCAACGGCGTACAAGCGATTGTGGACCAGCGCTGTGATTGTCTATGCCATAGGTTCCCAAACTGACAGGTCGCGCGACCCCCTTTTGCCAGCTGACATAGTTCTTGCGACCCCCCATAGAAATTCCCTCATTTGTTGTCTGTTACAGTAATAGTAGTTTACGCAACAATTCAATTTTTACAGCACTCGTCGTAATTATCCAACTCGGCAAGCCTCGTTGGATAAATGTACAACTCGTACTGTAAAAATCTTCTTTCTGCACCGAGTTGCGTACAACGTTTTTTGCAATTTCATAAATTACCGCTTGAGGATAGTTTTAACAAAACTTTTTCATCAAACTACACACAGATTGATGTTTATAGCCATGTTTAAGATAGTCTGATCCAAAGCAGGTTAAACTGCGCTGTTGTCACAATTTGTTCAAACTGCGTCGAGAAAGTATCAAGAAGTAGATCAAAACTGAAAACAGTGCTGTAATGGTTCATTACGCAACGCAAATCAGTGCTGTAATAAACCATTACAGCATTGCTAATTTGGTGTGGGAAAGTAGGCCTTTTCCTGGCAGATTTGCGTGAGGTAAAACAGCCTATTACGATGAGAAATTGCAAAAAAATATTTTACTGTCCCTCGCGACCCCCTGAATGAACGCCGGCGACCCCCCTGGGGGGTCGCGACCCACAGTTTGGGAAACCACAGTCTATGGGCCAGGTGGTGTCCCTTAGCGTAGGTAAGGCCTCAGGTCCGGAAGGAGTTCCGAACCTGGCCTTAAAAGTAGCTATTGCAGACGCTCCCGAGGTCTGATAAGCAGAAATGCCTGGACGAGGGAGTGTGGAAGAGGCAGAGCCTGGTTCTATCACCACAGGCGGGAAAGCACCCGGAGAAACGTCGGCATATAGACCAATATGCTTGATCGCCACGGCGGGGAAGGTGCTCGAAAAGATCATGCTCAGCAGAGTGTTGAGGCACACCGAGGGTGTAAATGGTCTCTCGAGTAGCCAGTACGGCTTCCGGAAGGAGAGGTCGACCATAGACCTCGGTCGGTTACAAAAACTGCCGGGAAAGCACTCTAGCGTAAGATAAAGGGGATTCGCTTCTGTGCAGTAGTGGCTCTGTATGAAAGAGGAACGCGTTTAATAGCGTCAGTTGGCCAGCTATTGCCGATACGCTCATGCATCTGGAGATACTTGAGTACCGGTACCTGTACAAGATTCTCTAAAGTTACTTCCAGAATCGAGTACTAGTTTTCGATATGGAGGTGGGTTGGAAGTGCTTTGGGGCTGTCCATAAACCACGTGGTCATGAGGGGGGGGGGGGGGTTCGGCCTATGAGCATTTTGTATGGACGAATAAAAAAATTTGTATGGACAAATGACCCCGCGGGGGGGGGGGGGGGGGGGTTGAGAAGTCCCAAAAAATGACCACGTGGTTTATGGACAGCCCCTTTCACAATACCTCAGGAGTCCCGCAAGGTTCCTTTCTGGGTATGGAATGTCATGTACGATGAGGTGTTGAGGTTAGAGTTCCCGGCCGGTGGGAGTGAAGATCATCGGCTTTGCTGACGACATTATGCTGGAGGTCTACGGTGAATCGATCGAAGAAGTGAAATTGACTACTGCCCACTCGATCCCATTTGTGGAGAAGTGAATAAGATCCATTAAACTGATTTGGTGGTTGTGAACAACCGAAAGTCGGAACAGCAAGCGGTGATCAGTGTAAGCGATAGCAGTATCACTTCAAAGCGCCCCGTCAAACACTTGGGGGTGATGATCGACGATAAGCTTACCTCCGGTAGCTACGTTGATTACGCCTGCAAAAGAGCCTCCACAGTAGGGCGGCCCACACTTATATGAAAAACAAAAATTTTAAAAATGCCAAGTCTTACTTCCTTAATCAGTTGTTATGGATTCCCAGAAGCTACGTTCAAAATTTGAGCAAAACCATTAAAGCCTAAAGGGGCACTCAACAAGCTCAATGTCTGTATGGGAAATCGTGGCCAAATGTATGCAGAAATCTTAAGTTTTGGAATTTTGCCGCAAGGTGGTGCTGTAAGCGTTCAGTACTCAAACCCTTTGGTATTTTTTGTAGGTGACTATATACCAAACAATTTTGTCGAAAACCGCAAAGTGACCCAACGTCTATGAAAAAAGTTATACCCTAGGCAAAGTGAGGCATAGTATTGAGATTTCATTATTGATATTATCCTTTACATGTACCGTAATCCGGGGTCAAATTGATCACTTTAAAACAACTTTTGCGGATAACATCAGTGGCAATTCAAATATTGCCAAAAGAATTTCTGTAAAACCAATACCCTGTGGATCTCCATGGAACCATGTGACAGAATTTTGTTTAGCAAATTTAAACTTTAAGTTAAATAACTCAAAATATCAAAAAATTGGAAATGCCACTTTGGGGCGAAATTGATCAGTACACAATTAGGCATCGGTTGGGAAGGAAAACTTCCTTCTCCGCTTAATTTTGCTCTTCTAAAACTGAATAACGCGTTTAAAATCTTACAACTAGTGAATTTAAGTCTTTAAATGCAAAATTAAATTTTGAAATTTCTTCCTTAAACGCCTAAAGGTAGGCAATTTATTTTGAAATGAATGATTTCTATCACAATAAATGATTATTCCATCATAAAATGAACTTTTTTATATCTATTTCATGCTCTGATTAGCTACATAACTTCCTAACGAAAGTTCCACAAAAATCTTAAAACAGAGAATTTACGGGAAGTCCTATTAGCAATCGATTGTTTATTTGCAATGATTTCAGCTAAATGAGAAATACATTGCAAATTCTTTTAAAAAATAGCAAAACTAACTTTTTTTTTCTAAAAAATTAAAAGTCTACACTCATCTCTAGACAGTTACGAGCCAGATGACGTAAAAAGTTTAAGATCATTACGACGCTTAAAAGTTCCTAGTATGGAATTACAATGTAGTACCCGATTGATCAATTTGACCCCGGTTTACGGTACTGGAAAAATATCTATAATGTTTAACCTCACTTTACCTAGGGTATAACTTTTTTCACAGACGTTGCACAGTGGGAAAAATCGACCCAAAAACGGATCTTTTAACGCCGCTGGTTTCGGTACGTGAAGTTGACCATTTCTGACGTAAAAAAATACGAAAAATCGATTGGTGCTAAATTCTTTCACCGCACGGCACGGGAAGTGGTCCATTTTGCCCCATTTTGCCCTTTTTTCATACAAAAAGAGAATCAAAATGTACTTTCAAACAACCAAAACGACTGTAGGTCATTGAAAATAGCTGCAGGTGTAATTGGAAGTTAGTAGCAATCATAAGAGTACATGAATGATCCTTTTAAATGCTCATTTTGCCCCATATGCCCCAACAACTGCTGGATATCCACATTTTTTCCTAATTATGAGTAGATTTTTAATGTTATTGATTTGAAGTTGATTTGTTTGGCATAAACAAAAAACGCTAGATCTATTATCACCAAAACCATCTACGGGAGTTGTCCGATTTGCCCTATTTTCATGAAAAAATGAAATTTAAAATCTATTTATGAAAAATAAATACTGCTATGGAACAAATTAGAAGCTAACAGTTATCATGTGCATATAGAAAGATAGTTTCCACATTTTACCCCACATGCCCCTAAAACTGCTGGATAATAACATATTTTGTATGGTTTTGTTATATTGCTGGATGCAAAACATGAAGTCCTGGATTATTTTTGATATATACAAATGCGGTTTATCGATTTATAATAGAAATATTCTCAGAATGGTATGAATAGCTGTCCATTTCACCCCAATTTGCCCTGATTTGTTGTCATGTGATGAATAAATTAATTTACCCTGATTTTTGTCATTAATTTCCCTTATTAGCATTGGTACTGAAACCAATGCTATCAAAAAGACATATAGTTACATACTGGTTAACAGCAAGCTCAGCATTCCTAAACCAATGGCCCAATTTATGCGATCGCGCCACTGCAGACATCAGCAATCCGACCGGTGGACTTCACCCAGCTTAGTCAGCAGTTAGGAGTATTGAGTACAGTTGGTAGGCAACTCGGTATCATAATTCATTCAGTTTCTAGATCGCGACGCGTTCGGTTCTTATCGATATCGGTTTAGTTAGTTAGTACTATAATGTTCAAATGTAATTAAGTTTTAGTTCAAATAAATATTTTTTTTCTAAGACCTGTTGGTCTAACATATTTTTGGCGCAGCCGTCCGGAAACGGTTGAGTGAGTTGACGTTAAAACAGTGGTAGCAGAAGAATAATACCCTTCCGCCTAGTGGCCCCGCGAAGAAGTGAAATTTAAAGCATCAGTGACCAAAGGCATAGCCGTCATTGGAGTTGTGGACCCCCCGCCGTCAACCATTTGGAATACCAGCAAGAGTCAACCGCGAACCAAAGGACACGATTGTAAGAGGTGAGTCTGTATCATTTATTATTAGTGAAAGTGAACTCATCCCAATTAGCGTTTCTTTTATTGAGCACCGAAGTCCACTCTAAGAGAGAGACTCGCGCGCTTCTCAATTGAACTCACTAATTGCTACGAGATTTAGTGTACTACAAGATAGGCACAAAATCTCAGCAGAATACCGCACTACAAGATAGACGGTTTCTGTGCAACTCGAGCCACTACAAGATAGAGTTCGAGCGTAACTTAAAATTTTTCGTGAGCATTTCATGCCAAAATACAAGGTTAGCGCTTTAAAAAAGGCTAGAAATTTGTTTCTAACCCGAAGCGCAGATACCGATTTTACAGATTCAGATAGCAGTGAGAAATCTGAAGAATATTCTCACATTCCTATAAAAAATTTGTGTTTATCGCTAGAGGATCTGAAAATGGAACCTCAACATGACACACCTAGCCCACTTGAGGCAATTAACGAACAGCTAGCACGCATGATGCAAGCCATTGAAATAATAAGTGCCAAACAAGCGCAATATGATATACAGAACGGGAGCACAAGTTCGCCACACAGCCAGTCTGTTAACCCTGACCGACCACCGAGAGCAATGTCAGGAGACCCTTTCCGAATCCCCGACCCTATAAAATTGCTGCCTACATTCAATGGCAACAAAAAACAACTAAATTGGTGGCTGGAAACAGCTGAGAACACTCTTTCGCAATTCCGGACACTCGTACCACCTGAAATTTTTCAAATTTACCTTACCGCGATAAGTAATAAAATTGAGGGACACGCGAAGGATGTACTATGTACGAATGGAAATCCCACAACATTTGCCGAGATTGAAAATATTTTGATAGCAGCGTTGGGAGATAAACAAGACCTCTCAACTTACAATTGCCAATTATGGCATAATAAAATGGACGGAAGCATCAGTAAACACTACCAAAGAAGTAAACAATTAGTTTATAACATCAAATCTTTGGCAAAACAAAATCCAAAATACAATCAACATTGGGATGCGGTAAACGATTTTATAGATGAGTACAGCTTAGCTGCTTATGTAAGCGGACTGCAGAAACCCTACTTTGGTTACGTCCAAGCGGCAGAACCAAAGAGCATAGAGAACGCATACGCATTTCTATGCAAATTCACTTCCAACGAATCAAATAGGAATTTGACGCAAACTCTATCCCCCAAACCAAAAGGCGATTCACATTTCCCGCGTATAATGAAACCCGAAAATAACAACCAATCTAATCAAAGATCAGGAAATTCTAAATTTGAAAACAATAACAAACAATCTTATAAACCATTCAAACCCGAACACCACGAAACACCGAACGAAGCAATGGATGTCGGTTCAGTCAAAACAAAATTAGGGGTAGGCGGGGCATTATGGACACCCGGGGCAGAATGGACACCCTCAATATTTTGAAATATGCGAACTTTTTTGAACTTTTAATGAATGGAGAATATAGTCCATTTGTCTAAAACGTAGTTTCAGGAAAGAAACATTCGAAATTAAAATTATACTTGATTTTACACGAAAAAGTTGCGTTCTCCGTTTTTTGTGCATGGAAATTATAATTTTCACACCATCTAAAATAAGGTTTAGTGATTAATTTATTGCAGGCCGATTAAAACCTGATATTTCTAGAACACATCCGGTGGAGCGGACCTGGTGTGGTGGTTAGAACACAAGACTATCACGCCGAGGACCTGGGATCGAATCCCACTCCCGACATACTCACAAAATGTGGGTTCTTCCTTCGGAAGGGAAGTAAAGCGTGGGTCCCGAGATGAACTAGCCTAGGGTTAAAAATCTCGTTAATACAGACAAAAAAAAAAAAAAATAGAACACATGCTAGTAGTTTTGCTGTATGTACATGCTTAACATGTTTATATTTTCTTCTTTATTATATCAAAAATCAAGTTTGGAAATATCTTCTGCTGCCGGGGCAAAATGGACACTCACCTTTTTGAAAGAAGCGGCAAGGGAAAAATATAACCTAAATCACAAACCAACCAAATTCTTCGATTTCAGTATATTTTCGGTTAAAAGTTCACTATAGTAGACATAGGCTGAAACAAATTGGTCAAAAAATGACAGCAGTGGAAAATAGTTGTTCTAGGCACAGCTGTACATGCCGACAAAAACGAAGCTTTATCCAAAACAGCCTGAAATTAAATTAACTGAACAAAAATGAACTACTTCGGCGTATTATTCATCCATAATAGTTGTTTCGTAATAAAATTACTTTATAGGTGTAAATAATGTACGAAATTCGTAAAAGTCTCATGGTGTCCACAATGCCCCATGGGGGTGTCCATTCTGCCCCGTATGCTTGAAGACGGTCATGAAAAACTAACATTTTTCATAACATTTTTTAAAGTGGATAAATCATTTTTCTTCGTGAGCATTCTTATGCAATAGATGCTAAATAGACTTTAAAAGGATACATGTATCAAAAAACTAAACTTTTTTGACATCTTGCCAGGTAAAATTGGCAAAAACCTTAGGGTGTCCATATTGCCCCGCCTACCCCTAACTCTAAATAAAAGACTAAACAATCATGAACTTGCAGAGACCGAAGGAGAAGACGAAGATGCTGACGTAAATTTTACGATAGACAATCAGAGCGACACAGACGATTAATTCATAACTACCTACCATATCTTGAAATTAAACATGGAAACAAAACCCTAAAATTTCTTATAGATTCTGGTGCCAACACGAATCTTATAAAACCTGGTATTATACAAACCCCGATAAAAATCAAACCTCAAACAGTGAAATGCGCTAAAAACGAAAAAAGTATATTTTCCAAAGGAACATTAAAAATATTAGACAGGCTACCTCCACTCTCATTTTACGAACTAGATTTTCACAATTTTTTTGATGGCCTAATAGGATCTAAAACACTCTCGAAGTACAACGGAATACTTAATTACGAAAACGAAACCCTGGAAATTAATAATATAACCATTAAATATCTTAAACATTTTATCAGCCAAGCGCCGGAACAGTTCAACCATGTGGTTACACTGAGAACTGACAAAAATGGAGATTGGTTTGTTCCAAAACCCACGAAACTTAGTAAAGACATCGTTATTGAACCAGGACTCTACAAATCTCAAAATTTCAAGACTACAATCATAGTTAGAACCACACACCGCTACACACCAAATACTATGAAATTGGGAAAGCTATCGCTAACGGTAAACAATTTCGAAACCCTAGAACCAATCCCACTAGATTCACAGACTAAGCTAGACAGAATGACAATTGAACAACTAATACGGACTGAACATTTATCAAAGCTAGAAAAAGAAAAACTTTTAGACGTTATTTTGACAAATCAACAAGTTCTCCTGAAAACCGACGAAAAACTGACGTCAACTACAGCAATAAAGCACAAAATTAATACGAAAGACAGTACACCGGTGTACGCCAAATCGTATAGATACCCGCACCATTTTAAAAAAGACGTAGAGGATCAAATTAAAGAAATGCTTGACCATGGCATCATACAACATTCCACGAGTCCTTATTCATCACCCATATGGGTAGTCCCAAAAAAAATGGATGCTTCAGGCAAAAAAAAGGTAAGGGTTGTAATTGACTATCGAAAAGTCAATGAAAAAACGATTGACGATAAATTTCCTATGCCTCAGATAGAGGAAATACTCGATAATCTTGGGAAATCTATATATTTTACGACAATCGACTTGAAATCTGGTTTCCATCAGATTGAAATGGATCCAGAACATAGAGAAAAAACTGCTTTTTCGACGGCACAAGGACATTTCGAATTTACTCGAATGCCCTTTGGGCTAAAAAACGCCCCAGCCACGTTTCAACGTGCAATGAATAATATCCTCGCAGGATACATAGGAACTATATGCTATGTATACCTCGACGACATCATCATTGTAGGCTACAATCTAGAGGACCACCTTAGGAATATTTCACTGGTCTTAAGAAGGCTGTCCGATTATAACCTGAAAATCCAACTCGATAAGTGCGAATTTTTGAAGCACGAAACAGAGTTCCTAGGACACGTTATTACCCCTGAAGGAGTAAAACCAAATCCTAGCAAAATTGAAAAAATCCTAGAATGGCAAATACCAAAAACCCAAAAAGAAATAAAGCAATTTTTAGGATTAACCGGTTACTACCGTAGATTCATTAGAGATTATTCAAAAATAACTAAACCTTTAACTAAATATCTGAAAAAAGGTGAAAATGTTAACCATAACGACCGAGAATATCAGGAAGCATTTCAAAAATTAAAACACATAATATCTTCAGATCAGATCATATCCTATCCTGACTTCAAACTTCCTTTCATTTTGACCACCGATGCAAGCAATTATGCGCTCGGTGCAGTCCTTTCACAGATGTTTAATAAAGTTGAAAAACCTATAGCATTTGCTAGCCGTACCCTCAATAAAGCAGAGTTAAATTACTCAACTACCGAAAAGGAGGCTTTAGCAATAATATGGGCTGTCGATAAATTTAAACATTATTTGCATGGTAATAAGTTCACTCTGGTCACAGACCACAAACCTTTGACGTTCATAAAAAACTCCAACAAAAATGGTAAACTGATACGATGGCGTTTAGATTTGGAAAACTACGATTACAACGTCATTTATAAAACTGGAAAAACTAATGTCGTTGCTGACGCGCTCAGCAGAAAAACCGAAATCAATGCTAACGAATTGGATAACGATGAAGACTCAGACGAAGACTCAATGGCCAATAACTCTCCTTCATCCGACTCACAGTCTACAAATTCAGAAAACACGTCCGACAACGGAGATACGATCGAGAATTCCGACACACATGACGACCAATCTGAGGACCTAGAAACGGTACATTCTGCTAACACATCTGACGACTATTTTATTAAATCAACTGAAAGACCGATTAACTATTACAGAAACCAAATCATTCTAAGGCTTTCTAGACTGGACATGGAGTCATCGGAATCTCCATTTCCTAATTTTAAACGCGTGATTATAAACAAGAAATACTATGACGAAAACATTATAACGACAATTCTTAAGAAATACCACAACGGTAAACAAACGGCAATCCTTGCCCCAGAACCTTTAATAAATCTCATTCAAAATTCTTACAAAAATCACTTTAGTAATTCCGGGTATTTTATAATTACTCATTTTCAAGTAGAGGACATCCGTTTAGATGATAAACAAGACGAAATCATCAGGAAGGAGCATGAAAGAGCTCATCGTGGCATAACTGAAGTTGAAAACCAGTTGAGAAGATCGTTTTTCTTCCCAAAAATGGTACCGAAGATTCGAAATTTAATCAACTCTTGCAACATATGTTCAGAACACAAATACGACAGGAAACCATACAACATAAAAATTTCTCCCAGACCACTAAGTACAGCCCCATTCGAGAGAGTACACATGGACATCTTTGGAATAGACAAACATTACTACTTATCACTCATATGTGCATTCTCAAAACATCTTCAACTAATTGAAATACTCTCAAGAAACGTTGTTGACATTCAAAAAGCATTAACAAAATATTTTGGAAACTATAGAACCCCAAAAACCATAATCTGTGACCACGAAGCGTCATTTACAAGTATTCAATTACAAACGTTCCTATCAAACTTAGGTACAAAAATAGAGTTCGCTTCATCCTCGGAGTCTAATGGACAAATCGAAAAAACTCACAGTACAGTAATAGAGCTATTTAACACCAACAAATACAAATTTCCAGAACTTTCATCTCCCGAAATCATAGGAGTAATAACTAATCTATACAACGAAACAATTCACTCTTCAACCTCATTTACGCCAAACGAGATCATTTTTAATCAGCAAAATCTCGTAAACCCTGAAGAAATCTCAACCACCACATCCAAAATTTTCTCTAAAGTTCGGAAAAAGTTGTCAAAGGCAAGGAAAAGGATGAAGAAGTACAATAACAGTAAAGAAAACCCCCCAAAAATTGAACAAGGAGAAAATGTCTATGTAAGGAAAGCCACAAGGAAAAAAATAGACCCCCGCTTTACTACTGCTCAATGTATCGAAAACGCAGACAAAACATTCAAAATACGAAGGAATGTAAAACGGCACAAAAACAAGATTAAACGCTTAAGAAAGTAATACATTCATGTACACTAATTCATTTCTCTCTCGTTACAGGTTACAATAATTAACTCTCGGATTCACGGCACAGAACAAAATTAACAAACGAATTAGTTTTCAGCAAAAAAAAAAATCACAACAAAAAGTTATCACAATATTCTTTTTCTTTTTAGGCCACAGTTGCGATTGAAGTGACATCAATACGTGAGAAAACGCTACCGACAGACAGAACGACGAGACGACACCCATCTTTTCTTCTCATTTCAGCACGTAGTTACGCACCTAACAGCATAAGTCTACCTATATAGCTAATAATTAAACTAACTAAACCGAACATCTTTCTCTGACAATTACAATAATGATACGATTTCACATATTTATCCTTGTTGCCATTATTAACGTGAGGGCCCAGAAATTAGAAATAGCCAACATAAATGAACAACCCCTTTTAACATTGATCACTGGTAAATGTAAAATTCAGACAGGTAACATTAAAGTCATACACCCTATTAATTTAACAAACATAGAAATCACTGTAAATCTGTTAACCAACGTAGTTCACCAAAAGACGAACAATCATTTGACAGAAATAGCTAAATATAAAATGAAGGAATTATATTCTAATCTTGTTGAAATTAAGCCTAGGAACCACAGGGAACGCAGAAGTCTAGAATCTATCGGAACGGCATGGAAATGGGTGGCCGGTAATCCGGACGCAGAAGACCTGAGGATTATCAACAAAACAATGAACGAGTTGATCACCAGCAACAACGAACAATACCAGGTAAACGAGCAGCTCAATAACCGATTAAATACAATTACTAGGACTATCAACGGGATCATCGAGAGCAAAGTCAAAAACAGAATCATACTTGATGAGATGGAAACCATTATTATCATAATGAAGATAGACGTAATCAACAAGTTACTAGAAGACATCGCAGAAGCCGTTATTCTATCAAAATTGACAGTAACAAGCAACAAAATACTGTCACTAAACGAAATATTCATCATCAAGAAAATACTAGAGGAACAAGGAATACAAACGGACCTCCCGGACGAAGCACTAAACCTTGTACAACCTAGCGTAGCAGTCAACGATCACACTCTTTTGTACATCATAAATGTTCCCCAGATGAGCAAAGAAGAAGGATCCATCGTTCGAATAGTTCCAACACCGAAAAATGGACAGATAATCAAACAATTTCCGGATTATCTCATAAAAATTGGAGAAACGCTATACACTACGAACCAACCCACCAAGTATATTCAACGCAGCACCTATATTCGTGAGTATTCAGATAACTGTATACAACCTTTAATAGAAGGAAAGACGAGCAAATGCTCAACAAAAGAATCGTCGAAGACCAAAATTTCTCTTCTAACCGATGGCATGCTACTTATCAATAATGCTCTGAATGACTTACTACAATCCGATTGCGGACCAGATGATCGCAACTTAACTGGGAATTTCTTAATATCATTCTCAAACTGCAGCATTTATTATAGAAACGAATCCTTTATATCGAGTACGAGTGCATAACCTTGCAATGGATCTACAACTAGAAGATGATGTGCTAAAACTAATAAACAACTTAACAGTATCCAACAGGAGAAAAATCGACCACGTCTACCTGATGCAGTACAACAACAAACTGTGGGATTGGAGCCTGTTAGGAGGAATCTCCATCTCAACGACGCTAACCATAACGATATCTGTTTTTGCTTTTATCATTTATAGAAAATCATTATACACAATACTATCAAAACTTACGAGGAAAAGGAAACCAAAGACCCCATCACCTGGAGACCAACCAAATCAGGACGCGTGAGGTCACGCTTTTTTTACCCCCGGAGGAGTTACATACTGGTTAACAGCAAGCTCAGCATTCCTAAACCAATGGCCCAATTTATGCGATCGCGCCACTGCAGACATCAGCAATCCGACCGGTGGACTTCACCCAGCTTAGTCAGCAGTTAGGAGTATTGAGTACAGTTGGTAGGCAACTCGGTATCATAATTCATTCAGTTTCTAGATCGCGACGCGTTCGGTTCTTATCGATATCGGTTTAGTTAGTTAGTACTATAATGTTCAAATGTAATTAAGTTTTAGTTCAAATAAATATTTTTTTTCTAAGACCTGTTGGTCTAACATATTTTTATATATATGACTTTTTCTATAATATCAGCTTTTGGTGGGGAATTGAGGGCATAATAAGCCTCATTTAATCAGTGTTGTTTGCATATTTGCCACAAATTAAGATAAAGATTAATGCTTATTATACCCTGAATTCCCCAGAGTCATACTTTTTAACTGTCCTTTCGATTACATTGGTTTCAGTGCCAAAAGTCCATCAATTCACACATAAGCAAATGCGGGAAATCAATTCATTCATGAGCCGACAACAAATCAGGGCATATTGGGGTAAAATGGACAGCTATCTGTACCCTCCCGAGAATGATTCTAAAGCCAATCGATAAACCGTATTACAATATATAAAAAATGATCTAGGACTTCATGTATTGCAACCAGTGACATTACAAAGCAATGTTATCATCCAGCAGCATTAGGGGCATGTGGGGTAAAATATCTTTCATATATGTGAATGATAACTGTTAGCTTCCAATTGCAACTAAAACGTTTCATAGCAGTATCTGTTTCTTATAAATACAATTTAAATCTCATTTTTCTTTGATAATAGGGTAAAATGGGGCAAATTGGACAACTACTGAAGATGATTCTGGTAATAAGAGATCTAGCGTTATTTGTTTATGCAAAAAAAACAAATTCAAATCAGTAACCTTAAAAATCGATTCATATTTATGTGAAATTCACAATTTCCAGCAGTTGTTGGGGCATATGGGGCAAAATAAGCATTTAAAAGGATCTTTCATATATGTTTATGATTGCTTTTAATCTCTGATTACACCTGCAGCTATTTTCAACGATCTACAGTCGTGTTAGTTGTTGGAAAGTACATTTTGATTCCCTTTTTGTATGAAAAAAGGGCAAAATGGGGCAAAATGGACCACTTCCCGTGTCGTGCGGTGAATGAATTTAGCACCAATCGATTTCTCGTATTTTTTTACGTCAGAAATGGTCAACTTCACGTACCGAAACCAGCGGCGTTAAAAGATCCGTTTTTTGGGTCGATTTTGCCCACTGTGCGTTGGATCACTTTGCGGTCTCTTTGACAAAGTTTTTTGGCTTATAGTCACCTACAAAAATACCAAAGGGTTTGAATATTCAACCTTTACAGCGCCACTTACCGGCAAAATTCAAAAACTTGAGATTTCTGCATACATTTGGCCAAGATTTCCCATACAAACTTCAAGCTTGTTGAGCGCCCCTTTAGGCTTTATCGATTTTGCTCAAATTTTGAACGTAGCTTCTGGCGAAGCGCCAGCAATCAGCATTCTACCTTGGAAGGGGTGCGATATGCATCAGCCCCTCTCTGAAGCAATGCCTTCTTGGTGGTTCCGGAAAGACGAAGGCGGCCATGGGAATGTTTTTTAGTGGGTCGAGGAAAGCGTAGTCGTGGTTTTTCCAAAAAAGACGGTCCTTAACTCTACATATCCTGAAGCTCCCTGTTCAGGTGTCTGTTGATCAGGCTATCCCCCAAGGTTTAGATAAGAAAAAAAAGAAAAGCTAGCTTTGTTTCGGTTGGGCCGTAATGCCAAAATGAAGGTTAGAGCAGCGTTAATAGTTTACATCAAAAGAAGAGCATATCTATCAAACCTAATGTGCCAATAGTGCATTGAATTTAACAGCCTAATTGGAAAACGCCCTGCACACGTGGGTTTGGGTATGCGTGCACGTCAAATGGGTTTAGAGTGAACGAGTGAGTTGCAATTTCCAAACCATTCAATTACGGTTGAATTACGGGTGCAGGACAATTTGTAATTTGTGAATTGGGGTCGTTGATGGATACAAATTTGTGTGCAAAATTGTTGCTTCTGCCGAGGCGGGAATGTTTGCTATGGGGTAGGGAGAAAGTGGAATTTCGAACATGCGGCCGTTTTGTGGGAAAGTGTGAATAACTCTATTTGGAAAATCAATACGAATATGGTTTGAAACCTGACGAGTTAATGTGCGATGGCACATCGAAATGAAATGGTTTTGATAGTAAACACGATTTAACCCTCCTAGGATATTACATAGGTTTTCCGCATCACGATGGCGTATCGCACGTTCAGCGTGCCTGTCTGGGACATATCGACCCAAACAGGGATAATAATAGTGGCTCGTGCCATTCCCCCTCCTCCCGCATCTTTCTCTCTATGGGCTATACATTGAAAATGTGGTCATTTTTCTGAATATTCTGAAACATCCCCCTTCCCCTTGGTCTTTTCTTCATACAAAAAAATATATATTTATATAGACCGTGGTCTTTGCCCTAACCCCCCACTCCCCTCTTAATGGACCACGTAATTTATAAATGCCCCTATACTTACTCTATATTCTCTACATACACAGAGAAACAGACGTCACACTCTACTCGCTTCCCATCAATCGGCGTTTTTAACCTAATTCGAATATTAGGTACCTAAGTAGTCGATTGGCAAGTCGCTACACTTCTGCTCCTACTTGACTTTTGGGTTTGTTTCATTTTTATGACGATGTTTTTCAATGTTATTTGTTCTAAGACTGAATAATTTCTCGGAATATGTATCGGGATTTCCTAAAAAGAAATAGAATTTGGGTTGATTTGTAGTCCCGTGTGAATTCAAATTAAAATGGTTTACGCGAGGTGACGTACACATTAGTAGGGCTACATTAGCAGCAGTATTCCAATATCCAGTTGCGTTTAGTAACCACTTAGTTCAGTGGTGCTCAAACTGCAGCCCGCGGGCCGCATGCGGCCCTTAAAGCTCTTATTGCGGCCCGCAAAGTACTTTGGAAAAAAGTAACTAATTGTTCAAAATAATGAAAAATATTTTTATGATGCTTAAAACTTTCATAACATTTGTTATTCATTTTCGATAAGATTAATTATTAAAAATGACAATATCAATTCTTTTTAGTAAATTTCTATGATTATTTCAATCATGCGTTTTGGTCTTACTGAGATGAGATTGGAGGTGTTTTTAGAAACGGCGCTCAAATACTTTTTTGAAAAGATTTTAATACTGTCCACAGTCCCATATTAAATATTAGTTTCTTCTGGTTATCTATATCAAATAAATCGTTTAAAACTGCATTTGTAAAAAATATATCTTAAACACCCTTAATTAATCCTTAGTTGGTTTTGGTTTCTTTTTATTCAAATGACGATTTTTATTCTGCGGCCCGCGACTTGCCGCAATATCACAATTTGGCCCGCGGTATGCTTCAACCTGAGCGCCACTGATTTAGTTGGAATGTTTCAACACCCGGGTTGCAACCAGGGTGAGAAAATCGCTTCCAGTAAATCCACAATATGTACAAATTCTTCGCACGCGTTGACGGAGGCATGCTTCGCATGCATCGAGCAGGATTCGCACAGCCTCAGCTATTTGCCCATGTCCGACGAATGCAAATGATGTGCCTTCTCGTTCTCACCACCCACCATCAACACCATCAATCTCGGCATCAACATCTTGTTTCGTCGAAAAGCTAACACGCGAGTCCTTCCGTGATGCTACAAAGAACATGTACAACCGTGTTACCTCCCAGGAAATCATGTTGACAAATTTCTGCGCCACGCCACTACCGTTGGCTCAGTCGGTGTCCGGCCATTTGGCCGAATGCCGTTTGGCCGAACGCCATTCGGCCGAATGCCATCTGGCCGAATGGTCGTTTGGCCGAAATCCAAAAGAATTCAAAAGAATTCAGAGGAAGTTTTTGACGTTCCAACTACCAATATGATCATCATAAATATTTCCTTCTTTTAGTCATAGGCTATTCTTTCTAGTTTTGACATTCAGGGATGAGTTGGCGTTGAATCTGTCAATATTTTACCAAAGATTTTTCCTTCTTTAAATCATAAGCTGTTCTTTCGAGTTATACTGATGCGAGGAATAGTGACATGGTCACTTAAGTTCATCATTTATTTTCGGCCAAACGGCATTCAGCCAAATGGCGTTCGCCCAAATGACCCGGAACCGGCTCAGTCAGATTTGAGCGAATGTGTTGTGCATAAGGGTGTAAATTGAATTCCATGATTTCTTCATTTCCGAGAGAACATCCGCAATGCGTTTGATTGGATCTGATGATGATGAAATTTTGGCACAAATCTCGAAACGGGTTGCTCGGGAGTGGAATTTTTATCCGAGTTTTTTGAATGGAAACCCAAAATTTAAAAAAAAAACCCTAATTAATCCACCTAGCGGTGATGGCGCCTTTCTCGTGCCTTCAAAACCCCATTTCAATAAAACTCAAGCGAAATGTTGATGTATATACTTTCATACAATTAACAGAAATCCATTTCATGATTGTTATTGTTTATTTTAACTTTAAATTTTGAAAGAGGGAAAACCCCTTTGAGTGATTTCAACATACCAAAAACGAAATCCATTTCATGATACTAGAAATCATAACTGGCATTTAATATTTGAGCCTCAAACTCTTGAGAAAAAGACGCTATCTTGAATTTGAAGCTGCCATTTAGGATTTAGGATTGCCATCTTGGATGTTCTGGTCGCCATTTTTGGCGTCCAGGCATCGTCCCTACGAGAAATATACTTCATTAAACAGCCGCCATCTTGATTTTGGACCAACATCTTGGATATTCAAGTCGCCATTTTTGGAATCCAGACATCATCCCCATATCAAATATACCAAAAATGCATTGTTTGAGGCCCTAAAACTCCATTAAAGAGCCGCGATTTTGAATTCGGAGCCGCCACCTTAAATTTAAGATCGCCATCTTGGATATCCTGATCGCCATTTTGGACTCTGGTAGTCTTCCCCATACCAAATATACCAATATTGCATGGTTTTAGAGCCTTAACTCTCAAGCGATCGCGCTGTTGTATTTTGTACAACATGTTGGAATTATCTCACTTTTCGTGTTCAGCATTAGCGTGGTGCTGACGGTGGTAGGCAACCGCACGAGTTACGGAAGGTTAAACTTCTTTAAACAGACGCCATCTTGAATTTGAAGCCACCATCTTGGATTTCAGACCGCCATCTTAGATATTTTAGTTGCCATTTTAGGATTCCAGATATCTTCCACATATCAAATATTCCCATATAGCATGCTTTAAGAGCCTAAATCTCTATTAAACAGCCGCCCTATTAAATTTTGAGCCGCCACATTGAACATTTTGCTGCCATCTTGAATTTTGGACCGACATCGTGGAGCTTCTGGTCTCCAGTGCTGATTTCCGCACAAAACTCGCCAACCATGCTAAAGGTTACAAAAATCGCCGCAGTTTGATGTATCGCATGATGGGGCTAGTTCAGTTTTATATACGGCCAGTTCTACTGGTGCTGGTCCGGATCACTGCAATGGCCGTAACTCCGGAACGCCTTGGCCAATCTGGACCATTTTTGATAGCAAACAATTCCGGTTAGATTCAAGCTATAATCCGAAAAATCGGCCAATGGGAAGTGCATTAAAAGTGAGTGAACTTATTTTGCGCACATACATAGATACACACTTACAGGCATAATCTTAATTCGTTGAACTGAGTTGATTGGTATATGCAACTTGATCCTCCGAGCCTTTTTTTTCGAAAAATCGTTTTTTGAGTGAACATATAGTTTGTTAGCACACTAAGTGTACGAGAAAGGCATAGGGTAATTCGCTAATTGTTGAACACTACCCAAATGTTGAACAGTTTCTGAATATTTTATTATAAACCTTACTTAAATAATTTTCTTCCAACGTAAACTTATGATGTAGATGCATATACATGTGGGTCACGATATTGCTCTAATTAAGTTACAAAATTATACATATTTTACGTCATAAAAATTTATTGAAAATTTCGTACTGCTGATGACGCGAAAACTGCACAATTCTTAAGATTAATATTAAGAAATTGCTGTTACGAAATAAGCTTTGCGGGCAAATCGACCACAAATATCAAAGGCACACCATAGTTACAAGACATGGAGGGATGTCATTAACAGTTTAACATTGTTTAAAATCACATTTTCATTGTAATTTAATGTGAAAAAATATTTTTCCTATCACACTATCATTATGCATCCATGATCCAATTGTTGAACACTGGCATAACCTACGATGTTAGCATGACTGCTAGAATTTTTTTCACTTTACCTAACCGTGCATTGCATGGGGTTTCAAGGGCGTTCCAGGGATGTTCTAGGGGTGTTCCAATGGGCTTCAGAAAGATTCCAGTGATTTTCAATGGGTTTCAAGGGCGTTCCAGAGGTGTTCAAGAGGAATTCAGAGTGTTAAGGGGGTCCAAGGAGTATTTCAAGGCGTTCCAGGAGGCTCAGGAGCAACCCACGGGTTTTCAAGGGATTTCAGGGTCGTTCCATGTGTGTTATTGGGGGTTGAGTGGGTCCCATGGGTGTCCAGGAGAGTTTCAGGGGCTTTTAAAGGCGTACTTTTCTTCTGTCGTTTTCGCTTCTAATCAAATCTTGTCAGCCATTTTTGCATCTTGTCATGTTTAAAACGATTTCAGTCCACTAGAGCTTTCTTCAAATGTGCGATTCCTTGTCATTTAAATGAATTGTCACTAGCTCGGACTAGCTGGGCACAAAGCACGAAAAACCCGAAAAAAAACCGCCAGAGTGAACAAATATCGGATGTCGGGTCAAAGTCGGGTCAAATTTTATCAAATGTTGGACCACTGTTGGACCCACATCGGGTAACTATCGTGTATGTGTTGGGTTTGGCGGCCAAAATAAAAACAGGTGAATGATAGGTTGATGTCGGGTTATACGTCATCAATTACGAACAAAGCTTGAACCGTTCAACAATTGGCGAGAACCGTCCAACATTAGGATGAGCTTGCTTAAGGAAGCGTTCAACATTTGGGTTACAGACTTCCCATACAAATGTTCTATTTTCTCTTAGAAAATGGAATTTAAGGGAATATAAATTCAATAAGCAGTATAAGGGATAAGTTGATCTAGACGTTCACTGGATATTTTTCAAGTTAACTGGAATTATGCACGGAAAAACAAACAAAAACCAAAATGCCGGTACTAACCGTTCAACAATTGGCGAATTACCCTAACACTACTTTCGAGCTTTTTAGCTTTATTTATCTAACTAAACCAATAGATTTCAAGATCTTTTCTGGTAGCAAATTTATTAATCTTTCTAATGCGATAAGTTTGACCATTTCCAAGTTATAGCCAGTTTGAGACAAGCAAAGTTTGTAAAGTTCAACTACTACGTAACGGTTGAGATTTGACCATATGCGTAAAACATTTTTTTCACCGGTCTGAACCTGTTTGCTTGCTAACGTTCATGAGGTTATCAAAAATCCTTTGCTGTGTCGCATACATAGGTTCAGTTCAATTTTCTATTTAACCGCATTCGGAGGGACACCCGGAACTGGTTACGGCACTACCGGCTGTCCCTAATGTGGTCCAACCCTATTTCTTTGATAACCAGTCATCAGGTTATCAGAAAAGCCGTTATTTGTTGTATCGCATGCATGGGTTTGGTACTCTTTTATATTTGGCCACATTCGTCGGGACCTCCGGAACCGGTTCCGGTACACTACTGGTTCAGATATGGTCTAATATTGTTTTCCTGCTAACCGTTCATCAGGTTATCGAAAATGCCGCTGTTTGATGTGTCGCATGCATGGGTTTGGTATTCTTTTATATTTGGCCACTTCCGGTGGGGCATCCCGAAGCGGTTCCGGAACACTACCGGTTCAGATGTGGTCTTATACTGTTTTCCTGCTAACCGTTCATCAGATTATCGAAAAAGCCGCTGTTTGATGTGTCGCATGCATAAGTTATGTTAAATTTGATGTATGGCCACTTCCGGCGGGACACCCTGAACCGGTTCCGGAACACTACCGGTTCATATATGGTCTGAGACTATTTTCCTGCTCACCGTTCATCAGATAATCGTAAATGCCGTGGTTTGATGGGTCGCATGCATGGGTTTGGTGCATGTTCTTGTCTGGCCCCTTCCTGGGGTACCGATCCGGAACACCTAAATGGCCATAACTCCGGAACGGCTGGACCGATCCGAACCATTTTCAATAGGAAACAATGGGACCAGATTCTGCGTCGAATGAGCCATTGATCGTTAAAATCGGTTGATATTTACTATCTAAAAGTGAGGTGACCTTTTTTTGTACACATACACACACACATACATACACACACACACACATACACACACACAGACATCATCTCAACTCGTCGAGCTGAGTCGATTGGTATATGAAACTTGCCCCTCCGGGGGCTCTATCAAAATTTCATTTTTGGAGTGAACATATAGCCTTTCGGTACACCTTGGTGTACGAGAAAGGCAAAAAATCAATATATGTTGGGCTGCCAAATGGCGAGTCGAAAAACTGGAACGTCCAACATAGCTCAGGTCCTCACAAGTTCTCACCTCATGCTTCCACGGGTCAAGTGATGACAAAGACCGCCAGATAAAAGTAGTGTGTTTAGCTGGTAGTGCAGCCTGGGCACTGTTGTCCTTCTGACTTCAGTTAGATTGAGGAGGAACGTCCCGAGCGTCTGTTCATCAAGGAAGTGCGGCTCAAACAGTGTCTGTTCTGGCATTCAGCGGCTGAGTATGAAATGCTCCTCCGCCGGAAGCTATACCTAAGATGGCAGCCTCACTAGACCTGTGCGCCGCCGCCGACACTTTTTGTCCAACGCCGACGCCGACCTAGGTATCGGCGACGCGCCATACGCCGCTGTTTGTCACGCCGCCGATGTTTATTTTTCGCGCCGGTGCACAGTGGCTGATTTCGTCATGTTAGCGCGCTTAATTAATAACTTTTTAACTATGACGTTTAGCGTCATGGTGTCTTCGAAAAAGTTTTTCGCTATAATAAGGAGCTTCTTTTGAACTATTGTAAAAAATGATCAATCCCCCTAAAAGTGAAATAGAAAATTTATTTTTTGCAATTTTCAAGATAAAAGGTTGGTGTCTTCACAAAAGTTGTAGAAAATGTTATTATCGCGATGATCAGTGCACGAACAAAATTAAGTTTACATAAAGTTAAGGCTAAAAATTCTCACGATCTTTAATACAGTAGACGTTCGATAAGTGCAACATGTTTACGTTTCAGTTACCGAATGAAATTCGCTGAGAGTCGTCAAACAGTTGTCAATCAGTGTTGCGAAATGAGCGAGTACTCACACAACTAGTCAAACTCACGAGTGAGTATGAGCAGTACACCTTAAACTCACTGTGAGTATTACTCACATTTGAGTAAGCGCCGTACAACTCACACTCACTCGTGAGTATTGACGTGCAGATACTCACTCACGAGTATGCTTTACTCATGTTTATACGGTAATCTAAAATTTATCTAAAGGCTTGGAATCCTTCAAACATTAAAATGGTATGTTTTATTGGGGCGAATGTATTGAATCAGTATACAAGGTTGCTTGTCAATAATTCTATTGTTTTTTTTTTATTCTAGTGAATTGTATCTTACTGGTAGTTCTAAGCGCTCCGTTAAGGGCGGTCCTGAAGAGGTCCCCTTTGAGCCCAAGAGCTCAACATGAGGGCTTTTGTTTTAACTCAAACCTCTTGTAGACAGAGATCACTCCCCTGCAGACGCGCCAACTTGGCCAAATTATTGGGGGGGGGCAAAGCCTGGTTTTTCTGATTTTTTGTATGGGAAATTCGAAAAATAATTAAAAATCGTCAAATATTGGGGGGGCAAAACCATGCTTGCCCCCCCTAAGTTGGCGCCTATGCTCCCCTGAAATGGCTGTCATCCACATATAACTGGCGTGAAGCCAAAAAATTGGTGCAGGACGTGGTGCTGATTTGAATGGGCGGTTGCATTAAGCTGAAAACAGTGATTTTTTTCTGTTAGTGCAGGCGTGACATTCACATATAATTGAGTTCAGCGTTGTTTTAAATGGACGAAATGTATTTGGATGCTTGTGCTCTCTCTCTCTTCTTGGCGTAACGTCCTCACTGGGACAAAGCCTGCTTCTCAGCTTAGTGTTATATGAGCACTTCCACAGTTATTAACTGAGAGCTTCCTCTGCCAATGACCATTTTGCATGTGTATATCGTGTGGCAGGCACGAAGATACTCTATGCCCAAGGAAGTCAAGGAAATTTCCTTTACGAAAAGATCCTGGACCGACCGGGAATCGAACCCGTCACCCTCAGCATGGTCATGCTGAATACCCGTGCGTTTACCGCCTCGGCTATATTGGATGCTTGTGCGTCTTGTAAATTTAATAAAGAACACTAAACGCATTGAACAAATGTGTAAACGATCGTTTCTCAAATGCACGATAATTCGTACGACAAAGTTCGCTACCGCACGTAGCAGATTGAAAGGCAGGCTGAAATTTCGTAAACGAGCCCGTTCGAGCCGGCTTCAAGAACTAATGCTTTCTTCAGGGGGTTGGCAGAGATAGCAATTAAGAAAAAGTAATTTTACGGAATTGTGTGGTGTGCTCGATTGGTAGCCGATTTGACCTTGGATTTGACAGTTCGATAGCAGCAGACCTGCTGCAAAGGCGCATATAGTGCTGAATTAATGCCATTTTAGCTGCTTATTGGTAACCTGGGTGTGAATACTGGCCATGTTACTGGTAGTAATTTGCTCGGCAGTTTTTTTTTTTTCTTTTTAGGTCCGAGGCTCATATAATTAGGGTGGTCCAACTTTATATGAAAAAAAAACTAAGACTTGAAAAATCTCATGGGATTCCTTCAGAATTTGTTCCCTTTTTACCCTTCTTACACCCATAAGAAGGGTATAAATATCGCTCGAAAAACCGACTTTCGATCCGAGGCCCGGAGGGCCGAGTCTCAAATACCAATGAACTCAGCTCGACGAATTGAGCAAATGTCTGTATGTGTGTGTGTGTGTGTGTGTGTGTATGTGTGTATGTGTGTGTGTGTGTGTGTGTGTATGTGCGTTACAAAAAAAAGTCACGCACGTTTCTCAGCCGTCTGTCAACCGATTTGAGTTCTCTTGGAAGCAAATGAAAGCTACTACATCCTAGTAGAACGCTATTGAATTTTTTTTCGATTGGACGTTTGGTTACCGAGATATCTCTCGAAGAGTACCTATGAGTCATACTTCTAAACTTTTTAAGATTTTTGAACAAGTGTATCATAATAAATATTTCGGCCGTTTGTCAATCGATTTAAGTTCTCTTGGCACCAAATGAAAGCTACAGCATCCTAGTAGATCACCCAGAAATTTTATTTCGATTGGACATTTGGTTACAGAGATATCTTTCGAAGAGTAGTTAGGATTTATACAACTAAACTTTTTGAGATTTTTTACCAATTGTATAGTAATAAATATCTTAGCCGTCTGTCATCCGATTTCGGTTATCCTGGCACCAAATGAAAGCTACAACATTCTAGAAGAATCCTATACAATTTCATTAGGATTGGACATTACCGAGATATCTTTCAAAGAGTACTTGGGAGTAATACAGGTTAACTTTTTGAGAGATTTTGGACCAAGGGTACCATAATAAATATCTCAGCCAACTGTCAACCGATTTGGGTTCTCTAAGCACCAAATAAAAGCTACAATATCCTTGTATACCCTTCTTACACCCATAAGAAGGGTATAAATATCGCTCGAAAAACCGACTTTCGATCCGAGGCCCGGAGGGCCGAGTCTCATATACCAATGAACTCAGCTCGACGAACTGAGCAAATGTCTGTATGTGTGTGTGTGTATGTGTGTGTGTGTGTATGTGCGTTACAAAAAAAAGTCACGCACGTTTCTCAGCCGTCTGTCAACCGATTTGAGTTCTCTTGGAAGCAAATGAAAGCTACTACATCCTAGTAGAACGCTATTGAATTTTTTTTCGATTGGACGTTTGGTTACCGAGATATCTCTCGAAGAGTACTTATGAGTCATACTTCTAAACTTTTTAAGATTTTTGAACAAGTGTATCATAATAAATATTTCGGCCGTTTGTCAATCGATTTAAGTTCTCTTGGCGCCAAATGAAAGCTACAGCATCCTAGTAGATCACCCAGAAATTTTATTTCGATTGGACATTTGGTTACAGAGATATCTTTCGAAGAGTACTTAGGATTTATACAACTAAACCTTTTGAGATTTTTGACCAAGTGTATCATAATAAATATCTTAGCCGTCTATCAACCGATTTCGGTTCTCCTGGCACCAAAAAAAGCTACATCATTCTAGTAGAAGCCTATACAATTTCATTAGGACTGGACATTTGGTTACCGAGATATCTTTCAAAGAGTACTTGGGAGTAATACAGGTTAACTTTTTGAGATATTTTTGACCAAGGGTACAATAATAAATATCTCAGCCGTCTGTCAACCGATTTGGGTTCTCTAAGCACCAAATGAAAGCTACAATATCCTTGTATAAGGCCCTAAAATTTTATTTCGATTCGACATTTGATTACTGAGATATCTTACGAAGAGTATTTCAATAATTTCTTTTTACCCTTCTTACACCCATAAGAAGGGTATAAATATCGCTCGAAAAACCGACTTTCGATCCGAGGCCCGGAGGGCCGAGTCTCATATACCAATGAACTCAGCTCGACGAACTGAGCAAATGTCTGTATGTGTGTGTGTGTGTGTGTGTGTATGTGTGTATGTGTGTGTGTGTGTGTGTGTGTGTGTGTGTGTGTGTGTGTGTGTGTGTGTGTATGTGCGTTACAAAAAAAAGTCACGCACGTTTCTCAGCCGTCTGTCAACCGATTTGAGTTCTCTTGGAAGCAAATGAAAGCTACTACATCCTAGTAGAACGCTATTGAATTTTTTTTCGATTGGACGTTTGGTTACCGAGATATCTCTCGAGGAGTACTTATGAGTCATACTTCTAAACTTTTTAAGATTTTTGACCAAGTGTATCATAATAAATATTTCGACCGTTTGTCAATCGATTTGGGTTCTCTTGGCACCAAATGAAAGCTACAGCATCCTAGTAGATCGCCCGGAAATTTTATTGCGATTGGACATTTGGTTACAGAGATATCTTTCGAAGAGTACTTCGGATTTATACAACTAAACCTTTTGAGATTTTTGACCAAAAGTATCATAATAAATATCTTAGCCGTCTGTCAACCTGGCACCAAATAAAAGCTACAACATTCTAGTAGAACCCTATACAATTTCATTAGGACTGGACATTTGGTTACCGAGATATCTTTCAAAGAGTACTTGGGAGTAATACAGGTTAACTTTTTGAGAGATTTTTGACCAAGGGTACCATAATAAATATCTCAGCCGTCTGTCAACCGATTTGGGTTCTCTAAGCACCAAATGAAAGCTACAATATCCTTGTATAAGGCCCTGAAATTTTATTTCGATTCGACATTTGATTACTGAGATATCTTACGAAGAGTATTTCAATAAATTCTTTTTACCCTTCTTATAGAATCCTAGTAGATCGCCCAGAAATTTTATTTCGATTGGACATTTGGTTACAGAGATATCTTTCGAAGAGTACTTAGGATTTATACAACTAAACCTTTTGAGATTTTTGACCAAGTGTATCATAATAAATATCTTAGCCGTCTATCAACCGATTTCGGTTCTCCTGGCACCAAAAAAAGCTACATCATTCTAGTAGAAGCCTATACAATTTCATTAGGACTGGACATTTGGTTACCGAGATATCTTTCAAAGAGTACTTGGGAGTAATACAGGTTAACTTTTTGAGAGATTTTTGACCAAGGGTACCATAATAAATATCTCAGCCGTCTGTCAACCGATTTGGGTTCTCTAAGCACCAAATGAAAGCATCAATATCCATGTAAAAGGCCCTGAAATTTTATTTCGATTCGACATTTGATTACCGAGATATCTTACGAAGAGTAATTCAATAAATTCTTTTTTATTATTGTATTCATTTGTTATCTTGCATGAGTTTTTGACCAGTCTATGGGAAATTATTTTTCAATAAATAATGCTGACTTCAATAAAGTGTATACTAGCAGGTTATTGTTTTCAACAAAATTACAAATAACAGATTACAAATACACAGGAATTCTATGAAAACTAACAATACGTTAATTGAAAGCTTTGAATTTATATATTGTGGGAAAATGCAAGAACCGGACAGCCAAAATTAATAGCTAATGCCAAACCTGATTAACTTAGTAGATATATCGTTTTTGTCCTTTCTACACCATAACCATGAATACCAAGTACTTCGGAGCTAAATTAATCGACTGATTAAGAGATATTAGACAAAGTGTATCTCGCTGATTTTCTTACCCATTTGTTAATCGATTCAAGATCTTTTGGCAGTTAACAAAAGATACAATATTCCAGAATGTATAAGCTATTTTTTGAACATTCCATACAAGATTCTAGGAGGTGTCTGGCATTTCTGGTAGTTTAGTCCATGGTCTATGATGCTATTTTGGAAACAAATCCACTAGATGCCAAATCCACAGTATTTTCCAGAACTTTTGGTCAATTACACAAAATAAATATGTTAAATAAAAATAATACAACACTAATTTTAATAAGTGTAAGAAGGGTTCTGTTCACCATAGTTTATTAAATCGGGTTTTTTCATTCTTCAATCACTTTACCTAATTTACAGCTCTTTTGTCCACCAGGGCACTGCGTGAGCGATTCCAATTGGAAGCTGTACTTACACTTTGTACAGCACCTAAATGTATTATATTATAATTCTACTAGATCGAACTGGATTCCGTTGCGCTGCTTTCACTTTCTACACTATCATGGTAGAATGATGAGCACGATGTTGATGTGTGGCTCTTGTTCATTTTCCAGTCCGATTGGGGGTCCATTATGAGTTGCCGTTACCCGATATCCATGTTTCAGAATCCGTTGGAGCATATGCTCTGAAGAGGGTCAGGTGCCAGCTGCTCTCGGGGGGGAGAGCAACTGACGAAAAATTGTGCCGGGCTGGGATCGAACCCATGACCATCGACTTATGAAGTGAACGTGTAACCACTACGCTACGGGCCCTGGCAGTTTGTTCCTTTTGTCACC
Source organism: Aedes albopictus (assembly GCF_035046485.1). Taxonomy (NCBI): domain Eukaryota; kingdom Metazoa; phylum Arthropoda; class Insecta; order Diptera; family Culicidae; genus Aedes; species Aedes albopictus. Next base: position 253,371,324 of record NC_085136.1, read on the forward strand.
CATAAGTTCCAATAAAGTTTTGTTTCAATTCTATCAAGTCTAAGTACTTTTTTATGAAACATCCAGCAATTTGTGCTGATAGGGCACAAAGTTGTACCGGATTCTAGCAAAAAAATTGCTTAAAAATCAACTATTCGTTTTGCTGGTTTTTGCTTTGCTGGATGCGTTCAGTGTGTAAGTTTCATGTTCAAAAGTTGGGTACTCAAGTAAATTTACTATTTTTTTTGTAAATTTTAAATTACAAACTGATCAAGTGTTTAGTATGAGGAAAAACGTTACTTTTCCATACGGAATAATAGAACGGACTATTTTTCCGCGCAGAAAAAAACTACAGCTCTTTTAGATTTACAAGGGAGGCGTTACCAGTGTAAAACTTTTTTTCCTTACTTCCCTACTCAAGTAATTTTGAAGCGAAACCACTATTTGTCCATTATATGCCCTATCTATTTGCAGAGTAATAGAAACTAGCCATATGGGAAAAAACGATCAAATGTATGCAGAAAAGAAAAGTTTTAAATGTTTGGACCTAGGAGATGCTGTAATTGACCCTACCATTTTTAATTTGAAGGTAGGTAAATAATATTTCACTTTACGTCACTTTACGGTATTCAACAAAGATGTTTGGCATATATTTACTAAATATATGCCAAACATCTTTATTGAATACCGTAAAGTGACCCGACGTATGCGAAAAAAGTTATACCATTGACAAAGTGTGGTGAAATATAGAGATTTCCTAATTTATGATATTACTTTGCATGCGTTGGTAAACAATAAGAGTTTTTAGCCTATGGTGCCAAAGCTCTCGAGCAGATCCACCTTTCCTCGAAAACTGTGCCTTGTATAAAAATAATCACCATTGCAGTACAGAACAAACGAAAACATCACTTCAAAACAACAAAAATAACTTACTCACTAAACTCACCATGAGTAAAATGAGTAACTCACGCGTGAGTAATGACGTCATACTCTCGCGTGAGTATTACTCACAAGTGAGTAATACTCACGCGAGAGTATAACGTCATTACTCACGCGTGAGTATACTCATACGCGAGTAACTCACAGCGTGAGCATTACTCGCAAATGAGTAAGGTGAGTGAGTATTTTTTACTCGTGAGCATGAGTTTCGCAACACTATTGTCAATTGCTGTTGCACGCAGCCAGAATACACTCAAAAACATCGCAATGCAGCTGTAGTGCATCCGAAAAACATCGCATCTCTGTTGACGTTTTGTTTTTTGGCAGATAGCGGTGCGATAACTGCAAAATTGTTGCACTTAGCAGACTTGCAGTTTAAAAGCGTTGCAGTTAAACCGTTAGCACATTAGAATAACTAGCCACAGAAGTCCAATGTCGCGACTGTTCATGTGACTAACATCTAGTTTGCCATGCCCTTACAGCGTCAGTAGTGGTACTAGAAGTGTCAAATAAATTTTGTTTACCTAAACAAAAGATGCTCTTCAAGCTGGACACATAAAAATGATCAATTATTACAATAAAAGTTATTAATTAAATTTTAAATAGGAAAAGTGACTACAGCGCCATTGGAGTTCTAGTGTATTTCTATTGTTAGCACCGAGCGAACGTCTACTGTAATTAAATTCTCATCGTCGATTTTCTTATCTGCAATCAATGATTCATATTCGGTTGCTTTTGTAGTTTTGGATTACTGCACGAATTTATACTGGCCTGCTTATTCTCACAGGATATTTGACGTTTGAGCGGTGTCGACACCTCTCAATCGTCAAATTGCCTGTGAGAGTAAGCAATAGAAATACACTAGAACTCCAATGGCGCTGTAGTCACTTTTCCTATTTAATTTAATTAATAACTTTTATTGTCATAATTGATCATTTTTATGTATCCAGCTTGAAAATCATCTTTTGTATAGGTAAACAAAATTTATTTGACACTTCTAGTACCACTACTGACGCTGTAAGGGCGTGGCAAACTAGATGTTAGTCACACGAACAGTCGCAACATTGGACTTCTGTGGCTAGTTATTCTAATGAGTAAGCAGACCAGCATAAATTCGTGCAGTGGACCATAGATGCTAATCCAAACCATTCTCTAGCAGATAATCATGAGATTATTCAAAAACGTATCGTATTTTGGAAATAATACTACTAAGAGAATATCAATAAAACATTCATTACTTGAGTTATGCCTTTATGATATTATAAAAATTAAAACAGTACGTTCTATCGATTTAAAGTCTGGCCATTAGAACTTTGGTCTGTCTATTTTTTTCTCTTTCTATTGTTTCAGACAAACTCTGCTGATAACTCTTATTGAGAACTTCTGAAGAAATTCAAATTGGAAACTTTAGGGCGTCCATTCAAATACGAAACCTTTAGAACTTATTTTTTATTTTTCATTAGATTTCATTCAGGGATTATTCCAGAAGGATTCAGTGATGCCTCCAGGAGATTCACCAGGGATTCCTCCTGGAAATTCTTCAGGAATACCTTTAGGAGTTTCATCACTGATTTTTTTAGAAGATCTCTCAGGAAGATCTCGACAGGAGCATCTTCAGGGAAAACTCCAGGAGTTTCTATAGAAATTCTTTCGGGAGGATTCAGGGATTCCTCCTAGAGATGCATCATAAATTGATTCAGAAGATCCTTCAGATAATCCTTCAGGCCCTTCAGAGATTCGTCTGAGAGTTCCTTCAGGAATTCCTTTAGCAACAAGCCCAGTCCACTTTGATCTCTACTCCCTTATACTTATGAGTAGAAAGAGACCGATATAGCCACAAAATCATCAAGTTAATTATAGAATACGGTCGATAAATCAGTACCAGTTTTGGTTGCGACTGTGATGGAATGTAACTTGAAAATGGCTTTTTCAGTCTCGACAAAATTCAAATACTGCTATTTAATTTCGTCCAACGTTTCGGTCGCATATAGGACCTTCATCAGGGACTCAATTATCACGAAGAATCTGTGATAATTGAGTCCCTGATGAAGGTCCTATATGCGACCGAAACGTTGGACGAAATTAAATAGCAGTACAGTGGTTTTTCGGTTTTACCACGATCAAAAAAAATTTTACCGTGATATAAACGAAACCGTGAATTTGGTGAAACGATAAAAAAATGTAAATTTTTTATTCAAAATCGTTCAGCTGCAAAATTTATGAGTCGTAGTTCACATTTTTTAACAGTTTTGGTGGACTGGGGAGTGCTGTACTGATTTTATATTGATTTCAGAATGTTTTAGAACAAGTGTGATAAAAACGAAACAAAAATCGTGATAAAATCGAATAGAAAACCGTGAATTTGGGCGAGTAGTGAATAAAACGGCTAGTGATAAAACCGAAACGCCACTGTATTTGAATTTTGTCGAGACTGAAAAAGCCTTTTTCAAGATAAATCAGTACATGATATAAAAAGTTTGGCTTAAAAAGAAAAGTGTTCTATCTAATAAGATCGAAAAAGCTAATAGGAAGAACATGCCGCGATATAGGCATACCCCTATGAACGGAAAGCGAATTCCGAAGAAAGCTTCCGATCGATAGAATTTGTGATGAAAACAGAACAATACATAGGCAGTCGGGTGCCTGAAACTTTTGCCAGTCTTGGTAAGGTGGTATGAACTACCAACCAAGCCGATCTGTTTAAAAGCACAGGTCGCACGGCAGAAGTTTCACGCATTCGATGTATTCGTTTAATACATGGCCTACTTGCCCAATTTCACCTTCTATAAAATTTTCACACTTGTTCGCTACCTAGCGAATTCTATCATATCTATCATTTCATTATCCACTTTGATCTCTACTCCCTTATACTTATGAGTAGAAAGAGCCCGATATAGCCACAAAATCATCAAGTCAAGTCCAGAAGCTTCCTCATAGATTCCTCCAGGAGATTCTTCAGAAATTCCTCTAGAATTGCAACAAGGGATTTCTCCTGACGTTCTGTAGGGATCGCTCAAGGAGATCACTCCGGGCGTTTCATCAAGGGTCTCTACAGGAATTTCTTCTAGCATCCCTCCTGATTTTTTTTAATCCCTCCTGAAATATATTCGGGGATACCTCTTGAAATTACTTCGGGATGCCACATGAAAATTTTTCAGATATTCATTCAGGAGTTCTTTGAAGGACTGCTCCAAAAGTTCCTTAGGTGGTCTCTCCAGGAGTTCGTTCAGGGATCTGCCTAGGAGGGTTCAGGGATGCCTTCGTGTGTTCATTAACAATTTCTTCAGAAGTTCCTTAAGCTATTTCTACAGGAGTTTGCTCAGATATTTCCTTTCAGTCCCTCAGAGATTCTTTCAGGAGGATTCATAAATGCCTCCTGGAGATCCATCAATAACTTCGTAAGGAATTTCTTTAGGACGTCTTTAGAAATTAGTTTAGGAATTCCTACAGGGATTCCTTCTGAAGTTCCTTTAGAAATTCCTTCAGGAGTTCTTGCATAAATCGCCCAGGAGTTCCTTCAGAGATTCCCCCATAAGTTTCAGGGATTATTGCTATTCAGGGATTGAATTTCTACAGAGGTTCTCACAGAAGTTCCTTCGGAAATCTCTACAGGAGTTCCTTCAGGGAACCTTATAAGAGTATCCAAGGATATATCCAGCAGAATTCAGAGATTTCCCCAGATTTTTTTCCTTCTAAGATTCCTTCAAGATATCTTTAGGGGATTCCTCGAGAAGTTCTTTTAGCGATTCTTCCAGGAGATCTTGCAGGAATCGCACCTGGGGTTCTTTCAGATTGTAGATTGAGATTGAGATTTTTCCATGAGGACTCACGGATGCCTCGAGGAGTTACATCAAAGATTTCAAAAGAAGCTCATTCAGGAATTCCTTCAGGGATTCCGTCAGGGAATCTTGTAGGAGTTCCTCCAATAATTTCCCTAGCTTTATAATCAGGCATGTCTCTAGGATATTCTTGGGGGATGTTTCATGGAGTTTCTACAAGAATTCTCCGAGGATTTCCTTCGCGAATTTTTCCATTCTTTAGGGGATACTTCCTGCAAATACATCTCCCTTTTCTTTCAGAGTTAAATACTTCCTTCGAGGATTCCTCCTGAAATTCTTTCGGGGATTCCTTCTAATATTTCGTTGTGGATTCCTCCTGGAATTTCTTAGCGGTTTCCTCCTTGAATTCCTCTGGTGATTCATCACGAAATTCCTCCGAGGATTTCTCCTGGACTTCATTTAGGGATCCCTACGAAAATTCCTCCTAGAATTCATTCTGAAATATCTCCTGGATTTATTTCGAGATTCCTCCTGGAATTTATTCGGGGATTCCTCCAAGACATCCTTCATGGATTCTTCCTAAAATTCTCCTGATATTCTGTCGAAAATTTCTCCTGAAATTTCATTGGAGTTGCCTCCTGATTTTTTTTTGATGATAGATCGAAGATTCCTCCTGGATTGCCTGAAGGGGGGGGATTCCTTCATGAATTCTCCTGGAATTTCTTCGGTGATTCCTCCTAGAGTTCCTTCGGGGATTTCTCCTGGACTTCCTATGAGGATTCCTCTTGAAAATCCTACGAGTATTCCGCTTGGAAGTCCTTCGAAGATTCCTTCCAGAATTCCTCCAGGGGTTCCCCCTGGAATTCCTGCAGGGTTTTCTCCTGTAATTTCTTCGGGAAATTCTCCTGGAATTCCGTCGGGTATTCTTTCTGGACTTTCTTCAGGGGTTTTTCCGGACTTCCTTCGGGGATTCCTCCTGGATTTCCTTCGAAGCTTGCTTTTGGAATTCTTGTGGTGATTCATCCTGGAATTCTCTCATGAATTTCTCCCGAAACTCCTTCAGAGGTTCCTTATGAATATTTTTTGTTGATTCCTCCTACAAATCCATTGGGATTTTTTTCTAACGAATTCCTTGTTAATTCCCACTGGAATTATTTTGGGGTTCCTGCGGGAATTTCTTTTTGGATTATTGCTGGAATTCCTTTATGATTCGCACTGGAATTTCTACGGGGATTCCTCCTAGAATTATTTCAGGGATTCCTCATGGAATTCCTACAAAAATTACTCCTAAAATTCCTACGGGGATTCCTTTTGAAATTCATCCAGTAGTTCCTCATGGAATTCCTTCGAGGATTTCTCTTGGAATTCCTTCGAGGATTTCTTTTGGATACTTTTCGATGGTTCCTCTTAGAAATCTTTTAGGGATTCCTTCTCAAATTATTCTGAAAATTCTTTTTGGAATTTCTTTGGAGATTCTTCCTGGACTTCTTTCATGTATTTCTTCTGAATTTATTTCGAGGATTCCTTTTGATATTCCTTCGTGGATTCTTCCTAGAATTCTTCCAGGATTTCTTCTTGGAATTTCTTCGGAGGTTTCACATGGAATTCTTTCGTGGATTTTTTCTGGGGGGTTTTTCCTTCAAGGATGCCTCCTGAAATTCTTTCGAGGGCTTCTCCTGATATTCCGTCGGGGATTCCTTCTGGAAGTGCTTCAATATTCTTTCTTGAGATTCCTTTTTTGATTCCTGTTTGAATTTCTTCGGGTATTCCTCCTGGAATTCCCTCGAGGATTCCTCGTGGAATTCATTCAACAATTTCTCCTAGAATTCTTTCAGGGGTTTCTCCTAGAATTCCTTCAGAGATTCCTTCTGGGTAGTGTTCGCGCCCAAACCGCTCCGGCAGCCACGTGGTCAGCAGCATCTTCAACCGATCACAGCAACTCATTCAAATCCCTAACCCTATAGTGTGTCAAGGACGCCTTACCACACACCACCGCATCGACGTTATCACCATGGCAGCAGCTTCGGGAAGGTTCCAAACTGCTGTCAAGGCCCATAAAAACTCCCCGTTTCCTAGCGTAGCGATACAGTCCACTTCGACCTGGCAAAGGGTCAAGATAGATAATGAACGTTAAGTAGTAAAACCTCGTCATCTTTCTGCTGCGAAAGGCCACCCCCTTCCCGTTATCTATCTGAGGAAAGACCGTTCCCGACCAATCCCCGACCATTTCCCTTGGGGCGACCAGGCGCCCCAACAGGTAGTTTTCGTTGATTCCTCCTAGAAATCCATTGGGATTCTTTTTTGATTTCCCTTGGAAATTCCCACAGGAATTCTTTTGAGGACTCCTGCTGGAAATTCTTTGGAAATTTCTGCAGAAATTTCTTTTAGATTCATCCTGGAAAGTTTTCGTTGATTCATCCTTAGGGGATTCCATCGGGGATACCTACTAGAGATCTCATGAGGAGATCTGCTATAATTCCCTTGGGATTCCTGCTTGAATTCATTTGGAGAATTCTCCTGGAATTCCTTCGAAGATTCTTCCCGGATTTTCTTCTGAAACTCCTTGAAATTTTCAATACAGGATTTATTCAGAAGTTTCTGCAGGGATCGCTCTAAGAAAGATTATATAATATCCTGAGATTCCTGTAGAAGTTCAATCAGGGTTTCATACAACAGTTCCTGCAGAAATTAGTCCGGAATTTCCTTCATGGATTCCACCGGGAGTTTCTTTAGGGCTCCTTCTTGAATTCGTTCTGAGATTCTTTCCTGAAATCATTCGGGGATTCCTTGGTGTAAATAGTGCGACTTATTATCAAATTTCATATCTCCTAAGGGTTCTAACAAAACAAAACAAAAACTTCAGCAAAGTCGATATGTTATTGTCCTTCATTTGCAATGTAGTAATGCAACATGCACTACACCAAGGATACGGGTAATGTCACAATAGGTCTAATCACTGGCCGCAGTGATGGACCCGAACAGAAATAAAAAGGTATTCATTCAAACGTGATAGTTTATGTCACCAATGGTCATGAAAAATCTCAGACTACAAATTCTAGAGCGTAATGACAACTTCTCTTCTTTGCCATTGTTGATTGTCGACTCCGGAACTCACCTTCGATAGGCTAGAAAGGTCCTCTGTCCAGCCTGGGTTCCAGTAGCCAACTTTCCAGCACCTTGTCTCACTAATTGGCGGTACACCAATATCCCGTACGTTGGTTCGCCAGCTAGCACCAACTATCGCCACCAGTATACACTTCCCTTAACGACCAACCAACAGAAGACCGGCGGATTTTACCACGATAGCTAACTAAACTACCACCAGAACTTCGACTACGTGCACTTGGTAATTTCGGTTTGTAGTGTAACGTGAAACCCCGGAATTCAACTTAGTACTATATTAACTTAACGTGCGAAATTCAATGTGGTAAATAATAGAACAAAGAGTTGTATAGCGACCGATCGCGACGATTGCTTAGATTGGACTGCCACTGATATCATCATCAGCTCAAGCCAACCATCCTCCGTGCTCTGATGATCGATATCAGTGACGTCACCTCTGGAGAGAACGTCGCCGATCGGCCAGATCAATGTGAGAGTCCTTCTCTAGCCGACCATTGTCCATGGGTTGTTTACATTCACCACATCCATGCCTAGCCGTAGGTAGCCTACCGAAGGCATATACGCTGTAGACGATATCGTTGGTTGCAGGTAGCCAGCAATGTTGAGTCAGTCACAATAGCATTTGCTAAATTATATAATCAGCTTCTACCAGCCGGCTGCAGGTTCAACCGATGAGTCCAGCGTCGTGTGTGGGGGGTAAAGGCCCAAACATTCTCACCCACCCTGAAATTCTTCGAATTTCTGAAAGTAAAAGAAACTCCTCTTCGGCTAGGATGGGTATGGAAGGGATGGGAATGGTAGTAACTTTAGATTTTTGGATTGAGGTAGAATTCTTGATCCATGGTAGGTTCCGGTAGAAGGCACACCCTTTCCACCGGGCGTTTGAAACTCCCTGATGCTGTCCGGATAGTTATCACGCGTACAACGCCGTCTAATCCAGGGTGTGTTTGTTCAATTCGACCCAGTTTCCAGCGCATAGGGGGCAGATTTTCGTCACAGATGAGTACCATCTTTCCGACCTCGATGTTGATCGCTGGGCGCCAGCGTTTGATTCGTCCTTGTAGTTGGCTAAGGTATTCCTGTCTCCACCGCTTCCAGAAATCTTGAACTCTCCTTTGGACGAGTTCCAACTGTGTGAGACGGTTCAATGGTGTAGTGGTAACATCAGCTTCAGGAAGAGCTTGTAGAGATGTTCCTATCAAAAAATGCGCTGGAGTGAGTGGCTCCAAGTCACTAGGATCCCCGGAGAGTGCCGTAATAGGTCTAGAATTTAAGCAGCCTTCTATTTGGACAAGCAGTGTGGTCATATCTTCTATGGACAGCGGAGTTTCCCCGATGACTCTTTGGAGGTGAAATTTGGTGGAGCGCACCGCAGCCTCCCAAAGTCCACCAAAATGAGGGCCACTTGGCGGATTAAAGTGCCATGTGATACCTTCGTGCAGACAATAGTTATTCACCTTCTCTTTATGATCCTTGTCCTTCAGTAATTTTAGAAGATCTCGAAACCGATTCCTGGCACCGACAAAGTTGGTTCCATTATCTGAAAAAATGTCCGTGCACTTCCCTCGTCTAGCAACAAATCGTCGAAGTGCCTGAATGAACCGGTCTGTTGACAAATCTGAGACCAGTTCTATGTGTATCGCCTTGGTTGCAAAGGATATAAAAATGGCGCCGTAAGCCTTCACCGCCGACGCCTAGGACCTGGTCGAACGTATATTGGTCCGAAAAAATCTATTCCCGTGCGCGAAAATGGACGGGAAACCGTTACTCGCTCTGCTGGAAGCTCTCCCATAAATTGTTTTACAGGAGACGGTTTTGCACGGAAACATTTATGGCAGCTATGAACAACCTGTCGAGCGATGTTCCTCCCAGCTAGTGGCCAATATTTCAGACGGACGGTGCTCAGCAACAGTTGTGGGCCAGCGTGAAGTAGACGTTCATGGTAATGTTCTACAATCAGCCGCGTCAGTCTATGACCTTTCGGAAGAACTATGGGATGTTTGACGTTGTTAGACTCTGCAGAATAGTCTAAGCGACCGCCGACGCGAATCAGTCCTTCTGACGATATCTGTGGGTGAAACCAACGCAGCGAAGATTTCGATGATACGGATTCTCCTACCGATAAAGCCCTCCATTCTTCAGCCATGGTTGTTTTCTGAACTCGTCGCAATATGGTACATTCTGCCTCCTTGAGGTCCTCTGTAGAGAGAAACGCTGCCCCTCTATCCGTTCTTGGTTTTCTTAAAAGCTTAATCAGTCGTTGCCATATTGCTGTAGTTCGAACTAAAGTGGAGAATGACGAAAACTTGGCAACGTATTCTTCCATGAAGTCTTTTTTTTTTTATTCTTAATCACTTAACCTAATTACAGCTCTATTGTCCACTAGGGCACTACGTGAGCGATTTCAATTGACAGCTGCACTTACATTTTGTGCAGCGCCTAGATGTATATTCTATTCTACTTTATCCAACTGGTTGCCTTTCTGCTGCTTTCACTTTTCTACTCTATACATGGTAGAACGATGAGCACAAGGATGATGGATGTCCGTTGTTCCTTTCCAGTCCGATTGGGGGTCCATTATGAGTAGCAGTTCGCCGATGTCCAGGTATCCGGGTCCGTTTGAGCCACGGGGCTCAGAAGAGGGTCAGTGCCAGCCGCTCTCGGGGGAAGAGCAACTGACGAAAAATTGCAAGTGCCGGGGCTGGGAATCAAACCCATGACCATCCGCATATGAAGCGAACGTGTGACCAACTACGCCACGGGCCCCGACTATGAAGTCTTCAGTAGTAGTTGCTGTGGCTGCCGTCACAGTACGTCGTCTTTCCGCATCTTCTGCTTCTGAAACATGCAAGTCTGTTGACTGTGGCCATTCTTCCGGGTTTCTCAATAGCCAATCTGGACCTTGCCACCAGAAGCAGTTTTCCGCAATGTTTTCAGGTGTAATTCCTCGAGATATTAAATCTGCTGGATTTAGAACTCCAGGAACATGCCTCCATTCGTGGTCCTCCGTTAGACGCTGAATTTTCGCCGTCCTGTTTCCAACGTATGGGCTCCAGGCAGACGGTGTTGCTGCTATCCATCGTAAAACGCAAGTAGAGTCCGTCCAAAAATATGCTCTCACAGGAATTCGTATGGCTTGGCTAACCTTTTCGTGTAGTTCTGCTGTCAGAAGCGCCCCACACAGCTCCAACCTTGGAATGGTTTGAAGTTTCAAAGGTGCAACCTTTGATTTCGACGCAAAAAGTCGCACCAGAACACTTCCCTCGCAATCTTCGCTCCGAACATAGATGCATCCACCGTAAGCCTTCTCTGACGCATCTGAAAAGCAATGCAGCTCCACTTTCACTGCCCTCGGAATGATTACACATCTGTTGATCTTGATCTGGTTGAGAACTGGCAGTTGTTGATGATAGTTTCGCCATGTCTCACCCACCGTTTTGGGTAGCGGTTGGTCCCAGTCCAGTCGTTCCCCATCTTCGCCCCTTATTGTCCACAGAAGCTGCATGAACACCTTGAAGGACGTAATTGTAGCTCCAATGAGACCAATCGGGTCAAACAGCGTAGCAATCACAGACAGAACCTTCCGTTTAGTAAGCGGTTCCAGATCAACCAAACTCGGGACGGTAAATTGAAAGCGAAGAGTGTCCGTTCCCGGCATCCATGTTAAACCGAGTGTTTTCACCGATGGATCTGGATCCAAGCAAATCTCCTTCGTTGATGGGATCGCTAAATCTCCTTGTAGAACTCCGTCCAGCGCTTCTAATTTGTTGGATGCCCATTTGCGAAGCCTAAATCCTCCAGCCTTCATGAGATCCTGCAACTGCGTTCTCATGTTCACTGCCTCATCCGCGTCGTCTGTACCGGTTATCACATCATCCATATATGTATCCTCCCGTACTGCCTTGGCCGCTAGTGGAAATTTTCCTTCTTCATCATCCGACAGCTGTTTCAAAACCCTGGTCGCCAAATACGGAGCCGGTTTTGTACCGTAGGTGACAGTTTTCAGCTCATACGTACTCATTTCTTCCTCCGGTGATGCTCTCCACAAGATAGATTGTAACGGTCTGTCCTCCTTACAAACCATAATTTGCCGGAACATTTTTTCAACGTCCGCAACAAGCATCACCTGTTTCGTTCTACTCCGCATAATTATTGATCGTAGATCATCCTGGATGATTGGCCCCACCAGCAGTGCATCATTCAACGTCACCCTTGTCGACGTCTCGCTTGAAGCATTGAAGACCACGCGAACCTTGGTGGTCGTACTAGCTTCCTTTACTACTGGATGATGCGGTAGATAGCAGCGTCCCGGCGAGACTTGATCAACCTCGACCTTATCCATATGGCCAAGCTGCAGATACTCTTCCATGAAAGAGCAGTACTGACTACGAAGATCAGCGTCCTTTGCCAATCGGCGCTCGGTACTTTGAAGACGGCTAATTGCGATGTTTTTCGATTCTCCTATCAACCTCAAAACCTCTTCATTTTTCGGTAGAGAGACTGTGTAACGGCCATCTTCCCCACGTTGAACCGTTCGCACGAAATGCTCTTCACATTGTGCTTCTTGTGGTGAATAGTTCTTCGTCGTTCCAACTTCCTCACTGGACCAAAAGCGAGCTATCAACTCATCTAGGGCTTCAGATGTCGACATATTGCAACTGATATTTAGCGACTGACTAGGAGTAGACACACCACCACAAACGACCCAACCGAAGACCGATTCGTTGAGAGCCGGCAAATGTTCTCCCAACAAAATCTGCTGTCCATTCCTAAAGAAATTGAAGAATGATTCAATTCCTAGGACCATGTCCACGTTCATGGACACATTGAACGATGGATCAGCCAATTCAATTCCATCTGGTAAGTTCCATTTCGCGATATTGATTGAGGACGTCGGCAGATTGACCGTGACCTTGGGTAACACAAGAAAGCTCACGCGCTGTGAGAAATCCGTCACTCGCGATCGAATGGTAGCTTCAATTCGCTGCCTGACGCTGGTCACCGCTTGACCAATCCCATGGATCTTGATGTCTACCTTGCTACGTGTTGTCTTCAATCGCTGACTCAATCTCTCCGTTACGAAATTACTTTCCGAACCCGAATCCAGAAGAGCTCGTGCCGGATAACGATGTCCACTATTGTCTTCGACGATCACGATGGCTGTTGCCAGCAAAACCTGCGCACTAAGGACCGACCCAAGAGCCGTTACAGTGTCACCAGCCGCAATATTCGAGACTAACGAAGTAGACGTGCTGGAATTGATCGGAGCATTGGTTCTCGTAGTAGTGGGGTCTTGTACTTCCCTCGGCGAAGTAGGTTTCGGAGATTTCGAAGCCATCGATGACCGAGCAGAGCTATCCTTGTCCGGTCGGAAACATACAAGGGAATGGTGTCGACCTTTGCAATGCCTGCAGGAAAATTTAGACTGGCACTCCTTCGCGTGATGTCCGGGTTTGAAGCAGTTCTTGCAGAGAGATTGATTTCTCAGGACTGCTTCCCTCTCAGGTATCGGCATCCGCTGGAAGTCACTGCATTGGAATAATGGGTGGTTGGCACTGCAAGCGGCGCAACGTCCTCCCGGTGTTTGTACGGTACTGAAACTGGTTTCTACTGAAGATGCCTTGGTCCTCACATATTGCTGAGATTGAGAGCCGCTCCTCGTATCCACTGACTTCGCCGGAAGTGATTCCAGCATGCGGATGCGACGTTGAAGGAATTCAGTCAGTTCCTTTACCGTGTCCTGTTGCTTCGCAGAAGAGAACTCCTCCCACCCCCTGCGCGTCACAGGGTCCAGTCGCGCGGAAAGGAGGTTGACCAGCAATAAATCCTTGTAGTCTCCGGGTTGGATAATTTGATCCAAAGTCTGCACTATTTTTTCAAAGCCTTCCACGAGTGTATGCAGATCCGTTGAAGATTCCTTCGTCAAGCTGGGAAGCTTGAAAAGAGCTTGAACTTGGAGTTTCTTCAAGTGCTTGCTGTTGTCGTATCGCTTTTGGAGTAGATCCCAAGCAATTTTGTAATTCGCTCCAGTGATTTGGAGAGAATCAATTAAACTCTTCGGTTCGCCCTGGAGACATCCCTTGAGGTAGTAGAATTTCTCTACATCGGGAAGATCTGCCTTGGAATGGATAAGAGAAGAGTACAGATCCCGAAAACTGAGCCATTCCTCTATGTTCCCACTGAAGGTTTGAAGCTTGATCTGAGGCAACCTTACATGATCAAGGTTCCTAAGTCCAGACGTGTTTAGACCCCTCACAGACTGGTTCAAGTCCTCTGGTTCCTTTTTCAACTTAACCTTTTCCAACAGGAACGCCTTCGCTTCGTAGTAGCGATCACTAAACATCTGTCTCTCAACTACGTAAGGGTTCTCCTCATCATCGTGGTTATCGTGAGTTTTGATCTCGATGAGATATTCCGAGAACCGTTCCCACAAATCGTCGAGCCTGTCCAAACGGACAGTAATCTGGCTGGCGGTAGCATCCGCCGGAAACTTCTCGACGAACTTCCAGATATCATTGAATGAGAGTATGACGTCATTAAACATTGCCACCAGCACCTTGTACGATGCTTGACTCCTCGACATGATGATCCTCGAAGCAGTCGATGTTGAACGGATGAAAAGTGATGGTGTAGTATTCTGTGTTAAGTGCCTAGCTTCGCTAGGACATATACTGTGCTTAACTGACCTTAGATGGCGTTAAGTGGTTCCCGACGCGCTCTACCGTATCCGTCAACGAAAATGTTGGTCCATCAACGTCGATGAATTGGAATCTCAAATGTGGGTTGATGAGCAGAGGAGAAAGAGTAAGGCGGTAGTATCCAAAAGGTTCACTTCGGCTGCACATATACCGTTCAACTCACCCAGAGAAAACGGCGGTGCACTAATGCCCGTAACAAACTATCCGAATGTATCCAAAACCAAAACGTTCTATCCTCGATTATGTTAGCCTCAATAATCGATAACAGTATATGGGGTTGTAGGGATGCAAGCCAAGGGATTGTATGACAATTGCCAGAAAACCATTTGCCAGAATCAATTTGCTAGAATTATTTTTGCCAGAAAACCATTTGCCAGAATAGACCATTCCCCAGAAAGCCATTCGCCAGAATGGACCATTTGCCAGAATGGACCATTCCCCAGAATTAAATATTTTCTCTTATTTCTCGGCTATTGTTCTATCAGAAACAGAATTTGTATGAAATGTTTCCGTTGAATGTGTTATGTTTTGGAATAAAATCATAAAATATAAGGGAAGTAAAATAAAATAAATAAAATTGTTTTCTCATTATGTGATCCTTCTGGTATTCTACGAAAAGATGGAGGAAAATACCTATTTTCTGTCAGTTTCGAAAGAACGGCCCTAACTTCTTCTTCTTCTTCTTCTTTATGGCTCTACGTCCCCACTGGGACAGTGGCCTGCCTCGCTTCAATTTAGTGTTCCTTGTGCACTTCCACAGTTATTAATTGAAGGGCTTTCATTGCCTGTCATTGCACACTTAAAAATGATTCTTGAGCTCGGCAGAAAAAAATGCTGATTTCAATCGGCAACTCAAGATTTTGCTGTTACTTCAGCAAATAACTCGCTTTTGCCGAGATTGTCCAAAACGTTTTACCGAAATATCAGCAAGTTGCTTGAAAACTGCGAAAACTGACAGCATTTTTTGCTGAACCTTTCGGCAAACACAGATTGTACTGAAATCAGCAAACGAGATTACCGAATTTCAGCAATACAACTGTCAGTTTTACAGCCTTCCAGAAAAAAAACAAAACAGTGTTACGTGGTGCTGAAGGTGCTACATGAAGTAAAAATGAAGTGATCTTTCAAATGAAGCGAAAATGTAAGATCTTTCTGTAAGTAACTTATTGCTATTAAATTTCATATCTTCTCAATCTATTTTAGGACCTATTTGCTGTTGTCCTTCGAGGAGCTGTTCGGGAGTTGCAGTTGGGAGTTCAGTGTGTTTGCTTATGGAAGAGAATGAAACCACCAGCAACCAGTTGATTATTTTGAAAAGCATTCCCTTCGAAAAAAAAATGTAAAATATACAAGGATAAAACTTCTCTACTGTGTTTCTCTATGAGCTAAAAATATTCTTTCTATTCTGAAAAATAAACAAAAGAAAATGCCGAGATTCAGCAAATTTATTCGTACTGGAAATTTTGTTTGCCGAGAATTCAGCAAATATATTTGCTGAGAATCTCGGCAAAATATTAACAGCTGTCAATTTTTGTGATTGCCGAAGTTCCCGGCAAATCTATTTTTTGCCGAGATGGTTGCCGAGCACTCGGCGGTGCCAATCTCGGCAATCGGTTTGCCGAGATTCGGCGAAAAAATCTTAGTGTGTGCATGAATTTGTATATAAGTATAGGCATGTATAGGCAAGTACAATGATACACTACACTACCCGTCATAAGTACGGACTCACAAAATGTATTGCAACAATATTGCATCACCCTGACTCAACTCGATATCTCCAAAACCTGAGGACTTACAAAGATGCTGTCTTCAGGAAAGTTATTCAGAAGACCAAAAGCAACAACTTTTCTGAAGACGGCATTTTTGTAGGTGTTCTGGTTTTAGAGATATCGAGGTGAGTCAGGGTGATGCAATATTGTTGCAATACTTTTTGTGACTCCGTCAGGGTAGTGTATATCCAGAGAGTCGAGAAAATTTCACTGACTGGAACGGGAATCGAACCCGCCGTCTCATGATTGGCGATCCATAGCCTTGACCACTAGGCTAACTGGAGACCCAAAAGCCTGGGCCCTAACTTTATAGAAATTAAAATCTTTGGTTAAATTTTTACGATTCATTATGCCAATTGATATATAGGCACTGTTATAAAGAGAACATCTTTTAATTGAAAAAGGAAAAGTTTCAGATTGAATTAAATATGAAGAACAGCCTAAATTTCAAAGGAAGGTAAAATTTGTCATGGAAATGATGTAACTAAGTTCCTCTGTCATATCAACTTTGATATAGTTATATCTATGCTGGGTCATTAGGCAGAAAGAAATTCCCTACTAACAAAAGTAGCTGCATAAAAGCTTATGGAGCAAACGCTTTTGGAAGAAAGCTCGTTTAAGCTCTTATACAGCAAAAATGTTAGTTGGGTTAGGCCGGAATTATTTTTGGGCTGAATAGATAGACCCTGTTAGACCGATCGGATAATAGACTTCAAAAAATCTGCCAATTTTAAGAAAAAAGTAAAAAAAAATCAGAAAAAAATAATAATTAGTTGGCTTATTATAAAAAGGAAAACAAACTATGGAGTTAGCTGTAAGACCACCACAAGGGCTATTCATAACATCCGGGACTATCTTGTACCGACTTTTCGAACCCTCTAAGCAGAATACCCTCTTCGAATGAGTGTAATCAGTTTCGTACCTTTTAATTAAATTTAAATTAAAAGGTACGGGACTATACTGCCCCGGTCCATATGACATATTTTAATACGAAATATAGTTCAAAAATTTGTGCCTTTTGTTTGGACGTTATGCCATGGAATGCTTCGTCAAAAAGACCTGAGACTTTATGGCTGCAGACGATGATGATACTGCACCACAGCAACTCGAAAGAACAACCTTTGATTAAAAGAAGGATACATTTCTTATGAGAAGGATAGCAGTTTGGCCACTTCAAAATCCAATGACAGTTTCAATAGTAAGAATGGCCCATTGTTTAAAGAAGGGCATGTTAACATATTTGTCGCTTGCCAAATCTTTAACAGCGTAATTTGAAAGAACAGCCTATTATCAAAAGAAGGGTGAATCTACTACAGAGTTAGTAGTTTGAGCGCCACAAAACAGCGATTCCCAAAAGAACAACCTTTGATGAAAAGAAGAAAAATTGTTAGAAGGGATATTTAGCAGTTCGAGCACCAAACAACAATGTTATGAAAAGAACAACCTTTTCCATAAGAAGTGAAAATCGCATATGGAATCAACAATATAAGGAGCTTAAAAATACAAACTGTGTTACAAATGTTGCTTGATCACCGTATTGTCATATGTTCACTCAGCCTGAGGACCTTCTTGCTTTTAGCCTGATACCAAAATGGTTTAGGTGTCTGTATTAGAGAGATTTTCAGCGCGAGGCTGGTTCATCTCTTAGGCGACACCAAAATATTAGTAACTCAAAGATAACTACTGGTCCTTATACTTAGCACTCCTTTCAAGAACAGCCCCCGCTTAAAAGAAGGAAAATGTCGTGATTAGTTTTTTAACAGTTCAACCTCAACAATATGTTAAACAAATCTTCATTGAACAATCTAAACTAAGATGTTTTGTTCACTTTTGTAGCTTTTACATAGAGATAAAAAAAATGAAAAAAAAATGACACTTTTGCTAATACGCAATAAGGTGAGATCGCTACTGATTGTTAACTAGAATATGATTCAAATTTTCAGTCATTGCTATAACTATTCCTGGAATCAACGAACATCATATACTGTTCAAAAAGAATTTTGTTGGGCCAATGTCAAGGCTATTAATCTGGCCTAGAATCTAGCCAAACATAAAATTAACATTTATTCTGATAAATACAACTTTTTCTGGGGAATGTCCTTTCTGGGGAATGGTCTTCTGGCGAATGGTGCATTCTGGCAAATGGTTTTCTGGGAAACGGTCCATTCTGGCAAACGGATTCTGGCAAGTGGCATTCTGGCAAGTGACTTTCTGGCAAATGTCATACAACCAGCCAAGGAGGATAAAATTTATTTTAAAGTGGCGTATCCGACGGCCGCGCTTCGGCGGACATACACTAAATGTTCACTAACCTGGACAACGTTCCACGTCGCAGCCTCCTTGCTTGGGTCCACTAGCTGATTGCAGTTGACAATCGTTCGAGAGTTGGAGTATCGAATCCTGAATCCGCTCCGGGAATGGTGTATACGACGGTCCGAGATCCTGAAGTGCTCCCGTCTGTTCCGTCTCGATGAGAAAGGTTGCTCGTTGACTCCGTTATGGCGATGAGTAGGGTGGTAATGAACGAAAGTTGTGTAAGTTTGGAGAAATGCCTAGCCTCGACAAGACATACACTAAGTATCCTAATAATTACCTGGAAAACCCTCAGGCGGCGCAAACTTAGTGTTGTCCACCCAGTCCGATGCTAGAAGAAGTTACCCTGGCCCTTATTATGAGTGTCACTTCACGGTGAAAATCGATCACGGTGACACATTGCGAATCCACGGTGAAAAAGTTGTGGGTTAATCAAAGGGGAATCACTTTCACCGTCCTTATTACCGGTGTCACTTTTTGGTTTTCGCCGTGAAGTGACACTCGTAATCAGGCCCCCTGAATCCTTAGTACAGGAAACCAACAGAGTAACCATCAATCCACAGATTGGCTTGGCTTGGGTACGCGCCAACAGCCTATTCCTTTGTCCACGAATTCTCCTATTCTTCGGTAGGCAGGATGGCGATTTGCTATTATAGCTTCGATGACAATAGCGACAACCGCGGTGCCACTCAATGGAGGAATTCTTCACGTTCTAAACTTCGCCAGCCCGGTTCAGCGTTATCCGGTTCGAAGGACCATATGTCGACTCCGGAACTCACCTTCGATAGGCTAGAAAGGTCCTCTGTCCAGCCTGGGTTCCAGTAGCCAACTTTCCAGCACTTTGTCTCACTAATTGGCGGTACACCAATATCCCGTACGTTGGTTCGCCAGCTAGCACCAACTATCGCCACCAGTATACACTTCCCTTAACGACCAACCAGCAGAAGACCGGCGGATTTTACCACGATAGCTAACTAAACTACCACCAGAACTTCGACTACGTGCACTTGGTAATTTCGGTTTGTAGTGTAACGTGAAACCCCGGAATTCAACTTAGTACTATATTAACTTAACGTGCGAAATTCAATGTGGTAAATAATAGAACAAAGAGTTGTATAGCGACCGATCGCGACGATTGCTTAGATTGGACTGCCACTGATATCATCATCAGCTCAAGCCAACCATCCTCCGTGCTCTGATGATCGATATCAGTGACGTCACCTCTGGAGAGAACGTCGCCGATCGGCCAGATCAATGTGAGAGTCCTTCTCTAGCCGACCATTGTCCATGGGTTGTTTACATCCACCACATCCATGCCTAGCCGTAGGTAGCCTACCGAAGGCATATACGCTGTAGACGATATCGTTGGTTGCAGGTAGCCAGCAATGTTGAGTCAGTCACAATAGCATTTGCTAAATTATATAATCAGCTTCTACCAGCCGGCTGCAGGTTCAACCGATGAGTCCAGCGTCGTGTGTGGGGGGTGAAGGCCCAAACATTGATATTACGGTCAACATTTTTTACGCCGATTCACGCCGCCGCCGCTGCCGAGCAAAATATAGGCGGCGCACAAATCTAAGCCCCACCACGGTGAATAGGAGACCTTAGGCCAACAACCTACTGTTCTCGAAACCCAAAAAATGTTACACATACCGAAAATAAAGGATTACGAACTGATTCAACGACTTTTAGCGCGGGGTGGGGCAGAGCCTCGGGCCACCGCCTTTTAGGGGCCCCCACAAAAACCGTTTATGCTTACTAAACATTAGCTTTATTGTTCAAAAACAAAGAAAAACACTTTTGCTCATCAGATTTGTACCTCCGAGGGGCCTCCACATTCGTTCTGGCCCCGGGCCACAACAATCCTTAATCCGGGCCTGGATGTACGGAACAAACGTAGCCCCGACATTGCGTCCGACCATCATCTTCTAAACGGCGAGATCCGACTGCGCATTACGAGGATCCATCGACAGAAGCAGAAAATGGGTAGGTGGAGACGTCCTTTGACGAGAAGTTGGAGAACCGTGCTGCGGATATTCCGGAAGGTGGAAGCGTAGAAGATCAATGGAGCGTCATCAAGAACACCTTCATCGCCACTGGCGAGAATAGTTTGGGTGAGCTACTCACCCAGAGAAAGCAGTGGATAACAGATGACACCTGGAGGAAGATGAAGGAGCGAAGGAAAGGCAAAACCGCGATAGAGCGAGCGAAAACATGAGGAGCCAAAGCCGTATCCCGTCAGCGCTATTCGGCTCTCGAGAAGATAGTGAAGCGCTCATGTAGCGCTCACTAGCCGACAAGGGGCTGTCCATTAATTACGTAAGGGTTTCTGGGGGGAGGGGGGGTTTGAGAAATCTTACGCACCATACAAAAATATTTGGGTTCTCATACAAAAAATCTTACAAGGGGGGGAGGGGGTGTCGAAAAATCGCAAAATTTCCCTTACGTAATAAATGGACAGCCCCCAAAGGCGAGAAAGCCGTAAATACCGGCGACATTCGTCTTCTATACGATGTCGCACGTTGTCTTAGTGGGACCAATATGAATGCTACGATGCCCGTGAAAGACACGTCTGGATAGTTATTGACCGACCTGGCTAACCAACGTTGGTTCAAGCAACATTTTTGGAACAGTATACACCTCCTTCTTTTTTTTTTCACGAGCCGTTGTTCTACCGTAACTCAGTCAATTTCGAACCAATTCTCATGAAATCTTGTTCCAAGAACGATTCGTGCATTAAAAAAAATAATCGGGTATACTACATCTCTACAAGATGTGTGCATTAGGGATGAATGTCGTGAGCTTATTTTTCTTCCAAAATTAGGATTCCCTTTCTGGCAGTAATTGAATTACCATATGCCCTTGACTCATTCCATCATCTTCTGATCTTTGCCCAAGCTGTGACCACCACCGGTATCCCCAAAATACAATTTTCGTCATTTCCATCGCTGATGTGCTTCTTGCTTTATTTCGTTTTCCTCACTCACGTAGGTACCACAACGGGAAAACCAGGACCGTTTGCTACATGCTGTGGCCGGATGGACGCTATCCGACCTCGATGGCAGATTACATGTGAGTAAATGTATCTACATACATATGTGTCCTCTCCTAAACATGTGGGAAAGTATAAGCTGTTTATGCTTTGGATAATGAGGGATGGAATGGAATTATGGCTATCGCAGTGTGTCTCCGGAGGGATTGTGTTACAGAATAATGAGAAGAAAAAATGAAAGAAACTGATTTGGATCACTGAATTGGGAATAGTGACTTCAATATCGTGGAAGATTCTGAAAGAAGGTGCTCAAAGAGCCTTCAAGTTTCAACAAAATCAGGCCAAACATGTCTAAAGGTCCAATCTGCAGAAGAGAGGCTCTCTTTGATTTCTATCTCTTTCGTTAATATCTCAGCTGTTTATTTGTATTTTGATTGCTTCCTTGCATTGAACGATGGTCAAAACAATCGCCTTTTGATTTGTACTGCAAAATTAGTTGAAAAATGTACCATTACATTGCAATAATTGAAAGAGAAAGTTAACAAAGAGAGCCTCTCAAATGCAGATAGGACCTATTGAAATGTTTGAACTGAAATATTAACAGGGGTCAGATAAAATGATTGGGCAAAATTTTCATTTTCAAAAAAATGTCAAATTAGCTGTAACTTTCCGTAAAATGCATCACAATTTTACTGATAGCCGATCATCTAATTGTTTATTGGAGGTAAAAAATTTGGGCATGATTGGGCTTTTCCACATAAAGTAAGAACGATTCTAGTAAATTCAAGCAACATTTTGATGACTGTATATCCAGAGGTGTCAGCTTACGAGTTGTATATTTTGAGAGTTTGGACAATTTGAAAGTCTTATCATTCCGTGTGCGATTATCTTTATTTTAGCGTGCACGAATGAATGCTTGTGAACGTGCTCTCAAAACGATAACGCTAACTTGACACCTAGCGTGCGAGATGTACCAGAAACGTCAATCATGCGTAAGCATGTGCTGTATGGAAATTTAGATGTACCTCAGTTTAGCGAACAATTTTGTGGCAGATGTACGTATCATCAGTTGAGTGCGGGAAAACAAATCGGCTGATGGCAGACCAACCGAAATGCTCGGATACTACAATGCCTCCATTTTTTTGGGAATTCTTTCGGTAACGCCTTTGAAAACTTAAATGGCAATGGGATTGCAAATTTATGTTTGGCATTTCCTTTGGAACTCTTTCTGAAATTTGTTTGGAACTACTTCTTTCAGAGATATTCGTCAGTAATTCATTTAGGAACTGCTTGGAGAGTTCCTTAAGAAAAAAAAACTTGGCTTTATTTGGCGATTTTACCAGGCAGGTAAGGATTTGGATATTGTCACGGCAGTTTTTTTGCCAATCAATTTGGTCATTGCTTTAGCAAGTCTTTTAGTTTTTTTTTAATTTTGTGGAATTTACCCAGAAATTCCTCCGGCAATCATTTTTTTCAGTTATGCCTTCTTAAACGCTTTAGCCCTTTTAGTGGAATTTTACCAGTTGGTCGTCAGAACGTCCGATCGTGCCGAGCTCCACGCAAAAACGGCTACGCTCAAAAATGTGTTCGGCCTGCACATTTTTAGTAAACATCCATGCCGCACATGACTGTGTTGGAAACACACATTTTTTTAAAATTGCTCGTACGCTCACATGAGCATGTATTTTGCAATAATTTCGACATGGCAACCTCACTGGGTTTATAAACCACCTTCAAATACCAAAAAATATTGATATTTTGCAAAAATGTGAGCGTACGAGCAATTTAAAAAAATGTGTGTTTCCAACACAGTCCCTGTGCGGCATGGGCGCTACTCAAAAATGAGAGCTTTTATTTTAGAGAGTCTCGACGCATACTTATTAGATACCAGCAAAACAAACTGAATGGGGGCTAGGTATGCGGAGTGCGAGAGTAAGTCTTGGCTTCATAAAAAAAATCGCTCTCACTTGTAGTTAGTGGGCACAAACGCGAGTGTATCGTGGATTGGCATCTAAGCCGAAAGAGAGATGAATTTGTGAAAAAGAGTGTTCACGGTGTGGCTTCGGAGTTAGTTTGGCTTTCTATTCCACAGAATCATTACTTGTTCTGCGGCTTAGTTGGTTAAAGTCTCAATTTGTCAATCAGCAACATTTCGTGCTTACAAGTTTTCCCAGTATGTTAAAAGAATTATTGAAGCAATTCGCACACAAATTTCCAAAGATATTGGCAAAGGGAAACTTTTTTTTTTACACGGCTAATTTATGAATTTAAACTTACTAGCTACTTCTCCACAGCCAAAGGGATCTCTAAAGGAATGGCCGAAGCAGTTGAAATACAAAGAAACTATAGAAGGAATCTCAATAAAATTGCCAATTGTCAAAGGCGTTGCTAAAGGAATTTCAATACTATTTTCGCATGTTTTAATAATGGATTAAATAAAAATATTATCAAAGAAAATGCCTAGTTTTATAATTCTAATTGTTTGTCAATATTAATCAAACAAAGATTAAAGAAAATCTCAAAAAATGCTGAAGAAATTGCAACTACAGAAAAAGAGAAATTCCCATTCCCTTTAAAGAACAATAATACACTATACCCACGGAGCCGAAAAAATTTTTCCTACCGGAACGGGAATCGAACCCGCCGTCTCCGGATTGGCGATCCATAGCCTTAACCATTAGGGACAAACGTCTTGAAATCCCGCTTCAACATTGCATCGAAACTTCAAACGCACAAATCTGAAGAAGCAAGCTTCAAACAACAATGTTTTTCATTATTCTCTTCTTGCTCACATGTAATTAGCTTAAATTAAAAAGCTCAGGTACACTGGTTTTGTTTACGAAGAGATTTGTGCCGTCGAAATCGTGAGTAGGTGCCAAAGTCGGCCATTGTGGCGGCCATTTTGGGATTCTCACAAGTCTGTCCTTAGGCTAACTGGAGAAAGCGGAGGATGGAAGAGGGGGCATTTAGGGGCCGTTCATAAACCACGTAGACTTTTTGGGGGGGAGGGGGGGTCTGGCCAAAGTCTACGCTCCATACAAATTTCAAAATTTTTGTATGGACAAAAGTCTACGAGGGGGGAGGGGGGGGGGTCTGAGATGGCCAAAATTTGGTCTACGTGGTTTATGAACAGCCCCTTAGAAAAAATACTTTGAAATAAATAAGGTGTGTTTAGAAGCATACAAATTGTAAATAAATTAGTTTTTTTTTGCGTTTTGATGGTCTCAAGACCAAAGGTGTACTCTGGTTTTATATTTGTATCAGAAACCATTCTCTACATATTATTTTTCTGAAGGGTTAAGCTAGAATCCAAGCAAAAGATGCTTCTGGAATCTTGTTGGAAATTCGCCTATCAACTTCTGTACTTGGTTTGCACATTTTCCCAGGTATGACTCCATGAACAAACGTGAGTTCCTCCGATTTTTGTCAAACATTTCTCCTGAAACTCTGTTAGGATTACTACTCGTAAACCCTCCTACGATTCCTCTGGTAACCTAACGGCAATTCCTTATTGTAGTAGCAGTAGTTCCGCCGAAAACCCATCTAGGTGTTCCTCTAAGAATACCCTTTTAAATAGGCAATTCCTCCGATAATAATTCTTCCAGGAATCGTTTCAAGAGTTTCACAGGAAACTTTTCCCCACAGTTGCTGCGGAAATACTTTTAGGAGTTTATCCAGGAATATTTCCAGCAGTTTTTTTTTGTTTAGAGAGACTTTACCGTTCTCGGCATTCGTCTTTCAAACCAGCAGTTTCTTTTCGGGTAATTCTTCCAGGAGTTCCTCTAAGAGCTTTTTCAAGAAGTTTTTTTTTCGGGAGTTCGTCCAACAATGCATCCAGGACGATGCAAAAGTTTCTGCAAGAATTCTTGCGCAAGATTTCCCGAAACTGTCCTTCCTCCAGAACTTCTCCTGGATTTTTCGAACCTCCAAAGGAATTATCGGTTAGTGAAGAACTAACTTTAAATCACGTGTCATAAAACAGAAATTTGAAAAATACCTCTGGAAGAAGTCCTTTCCTTGTGAAAGAATTTTTGGAGGAACTTAAGAAACTATTACCAGAAAACTTGTGGGGGTACTCCTGAATGCTTTCCCGTGGAAAATTCCCAATCAATTACAGGAGAAACTTCTAAAATAACAAAACGACAAAAAACTCTATTGAAATTACTAAAATAATGTTTAAAGGAATTTCCGAAAAAAAAACTGGTGCTGAAGAAATTCTCGTAGAATTGTTATTATTATTTCTTTATTAGTGAGGCTTTCAGCCACAGGCTGGTTCACCTTCTAACTCCCGTAGAAAGTTTCAAAGGATTTCCCAGAAAAGTTCCTAGAGATGAATGGTATAATTCCAAGCGAAACTTTTGAACATATTTCCAGAGGAAGTCCTGAAGTATTCTCGGCTAATCCTGGAGACACTTTTTAATGATTTTTTTAAAGAAACTTCAGGAACAACTTTCGGTCGAGGTTTTAAACGGTTGGTAATTCCGGAAGCTATAAAATCTCCTGAGTTGGTGATACACATATTCCTTAAACAAAATACCCAGTGAGCTCCTGCATTACTTACTATAGTATACACACCAAAATTTCTCTTCGTCTTCCAGCAATATTTTTTGCTGAAAGCGTATCAGCAATGTGTGTATTCACTGGAGTTCAGCATTTACATTAGTGTTTTACTGATATTCAGCATTGATATTTACTGAATTCGTTTCAGCAATGATGTTTTTGCTGGTAATCAGCAAACAATTTGACAATTAGCAATCGGTTTAAAAAATATCACCGAAAATCAGCAAAACATATTGCTGAAAGCATATCAGTAATTCATTATCTTGCTGAAAACCAGCAAATCACTGATCTGTCAAGTTGAAATGTCAACACCTTTTTTCACGTTGCGCCACGGCTCTAGTGTTTCCTGATGCACAAGTTAAAAGTGTGTTCACCCGCAAGCATTAATTTTGCCAATCGCAAAATCAATCAGAACCAGCTTCACGGGGAGGAGTAATTCATTGGTAAGTACAAATAACTATCAAATTATAGGAGGTGTTCATAATAGTTTTCGTTATTGCAGGAATGGCCCAGGACACGATATTTCCTCGTTGAAGGAACGGCGAACGTGTGAGAATGTTTTGCCGAGGTTACGGCAAGTTTGGCGAATATTTTGAAAAATAAAAAGCAATAGAAACATGCTTCATCTCTCTCTCTCTCTCTTATTGGCGTAACGTCCTCACTGGGACAAAGCCTGCTTCTCAGCTTAGTGTTCTATGAGCACTTCCACAGTTTTTAACTGAGAGCTTCCTCTGCCAATGACCATTTTGCATGCGTATATCGTGTGGCAGGCACGAAGATACTCAATGCCCAAGGAAGTCAAGGAAATTTCCTTTACGAAAAGATCCTGGACCGACCGGGAATCGAACCCGTCACCCTCAGCATGGTCATGCTGAATACCCGTGCGTTTACCGCCTCGGCTATATGGGCCCTGTATGCTTCATATGTTTATTAATTGGTATTGAGTGAAAACTCGGATTGATTTCATATAGGTTTCTGGGGGAATTTGCAGTAATTATGAAAACTGGAATACAGCAATATTTTTTGCTAAGCAATTGCTGGTTGATCAGCAAATACGATCGTATATTGCTGATTGAACAGAACGACAGCTGTCAGTTTTTGCAAATTATACGTTGCTGGATGATCAGCAAATTTTACTTTGCTGAACGGATTGCTGAAAAAACAGCACACAAAAATCAGCAAAATTTTGCTGACTTCCAGTAATAAAAAATTGGAGTGTATAGTTACTCCCGTTCCCGTATGAAAATCTGATAAAAATCAGAGAAAAACCTTCGGGAAATTTTTTGGAAGACCTCCTGAAGGAATTGCAGAATGAATTTCTCAAGGAATTGTAATTGGAATTGTAAAAGTTTCGGTGTGATTTATGACAGAGTTTTCGGAGGCTTAAGAGTTTCCATTTGAATTTTCGGGGGAACTTTAGAAGAAATTTCAAAAGAAACTTCTCAAGGAATTCTCGTAGTAATTTTAGAAAAAAGCTACTAAAATCATTTCCGGAAGATTTCTTGAAAAACAAATCCAAGGGGGAAAGTTGAAAGGATTCTCGGAGAGACTCCTGAAGGATGTTTCAAAGGAACTATTGAAGGAATTTCCGGAGAAATTTCCGAAAGATTTCTCTTTCTTAGATAGACATAGAAAGAATTTCCGGAGGAGCTCGCAATAAAATCCATAAAAAACTTTTTGAAAAAAATATTCTGAAAAAAAAAATGGCGAAATGATTTTCGGGAAAACTTTGAAGATTTTCTCGGAGAATCTATTGATGTTATTCTTGAAAAAAATCAGATAAAACTGAAAAGATGGAGGCATTCCCGGAGGATGTCATAAATAAATTTGACACTATTGACAGGATTTCCGGTGGAATTCCATAAAGGTCAGAAAGAATACTCGGAGAGACTTCTTAAAAAGTTTCCGCAAAAGCTGTTCTGAACAATCCCCTCAGAAGCACATGAAGGAATTGTAGGATGAGACATTTCCTGGATTTAGTAATAAATTTCTGGAGGAGCAGCAGTTTTAGCAGGAAATCCCGAAATAATTTATTGGCGCGTTCTTAAAGGAATTCTCGGAGAAACTTCAAAAAGAATTCTAAGAAAACACTCTTAAAGTAGCTCCTGGAGAAACTTCCAAAACAGCAGGAGAAGTTCACAGAAGATCTTCTGACAGAATTTTTCAATCCTTCATAAAGTTACTTTTGAGGGAATTCCTGGAGGACCGCTTGAAGGAATTGTCGTAAGAACTGCTAAACAGTTTTCAGAGAACTTCCGAATTCTTACGGGATTAAAAAATAATATATTGAATGCATTCCGGAAATGTTTCACGGTGGAATTTCAGGTCATATTACCCAAGAAACGTCTTAACAAATTCCTGGAATAACTTCTGCAGGCATTTTCGCCAGATTTTTTCCAGGGATGCTATGAAAAAAACACCAGTATAATCTCCATGTAAAATGCCTGGATACCTATGGAACTTTTCTAGGAATTCCCGGATTGTTTTCCGAAGTAACTGTAGAATAAATTCTCAAAGGAACTGTTCAAAAACACTTTACTGTTGAATAAAAGCACAATGCTGGAGGAATTGTCGAAGAAACTTGTGGAGAAATTTTTGGAAGAACTCAAGGTAAAATTTTCAGGAGTATGCTAAAGTAACTTGTCAAGCAATTTCGGCGAAACTTCTGCAAAAACAACTATTAAAGAAAAAATCCTTGTTTGTTTAAGAGAAATTTCTTTCGCTTTCTTGTATATCAGGGGGGTGTTCGGAAAAGCTTCACATTGAAAACTCGAATTTTGAAGGATTTTTCAGTTCGAGTACAAATTTGTGACCGACCAAATTACTATTCAGTGCTGTGCTGCTAGACTCAATTTACTTACGAACATCCTCCGACATGCTTTTGCTTACTTAAACTAACTCGCTTGATAATGCAGCATTCCCATCGTCGTCCGAAGTATCCCCTGCAGTAGTTGCTTGCGAACACGCTACTTACGGCACATAAACTATGCAAATTCAACCTCCTGGATTGCCCTTGCCTTCAGTGAGCAAACCACTCACGATCCAACGGGGATTTTTCTCGGATCACCGTTCGCACGGGGGGCGTAGCTGGGAATGGTGAACTGAAGCTGGAAAATGGGAATGTGTACAAATGTTTGGTTTACTAGAAATCGAAGATATTTCTTTCAAAAGCATTACACAAAAACCTTGACAGAAACCTCACCCCAAGTTTTTGGAAGTTGTATTTAAAGATTTGGGAACACTTGCTCTGCGAAGCATGTGTAAAGCTTTCTCTGAGACATTTAGAAAGTTTCCTCATGGAAGCTTGGAAAGCTTTCTCGGCAAAAATGGGCAAGCTACCCATATGAAGCTGGGAAAACTTCTCCAGATAAGTTTCGAAAGTTTTCTTTGTGAAGTTTGAGATGCTTCCTTTGCAAGCGAATTGTAGAAAGCTGCAATGAAAAGTTTCCTGTGGAAAGCTTCTTCTGAAATGCTTCTAAAGGTATCTCTCCAAGGCTTGATAAGTTGCGAAGCTTCCTTTACGAAGCTTGGAAAGATTCCTTTGATATGATTGGATTGCTCCTCTCCTCCTCTTCTTGGCGTAACGTCCTCAATGGGACAAAGCCTGCTTCTCAGCTTAGTGTTCTATGAGCATTTCCACAGTTATTAACTGAGAGCTTCCTCTGCCAATGACCATTTTGCATGCGTATATCGTGTGGCAGGCACGAAGATACTCTATGCCCAAGGAAGTCAAGGAAATTTCCTTTCCGAAAAGATCCTGGACCGACCGGGAATCGAACCCGTCACCCTCAGCATGGAATAACCGTGCGTTTACCGCCTCGGCTATAGGGGCCCCTTTTGGATTGCTATATCTTCTTAATTTGGAAAGTATCCTACATAAAGCTTGTAAAGATTCATCTGTGAAGCAAGTATTTGTCGTATAATTTGAGAAGTTTTCTTTGTGTAGTTTGGTAAGCGTTCCTTGCGAAACTTGCAGACGTTCTTCAACGAAGCTTGCAAAGCTTCATCTGCGAAGCTTGGAATGCTTCTTACGTGAATCTTTTAAAGTTTGTTCTGTTTAGCTTGAGAAGCTTCCACTGAAAACACTAGAAAGCTTCCTGTACAAAGCTAAGAAATCTTCCTCTCTGAAATTTTAAAATTTTCCTCTGTGAACTGTCTAAATTCTTCAAGGCTTAGGAAGCTTCCAGTTAAAAGCATCCTTTGCAAATCTGGGAGAACTTCTTTTTTTTATATCTGTATTAACGAGATTTTTAGCCCTGGGCTAGTTCATCTCGGGGCCCACGCTTTACTTCCCTTCCGAAGGAAGAACTCACATTTTGCGAGTTTGTCGGGAGTGGGATTCGATCCCAGGTCCTCGGCGTGATAGTCAAGTGTTCTAACCATCGCACCAGGTCCGCTCCGGGAGAACTTCCTCTGCAACGGTTGGAAAGCCTTATCTACAACACTTTGAAAGTTTCCTCTGTGAAGCTTACAGAGCTTCCTTTGGGAAGCTTGGAGAGACTCCATGGCGAAGCTGGGAAAGTTTTCTTTGCAAATCTTTGCGAAGTTGAGAATGCTTCTACGTCGAAATTTTGGATAGCTTTCTCTGAAAAGTTTGGGGAGTTGTTAATAAAGTTTTACTTTTGTCTTTGGACAGCTTGCGAAGTTTCCCCTACAAAGTTTGGAACGTTTATTTTGCACCTCTAAAATTTGGATAACATCCTTTGCAAGACTTGGAAAGGTTTCTCTGTGAAGCTTGAGAAAGCTTCTTCTTGAAAAGCTTACCCTTTTGAAACTTGGAAACATTTTCATCAAAGCTTGCAAAGCTTCTTTTGTGAAAAACATGGCAAGCCGTGGCGTAACCACGAAGTATGAAATGCTTTCTTTGTGAAGCTTTCCCTGTGAAGTTTGCAGACCGTCGTCTGCGATGCATGTAAAGCTCCTTCTGTAAAGCTCACAAAGCTTCATCGGTGATGCTCGGAAAGCTTCTAATGTGAAGCTTGAAAACTTTGTTTTGTAAAACTTGAAAAGTTATCTCTGCAAAATTTAGAAAGTTTGTGTGCAAAGCTTGGAAAGCTTACTTCTTAGCATTTTAAAAGTTTCCCCTATGAAGCTTGTCAAGCTTTTCCTGTACTGCCGTTCTACGCCCAATTGTCCCATGTTAAATGGGAATCCCATATAGCATGGGACAATTATGCGTAGAACAGCAGTGTAAGGCTTGGAAAGATTCTTTAACGGAGTATAGAAAGCTTTCAAAGCTTTCGTCGCAAAGCTAGGGATACTGTCGCTTGAAGGCTTGGAAAGCTTTTCTGTGCCACATGGAAAGCTTCCTTTGTAGAGCTTACAATGCTGCATCTGTTAAGCTTTCTTACGTGATGTTTCGAAAGCTTCCTCTACAGAGCTAATTAGCTTCTCACGTGAAACTTGGGAAGCTGGTTCTGTGAAGTAAAAAAAGTATTCACATCAACGGGCCGGGACCAGGCCCGACCACAGCCGGTGTGTTTAAGAGTCTTTGACAATTCTTTGAGGGAGGTCTCTTTAGGAATTATTATGGCAAATATTTAGAAATGATTCTACCGGCCATTTTTAGGTATTTTGCAGTCATTTCGTCAGAAAATTCCTCCAACAATTTGATTTAAAGTTCCTTGTGGATTGCACCGGAAAATTCTTTAAAAATCCACGGGAAATTTATTCAGGAATTTCTTTGATAATATTTTTGGGATTCCCTTCAGCTATTCACTCAAGAATTCCTAAGACAGTTTCTTCGGAATCTTTTAAAAAAATCCTCCGTAATTTTTTTTCCAAAAATTCTTCCACAACTACTTGAAATCTGCCTCCGGCATTTTAAATAATTTCCTCTGACAACTCCTATGGTAAACTTTCTCAGGATTTCCTCTGACAATTGTTTCGGGTGTATTTTTTTAGAAGTTGTTTACCAGTTTCTCCGTAGCTCCTCCGACAGTTTGTCCTGACATTTCTCCCGAAATCTCTTAAGTGTTCATCTTATCATTCCTCCAGGAACACCTCCTGTCAGAAATACTCAGACAAGTTCTCAAGAAACTCCTTCGCCAATTTCTATGGAAATTACTCCGAAAATATTTTGAGGTATTATTTCGGAAATTCCTTGAGTAAATTGTGAAGAGAAATTCGGTAGTTAATCACCATTTCTTTAGGAATTCTTCATCCATGGTTTCAAAACTTTTTCCAAGAAGTCCTTAAGATGTTTATTAAAAAGTGTTTATGATCATCAATTTCAGTCTGTTCAACTTTTCAAGGCTGGAGATGGTAAAGTAAATAAAAAAGTGGAAATTCCTCCAGAAAGTCATATGGAAATCTGCCTATTATTTTTGTTCGAAACTTTTCGTGAGAATATTCTAGAAAATTTGTTCGGATTCTCAATTTTTTCTAAAACTTCTCTTGCAATTTCCTTCAAGATCCTCCAACAATTTATCTGGAAATTCTTAAAGAATTCATACGGTAATTTCTTGTGACTGTTCCAAAAAGTTTTTCTGCATTTTCTAAGGAGTTTCTTCACAATTTTTTTTCGAATTTTTTTCCGGTAATTCTTCAAGAAGTTTCTTTAGAAAAAAAATCTCACATATCCTGTGAAGTTTTTTTTTTTAAAGAATCCCTTTCATACATTCAAAACAAACATTTCCATCGATTCTAACGTATATGTGCGAATTTCTGCGGGAATTTTTTTAGCGATTCCGGTAGTGCTTTCATCTTCCTAAAAATTACTCGTTAAATGTTCTCCAAGAACTTTCAAGCAATTTAAATAGAAGTTGCAACGAGTTTTTTTTTAGAAATTGTTCCGTAAATTTTATCGATATAAACTTCAAGGTTTGAAACTCATTCGAGGATTTCTGTGGTAAATAGTTTAAGGACTCTTTCATATTACTAAATATATTTTTGAAATGTGGCCTCCCTATTTCGATTTTTCGACTATTTTATAGGGATTTTGTAGGGAATTTACCTAGTTAGGTCTTCAGTAACATCTTCGATAATTCTCCAGGGTTTTCTCTGGTAATTTCTTTGGAAATTGTCCTAGAAATTCTTGATTATCTCAGGAAACTTATTTGGAATTGGCCTAGACATTATTTTGTGGAATTTTTGGTATTTTACATGATCGTTATCATTTAAGCAAGCAGTATTCCTGTTCAGAACTAAAATGTTTGCATAGTTATTTATATGTAGCTATTTCCTTTGGCTACTCTTCTGAAAAATGCTCAGTGAGTTTTTCAGGTAGCTTTCAGGAATGAGCAATATGTTTTATGAAATTTTCAGGCAATTACTCTTGCAACTCTCCGGCATATTTTTTTCCAGAAGGATATACTTTAGGAACTTTTACTGTGAAATTTTACGATTTTTTCCCAGGAATTCCTTCGGCAAATAAGTAATTTGTGGTAATTCTTGCAAGAGTTTCTCTAACAGAGTAAAGTTTTGGAAATTAGGAATCCAACAATTCCTCTTTTGGCAACTTTTTAAAGAATTGCTCCGAATTCTTGCAAAAATTCTGTAAATTTTTATTTTTTTTAATTTCTTTTTATTTGTGAATTTTAACTTAGGCTAATTCTTCACATTAAAAATTCGTTAAAGAAATGTCCAAGGAATGGCCGGAGAAATTTGTTAAGGATTTTTCGGAGGAATTCTTGAAGAATTAAAAAAAAATCTGAAGGATTTTTTATTGGAATGGTCGAGAAATGCCGGAGGATATTTTATGAAAATCGTTAAAAAATCGCAATTTCTGAGTTTCTAAAAAAACTTTGAGAGGAGTTTCCTAATAAATTACTAGGCAAAACTTAAAAAATGGCAGATTCTTAAAAAATTTCTCAGGCAATTTCTTAAAAAATTCTAACTTCAGGAGTTTTCCTTGCAATTGGTTTTGGAATTCCTACGAAATTTTTTTCCGGTTTCTTCATGAAGTCCTCCGACACTGTCACACTTCTTTGGAACACCCTTCCTCCTTTTCGCCGAATTTTTGACGTTATTCGCGAACGTTTTGCAAGGAAACTTTCAAAAGAAAATCGTAAATAGAATACCGGAGGAAGTTCATTGGAAATTGCTTAGTATGTTTCCAGAAGAAACCCTGAAGAAATTTTCGAACGAGTAGCTAAAGGAATGTCCTGAGAATTTCGACAGATTATTCCACAGGAATTTCCAGAGGATATCGTTTTTCAAATTTCTCTGGCAATTGTTTTCGGAATTCATTTGGCTATCTTATTTTCCGACATTTCTTCTAAAAATTTCCTGAGAAATGCTCTGAAAACTCTTCCAAGAATTTCCCAAGGGATACCCTCATTTCTTTGCAAGAGCAATTCTATGTAGGTTCTATTGGAGAAATTTTAGAAATTGCAGTGGAAAATCCTTAAAAAATATAGTTTAACCTTCCAGGACGCGCGCCATCAAGCATCCGAAACTGCGTCGCGCTCGTGCTGTATACGAAAAGCGAAGTTTTTTTGGTGGTGTTGTACTTTTTACAACAGCGCGCGCGCTGAAGGGTTAATTTTTTATTTGATAAGCAAATTTTGGAAGGAATTCCTCAGGAAATTCCTGCATGAGTTAATGCGAGAATTTTTCGAAAATGCCAGCAGGAATTCCACCGGCATATTTTTAAAGAATATTCCGGGTGTAAATTTTAGTTTTATTTTGATAAATTACTCTTGCAGCTTTTCCGTCACTTACTCTGGTAATTTCTTACGAATTTCAGTGGCAATATCTTTAGAAGCTCTTCTAAAAAATTTTATTTCTCAAAAATTCCTCCGTTAGCTTCATTGAAAATTTCTCCAGTAATTTATTAT
This sequence comes from Aedes albopictus, assembly GCF_035046485.1. NCBI lineage: Eukaryota > Metazoa > Arthropoda > Insecta > Diptera > Culicidae > Aedes > Aedes albopictus. Next base: position 253,406,256 of record NC_085136.1, read on the forward strand.
GAAGTTTCTTCGTTAATTCCATAAAACTTTCACAGGAAACTGTTCAGTTGTTTTCTTCGCCAATCGATCGAATTTTTTTCCGGAATTATTGCGGGAAATTTTCCAATATTGTTTGTGACATTTTTTTCTCAATTCCTCTGGTGATTTCAATAAAAAGTCTTTCGAACATTTCGCCATGAATTCTCAGGGTACTTCCTGATGAACTGTTGATACATTTTCTTCAGAAATTCCTTCAGCATCTTGTTACCAAATGCCTCTGGCGATTGTTTTCGAAATTGATTTGAAAATTTTATTTTTCGACATTTCTTCTTAAAATTGCCCGAGAACCCCTTTGCTTTGAAAATTACTTAAGGAGGAGGAAAATTACCTTGGAGAATTCTACTAAGAACTTCCCTAGAGATTCCTTAGTTTCTTTCCAATAGCATTTGTCGGAGGAATTCTTGGAGCAATTGTAAAGAGAATTCTACAAAAAATTGTCGTATTAATTTCTTAAAAAATACCAGAATGATTTTCGAATTTATAAATGAATTGTGCGAGGAATTCTTGAAAAAATGCCGAAGACATTCCTCAAGGTGTAACAAATTATAAGGCAATTGCATGATGTATTTCTAAAGAAAGACTATAGAAGTTACTGAAGGAATCTCTTAAGGAGTTACCGAATAAATTTCTCAAGAAATTGGCTGAGAAAACTGTAACATTTCAGGAAATTTCTTAAGAAATTGCAGAAGAAATTCCTCAATAATATGCTGGCGGAAATTACTCGACCTTCTCCTGAATTAATTGCTGAAGAAAGTTATATTCCAGATCAGTTCCTCAAATTATGGCCGGTGGTAATAAAGTGAATGTCAGTTGAATCTCAAGAAGAAATGCTCGAGGAAATATTGAAAGAATTCCGAAAAAGAAATTATCTGAGGAATCCTTTATTATTATTATTAAATATTTGAGACACTTCATCACTCAAGTGGCATAAGTGTCTGGAGGGATCTTTTGTGGTACTGTCGGAAAACTTCCCAAGTTCTGAGGAATTCCTATAAAAAATCCGAAGGAGTCACCTGTCCTTACACGGTTTCGTTAAAGCATGTGCTCAGAGGAGATTGACGCCGAATGTACGATTATGTCGGCTTGACGAAAAATTTATAGTGGCGCGGCAGGAAATACAACCCCTGACCGACCATCCGCATACAAGGCAAGCATGTGATCCTCACGAGCACAAAGCTGCGCTCCTTCAAAAATTGCAGGAGAATTTTCAAAACAACTGTAGTAGAAATTACGGAAGGAACTGCCTGAGTTATACCAAAATAAATTGAAATAGTCAGCTGAGGTAAGAAGAGTCGGATTTTTTTTTCGAAATTTTCGAAAGAATTTCTTAGAATAGACGCAGAAATAACTGAAATAGCTTAACACTTTAATACCCAATCGCGAATTGAAAAAAAAAACAATATTATTTTCCAAAGGAATTTCAAAATAATTTTCCAGAAACAATATTATAATAATAGCATATAGAACTGGATGGAAGATTTGCTTAGAAAAATGCTGAAGCAATTCTTAAAACAAATTTATAGAAATTTGTAAGATTGTTAAAAATATTCTAAAGGTATTCTATGAGAATGTTCTGAAAAAATTGCTTGAGCAAATCTTTAGGAAGCAATTAGGAGAAATTGTGAAAAATAATGAAAAAAAATACAAAAAATAGAATTCTTGAAAAAAATTTAAAAAAAACTTATAAAGAAACTGTCGGAGGAACCTCTGAAAAGAGCCAGGCAAACCTCAAAGAAATTGCTGGAGTTTCAATTCGAATAAATATAAATGACACGAAGAAAAGAAAGCGCCAGAGATAGTTCTCAATAATTTCTTGAAGGATTTCTCAAAGAACTTTTCAAGGAAATGTTTGAAGACATTTTTCAAGAAATTTTTAAAGGAATTTCCGAAAAAATCTAAACTGTTTTAAAATTATCAACCGTGGAAATTTCCATTAGAATTCTAGGATGACTTCTAGAAAAAAAAACCTCTGAAGCAATTTCCAAAGAAATAAAAATTAGCCGCAGGAATTTTCGGAAAAATTCCTAGACAAGTTACCAGGGAAGTTCCTCATGCTATTTCCGGAAGAATCAGAAAAAAATCTGCTTGAGAAAATCTCGAAGGAACTGAAACATAAGGAAAAAAAACGGAAAATCTCATGTCATTGGGTTCGTTAAGATTTAGAGAAAATAAAAATTGAAAAAAAAAACAAAATTATTCCTAAAAAAATTGCTGGAGGAAATTTCGAATCAAAATTTCAGAATTCACAACAACTTTGCCGAGAAAATACCTGAACAAATTTCTGAAAATATAAAAAAAAATTCGGCAGATTTTTCAAAAAAAAAAAAAAAAGATGAACAAGATTGGCAAAATAGTGCCTTGAGAATTTCCAGAGACATGCTCAAACTAATTTCCGAAAGGATTCCTTTAGAAATTGTCGAAGAAATGCCTTTATTTAATTGGAAAGCTTCCTATGCAAAACTTTAAAATTTTTTCTTGGCGATTTCCGATAAACTTATTCTAAGAACTCAAGCTGCCCTATAGTCCGGATCTAGCTACAACTTCGTCCGAGACGGAGTGAGCCGCAAAACGATGATTGCCCCGAACGTTCGGGGGAACCAACAACGACCGCCCGACTCAATGTTGACCGAAGGGATTTTGCCGGGCTTATGTGGGAGCGACAAACACAAACAGATTTTCAAGATTTGCTCAGTATGCAGCACGGCAAGGCACGAGTGGACGAGTGCGGCCACATTGGATTTCCATAATGCTACAGATGTGCCGTGAGGAATGGGTGGTTGGGTGGGTAGGTACCATGCCAAAGAGTTTATCCTTTTCTGTAGATTAACTGAACGTAGCTGGTTGTTTATTGGCAATTTGATGGGTTGACTCGAAATTTTCTTGGAAAGTGGAATGGGGAAATTCGGAAAAACTCTCGAGAAGACAAAAAACTTCAATCCAACAGGGCAACAATCTTTGCACTGTAAGATGCCCACTGGATGCAACTTATGAAGAAAATTGCCGTTCGATAAAACATTCCTCCCGGGGCAACGAATAATAACCGACAACGAAGAACGTCATCAAAGGACTATCTCAGGAAAATGACATTTCCCGTCGTTTTACAATTTGCTTTTTTCTCAATCTTCTTCCTGGTTCCGGATCAAGTTTTCATGAGGGCGAGTGCTTCAATATGGTAGAAAAAAAAGCAAATAAACTACAATGCTAAGAATGCCTGTCCGTTCAGCGACCGGTTTATTGATTTCAATGGAATTTCAACCGCTATCTGATTAGCACAACAAAAGAAAATAAAAGATTGAGTTCAAATTTGGATGCAATGGCAATCATTTTGTATTATTCTTCGATTATTGTTTTGGTCACTTCTTTCGTAATTTATTTGAGAATTCCATCCGCAAATATTGGGACTCCTTTGGCCAACCCTAGAATTTCTTCGATGATTCCTTCTACAATTTCTTTGGGAATTTCTCTGGTATTGCTTCTGGAAAATTGTTTAAGAAGTTTAATTGTAAATTCCTCACGCAATTCTTTTGAGAATTCCTTCGTTATTTGTTTCGACATATTCTTAAAGAATTCCTTCGGTTTTTTTTTTGAAATCTTGGGAAAATATCCAATGAAATTTCTTCGGCAACTTCTTTTGAAACATTTATTTTTTGGGCATTTTTGGGGCAAACTCCTTTAGAAACTCCTTTAAAATAATTTGGGGATCCTTCTCAATGACTTTGGCAATTTATTTGGCATTTCTCATAGTAACTTCTGTGGCGATTTTATAGAAATTTTCTCGGAGATTTCTTCGGCAATTTCTCAGGCAGTTTATTGGAAATGTGTTCGGCAAATCCTTTAAGATTTTTGGAACAGTTCCGGAAATTCCATTTTTAGATTCCTTCCGCCGTTCTTTTGAAACTCGCAGTTTCTTGTAGATAGAAATATGCAGGGGATAGACAAAATGATCGGGACAGGTAAAATTTTCACTTTCCAAAAAATACTCAACTAGCTGTAACTTTTCGAAAAGGACATCAAATATTCTCAAATTTTCACTGTAGTTGGATAAACTAGTTGTATATCAGTGGTCAAAATTTGAAAAAGATCGGGCTATTCTGCACAAAGTTATAAAGGTTTCATCGCTTCCCAACCTTGGCTCTCGCGACTCCCCAGTCTGTCGTCACCTCGCTTTTCGTAGAACAATCGCAGCGTGCCTGCAAGCAGTTGGGGGGTCGCGAAGCGAAGGTTGGGAAACCGTGTTCTAGAAAAAGGTATAATTATCCGATAGCCAACTTTGAGCTGTTATATCTCCGGATTCAATGAACCGAATGCAATGAAATTTTGACCATTTATGACTTATATAATGAGCTTTGAAAAACGTTTGACTTAACTTTAAATTATCAACACGGAAGGAAATTCTAACAAATAGATTATTTGTCTAATAAACACCAAATTGTTCAAAATTCGAGATGCTAATTGTAGTTCATATAAATTCCCTTCAATAAAGTCGAATATAAATATATTTTGAAGGAAAGTAACAATATAGCCCGAAATAAATGGAATGGGATGCATAATAAAAAAACACCAATTTACTAAATAATCACAAAATAATTTTAATCGCTGTAACTTTTTCTCCTGTTGATAATTTCCAGTTACATAAACCTTTTTGTAGAATCTTTACAACTGCGTGCAGAATAGCCCGATCATTTTCAAATATTGATCACTGATAAACAACTAGTTCATCAACTTACAGTGAATATTTGAGAATATGTGATGCACTTTTCGAAAAATTACAGCTAGTTGAACATTTTTTGGAAAGTGAAAATTTTGCCTGTCCCAATCATTTTGTCTATCCCCTGTATCTTAATGTCTTTGTATGTTCCTGAAAATGTCTAAATTCAAGAACAAATGGCAGAAGGAATTTACATGGAAATTGCCGAAGGAATTGCCAAAAAATATGACGAGAAATAATGAAAGAAATTCTTGAAGTTGTGGAAAGCCCTCAGGCGCAAGGGTGTCCCTGAGAATATCATTGGCCTTATTGAAGCACAGTACAGGGCATCTTCGTGCAGAGTACTCAGATATTTATTTATTTATTTATTTACTGTTTACGCTACTGTTCCTCATCGTAATCGACGAGATCCTGGTAGGTGCGATTAACCGTGAACCAAATCGTGGGTTTCTGTGGCAGTCCATTACCATGGAGCACCTAAATGGCTTCGAACTGGTTGATGACGTTGCTCACCTAGCTCAACGGCACTGTGGTATGCAGAGTAAGCTCGATGATCTTGCCAATGGCTTCTCGTCGGCAGCTCTTACCATCAACGTCAACAAGACCAAATCGTTGGCTGTAAACACGGTTAACCCTTCCAGCTTTACGGTAGCTGGGCAATCAGTGGAGAATGTTGAACGTTTCCAATATCTTGGTAGCCAAATGGCGGCCGATGGCGACACCAAGATCGACATAGGTGTAGGGATCAAGAAGGCGAAGGCTGCTTTTGCGAGTTTAAGAAATGTATGGAAAACAACCAGATTAGTCGACGTGTTTCAGAACATCCAAGATCATAAATATTTTGAAATATATTTTGCTATGACTTACCTACTTTCATTTTTTGCTTTTATTGTTCCAGATGAATGTCGGAGAACAAATTTATTGAAAATTGGGTGATGCAATGCAATGCGGATTATGTGATATTTTTCACTACGCTAAACTAAAAGGAATTTAAAAAGGTGCTATTTCTGTATAACGTTTATTGTAATAAGGTTTGTACTACGCAACTAAAATTTGAACATGAATGCTTATTTTTTATCAATGATTATGGACTTGGCTCGGTTTGAACCGTTCTTTCCATTTCTGATCTGTAAAACGCCTCAATAATGTCATTTGAGACATTTTGTTGTTCGATAATCTTTCCGTGTAGATTTTCCAACAGCGTCTCTATCTTCTGTAATCTTTTGTCAATTTCGGCTTCAGTTTTCTGCATTCTATTACTCATATAGGAAAATTGTTGGCTGTTGCTTAGTAATTTTCCTTCAATTTGGGCTAACTTAGAGGCGAAAATGGAGCTCTGTTGCTGCAAGTGATCGATCGGCTGCCATAATTGACCAATCGTCGATGTACAATCCAATACAAATCCTTCGCTTTCATTATCGCAATATGATGCCACGGAAATATTCCTATCTGATTTCGTGTCATTGAGTAAACTGTCTCTCCAAGCACAGTTCAGTCGGTTTCCACGCATGTATAGCTGTTTTAGCCCACGGAAGTGATTGATTGCGAATTGAGTTAACTTGTTGAAATCAATACCAAGATATGAAAGCGAAGGCATGAGCCACCTACATACGTCCAAATGTTTCAACTGATTGCTTTCAAGATGTAAATAAGCGAGCGATGGCAATCTCACCGATTCATGATTGTAAATTCGTTTTATTTTATTTGAAGATAGATCAAGAAATTTCAACTTATCCAAACCATTAAGCTGGTCCAGTTGAACTGTTTCTATTAAGTTCATCGAGAGAACTAAGTATTGCAATTTTTGTAGCTGATTAATGTTTTCTGGAATACGTGTCAATGCTGCTGTATTGCACACAAGTCTTTCCAGTTGGTATCCTCGGCGTTCAATAAGGATATTCTCAGTTGACGTGTTGTATAAACTAACGTAGAGTAATGTAGGACTTACGTGAATTGATCTAACAGAACTGTCAGAAAAATGCATACGAATGCATTTCTTGAATCGATCAGTAAAATTTTGTGGGAGCATATCCACCTGGGCGTTTTTAAAAGTCAACGATTCTTCATCTGGAATTCGTCTCATTGAAGCGGCATCATCGGGCCACCGCAAATCGATAATTTCAACTTCATTATCCTCGTCTGTACTTGGATTCCAAGAGAATGTTTTTATCCTGGCAAACGTTGCGCTGATAAGTAGCCTACAAGAAAGAGCAGCATATAATCATCAAGTAATAACAATATTTGGCACACTTCTACTTACATAATCGAAATTCCTTTCATTTTGAATTAACGTATAAACGATTCCACTTTCAAGGCTAGCACAGAATGTTTGACTAGAAAAGCTGATCCAACCGCTCTTTATATATTTGTGATAATTCAGAACTTCATAACAGCATTAGGGTAGTGCAGTATTTCGGCAGAATCAGCGCAGAGAACAGACGGCCAAGCTCATGAGGTGTGTTTGTATAAAACCGTTGTTTTGTCTTTCCTAGCGTCATCAGATGTGCATCCTAGAGAGATTGTGTTGGTTTTCCTTGGAAAACAATTATTGTATTGTTTTTCAACTCAATTTTAATTGCAAATGTTGAAACTATTTGCCAATGGGTTGCTCAAATTTTGCTGCCTATATAGTGAAATTACAGTACGCTTATTGTTATTTGAGCAAATACAACTCAGTCTCTGAGTAGAAAAATTTAAAAGTGCGCTTGTGAAATACTTCATGGGTTAGCGCCGTCATGGCCTCGGAACAAGTTTTGGGTGGGAAAGTCACCGTCGATGTCGCTACTGTGCTTGTTATTTTTTTTCTTTACACATGATTATAAGGAAATTTTGTTTGAGCACGTTCGTCTGCTCTCCGTGGTAACACTGATAAAATTTCAATCGATCACACCTTTAACGATTGTAATGCATTTATGCAGGTAAAACCTTACGAAATGTTTAAACATTCGTCCAAATTACATCGAGTTTGTTTCATTTACTTCAATCACAGAGAACAAACGAACATGCTCGAACAAAATTGCTTGAAAATCTTGTGTAATGTTAAAAACAAGCTCAGTAGCGACATCGACGGTGACTTTCCCACCCAAAAACTCGTTTCGACATCATGATGGCGCTTACTAAAGAAATATTTCACTAGCGCACCTTTAAATTTTCCTACTCAGAGACTGTGCTGTATTTGGTCAAATAAGCAAGATGTTTATGAATATTTCACTAGTTCAACAACGAAATTTGGACAACCCATTGATAATTTGTTTCATCCCTTTCAATTAGAAGTGAGTTGAACAACAATACCATTATTGTTTTCCAAGTAAATCCAACACATTCTCTCGGTGGAACTATATTGGGGTGCACACTTGGTAACATCCCAACTTACAATCACTCATTTAACAGGCACCGTTATGACGAATTAATTCAGCATAATGTTGAATAACATTTGAATTGTTTTCACGTACAACCTATGCTCGGGTTTTGTTCACACAAATTTGGAGAAGTTATAAAGCATCATCACAGAGAACAGACGTCCAAGCTCATGCAGTGCGGTTGTGTAAAGCATTGCAACGGTTGTTTTGAAATAGCTGGGAGTGTGGCCATTACGCGGCGCTGTCACATTTCGAAAAGAGGTATAAATTTACCGTTGTTTTACCTCTTGGCGCTAGTGTTGCCAAGTGTGCACCCCAATATAGTTCCACCGAGAGAATGTGTTGGATTCACTTGGAAAACAATAACTGTATTGTTGTTTAACTCACTTCTAATCGAAAGAGATGAAACAAATTATCAATGGGTTGCCCAAATTTTGTTGTTGAATTAGTGAAATAATCATCAACATCTTGTTATTTGACCAAATACAACACAGTATCTGAGTAGGAAAATTTAAAGGTGCGCTAGTGAAATATTTCTTTAGTTAGCGCCATCATGATGTCGAAACGAGTTTTTAGGTGGGAAAGTCACCGTCGATGCCGCTACCGAGCTTGTTTTTTTCTTTACACAAGATTTTCAAGCAATTTTGTTTGAGCATGTTCGTCTGTTCTCTGTGGCATCATGTTGTGCACCAACTTAATCTGTTGTTGTTCAAAGCGTTTTACAAATGTACAGGAAAGTTGTTATTAAGCTTTGGCAAAAATGACTGAAAATAAATAAAATGCAAAAATGTTGAACTCTCACGAGAGTAATTATTTGCTCTCATGTTGAGAACACCTATTATGAAATAAGAATTACATATAAAATTACCTAAATCCGGATTAGAACTCGAGACCTGTCGATTGCCAGCCGCATGCCTTCCTATCTGCGCCATCCTAGATATGCTGAGATGCAGCACCCAAAGCAAAACATAATCTTCCCATAACTCAATAATGACCACTCCTGAACGTGTGTTCAGCAGTGGTGAATTAGCACAGCACGTGGTAATCAACTGAACAACGCCTTATACTTCAACAGCTGTTCAGCCCAAAACACGTGTTTTTCTTTCTGATTTCGCTGTCAGTATTTTTATCGCACGGCGAGAAAACTTGTATCGAATGCGGCCAAAAAGTGTTGGTCCTTATTGAAGATATTGTTTCCAGACGAACTAATTGCGATATGAATATGTTTTTATTTTTATTATTAAAGATCGATCTTTAAAAATGTATGACAATATGTGGTGCGGTATGGTCTTGGACATGGTGCATTCACAGCATCTGTTCAGGTAATCTACTCATGCTCAGTCGAAGATCCGTTAAGCATTTTTTTTATTTATGCTTTTGTCATGGAATCTTGATATTATGTTCAATAAACAGTGCACAAGGATGTTTAGGGAGAAATGTGTCGACTTCTAAATGCTGTTTGGTTATCTAGGTGACTGTGGGAACAATATTCAGTAAACACGACAGCACTGAAATGTCAAATGCATCAATCCAAGCGTCTCGTACAATCGAACTGCTGCGGAAGATTAAAAAAATAATAATCAAGGTACAAGATATCTTGTTACAGACTAATAATAATAAATAAATGCCAGTTTTACGTTGATTACGTCTCTTGGCACTCAATGTTAAACTACATAATTCTATTCTGTTTTATTTTATGTGATTCGTTTAAAATTTTGGCTCTTTAATAACTTGGTCATCTAAACAGTTTTAGCCATAATTTATCCCATAATCCGAACAAAGTTCCGAGTCAAACTATGACGGGCTGAAGGCGTTTATTTGACAACTGAAAACTACATTGTTCAGAAACATATGCTTATCGATACATCAGCTTAATAAGATGCAGACAAATGTTTTGTTAAACTCTATTGTTGAGGAATCAATGGTTGTCGAATAAATTTCTTGTTAAACTTTTGAAAAGTGTTTTAATTTACCATTGTTGATACCGATGAGGAAAGTCGAACATTGACTATTTTCTCAATTGAAAAATCATTTAAACAGTAATGTGTAGTACATAATTTTAGTTCAGCTATCATTACCATTATTAAGCAACAATTCAGCAAGCTTGCTTGTTTGTGACTTGCAATTGTTAGTTGGGATTGGCGGAGCCAGCATTTTAATTTTTCTCACTCACTCTCCTAAACATACACGAGAAGAAGAAAAATAGAAGAGGGGGCAGCTTGCCACCTCTTTCATCTCGCTCTTTCTCGTGTATGTTTAGGAGCTGGTTCCGCCAATGCTTGGCAACACTAGCGCCAAAAGGTAAAACAACGGCAAATTTGTACCCCGATTCGAAATTTGCAAGCGCCGCGTAATGTCCACATTCACAGTTATTTCAAAACAACCGTTGCAATGCTTTACACATCCGCACTGCTTGAGCTTGAACGTCTGTTCTCTGTGATTGTACCTAGAAAGTGAGATTTCCAAGTCGTTTCCATATGTTTTTTTTTCGTTTATCGGTCCACTCTAAGCTAAGAGTCTGTGTGGTTTTTGCGGCAAACAACAATTTATCAGTGGGAAACACGATAACAGCTTCGACTGCGCCTTGCGATACACAAGATTCGAATTCTAAAACTCATTTGGTTGAATCTAAGTGTGCTGTTGGAATATGTCTGTTGAACTGTTGGATTGAGAATTGGGTTGTTTAGTGAATTAAATATTGCCATTTTCTTTAGCCTAATCGAAAGAGCTCATTTTTCTGAGCATAACGTGATTTTATTGCGTTCCGATTCCTTTGTTTTGATGGTTGAATAAACAAAACAGTTTCAATTTCCGTGGATAGAATGACAGTTCAATCGATAAAGTGACAGTTCGCCCCGAATAAAAAAATTTCCCCATACAAACTTTAAATGCATTTTAAAAATAGTTCCCGGGCACCAAAAATGATGAAATTTTGGATTTTGACTTATTTTTGGACGGAGATTCCAATTATGCAATAATCTGGATACGCCTAAAGAACCCAATTGAGAAAACGAATAACTTTACTAGGCTACAGTCAGTGCTGTCATGGTAAAATCTGAGCTGATTACTCAAGATTTCCAAATTTCAGCGACCCCTACACTGGTACGCTCCCAAGGAAATGATTTCAGTAATGTGACAGTTAATAATAATTTCGGGAAACCCCCTCTCTCCATGCACACTATTATTTTACGAAATGACTCTGTACTTATCGCGCAAGGGGCATTCTTGCTGGAATTCTTTTATCAGTTTAGCAAGTATTCTTCTTAAAACTTTTAGCAAATTCTTCAGAATTACCTTCAGGGACACCGCCAGAAATTCCTTCGGGGATTCTTTCAGAAATGATTAAACATTTTCTGGAATGTTTAGGGTGCCTGTACCAATTATTGCACTACCTAAGAAAAACTATTTCTAGAAAGATAAGAGATGACCGTCGAATGTCATCGATATGTCAAATGATTGATTCGTTTTCATACTTTACAGGGAAATATAGAAACCCAAACCAATTTGTAGTATTTATTACGGCGTGTGCCAATGATAGGAACCCTGTACCAGTTACGGACACATTTGTTAATTTGGATTCCACTTCACACTATTTGCATGCATTCCTTATGGGATCAGCCATAATTGGCGAAATAGGGTCATTTTACCCTGAAGTCTTTTTTATAGTCAAGGGGAATAGTTATGCTAAGAAATGCACTATACATCCCCCTTTGCACCCTCCTCCTTTTGCTGGTAGCTGAAAATATGTGGGTTTTTTGTATTTTTTTTAAATTCCGCATATTTTTGCTCAAATTTCATCGTTTTGCCAATCATCAATAGTTTTGACTGATCCTTGACATGCTACGTATTACTATCCATCATAGTCTGTTGTAGTTTTCACCACAGATCTATTCTAAGGCCTACAAAAAACTCCGAAGTTTGTGTAACAAATCCAAAATTCTAAACCAAAATTTTTAACACGAAAGTTTATACATGAATGATAACAGAACATAGTCTACGGTATTCAAAAAGCCTCAAAAAAAGAATTCATGATACTTGAATTGGTTGATCTAGGTTATCCAAACTACCCTGGAAACACAGAGAACAGACGTCTATCTTTGCTTTCTGCCTTGTGTAAAACTTTGTAACGGTCATTTTAAAGTATGTGGTTATGCTCCCGTTGCGTGGCGCCAGCATCCCACCACTTTCATTGTCGTGTTGTCATTTTTGTTTCCAGTGCTCGCCGGTTTTTGCCGTTTGGCGCTCGTATCGCTTTGTGGGTTAGTGTATTTTAACGACGAACACTGCCATCGTGTAGTCAAATCGACTTTATATGTGGGGCAGTCTCCGTTGGTGGCGTTGAGGTACACATAAATCCTTTACACACGATTTCGACGTATTTTTCTTCGAGCTTAAACGTCTGTTCTCTGTGCTGGAAATCTACTGGATCTACCATCATTTGTGTTCACTCTGTTCCAGGAATTTATTCACGTTGATGTCCATTAGACAATATCTACAGTATTGGACAATAAAAATGCACCAAAGCCGTTTTCCCATACAAACTAGTCAACTTTAGATTACCGTATCTCAGTTACTTCTCAACCGATTTTTTTTTAATTTTTCTGTGACGAACTACAAAACATTTCAATTTTCAAAAACTGTTGAAAAAGTTCAGCGATAACTATTGTTACAAAAGTTACAGATAGGTTGAATTTTGACAATAAAAATGCACCAAGACAAACAATGTTATAGCAAAAAATGGTTACGTCATATCATTATGGTGTCTTCGGCAAATGTGTTTCTTGTGTAATGATGAATAAATTTGCTAAACAGACCAACATGATTTGACTTTAACATTTTTTGCTATACAATTTTTTGTCTTGGTGCATTTTTATTGTCAAAATTCAACCTATCTGTAACTTTTGTAACAATAGTTATCACTGAACTTTTTCAATAGTTTTTGAAAATTGGAATGTTTTGTAGTTCGTCACAGAAAAATGAAAACAATCGGTTGGGAAGTAACTGAGATATGGTAATCTAAAGTTGATTAGTTTGTATGGGAAAACGGCTTTGGTGTATTTTTATTGTCCGATACTGTACTGCCGTTCTACGCCCGATTGTCCCATGTTATATGGGAATCCCATATATCATGCTTCAATCACAGAGAACAGACGTTTAAGCTCGAAGAAAAATACGTCGAAATCGTGTGTAAAGGATTTATGTGTACCTCAACGCCACCAACGGAGACTGCCCCACATATAAAGTCGATTTGACTACACGATGGCAGTGTTCGTCGTTAAAATACACTAACCCACAAAGCGATACGAGCGCCAAACGACAAAAACCGGCGAGCACTGGAAACAAAAATGACAACAAGACAATGAAAGTGGTGGGATGCTGGCGCCACGCAACGGGAGCATAACCACATACTTTAAAATGACCGTTACAAAGTTTTACACAAGGCAGAAAGCAAAGATAGACGTCTGTTCTCTGTGCTTCAATTGTAAAAAAATATTCGTGGAATGTAGTCTATACTGCCGTTGGAGCCTCAGTGCACAACTATAATGCTTTTGGTATATTCATGGGATATTCCAGGCTTTCCAAATTATTCTGGAATTGGAACCATCAAAGTCTACAGGCTCTACTCATGTTTCTTTTCACTCTATCGGCAAAACTCTTTCACGATTGTGTCTGGTGCAGTTCATAACATTACAATCATCTCTATGTGTTGCTAGTTGGGTGTCCACTGGCATATAAATGGTCCCCAATGTATTTTGAAGTACGGGTTGCAATATCTGTAAATATTTGGATATTTTTACTCCAGCGAATGCTCGAGGAGTATAATATACGCTTCTCAGAGTGCAATTTTGATAACTTAGCAACATTCACTTGGTGATCTAGGTCATCCAAACTATTCTTTATTCAAGGTCTTTATGCTTTATGTATGTAAGGCTTATACAAGCTCTCCTCTTAAATCTCCTTACTTTATCGGTGTAAATCCAGGCATTTCTGCAGGAACTCCTCCAAGACTTCTGCCAAGAATTTTCTCCAGAACTAATGATTGACCTCAAACATTACTTAAGGGATTACACCAGGGATTACTCCAGGCATTACTCCCAGAATTTGTCTCGGGGTTGCTCCAAGAATTCCTTCGGGGAAATAAGCCAGCAAAATCCTCCTGAAATTGCTTCAGAAATACCTGCAGCAATCCCTCCTTGAATTCCTCCAAGCATTCCTCCAGAAATCTTCCAGGAATTCCTCCAGGAATTGCTCCTAGGTTTTCTCCAGCAATCCCTATAAGTATTCCTCCAATAGTTCCTTCAAAAAATCCTTCAGAAACTCCTCCAAGACTTTCGCCAAGAATTCGTCTAAGAATGCCTCCAGGTATTCTTCCACAAATTTCTGCCAATAATTCCTTCAAGAATTCCTCCAGAAATTTCAAGGAATTCCTTGAAACTTCTTTCAAGAATTCCACCAGGAATTTCTCCATGAATTTCCCCAGATATTCCTCTAAAACTTCTGCCAAGAATTCCTCCAAGAATACCTCTAGGTATTCCTCCAAGAATTTCTCCAGGAAATCTTCCAAGACTTCTGCTAGGAATTTCTCCAAGCAATCCTCCAGAGGTTTCCTCCAAGCAATCCTCCAGAGTTTCCTCCAAGAATTTCTTCAGGAATTCCTCCGAGAATTCCTCGAGGAATTTCCATACAAATTCCTCAAACAATTCCTTCAGAAACCTACAAGAAATCTCCCAAAAATTCTTCCAAAAATTACTCCAGGGATTCTTCCGAGTTTTTTTTCTTTCAGGCATTTCTCCAGAAATTACTGCAGAAATTCTGCAAGAAATTTTTCAAGGAATCTATACAGAAATTACTTCATGAATTCTTCAGGAATTCCTGAAGGAACTTCTTCAGAAATTCCATGAAGAATTCTTCCAGGAATTCCCCAAGGGACTTCCAAAACTTTTTTTCAAGAAGTCTTTCAGAAACTCCTCCACCATCCTCTAGAAAACCTTTATCGATTCTTCAAGAAAATGCTCCTGGGATAACTCTAAGAAATCGTTCGAGAATTCCTTCACGGATTTCCTCAGAAATTCTTCCAAAAATGTCTTAAGAAATATCTCCAAAAATCAATTTTTGGAACCAGACTTGGTGGAATTTCTTGGAATTTCACCAGGAAGTCATCTAAAAATTCCACCAGAAATTATTCCGGAAATTCCTTTAGGAAGCATTCCTCAAGTAATTCCATCAAAAATTCCTCAATGGATTAGAATTATTGGTGGAATTCCTTGTAGGTATTTATAAAGGGATTTCTGGAGGATTTTTTGTATAAAAGCTGGAACGATTTTTTTGAAAATAACCCTGGAAGTATTTCTGGTGAATTCCTGAAAATATTCTTGGAGGAAATCCTAGAGGGACCCTAAAGGGACCCCTGGTGAAATTCTTTGGGAAATTTCTGTCGGAATTTTTGGAGGAATTCCTGGAGGGATTCTTGGAGGAATTCTAGGCAGATGTCTTAGAGGAATTACTGGAACATTGCTTGTAGGAATTCCTGGAGTATTTCACGGAACGATTCCTAGAGAAATTCCTGTAATAATTCCTGGAGGAGTTCGTAGAGGAATTCCTGGAGAAATTCCTTGAGGAATTCTTGGAGGAATTCCTGAGGAAATTTCTGGAGTATTTGCTGGAGGAATTACTGGAATACACCCTGGAGTATATCCTGGACGAAATCCCTGGAGAAATTGTTTGGGGATTTCCTGAAGGAATCTCAGGGAGAATTCCGGGAGGAATTTTTTGAGAAATGACTGATGGAATTCCTGGAAGAATTTCTGGAGGATTTCATGGGGAAATTCATTAAGAAATTCGGAAGGAATCTTTGAAGGAATCTCTTGAAAGTTTCTTGGAGCTGCTACGCGAAGAACTAATGGAGAAATCTTTGCAGGAATAAGTTGAGGAATTCCTAAAAGAGTTCCATGAAGAAGCGGAAGCCTTGGAAGAATCCCTTGATGAATTTCTTGAGAAGTCCCTGAAGGAACTGGTGATGGAATTCCTAAAGGAATTACTGGTTATATCCGTTGCGAAATTCCTGGAGGAATCTCTTTAGGAATCCGTGGAGTAATTCCTAGGGGAATCACTGGAGTAACTCCTGGAAGATTTTATGGAGGAAACATTGAAGGAATTCAGGAAGGAACTCTTGCTGGAATTCCCGGAAGAATCCTCTGAGGAATTGCAGGAAGAACCCTAGGAGGAATTCCAGGTGGAACCCCTGTAGGATTTCCTGCGGAATTCAGGGTTGAATCCCTGCAGGATTTCATGGAGAAATCATTGAAGAAATTCCATGGGGAATCTCTAGATGAATCCTGGAGGAATCTTTAAAGGCATACTTGAAAGGATTCGTGGTGGAATCTCTTGGACAAATCCTGGAGGAATTCCAAAATAAATCCATTGAGGAATTTTAGGAGGAATCCCTATGAGGAATTCCTAGAAGAACCCCTGTAGAAATTGCTGGAGGAAATCCGGGATGGATTTCTGGATGACACCGTAGAGGAATTCCTGAAGGAATCCCATGATGAATTCCTAGATGAATTGGCAGTTACTGCTGGAGAAAGTCTTGGAGGTATTCCTGGAAGAATTTATGAAGAAATTACCCGGAGAAATTCCTTGGAGGAATTCCTAGATCAATCCTGGAGGAATCCCAGGGAAAATTTCAGGAGGAACTCTTGGGAAAATCATCTGAAGGAGTTTTTAGGGAACTTTTAAAGAAACCCCTGGGGAACTCCCGGAGGCTCTCAAGGATCTCTTGGAGGAATTCCCGAGGATATCCTGCAGGATTTTCCGAAAGGTTCCTGAAGTAATTCTTGTGGGGCTACTGGAGGAATTCCAGAATAGCTCGTAAAGAAATTTCCGAGAAGCTCTCGAGAAACTCCTGAAGAATTTCACGGGAAGTTTTGGAAGAATTCCTCAAGAACTTGTGGAGGTATTCTCGGAGAATATCACGATGAATTTCCGAGGAACTTTTGGAGGAATTTCCAGTATATTTGAAAATCGTAAAAATATGCCCGTGTACGTCCTTTAAAAATATCCGGGAAATCCTGGAAAAATCCCAGGGAAATCCTGAAGAAAAAAATGCATTATTGCTGGGGAGTGGAGAAGTTCTTGGTGAACTCCTGTAGTCGTGGAGGGAATTTCCGGAGTATTTATGCAGTGATTTCCAGAGCAATAATGGAGAAATTCCCAGGGAAATCCTGGGGCGACTCTATCACAAATGCTGGAAGAATTTTTAGGGTACTTGTAAAGAAATTCCCGTGATTAGATATAGATTCTACGATCCATACTTCAAAACACGCATAAACAGCAACACCAAGAGATTCTAGTAATATCATGAGATACGACAGAAATAATCGTTGAAGATTTTCACCGATGAAGTAAAGAGTAGAGCTTGTAGAGCTAGAAGGTCTTAAATCCAGAATAGTTTGGACGACCTAGGGGACCAAGTGAATGTTGCTACGTTACCAGAATTGCACTCTGCGGCTCTAAGAGTAGCGTTTATTACTGCGGTAAAATAGAAAAAATCCAACGGGGTTGCGGTGGTTTCGACCGCCGCAGTCGTTCCGCAAACGTCAAAAGTGCTCGGTTCACGCTAAAAAGCTCTCACTCACTTGGTTGCCATAAAATTCAAAAATAATGAAAATTGTTTCATTTATGGTTTATGTAATCGCAGTTGCTGCCACAACATGTAACTTATTTCTAAACTATATTAGGTGTAATTTAAGCACTTTCGTATGCAGATGTACGCCATTAAACATAATTTAGATTTTCAACTATTTATTTTTGTTTCAAGGTTGTGTGCATGCTTTTTGAAGTGTGCAGCAGTTTGACGTTTGCGGAACAGGTCTTCTTTGTCTTCTTCACTCCGCCAGGTTGGAAGATTTCTCTGGATAAGCAATACACTCTGCAAGCATTCGCCAGAGTAAAAAGATTTAAAGATTTACAGATATTGCGACTCATACTTCAAAATACATTGGGGACCATTTATATGCCAGTGGACACCCAACTAGCAACACATAGAGATGCTCGTAATCCTCTTCTCCTCTTCTTGGCGTAACGTCCTCACTGGGACAAAGCCTGCTTCTCAGCTTATAAATGAAATCGCAATAACTTTTTTTCTTATTAATAATTTCAAATTAAGTCGAATGTTTTTCAAAGTTCATTATATGAGTCATAAATTAACAAAATTTCATTGCATTCGGTTCATTGAATCCGGAGATATAACAGCTCAAAGTTGGCTATAGGATAATTATACCTTTTTCTAGAATCTTCCTAACTTCGTGAAGAATAGCCCGATCTTCTCCAAAATTGGATGACCTAATTGATGAACTTACAGTAAAAATTTGATGCCCTTTTCAAAAAGTTACAGCTAGTTGAACATTTTTTAAAAGTGAAAATTTTACTGGTCCCAGTTATTTTGAGTATTCCCTGTATCTCGAAATTTGACGTGTTTGTGTGGAAGAGACCACTATATCGAGCTTTTTGAGCTCTATAATATACTCTGGTTTTGAACGACTGTAGGCGTACTTTCAGGTTATGTTTAGTTGGAGATTCAGTCATCAAATTGATTGAAAACGATGATTAAATTTTCATCCAACGTTTCGCTTCGTATGGAAGCTTCTTCAGGGACTCAATTTGTATCGTTTTTTTGTCTAGTCTATAATATAGTCAAAGACCAAAGAATTACTATTATAAACGACGAAAATATTCAACATTTTCAAAACTAGGTATCTCGGTGTAGAATATAAGAACTGCGTGCTATAACTGAAGGCCGATCACACCAAAAACCGTATTGATCCTGTTTCTTAATCAAATTACCATGGAATGAGATGAAACTTTCTATGCTCAAGACCGATACATAGACGAACGTAAAAAAAATACATTGTTTTACATATTGCTTTTAGTATTTAGGATTCTGAGTTAGCACGCAGAAAATGTATTTTGCACATACGCTTGGAAAATCCGTATTCTTTATTGACAAGTTCTAACAAAACTCCGTTGAGTTGCAATGGATGATATACTGCCTCAAAAGTTCGAATATCTCAAAGGACAGGATTTTTACACAACAACTTACCAAAAAGATGATCCTGAAAGTCTGAAATCAAAATTTAAAATCAATCAAATCGCAGGCCAGTAGAGAAAGAAGCAAATCATTCGTCTTTGTTCTCAACCCACGGACGTTCTGGTAGTAAACCATCAGCGGAGATCACCGCACAGTGGTTCAGATTGGAAAATACCTGGCAAAAATTACAAAATCATAGTAGTTCGCTAGTTTGAGGCTAAATGTATATATTGTAACATGATTTGGCTTTTAATTTCATTTTTGTGACAATTTCAGAATTTGTCGATTTGTTCGAACGAAATCCGAACAAAATGACTGTTTTTCTTACATTTCGGCTATATAAATATCATCATGGCATCAATGTTTTTGGCAGCTCTTGACAGCTGCATTTTTCTTAATCAATTCTATATACTTCAACGAGCGTTTGAGCAAAATATGCCCGAGGGGAGTAACGGGGAACGTTTTGTAAGACACTTTGAAGTTAAAATGCAAGAATTTTTCGTACTAATGCCTTGTAATGTCAATTTTGGAGCCAAAAGTGTTATTTTAATCTTTCGCTCCGTTGTAGATGCCTGATATACATAAGAACTGTGGTATACACTTTTGGAATCATTGGAATTACGTATATTAACAAAGTTTTGTGGAGGCTGAGCTCGTTGGTGTTCTTTCTTAGAAATTCAGTAATTTTTCTATCAGCAGCTATTCGGTGCTGCTACGGGATACAAAATCAATATTTTCAAAATATTTTAATGAAATTCAATGCTCTTGATAGTATAGATGAATGTTTGACATACATTAACCCATTATAGACATGTTCGGAAATTGACTTTTTGCCAGGTTTTTTTTTTAACTGGGCCTCTGTGCGCCGGCTGGGTGAAGACGGTACTAAATTCGGAAACGGCGAAATTGTTCTCGGTGGAGGAAATTGCTCCTCTGCTGCACATGTTATGGGTGTCAATTCAAACTCACCGTTGGTGCCGAAATAGCATGCAGTTCTGGAGCGATGGATGGACCGGGATCGATCCTCTGACTCGGCTTCCAAAAATGTTGTTCGGTGGAGCTGGTTTCGATGAACTCTCTGAACTGAATTTGCGGCGGCCATGTGGACGGATCCATGGCTTCAGACTTCAGATCCTGGCCTACTCCTACTTTGAAGGAAATAAACGTCAATGTAGATGGTGGGCGCCCTTTTGCACCAGGGCTTTTGCTATCACATCGTCGGACTGTAAGCAGCTTTTTGCGAGATTTACAATGTCTTTTTCGGGAGAAATTTTGGTTAAGTAAAACCAAAACTAGTTGCCCGGAGTATCAGTGGTTCCCACAGTTGCGGTCGTGGACTGGTTGGTACCTTGAAGAATTTTAGTAGGACGTTCGGACACCGCAACAGCCCCTTCGTCACGCGTTCTCTTCAAAGCAGGTCGGTTGAATAGGAACCGATTGGGAGCAAGAGACAGGAGAATTCCTAATCAAGCTGTGGAGGAAAAGAAAAATAATAACCGAAGAAGAAAGAAGCCTACGTTAAAAAAAGTTGGAGGAAGAAAAAGAGCTCAAAGCTATGCAGTCTCAGTTAAGGAAGGAATCCATGGAGCAACGGCAGGAAATCATTCGCCAGGCGGCGTTAAGCAGCAGTAGAAGTGAATCTGTTGCGGACTCCATCCAAAAGGTATCGGAATGGTTGAAAGAGCATTCGGGTGCTGGAAGACTAGCAGGAAATCAAATGGGAGAAAATTGCAGTAACAACACAGAGAACAGACGTTTAAGCTCGAAGAAAAATACGTCGAAATCGTGTGTAAAGGATTTATGTGTACCTCAACGCCACCAACGGAGACTGCCCCACATATAAAGTCGATTTGACTACACGATGGCAGTGTTCGTCGTTAAAATACACTAACCCACAAAGCGATACGAGCGCCAAACGACAAAAACCGGCGAGCACTGGAAACAAAAATGACAACAAGACAATGAAAGTGGTGGGATGCTGGCGCCACGTAACGGGAGCATAACCACATACTTTAAAATGACCGTTACAAAGTTTTACACAAGGCAGAAAGCAAAGATAGACGTCTGTTCTCTGTGGTAACAATATCATCGATCCCCCCTCTAAAAAGGTTCCTGCTGACCCAGCACAACGAGCTGTTGAGCATCATTCATCAGTTCGTGGCATTTTACCTCGATGACTGGAATCTATACCCCGTCGGCCAGTGATCCATTCAACTCCGCTGCAGCCTAATGAACAACCAGTTCTGCGCCATCTGGACCATAGCCGAACCCGATCAGAAAGGCATAACAAAAACATAACATAATTATATCAATGGTTGATGTCTATTTCAAGGTATGTTATGTTTAGATATATTTGTTGGAATCGGTACGAAAACTAGTTTGTATTATTTCAAGGTTCTTACAAAGTCAGTTACAATAAATGAATATGTGATTTGATCATCATTACATCAACATTATAACAAACCCAGTAATAATTTTTAAAATGCGTAACTAATCATTTTTTTTGGTAGTGTTTAGTGTGTAAATTAACCGCTGTATGGCGCCATTGCTTCTTACAGCGTTCCATTTGTGAAGTATTGTTTTGGGAAGCGCCGGAATCCGAGTCCGGATAATCGAGTCCGACCTGTATTTTACGTCATTCATGAGAATAAACAAAAACGTAAGTTTTCCCATACTAAGTTCCATACAGTGCGGAAATGCAACTAATTTTACACCCGAACTCTGCACGAATGTTTCGAACGTTCCGGGTTGATGCGATCAAATTTTAAGTTTCTCACTCAACGTTGACTTGTTCTAATGATGCATATTGTTGGATAGGTTAAGAACTTCTTGAATATGGGGATGCACAGCGAATGGCAGAATAAAGAAAAAATGCGGATTGTGTGATATTCTCCACTACGCTTAACTCAAAGATTTGTAGAACGGTGATTCTTGTGTAGATCGTTTATTAAAAAAAAAGCTTGTAATTTGTAACAACATGTAATCGTTCTTAGAATAAGACATAAAAATAAACATGGATAATTTTTTTTTGCGAAAATCATGGAGTTTTCTTGGTATTATAAGTTTTCTCAATCTCAGCTCTACAAATGGATTCGATAATATCTTTCGAAATATTTTGTTGCTCAGCTATCTTAGAGCTCAGCTTTTCCAGCAGCTCCTCTATCTTTTCGAACCTTCTGTTGGTATTATATGTTCTCTCTATTTCAGCTCTGTAAATAGCCTCGATAATATTATTGGAAACATTTTGTTGTTCAACTATCTTAGAGTCATGCTTTTCCAGCAGCTCCTCTATCTTTTCAAACCTCCTGTTGATGTCGGCTTCAAGTTTCTGCACCATGTTGATGAATTCAGAAAATTGTTCGTAGTTGTTCAATACTATTTCTTCAGTTTGGGCAAACCTGATGGAATTTTGCAAACGCAACTGATCAATCGTCGACGGGCAATCCAATCCAAAGGCACCCTTGCTATTAGTGTCGCAAGTTAATGGCCCTGCAATTTCTATATCTGTTCTGTTTCCTTGCAAACTATTCTTCCATACACAATTCAATGGGTTTCGAAATAGGTAAATTTCTTTAAGCCCGTGGAAATGGTTTACTGCGAAATATATCAAATAGTTTTCTGAAAAACTAAGGTAGTAAAGCTTGGGCATGCTCCAACTACATACGTCAATATGTTTTATTTGATTAGCTCCAAGATATAACTTAGTGAGCGATGGCAAACTCACCGATCCATGATTGTGAATGTAATTTATTGTATTTCCGACAAGATTAAGTGTTTCCAAATTGTCCAAACCATTAAGCTGGTCAAGTTGAACTGTTTGTATTGAATTATAACTAAGATCCAACTCTTTCATTTTTTTCAGCTCATTAATGTTTTCTGGAATACGTGTCAATTGCGTGAAAAGACACCAAAATTTTTTCAACTGGTAATACTTGCCACGTTGAATGATCACTTTTTTCGTAGCTGTGTCTGATAACTTTTGGACTTATGTGAATTATTTTAACCTTTCCATAATTAAATTTGATGTCAATGCATTCTTGGAATTGATCAATAAAATTTTGAGGGAGTATGTCCACCTCGATGTCAATAAAACGTAACGACTCCACATCTGGAATGGTTCCCACTGATGTAGCATTAGCGGGCCAATGGAAATTTCTAATTATAACTTCATTATCATTGTATGTACTTTGTTCCACAGACAACGATTTTGTTCTGCCAACTGTAGCGATGAAAAGTAGCCTGTGAGGAAGAGAAGCAAGCGATCATCAACCAACTACAGCAATATTTGATCTTGATGCACTTTTACTTACAATACCACAATTTCTTTCATTTTGAATAAGATTTCGGACGATTTCACTTTCACTGGTAGTACTGAATGTTTGGCTGTAACAGTTATCCCAACCGCTTTTTCTATGCATGCGGTGATTCAGAACATCATAGTTACATTAGGGTGGCGCAATATTTCACAGTAACAAATAACTTTTTAAAAGCTTGTCAAGATTGCGAAAAACTAACGTTTTGATCATTTAATTCATATCCAACACATTCTTGCGACACGAATGCACCCTGGTGTCAAGTGTCGAAAAAAAATAAACAAACAAACAACACATTCTTGCGAAATTTAATTTGTGTCTTGGTGAATACATGAACTGGAAAATAACTTACAACTGAATTAATCCCCAACTAAACAACCCTAATTGATATTTACGCCGTAACAGAAGTGTTTGAAATGATACCGACGTTTTAATAGATAGTGCGTGCGTGCAGTCGTACCTATCACTGGTCAGATTTCGTGTTGAACTTTAACCACAGAGAACAGACGTTCATATTTTGTTGCTGGTCATTTTGCGACGCTGGCATCTTCTGAACTGTGTTTCGATTTTGCCACCATATACAAAATTTGGCACTAGCGTCATCACCAAAATTTTGCACTTGATACTGACGATGCATTATGTGCTAGTGCATGTTAACGCTGGCAGGTGCCATCGTGTTGTTCAAAAAAGTTTATTCATCTGGCATTTTGCGTTGAGGCTCGATTAAAAGTTTTGCACCTCTGTGCTCAACTAGCCTTTTACGAATTCATGCAGTTATAAACCTCACATCCAGAATTACCCAGCTGTTACATTAAGGCTTTTTTTTTGGTAATGTTAACTTCACTGGTTGTTAAATTGACACTGTTTAATCACAGAGAACAGACGTCTATCTTTGTTTTCTGCCTTGTGTAAAACTTTTTAACGGTCATATCAGAGTATGTGGTTATGCTCCCGTTGCGTGGCGCTATCGTTCCATCACTTACATTGTTGTGTTGTCATTTTTGTTTCCAGTGCTCGCCGTTTTTGGCCGTTTGGCGCTCGTGTCGTTTTGTGGGCTACTGTATTTTAACGATGAACACTGCCATCGTGGGGTCAAATCGACTTTATATGTGGGGCTGTCTCCGTTGGTGGCGTTGAGGTACACTTAAATCCTTTACACACGATTTCGATGTATTTTTGTTCGAGCTTAAATGTCTGTTCTCTGTGGTTTAATTAACTGGAAATAGTTGTCAGTTGAGAATCATAGATGCGATTATTAACTGGAATCGGTAGTTTTCACAAAATTTATTTCACTGTGGCAATTGAAGCTATTCAAACATTCTTCTGAGTTACATCATAGAAAAAGTGCATCGAGTTTATTCAATTTCAACTGCATTTCTAAATAGTGCTTCAATGAATCGAAAAAAAAAAATTAAATTCAAACTCGATCCCCGTTTGTTTTCTTCATCCTACTAGCGCGGTCCACCCTAGGCTTGAGTCTCTGCTGCTTTTGTGGCAAACGAAAACGCGATAACAGCTGCGTGCCTGCGTACTGGGATATACCATATTCGAATTAAGAATCTTAGTGCGCTGTTTGAATGATTGTTGCACACATTAGGGACATCTGGGGCAAAACGCATTCCCTTCTGTTTTCGGGAATTTTAGGGCTTGGAGCTTTGAAACCTCGTCAGTCTAATAGTACATCGTAACTCCACAAGCAAACAGACGTTACATTGGCGACATTTCCATTGACCACGCTCTTACCGATCATTTTGAATCCTTCTAAGTTTCGACCATCACAACCAGAGGCACGTGCATCGTTTTTCTGTGCGTTTGACGTTTCACCACAGAGAACAGACGTCCAAGCTCATGCAGTGCGGTTGTGTAAAGCATTGCAACAGTTGTTTTGAAATACCTGGGCATGTGGCCATTACGCGACGCTGTCATATTTCGAAAAGAGGTACAAGTTTGCCATTGTTTTTCCTTTTGGCGCTAGTGTTGCCAAGTGTGCACCCCAATATAGTTCCACCGAGAGAATGCGTTGGATTTACTAGGAATTAATAATTGTTTTGTTGTCAATTCATTTCTAATTGCAAGTGGTGAAATAAACTATCAATGGTTTGCCAAAATTTTGTTGTTGAGTTTGTGAAATAATCATTAACCTCTTGTTATTTGAACAAATACAGCACAGTCTCTGAGTAGGAAAATTTAAAGGTGCGCTAGTGAAATATTTTTCTAGTAAGCGCCATCATGATTGTTTTAGGTGTTACGTCTGTTTGTCTGTGGTAAGTCATTACAAACGGCTTGGTGAAATTTAGAGATCTGCTTCAAAAAAATTGTGAGATAAATGAAGAAAAATGAAACAGTTCGATTTTAATGTAATTTTTCCGCTCGTTTGTTGAATGTTTGAATGGTGAAAGCCAACATATTTTCATGAGCTGTTTCACTCGGTTGATTCAGGGCGTTACTGATAGTAGCAAGCATAATATGAGCAATGGAAAATGTGCATCATATTTTTATACCAGTATTTTTTCTAGTATCGATTGGGGCAGAACGCACCTTTTGAAAAGAATTACAGCTTCTTTCTATAAATAATCGCAAACAAAAGTGCGTATTTATCACCTGTAGAACATAAACAATGTGCATGTTCTTTATAAAGAGAAAAGATTTCTAAGCTCGACGGTGCATTTTGCTCCATTGCATTGTTGTGGTGCGTTTTACCCCAAGTAAGGGTGCATATTTCCTGGCATAAAACTACGCCGTACAATTAGACGTGGCCAAGAAAAAAATTTGAGGCGGCTCAAAACTTTTATACATAGGCTGGAAATTCACGTCCTTTGAAATGAATGTATGTGCAATGAATCCGTGTCGTTTTATTGGCATGTTGACGCGTTTTCTCTAATTGGTGCGTATCACCCCAGAATCCCCTACATGTTCAGTCTTATTTTCGCAGTGATAAAAATGCCACAAAAAAAAAACCCTCACTGTTTCATCCATCCCTTGGCGATGGAGCCTTTCTCGTGCGTTAATAAAATTAATCAACAAAACTTGAGTGATATGAAAATTTCCCCAGAAAGAATGAACGCAGTTAGGAGTCGCTGTTATTTTACAATAATTGATAAGTGGTATTTTTTTTCACGGCTGCTTCCTGGTGTGTTCCTTTTCTCTCGACACTTGTAAAGGCGGTTTCATCGTTTCAAAATGCGTGTTAATATGCTGCCCAAAGATGACATCGTTGTACAGAACCCGAAAAGTTACTGAGCAAGATGACAAAAATAGAACGAAATGGAGTGCTAAAACGGTGGAAATAGCAATCAGCAGCGCTGTCTCGGTGAAAACAGAGCTGGTTCTCAAGTTTCCAAATTTCAGCGCCCACTATACTGATACGATCCCATGTAAATGACTTCAATATTGCACCTTATTCCCGTTATTTGGATGATTTTTCCTTTTCTTGACGATAGTTCTTTGTTAGAAGAATAGAAAATTCGATCAGTTTAACTCATTTCTCTCATGTACAGCACTTTCGGTGAAAGAACATGCAATTAGTCTAATTCGTTAACAGCACAAGAAACATTTTGAAACATAACATTTTGACGATGTCTCAAGAAAATGGAGGTCCCAATAATTTAAAAATTGTTTACAATGACAATTTTGTCACTCCTCAAAACAAAATATATCAATCTCGAATAACCATTTGTGCCAACCAGAAATCATTTTTTTCAGGATTTTTTTAGATCAAACATTTTTCAATAAACTCTGCAAAACTTCCTCCAACATTATTAGAAATTTAGAAAATTGGAATATTTTTTTTTCATGTAATTATCGTAAAAATATTCTCCACAATATCCTCAAGGAAACCCGTCAGAAATGTCTGCGTTCTTTCAAGTTTTTCCGTTTTTTTTTCTGAAATTGTTTGCAGGAATCCCTTGAATGATTTCAACATGAATTTCTCCAAATATTCATCCTGGTCTCTCTCAAGAATTTGAACATCTTCAGGAATTCATCCAGAGTATATTTTTGAAAATTCCTACAGGAAGTTTCCTTCGAGTTTCATCAGGAGTTTCTCTAGAAATGTCTGAAAAATTGTGGGAACAAGTGCAAGAGATTTCTTCCAGATATTCTAGAAAACCCTTCAAAAAGTCCTCCTGGGAGGCCTTTGAAACAGTAACGTCCAATAAATTATGAAACTGAGTTAGCAACAAACTGAAGTCACAATCAAGTTCCAGTCGTAACTACCGTTGATTCCTCCAGTAAACTTTGCACGATTTTTGTAAAAACTGCTGAAGAAACTCTAGAGGACTATCTGGAAGAGTGCCTGGAGGAACTTCTTGAGAATTCTCAGCATTCCAAAAGATATTTCCAATGGAATCACGACAGCCATCTGTAATGAATTCATTAAGAAATTTCTACAAGAATCGCTGAAAGAATTTTCCAATGATTTCTTGTTAGAACACTTCGATGAATTTCCGAAGAAATCTCAAAGGAATTTTAAAATAAGGTCCAAGAAGAATTTTTGAGAAAATCAATGGAAACATCTTTGCTGAAACACAGAGAAACACATTGTGGCGGAAATTCCTGAAAAATTCCTTTGAATACAGGAGAAGACTTTGGAGATATTTCTGAAGGACTTCCTGGAAAATTTCTATCCTAGAAATCTGTAGAAAATACCGAAAAAATCTATATAGGAATTCTTGAATAAATATTTAGATTTCTGTAGAAATTCTTGAAGGCATTCTTAAAAAAAAAACACCATGGATGAAAATCTGGGGAATCCCAGGAAATTTCCAGAACGATTCCAATGCGGAACCTTTGAAGGAATATTTGGATAATAGTTAGTCAATAGTTAGGTGGAAATCGTAGAAAAATGCATTGGGATTTGTTTAAAACTAATCCAGTAGTAGTCCTTGTATAAAATTTCTGTAGGATTTTCTGAAAGTATTGTTTGAGTGAACATTTTTCCTCAGGAATCCCTGTGAAATATTTGGAGAAACGCCCAAAAAAACTCGAGAAAGAGTTTCCGTATAATCCTCGTGAGAAAGTTGTAATGGCATTCCTGTAGAAATTCCTAGAAAATATTTTTGAAGAATTTTGTAAATAAATTCCTTGCAGATTCCGTGGAGAAATTCCTAAAGGTATGTTTGGAACATATCTTGGAGAAATTCCTTGAAAACAAACGAAGGAACTACTCCTACCAGAATTGATGCAGGAATCTCTGGAGGAATTCCCGACGGATTTTGTAAATAAATCTCTGAAGAAATTGCCGGAGACATTCAAGCGGGAATCCCCAACAGACTACATGTACGGATTCATTCCAGGCATTCTGGACGAATTGTTAAGAAAATCTCTGGAAAAATTTCTGAACGAATCTTCAAAAGAATTGCCAAAGCAGTCGCTTGAATCAAATCTCAAGTAATTCTTGGCGGAATTACAGGAGGAATCCTGTGGAAACTTCATGAAGAGCTTTTAAAGAAAAATTGCAGAGTTCTTAAGGAAATATAAAAAGGAAACTCTGGTGACATTTAAAAAATGAAGATTTCATAAATCAAATTTTGGATTTCTGCAGAAGCAATTTTAGTTGAATTCCTCAGATGGATTTCTAGAGGAATCCTTGGAGATATTCAAGAAGAAATCTGAAGGAATCTCATAGTAAATTTCCAAAAGAATTCTAAAAAAATTCGAACGAAATTCATCATGGGGATTATCTTAAAAATTCCTAAAAAAAATCCGATAGAAACATCTAACATCTTACTAGGGTGAAGGAATCCATTGAAGGTTAAAAAAAACCCTAGACAATTTTCTAGAAAACTCCATGGAGCAATTCCGAAAGCAATGTATGGAAGGTTTTATAATAAGGCGCTTGTATAAAATTCGGGAGGAATCTCTAGCAAACTGGAAGAATTTCTGGAAAAAAATGTATAAATTCTTATAAGAAATTCTTTGAGCACTCCTTATTAAAAAATCCTGTAGGATTTTCTGAAAATATACCTTGAGTAAACGTACTTCTACAGGAATTCCTGTGGTACATCTAAAGAAACACCTGGAAAAATTTAAAAAAAAACATTTCTGTAAAATCTCTTGAGAAAGTTGTAACGGCATTCTTGAAGAAATCCCTAGAAAACATTTCTGGAGATTTTTCTCAATTATTTCCTTAAAAAATCCGTGGAGAAATTCTTAAAGGTATTTTCCGATGATATCTTGGAGAAATTTCTTGGAAGTAAAGGAAGAAACTACTCCTGCCAGCATCAATGCAAGAATCTCTGAAGGAATTCCCGACGGATTTTCTAAATAAATCTCTGAAGAAATTGCTGAAGATATTCTAGCGAGAATTTCCAACCCAATCCCCAAGAAAATTCCTCAAGAAATCTCTGGCGAGGTTCGTGCAGAAATACTTAAACGAATTTCTTCCAGAGATTCCGGACGATTTCCGAAAGAAATCGATGGCAGGATGTCTGAAAGAATCTTCGAAAGAATGGCCAAAGGAATCCCTTGAGTCAAATCTGAAGTAATTATTGGCAGAATCTCAGAAGGAATTCATTGAAAACTCCATGGAAGAATTTCTAAAGAAAAAACTCTGAGTTCTTAGGATATTTCTGAATGAAACTCTGGTGACATCTAAAAATGTAGAATTTCTGGAAAACTGCTACAGCAATTTATGAAAGAATTAATCGAAGATTGCATGAGCGAAATCCTGGAATAGTTTCCGAGTCCTTCGGAAGCAATTTTAGTTGATATCTCTAAATGGTTTTCCGAAGAAATCCCCACAGAAATTTATGAGGAAATTTACAAAGGAATACCTGCAATAACTTTCAAAAACTTCGGACAAAGAATTCCTTTAAAATAAAATTGAAAGAAACTTCAAAGGAATTTCTAGAGAAATTCTTCAAATTCCTAAAGAATTGAATCAGAAATTGAAGAAATTTGTGATGGAATTCCGAATTTTTAATTTTCTGAAGTAATCATTGAAAAATTGGCGGAAATTTTTTTTGGAGAAGCTTTAGAAGGAATTTCTGAATGAAACTTTGACGAAATTTCTGATGAAATGCGGGAAGCAGATACTGAGTCAATCCATTGTAGATTTTCTTGAAGAATCCCTGGAATTTTTTTTGAAGAATTTCGTTGAAGATTAAAGAAAAATCCTTGGCATTTTTCAAAAGGGTTCTATGGAGCAATTCCGGAAGGAATGTATGGGAGGTTCTATAAAAAAGTTCTTGGATAAATTTCTGGCGGAATCTCTAGCAAACCGGACGAACTTCTAAAAAAAATCTATAAATTCTTCCAAGGATTTTTTTTAGAAGTCCTTATATAAAAATCCTGCAGGATTTTCTGAAAGTATTCCTTGAGTGGACGAATTTCTACAGCAATTCCTGTGGCCGTAAAAATCTCTTGAGAAAGTTGTAACGGAATCCCAGTAAAAAATCTTAGAAAATATTTCTGGAGATTTTTCTCAATTATTTCCTTAAAAAATCCGTGGAGCTATTGTTAGAGGTATTTTCCGAAGATATCCTGGATATAAAGGATGGCACTACTCCTGCCAGAATCAATGCTAGAATCTCTGGAGGAATTCAGGACAGATTTTCTGAATAAATCTCTGAAAAAATTGCCGGAGACATTGAAGCGACAATTTCCAACTCAATCCCTAAGAAAATTCCACAAGGAATCTCTGGCGAAGTTTGTCCAGAAGTACATAAACGAATTTCTTCCAGGGATTCCGGACGATTTCCGAAAGAAATCGATGACAGAATGTCTGAAAGAATCTTCGACAGAATTGCCAAAGGAATGCCTTGAGTCTAATCTGAAGTAATTCTTGGCGGAATTTCAGAAGGAATCCATTGAAAACTCCATGAAAGAACTTCTAAAGAAAAATTTCTGAGTTCTTCAGGAAATTTGTGAAGAAAGCCCTGGTGACATTTAAAAAACGTAGAATTTCTGGAAAACTGCTACAGCAATTTATGAAAGAATTAATCGAAGATTTCATGAGCAAAATCCTGGAAAAATTTCCGAGTCCTTCGGAAGCAATTTTAGTTGAAATCTCTAAATGGTTTTCTGAAGAAATTCCCGCAGAAATTCATAAGGAAATTTACAAAGTAATTCCTGCAAGAACTTCTAAAAAACTTCGGACAAAGGAACTCCTTTAAAATAAAATTGAAAGAAACTTTAAAGGAATTCTTCAAGTTCCTTAAGAAATCCATGAAGAAATTTCTGATGGAATTCCGAATTTTTAAATTTCTGAAGTAAGCATTGAAAAATTGGCGGAGAAATTCCTGGAGAAGCATCAAAAGGAATTTCTGAATGAAACTTTGACGAAATTTCTGATGAAATGCGGGAAGCAGATATTGAGTCAATCCATGGAAAATTTTCTTGAAGAATCCCTGGAGATTTTTTTGAAGAATTTCGTTGAGATTTAAAAAAAAACCTAGGCAATTTTCAAAAGGGTTCCATGGAGCAATTCCGGAAGGAATGTATGGGAGGTTCTGTAAAGAAGTTCTTGGATAAACTTCTGGAGGAATCTCTATCAAACCGGAGAAATTTCTGAAAAAAAATCTATAAATGCTTCCAAGGAATTCTTCGAGAAGTCCTTATATAAAAATCTTGCAGGATTTTCTAAAAGTATTCCTTGAGTGGACGAATTTCTACAGCATTTCCTGTGGCCGTAAAAATCTTTTGAGAAAGTTGTAACGGAATCCCAGTAAAAATTCTTAGAAAGTATTTCTGGAGATTTTTCTTAATTATTTCCTTAAAAAATCCGTGAAGCTATTGTTAGAGGTATTTTCCGAAGATATCCTGGATATAAAGGATGACACTACTCCTGCCAGAATCAATACTAGAATCTCTGGAGGAATTCAGGACAGATTTTCTGAATAAATCTCTGAAAAAATTGCCGGAGACATTCAAGCGACAATTTTCAACTCAATCCCTAAGATAATTCCACAAGAAATCTCTGGCGAAGTTTGCGCAGAAATATTTGAACGAATTTCTTCCAGGGACTCAGGACGATTTCCAAAAGAAATCGATGACAGAATGTCTGAAAGAATCTTCGACAGAATTGCCAGAGGAATGCCTTGAGTCTAATCTGAAGTAATTCTTGGCAAAATCTCAGAAGGAATCCATTGAAAACTTCATGAAAGAACTTCTAAAGAAAAATTTCTGAGTTCTTCAGGAAATTTCTGAAGGAAGCCCTGGTGACAATTAAAAAAGTAGTATTTCTGGAAAACTGCTGCAGCAATTTATGAAAAAATTAATCGAAGATTTCATGAGCGAAATCCTGGAATAATTTCCGAGTCCTTCGGAAGCATTTTCAGTTGAAATCTCTAAATGGTTTTCTGAAGAAATCCCCACAGAAATTCATAAGGAAATTTACAAAGGAATTCCTGCAAGAACTTCTAAAAAACTTGAAAGAAACTTCAAAGGAATTCCTAAAAGAATTCTTCTAATTCCTAAGGAAATTTCTGATGGAATTCCGAATTTTTAATTTTCTGAAGTAATCATTGAAAAATTGGCGGAGAAATTCCTGGAGAAGCATCAAAAGGAATTTCTGAATGAAACTTTGACGAAATTTCTGATCAAATGCGGGAAGCAGATATTCAGTCAATCCATGGAAGATTTTCTTGAAGAATCCCTGGAGAAATTTTTGAAAAATTTAGTTGATTTAAAAAATCCCTGGACAATTTTCTAAAGGGCTCCATGGAGCAATTCCGGAAGCAATGTATGGAAGGTTCTATAAAGAAGTTCTTGGATAAACTTCTGGCGGAATCTCTAGCAAACCGGAGGAATTTCTGAAAAAAAAATCTATAAATTCTTCCAAGGAATTCTTTGAGAAGTCCTTAAATAAAAATCCTGCAGGATTTTCTGAAAGTATTCCTTTAGTGGACGAATTTCTACAGCAATTTCTGTGGCATATCTGGAGAAACACGCCGAAAAAATTTAGAAAAGGTTTCTGTAGAAATCTCTTGGGAAAGTTGTAACGGAATTCCAGTAGAAATTCTAAAAAAATATTTCTGGATGAATTTTTGAACGAATTTCTTAAAAAATCCGTGGAGAATTTTCCAGATGTATGTTTAAAGCATTCTTGGATAAATTTCCTGGAAATAACTGAAAGTACTACTCCTGCCAGAATCAATGCAAGAATCTCTGAAGGATTTCCCGACGGATTTTCTAGATAAATCTCTGAAGGAATTCCTGGAGAAATCCCAGAGGGAATTTCCAACAGATTCCCTTAGGGAATTCATCAAAAACCTCTTGCAGAGTTAGTGCAGAATTACCTGTACGAATTTCTTCCAGTTGATTGCGGATGTTTTGCTTATGAAATCGCTGGAAGAATTCCTGAGAAAAAATCGAAAGAATTGCCGAATGTATCAAATCTTAAGTAATTTTTGGCGAAATTTCAGAAAAAAATCGATTGAAAACTTTATGAAAGGACTTCTAAAGAAAAAACCCAGAGTCTCTTAGGAAATTTCCAGAGGAATTCCAACAAGAAAATCTTAATAAACTTCGGGCAAAATTAATCATAAGTCCCTGGAGGTTTATCTTAAGAAATTCATAAAAAAAATCTAGAAGAAAATTTAAACGAATTTCTGAAGGAATTCTTTGGAAGATTTTTTTTTAGAACATGCTTGGTGATATTTGTGAACGAATTCCCATTTGATTTTCTGAAGAAAACGCTGAAAATGTTCGGAGAAACTTCCCAAGAAATGTCCGAATGAAGCCTTGTAGAAATTTTCTATGAAATTCAGGGAGGAATTGCTTAGACAATCCGAGGATAATTTACTAAAAGAATACCAGGAGAATTTTTGGAAGGGATGTATTGATTTTATTTTTAAAGAATCCCTGAAGAATTTTCTAAAGAACCCCACGGAGCAATTCCGGAAGGAATGTATATAAGGTTTTATGATCAATTTCTGGGATATATTTCTGGAGGAATTTCTATAGAATTGCAAAGAAATCCTACAAGAACTTCTAAAAAAAACTTTGGACGAAATTCTTTGCTAGTCTCTGTAGGCTTATCTTAAGGAATTTCAAAAAGAAAAATTTCCAAAGGAATTCCGATTTTTGATTTTCCGAAATCGCTGGACATTTTCGGAGAATTTCTGGAGGAACTTCCAGAGGAATTTCAGAATAAAACCTTGGGGAAATTTTCGATGAAATTCAGAGATGATTTGCGGAGGCAGTTCCTGGAAAATTTTCTAAAAGAATCCCTGGAGATTTTTTCGAGAAATCCCCAGAGAAATTTGTGTAGAAATACATGCACAAATCACACTCAGGGATTTCGCACGATTTCTTAAGAAAATCGCTGGAAGAATTCCTAAAATCTTTGGAAGAACTGCCAAAGGAATTCCTTGAATCAAATCTAAAATAATTCTCTTGAAAACTTTATAAAATACCTTCTTAAAAAAATCCGGAGTACTTCAGGGAATATCTGAAGTGACATTAAAGAAGTGATAGAATTTCTGGAAAACTGCTGCAGCAATCTATGAAATAATTATACCAAGATTTCATGAATGAATTTCTAGAATATTTTTTTATTTCTTCGAAACGGTTTTAGGCGAAATCCGTAGATAATTTTCTAAAAAAATATTTGAATAAATTCAAAAAGGAATCTAAAGGAATCGCATTGCAAATTTCCAAATGAATCCCTGCTAGAACTTCTAGAAAAAACTTCGG
Organism: Aedes albopictus; assembly: GCF_035046485.1. NCBI lineage: Eukaryota > Metazoa > Arthropoda > Insecta > Diptera > Culicidae > Aedes > Aedes albopictus. Next base: position 253,441,398 of record NC_085136.1, read on the forward strand.
GCAAAATTAATGATCAGTCCCTGTATCTTAAGGAATTTCTAAAAAAAAAAAAATCAGAAAAAAAAACTTCAAATGAATTTCTGAAGGATGTGGGCTGAAAGTCTCTTTAATAAAGATAAATCAATCAATTTCTGAAGGAATTCTTTGGAAGATTTTCTAAGGACATTCTTGGAGATATTTCAGAAGTTATTTAGAATTTCTAATTTGCTGAAGTAATCGCTGGAAAATTTTCGGCGAAATTTCTGAAGGAACTTCCCGAGCAATTTCCGAATGAAAATTTATAGAAATCTCCGAAAAAATTTTGGAAGCAATTGCTGAGTCAATCCATGGAAATAATACTAAAAGAATCCCTGGAATAGTTTTTGAAGAAATCCGTTGAAGATTAAAAAAAAAATCCCTGCACAATGCTCTAAAAGACTCCATGAAGCAATTCCGGAAGAAATGTATGGAAGCTTTTGTAATGAACTTTTTAGGTAAATTTCTGGAGGAATCTCTTCATTTTTTTCTTCCTCAGAAGCTTGCGAAAACTTTTCTCAGAAGATTGCCTTCCAGCTTGGAAATGGTTATCTTATAAGCAAGAAAAAGCTTCTCCCATCAGTTTCTTCAAGAATCTATGTAAAACTTCCTCCAGAATCTACCAGAAGTGCCTCCTAGAAGCTTGAAAAAGCATTTACCAGAAGCCGGGAAAGCTTCTCTCAGAAGCTGGTGGAAAACTTCTCCCAGAAGCTTGGGAAAGCTTTTTCCATATGCTGCTGATAGCTTCTTCCTGAAGCATGAAAAGGCTTCTCCTAGAAGCTTGAGGATGCTGCTCCTAGAAACTTGGGGAAGCTTCTCATAGAAGCTTGGGAAAGCTTCTCTTTGGAGTATAGAAATTCATCTATAATGAATTCATTTAGAAATTTCTACAGGAATTACTGAAAGAATTTTCCAATGATTTCTTGTAAGAACACTTGGATGAATTTCCGAAGAAATCTCAAAAGAATTTTAAAATGAGGTCCTAGAAGAATTTTTGAAAAAAAAAATCAATGGAAACATTGGTGGAAAATTCTTTGCTGAAATTCCTCAACAATTCCTTAGAATACAGGAGAAGACTTTGGAGGTATTTCCGAAGGAATACCAGGAGAATTTCTTTCTCAGAAATCTGTAGAAAATACCGAAAAAATCTATGAAGGAATTCCTGAATAAATCTTCAAATTTGTGTAGAAATTCTTGAAGGCATTCTTGAAAGAAAAAAACACCGTAGATGAAAATCTGGAAAATCCCAGGAAATTTCCAGAAGGTTTTCTATGCGGAACCTTTGAAGGAATATTTGGATAAAGGCAATAGTTAGGTGGAAATCGTAGAAAAATGCATTGGGATTTGTTTAAAACTAATCCCTATAGAAAATTTCCGAAAGTATTCTTTAAGTGAACATTTTTTTTTAGGAATTCCTGTGGAATATTTAGAGAAACGTTTAGAAAAACTCAAGAAAAAGTTTCCGTACAATCCTCGTGAGAAAGTTGTCATGGCATTCCTGTAGAAATTCCTAGGAAATATTTCTGAAGAATTTTGTAAACAAACTCCTTACAGATTCCGTGGAGATATTCCTAGAGGTATATTTGAAATATATCTTGGAGAAATTTCTTGGAAACAAACGAAGTAACTACTCCTGCCAAAATTAATGCAAGAATCTCTGAAGGAATTCTCGACGGATTTTCTAAATAAATGTCTGAAGAAATTGCCGGAGACATTCAAGCGGGAACTTCCAACAGAAACACTGAGGAAATTCCTCAAGATATCTCTGGAGCAGTTTTTGCAGAAATACATGTACGAATTCATTCCAGGCATTCCGGACGAATTGCTAAGAAAATCTCTGGAGAAATTTCTGAACGAATCTTCAAAAGAACTGCCAAAGCAGTCGCTTGAATCAAATCTCAAATAATTCTTGGCGGAATTTCAGGAGGAATCCTTTGGAAACTCCATAAAAAAACTTTTAAAGAAAAATTCCAGAGTTCTTAAGGAAACTCTGGTGACATTAAAAAAATGTAGAATTTCAGGAGAACAGCTGCAACACTTTATGAAAGAATTAATGGAAGATTTCAAAACTCTAATTTTGGATTTCTGCAGAAGCAATTTTAGTTGAAATCTATAGATGGTTTCCTATAGGAATCTTTGGAGAAATTCAAGAAGGAATCTCATAGTAAATTTTCAAAAGATTTCGTGCAAGAACTTCTAAAAAAACTTCGGACGAAATTCATCATGAGTCCCTGTAGTATTATCTGAATTTTTTTTTTGAAAGTCTGAAAGAAATTTTAAAGGAATTTCTGAAGGAATTTTCTGGAAGATTTTCTAAGGACATCCTTGGAGAAATTTCTGAAGGGATTCCAAATTTTTGTTTTTTTTTTTGTTATAATCACTGCAAAAGTTTTGGAGAAATTTCTGGAGGAGCTCTGATGGAATTCAGCGAGGAATTGCTGAATCATTCCATGGATAATATTCTAAAAGAATTGCTGGAGATCCTCTTGGATGGTGGGATAGGCACACTACGCTGGCGCTGTGAATATCCAGCGTGCCCAGCTGGGTAATATTGACCCCAACATCTTACTAGGGTGAAGGGATCCATTGAAGGTTAAAATAAAAAACCCTCGACAATTTTCTAGAGAACTCAATGGAGCAATTCCGGAAGCAATGTATGGAAGGTTTTATAATGCGACTCTTGTGTAAATTTCGGGAGGAATCTCCAGTAAACCGAAAGAATTTCTGGAAAAAAAATCTATAAATTCTTATAAGAAATTCTTTGAAAAGTCCTTATATAAAATCTTGTAGGATTTTCTTAAAATATTCCTTGAGTAAATATATTTCTACAGGAATTCCTGTGGTACATCTCGGGAAACACCTAGAAAAAAAAACATTTCTGTAAAATCTCTTGAGAAAGTTGTAACGACATCTTGAAAAAATCCCTAGAAAACATTTCTGGAGATTTTTCTCAATTATTTCCTTAAACAATCCGTGGAGCAATTCTTAAAGGTATTTTCCGAAGATATCTTTGAGAAATTTCTTGGAAACAAACGAAGAAACTACTCCTGTCAGAATCAATGCAAGAATCTCTGGAGGAATTCCCAACAGATTTACTAAATAAAGCTCTGAAGAATCCCTTCGAAAATTCCTCAAGAAATCTCTGGCGAGGTTCGTGCAGAAATACATAAACGAATTTCTTCCAGGGATTCCGGACGATTTCCGAAAGAAATCGATGACATGATGTCTTAAAGAATCTTCGACAGAATTGCCAAAGGAATCCCTTGAGTCAAATCTGAAGTAATTATTGGTAGAATCTCAGAAGGAATCCATTGAAAACTCCATGGAAGAATTTCTAAAGAAGAATTGCTGAGTTCATCAGGAAATTTCTTAAGGAAGCCCTGGTGACATTAAAAAAAAGTAGAAGTTCTGGAAAACTGCTACAGCAGATTTCTGAAAAAAAAATAGCGAAATCCTGGAATAGTTTCCGAGTCCTTCGGAAGCAATTTTAGTTGAAATCTCTAAATGGTTAAATTTAAAAATCTTTAAATGGTCCGAAGAAATCCCCACAGAAATTCATGAGGAAATTTACAAAGGAATTCCTGCAATAACTTCTAAAAAACTTCGGACAAGGAATTCCTTCAAAATAAAATTGAAAGAAACTTCAAAGGAATTTCTAAAAGAATTCTTCAAATTCCTAAAGAAATCCATGAAGAAATTTCTGATGGAATTTCAAATTTTTATTTTTCTTAAGAAATCATTGAAAAATTGGCGAAAAAATTCCTGGAGAAGCTTCAAAAGGAATTTCCGAATGAAACTTTGATGAAATTTCTGATGAAATGCGGGAAGCAGATATTGAGTCAATCCATGGAAAATTTTCTTGAAGAATCCCTGGAAAATATTTTGAAGAATTTCGTTGAAGATTTAAAAAAAATCCCTGGACAATTTTCTAAAGAGTTCCATAGAGCAATTCTGGAAGGAATGTATGGGAGGTTCTATAAAGAAGTTCTTGGATAAATTTCTGGAAGAATCTCTAGCAAACCGGAGGAATTTCTGAAAAAAAAATCTATGAATTCTTCTAAGGAATTCTTTGAGAAGTCCTTATATAAAAATCCTGCAGGATTTTCTGAAAGAGTTTCTTGAGTGGACGAATTTCTACAGCAATTCTTGTGGTATATCCGGAGAAACATGTAGAAAAAAAAATAGAATAGGTTTCAGTAAAAATCTCTTGAGAAAGTTGTAACGAAATTCCAGTAGAAATTCTAAAAGAAATATTTCTGGAGGAATTTTTGAACGAATTCCTAAAAAAATCCGTGGAGAAATTTCCATATGTATGTTTGAATCATTCTTGGAGAAATTTCAGGGAAATAACTGAAGGTATTACTCATGCCAGAATCAGAATGCAAGAATCTCTGGAGGATTTTCCGACGGATTTTCTGAATCAATCTCTGAAGGAATTCCTGGAGAAATTTCAGAGGGAATTTCCAACAGAATCCCTTAGGGAATTCCTCAAAAATCTCAAGCGGAGTTAGTACAGAAATACCTGCAAGTCTTTCTTCCAGTTGATTGCGAACGTTTTGCTTTGGAAATCGCTGGAAGAATTCCTGGGAAAAATATCGAAAGAATTGCTGAATGAATCAAATTTTAAGTAATTTTTGACGAAATTTCAGAAAAAAAAACGATTAAAGTTTTCAATAAAAGGACTTCTAAAGAAAAAATCCAGAGACTCTTAGGAAATTTCCAAAGGAATTCCGACAAGAAAATCCTAATAAACTTCGGGTGAAATTAATCATAAGTCCCTGTTGGTTTACCTTAAGAAATTCATTAAAAAAAATCTAGAAGAATTTTTATACGAATTTCTGAAGGAATTCTTTGGAAGATTTTCTAGGAACATGCTTGATGAAATTTGTGAGCGAATTCCCAATTTTTGTTCTTCTGAAGAAAACGCTGAAATTTTTTTGGGGAAATTTCTGGAGGAACTTCCCAAGAAGTGTCCGAATGAAACCTTGAAAAAAAAATTCTATGAAATTCAGGGAGGAATTGCTGAGACAATCCGAGGTTAATTTTCTTAAAGAATACCAGGAGAATTTTTGGAAGGGATGCATTGATTATTTTTTTGAAAAGCTTCCTTGGAGAATTTTCTAAAGAACTCCATAGGGCAATTCCGGAAGGAATGTAAATAAGGTTTTATAATCAATTTCTAGGATATATTTCTGGAGGAATTTCACGAGTTTTGCTCAAAAAATCCTGCAAGAACTTCTAAAAAAAATCGGACGAAATTTCTTAATAGTCTCTGTAGGTTTGTCTTAAGGAATTCCAAATGGAAAAATTTCCATAGAAATTCCAAATTTTTGATTTTCCGAAATCGCTGAAAATTTTTTAGAGAAATTTTTGTTGGAACTTCCATAGGAATTTCAGAAAGACACCTTGGAGAAATTACCGATGAAATTCAGGGATGATTTGCTGAGTTAACCCCTGGAAAAATTTAGAAAAAAAAACCCCTGAGGTTTTTTAAGAAATCCGTTAAAGACTAAAAAAAACCGGAAAATTTTCTAAAGGACTCCATGGAGCATTTTCAGAAGGAATGTATGAAAGGTTTTATAATGAAGCTCCTGGATAAATTTCTGGAGGAATCTCTAGCAAACCGGTAGAATTTCTGAAGAAACCTGTGAAGTTCGTTGCAGATTTTCTTGAAGATGTTCTTGAAGATTTTCTGGAGGAATCGCTAAAGGATTTTCCTAAGAAATTCATGGAGAAATTTTTGAAGCATTTCATGCAAGACTTTCTGGATAAAAAAAATGCTTTCATAGGTGACGTAAGCGACACTACTGTAGTTTTCAACACACTTTTTAAAGTTTAACAATGAACAATACAAAATAAAAGATTTTTTCCACGTTGAGATCTAATAAAGAGTTAAAACGTGTACTATATTGAAACATATTAGTCACAAATATGTACGTGTGTTCGCTATTCACTTGTGTATGCTTACTTTGTCGCTGGTGGTTACCCAAGCAACACACAAGTCATATGAGAGTGTGTAACAACACCGCATGTTTTGGTTTTATAGAATTTTATTTGACGTTTTCTAACACATTTCTAGAATAACGTTATATTACCTCTATACAACCAAAGCTTGCGCTGTCTTAACTCTTATATGACATGTGTGATGTTTGGGTTAAAACTTGTTTCCATTTCTGCTGCAATACTGCACCACACTAATGCGATTCTGAAGTACTTAATCATCACATTACGTATAAAATGCTGTTGGAACAACTTTGCTGGTCAAACATTCAGTGCCACCAGCCGAAAGCGGAATCGTCTGAGAACTAACTCAACATGAAAGGAATTCCGGTTACGTAAGTTAAAGTGTGATAAACATTGTTGTCGTTTGGCGATTAATTGCTTCTTTCCCTTATAGGTTACTTTTCATTGCTGCTGCACTTGACGCAGTTATATCGTTCTCTGTGCAAAAACATGCAAATTTTGCAAATGCGATTGACATTCATCAATTCCATTGGCTCACCGACGCTACTTTGATGGAAAGAATTCCGGATAAAGAAACTTTGTTTTTTGAATTCGCCGAGGTCGATGTGCTCCCTCAAAATTTCACTGACCGTTTCGAAAAATGCATTCGTGTTAGTTTTACATTTGGGTCGGTGAAAATAATTCACATTATTCCTAAATTGAGGGACATAGAGCTATTTGACACATCTACTGAAAATGTGATCATTGGGCGAGGAAAGCACTATCGGCTGGAAAATTTTAAGTGTAATTACGCAAAACTGACAAGTATTCCAGATAACATAAGTCAACTGAAAAAAATGAAAAATTTAGATCTTAGTAGTAACTTAATACAAACAGTTCAACTTGACCACCTCAATGGTTTGGACCATTTGGAAACTCTTTATCTATTTAACAATAAAATAAAACGCATTTTCAATCACAGATCGGTGAGTTTGGCATCGCTCACTGATTTACATCTCGAAGGCAATCAATTGAAACATTTGGATGTATGTAGTTGGAACATGCCCAAGCTTTCCAACCTCGGTATTGCTCAAAATAATTTGACCCATTTTGCAATTAATCACTTTCGCGCACTGAAAGAATTACTGATGGATGAAAATCCCTTGAATTGTGCATGGGGAAATAAATTACTACAAGTCAAATCAGATATAAATATTAAAAGAAAACTAACTTGCGTCGAAAACAGCGAGGGCGTCTTTGAATTGGATTGTCCATCGAGGATTGATCAATTGCGGCAGCAGATATCCACTCAAATTGAAGACAGTTCTCGGGAAATCGACCATTTGAAGCAGCAGAATCCCAATTTCGACTTCAGGTTAGCCCAAATTGAAGGTACAATATTGAACAACAGTGAACAATTCGCCATAATCGCCCAAAAATCCAAAAGATGGAAGCGCTGCTGGAAAATCTTGTCGGAAAGGTCATCGAACAGCAAAATGTCTCAAATGACATAATCGAGGCCTTTTACAGATCGGAAATCGAGAGAACTTCTCAAACCAGGAAAAACCACTAGTTTTTGCGAAAAATAAGTACTCATATTAGGATTTCGCATGGCAGTTTTTTTTTTCGAATAATGATCACATGTTCTAACAAATTTCAACCTTTTTTGTTTATTAAACATTATATAGATGAATCAATTTTCTACACACTTTTTAGTTTGACTTAGTGGAAAATATCACACATTCCTTCATTCAAAGTTTTGCTTTGCATTCCAATTTCCCAGGAGCTTGAACATTTCTTCGCCATTCATCAGGAGCAAAGGAGCTGGAGATTTCTCAAAGCGTTGTTCTGGAACTTTTTCTACGTTTTTTTGTTGTTTTGGTGCTCAATCGCATAAAAAGGGCAGAATATTACTCGAGTCTAGATCCTAAAGTTTACGGGTGTAACGGTAACTTCTTTCATTATACAAAGCTACGATTTGTATCAGATGTGTTGGGATATCTTAGATCATCCAAACCGTTCTTGAGATTACACTGTAAAGCCTACGGGTGTAACGGTAGCTTCCTTCATTACAAAGCTACGATTTGTAATCAATCATGTCTAGTAAGTCTTCTGAAAGTTCAATAGACGGTATCCGATCAGTCGGGATACCCTAGGTCATCCAAACTGTTCTTGAGTTTAGATCCTAAAGTCTACGGGTGTAACGGTAACTTCTTCCATTATACAAAGCTACGGTTTGTACGGTTTGTACGGTTAGTAATAATGTCCAAAAAGTCTTCTGAAAATTCAATAGACAGTACAGTCGGGATATCCTAGGTCATTTAAACTGTTCTTGAGTTTGGATCCCAAAGTCTGCGGTTGTAACAGTAACTTCTTTCTTTATACAAAGCTACGATTTGTAATCAATCATGTCTAGTAAGTCTTCTGAAAGTTCAATAGACAGTACCTGATCTGATGAGATATCCTAGGTCATCCAAACCGTTCTTGAGATTACATTCTAAGGTCTACATTCTAACGGTTGCTTCATTCATTACAAAGCTACGATTTGTAATCTATCATGTCCAGCAAATCTTCTAAATGTTCAATGGACATCATAAGATCAGCCGGGGCCATCCAAACTATTATGATGTTTAATATCTAGCATCTATAGCAATTGAAGTTTCGGGTTATGTTGCTTAACCTTTTATACTTACTGGAGCTCACAGAATTAAACCAGAGACTACGGCATAGCTCAATTATCAAAAAAATATTGTGTAACATTACTGCTTAAAGCAAAATCGCCTCATGTCACAGTGGTTGTTTTTATATCAACTAAGCTTCATAACAGTAAGGAAGCCCATATATCCCAAAAATATATAACAACGCTTATTGTTCTTCTAACTATTTTGGTAAGCACAGTGGATTATATAGCACTACTTAACGTAGTGGCAAAAGCTATTATCACAAGTGTAGACCTGAAGCTGTGGTCTTCGGAGTAGTGTTGTTGATCTGAAATATCTCAAAAATATCTTGAAATGACTCATAATATGCCAGAGGGATTACAGATTACAATTTAAAGTTTATTGTAAGAACAACTACTGTTACTATCAAGAACAGCACTTCAGGAAAGTTTGGACGACTCTCAATGTCCCAAAGGTTGGTCCAAACACCGCGATCGATTATGAAACGTTACTCAGTATGTCAGATATAGCTGATGTTTCGAGTGCAGACCTGATGCTCTGAACTCCAAGATAGTTTGGCTAACCTGGAACATTCCCACAGTGTCTTTAAATGATTGAGATTTCAAGAGCTTCACGTATCTTAGCAGATTATGATATGCTATTATTTGTTGTAAGTATCCTGCGGAATTCCAAGAGAAACTCATGGCGAAATGTTTCCCGCAGGAATCCCCGGAAGAAACCATCGTCAAACTTCTGAAAAAATATCTCGTGGAGCTTGTGGAAAAATGTCTGAAGTAGTTTGTGGCAAAACATTTGGGAATGTTTTAAAAGAATTTCTGTGCAGTTCCTTGAAGATTTAAAAGAAACTTCTTCCTTAAATTTAATTTTGAAGAACTCCCGTCTATTCCCATAGGAAATCCTAAGACAAAGTCCGAAGTAATTGCTAGTAACAGCTCCATACACATTACACAACTTCATAAAAATAACCCAAACAAAAAACTTTCTGGAAGAGTTCCCTAAATTGTTTCTGGTAGAGTTACAGGGGCTACTTCTGGAATTGTTGAAGGAGTCTTGAATGAACTTCTATATGATTATCAGAGGAACATCCGTGAAAATTCCCGAAAACTTCCCGAGGAACTTCTGGGATTTTTCGGGATTTTTCCTACCAGCAAAAGTCTTCCAGGAATGCTCAGTGGAACTCCCAAAGGAATGTCCGGTGGAATTACTAGAGGAATTTTGTTTGGAATTCCTGGAGGAATTTTAGATGTAATTCCCAGTGGAACTCCTGGAGTTATTGCTGGCAGAACTCCCAGAGGAATTTACAGTGAAACTTCAAGAGGAAGTCCCAGTAGAATTCCTAGAAAAATCCTCAGTGGAACTTCCAGAGAAATTTCCTATGAAGCTGCTTAAGGAACTTGCTGTGGAAACTTAGAGAAATTCTTTGCAAAACTCCCAGGATTATTACCAGTGCACTATGGGCCAGAAATCAGAATTTCGCGACAAAATTCAAAAAAGTTGTTTTTCTGATATCATCAATTTTCATATATGTATGATTGTTTTGGCTATGTTTGATTGTATACCAACTGATTTTTTTGATTTGTAACAAAATTGTATCGATTTTTGTATGGAGAAACTTCTTATAAGCGATAATACTCAATTTTTACCAATATTAAGAAAAATGTGATTTTTGGTAAAAAATGTGCCCAACAAATATAACGCCTACATTTCCCAACAGTAAATTTAGTATATTTTGCATATTTGCATTTTACAATATTTACTCAAATTTTGCGGTTTATTTGCCAATTTGTTCAAAAAGTAGTAGTATTCAACCGTATTCGACATGCAACTGGTCTAGGAAGTTACATGCGTTAATTTTACAAAACTATGTTTAACGCTGTCCTTCAATAACCATCCACTCTAAGTTCCACTTTTGCCATTACGACGCTTTATGGCTTGCGAAATAATACACATAGCAATAAACTACTATTATTCTGGAAGGTTTCGTTTCAGGTAAGACTGTAATTGTAGATGTTGAAATCAATACCACACACTTACTCAAAGTTTCGGTATATCAATTCGTGTGGTCAATTATTAGAAATTAGTGAGAAAAATATTGTAAATGTTGATTATACTTACATATAGGCTCGACGAATATCGACCAGGAAAACCGTGGAAAACCTCATAGGATCCGTGGTAGATTGTTTTTGCGTTGATCAAAACTGTGAGTAGATGATTGTTACTACACATCGGATATCAAAGAAATCTGTAATTATTGTAACAACAGATACCGACAAATCCGCTTAAGTAGGTAGGGTAGTTGTACCAGTACTCGATACCCAAAAAATTCGGAGAAACATTTCGAAGGCCAAATCGATACCGCTTTATTGTAAATTGTCGAGATAAGATGGGTGAACATTTGTAATAATTGAAATAATAAATTTTAGTTTGAGCGACGCCGAAAACCAGTCGGCTGCTGAAGAAAAGTGTGGTTTCCCTTCGGGAACAGTTATGTTTTTGGTGAAAAAATCCGCTGCTCAGATGTTTCAGATTCAGATTTGGACGAATGCCGCTTGGCCGAATTATGTTCAAAATTATTCAGAGACCCCTTTTCACCTTCTAGCTGCCAATTTGATCATCATTATTGTTTACTTCTTCCTTCCTCCAACCATTGAATATTCTTTCCAGTTTTACAATTCAGGAATTAGTTGGCGTTGAAACTGTCAATATTTTATCAGAGATTTTTCCTCCTTTTAAAGGCGATTATTTTGAGTTATACCGACGTGGAGAACATGTTCTTCAAAGAACGAATTGTAGAGTGGAACAGGAGCCACAACTTTTCCCAAGAAAGAATTTGGAACTATTACGCATTTTTCAAAGATAATTGACAAAAACAAATTAAAACACACTACTTTTGAGCTATTTGCTTGAGAAAACTTATTTAACTAAACCAATCGGTTTAAAGATGCCAGTGGATAGAAAATTCCATAATCTTTCGAATAAGGGTAAAAAACTGCGATAAGTTTGACCATTTTCAAGTTATAGCCAGTTAAGGCAATAAAAGTAAAAAACATGGGAAGTTCAATAGCTACGTAACGGTTGAGATTTGACCATATCCGTGGAGCAATTTTTTTCACCATTTATGGTCCTCTATCACCGTTTTAAAAGTTTGCACTCAGGAACCTAACACCCTGTATAAAAGCTGTTAATTAGACTCAACTAAACACGAAAGGTACGATATGTAAAACTTATTACTAGCACAAATTAAAAACTAAACAGAAATATACAGCAACCCTGGAAACCTGATGTCGCCGTTAGCTCGAGGATCGTTGCCGTTCATCCGATGTTCGTGACAGCGTAGCATGAAAAAAGAGACCAGGTAGCTCAAACAAATACGGCTATGTTGTTTGGAAATATACTCACCAGTATTGCAGTTTAAGACAACTCATCAAGCTTAATGCGTCGGCTGCCTATTGAGCAACTGTCGTTGAACTCTTCCGCGAAAAGAGGTGGTGTTGTTGTTGTGGAACTCAAATTGCTCAAAAACCGTTGAATACAGCAGACATAAATCGAATGGGATCCTGTATTCCGTAATCGACCGACCGAGCCTCAAGGTGTAGGAAGAGTCTGGCACGCAGAACGCCATACGTGATGGTTGATATAATTTTTGTCATAAAATTCGAATAACTTTTTGGTCTTCGACACAGTTTTTCGGAACATCCAAAGTCATACTTTTACATCATGCTTCCCCGAGTTTGAGTATAATTTACGTCACTCATGAAAATAAACAAAAACGTAAGTTTTCCCATACTAAGTTCCATACAGTGCGGAAACGCAACTAATTTTACACCCAAACTCTGTACAAATGTTTCGAACGTTCCGGGTTGATGCGATCAAATTTTAAGTTTCTCACTCAACGTTGACTTGTTCTAATGATGCGTGTTGTTGGATAGGTTAAGAACTTCTTGAATGGATGCACAGCGAATGGCAGAATAAAGAAAAAATGCGGATTGTGTGATATTCTCCACTACGCTTAACTCAAAGATTTGTAGAACGGTGATTCTTGTGTAGATCGTTTATTAAAAAAAAGCTTGTAATTTGTAACAACATATAATCGTTCTTAGGATAACACTTAAAAATAAAATCCAAACATAGATAATTATTTTTTCGCGAAAATCACGGAGTTTTCTTGGTATTATAAGTTTTCTCAATCTCAGCTCTATAAATGGTTTCGATAATATCTTTCGAAATATTTTGTTGCTCAACTATCTTAGAGCTAAGCTTTTCCTGCAGCTCCTCTATCTTTTCGAACCTTCTGTTGGTATTATATGTTCTCTCTATTTCAGCTCTATAAATGGCCTCGATAATATCATTGGAAACATTGTGTTGTTCAACTATCGTAGAGTTATGCTTTTCCAGCAGCTCCTCTATCTTCTCTATCTTTTGGAATCTTTTGTTCATTTCGGCTTCATTTTTTTCCACCCTGTTGCTCAACTGAGAAAACTGTTGGTTGTAGTTCAATACAAACAATCCAATCCGACAACATCTGTGTTATTAGTGTCGCAAGTTAACCGTGGTGTATTTAAAAAATAAAAATTTATTTTGATTCTTTTGTCTCCTAACAAACTTTTCTTCCATTTACAGTTCAGTGGGTTCCCAGTTAGGACTACTGCTCCAAGCCTACGGAAATGATTAATTGAGAAATGTGTCAACTTATTATCTCGAAGACTAATATAGGAAAGCTTAGGCATGTTCCAACTACATACGTCAATATGTTTTAGTTGATTATCTCCAAGAAATAACTTAGTGAGCGATGGCAAACTCACCGATCCATGATTGTTAATGCGATTTATTTTATTATTATCCAGTTCAAGAGTTTCCAAATTGTCTAAACCATTAAACTGATCAAGTTGAACTGTTTGTATTGAGTTATAACTAAGATCCAAATGTGTCATTTTTTTTCAGTTGTCTCATGTTCTCTGCAATACGTGTCAAGCTCGCGTAACGACACCTAAATTTTTCCAGCTGGTAGTGCTTCTCTCGTTTAATAAGCACATTTTCCGTAGCTGTGTTATTTAACTCAATGTGCGTTAATTTTGTACTTATGTGAATCGTTTTAATCTCTCCACCATCAAATTTGGTAGTAATGCATTTTGAGTGAGTATGTCCACCTTCATGTTTATAAAATATAATGATTCCATATCTGGAATGTTTCCCACTGAAGCTGCATCAGCGGGCCAATGGAAATCTCTAATCACAGCTTCATTTTGGTGGTATTCATTTGTTTCCACAGAGAACGATTTTATTCCGCCAAGTATTGCGATGATGAGTAGCCTGTGAGGAAGAGAAGCAAACGATCATCATCCAAGTATAGCAATATTTGTTGCATTTTCACTTACAATACCACAATTTCTTTCATTTTGAATAAGTTTTCGAACGATTTCACTTTCACTGGTAGCACTGAATGTTTGACTGGAAGAGTTATCCCAACCGCTTTTTATACGCTTGCGTTGATTCAGAACATCAGAGTTACATTAGGGTGGCGCAATATTCCGACATGATTTCACAGTAACAAATTACATTTTAAATGCTTGGCAAGATTGCGCGAAACTAACGTTTTGATCATTTAATTCATATACAACACATTCTTGCGAAATGTAATTTGTGTCTCAGTGAATACATGAAACGAAAAATAACATCTAAAATAATCCACAATTAAACAATCCCAATTGAAATTTACACCGTAACAGAAATGTTTGAAACCGAAGGCGATCACGGAGAAAAATATAAAGTTATGTCAATCATATTTCGGTCGCGAACAAGCATATTTGTGCACTGACTTTTATATAATCTTTTTTTGAGATTGTATTACGCATAATATCATAGGACGAAGCATAACAGAAGCTTGAAATGATCAAAATTGATGAACTGGATTAGAGCAAGAAATACGGTTGACTCAATCATATCATGCGTCCACCAACAATATTTATTGTTGATTATTTGACAGCTCATTTGTTGTCATGGTATATCCAAGCATGTTTATGCTTAACTTAACTCTAAACTTGAGGCTTAAGCGAACTGTATCAGATGGTTGTTGTAAGCTGTTTTAAGCATACATAAAAATTCGTTCAAATCAGGTTAAATTGAGGATAAACAATTCAATAATGGTCGTATTTTAATGGAATATGTTCTATATGTAACATATTGCACTAAATACCACCATTATAGAAACTTTTAATTAGCAAAAAAATCCCTTGAACATTTTTTATTTTTTCTTAATATTGTCTTAGACCATTTTTTGATTCTTATAATTCTAAGCTCAAACACACAACGAAAACTGAGCTTCAACCGTGAATGTAATCGCCACCGATTCTTACAGTCCAATCTATGTTTTCTGTTGACTGGTGAAGACACTGCCAATGATCCCAAATAGTGGTCTCGGTGGTGGTATGGTGCATATGCAGACTGCCGTCGATTCCAAACAACCACGATAGCCAGTCCGGTCTTGCGCTTCTCCAACAGGTCGTTCCATTTCTCGGCTTGCATAACCGTTCGGGGAACAGCGTCCAAAAGGAATCCATTTTTGCACTTCGGTCCATCACCACATCATCGGGCATTAATTCGATCTCGTCCATGACCATCTTGACCTGGCCGCCAGCTTGAACCCCCCAGCATTTTCCGCTCGCAGCTTGTCATCTCGAAAGGTGAAACACGCAAAAAATCTTCTTTGTCAGCGGAGCTTGGGTTCTCTTGCCCGAACTGTGTGGCCCCAACAGGAAGGTCCGGTTGCCGGCTGTTGTTCCGGTCTCGGTGCTACGGATGTTGTATTTTGGGTTTACGATTACAAGCTGCACCTGGAAAATACAACACAGATATTCATGCACCCCATTACCGGCGGCACACTTACCTGAGGCTGAAATGACTGAATCTTTATGGAGACTTAATATAGCAGAGCGCACTTGATCTGGTTGCAGAATGCAGAGGCACGCAGTAAACGATTTATTTAATGAAATTACAACAAAAGACAATGTCACCGTCGTCACTTTTAACAACCGCCGCCATGATGAACAATGAGCAGGCAGGCAGGAGGCTCAATCAACACGGTTCAAGTAATGACATTTATGCTTGATTCAAGCATATGATGGTTGATGTTCAATGATGTTGA
Organism: Aedes albopictus; assembly: GCF_035046485.1. NCBI lineage: Eukaryota > Metazoa > Arthropoda > Insecta > Diptera > Culicidae > Aedes > Aedes albopictus. Next base: position 253,457,178 of record NC_085136.1, read on the forward strand.
TTTAAATGAAACATATGCTTGATGTAGACATAAAATCATCATGAATCAACCATTTGAAGCAATCATGCCAAGAATATCTTCGAAGCTTGAGCGAACTATGGAAAAAGTTATATCTATCAGACAACATTTCTGTCCGTGATGGTTGTGTAAGTTGTAACGCGGCGCTGGCATCTTGATTGATTGATTTGTCTTTATTAGAGAGACTTTCAGCCCTTGGCTGGTTCGTCTCTCTCTGGCATCTTCTGAACTGTGTTTCGATTTTGCCACCTTATACAAAATTTGGCGCTAGCGTCATCATCAAAATTTTCCACTTGGCACTGACGATGCATTATGTGCTAGTGAATTTTAACGCTGGCAGGTGCCATCGTGTTGTTGAAATAAGTTTATTGATCTGACACTCTGCGTTGGGGCTCGATTAAAAGTTTTGCACATAATTTTTTTCACCTTTGTGCTCAAAACGCCTTTTACGATCCATTTGAATATATGCAGTTAAAAACCTCACATCCAGAATTACCCAGCTGTTACATTAAGGCTATTTTTGGTAATGTTATCTGCACTGGTAGTTAAATTGACAGTGTTTAATTAACTGGAAATTGTTGTCAGTTGAGAATCATAGATACGATTATTAACTGGAATCGGTAGTTTTCACAACAAAAATTATTTCAGTGTGCCATTTGAAGCTATTCAAACATTCTTCAGAATTACATCATAGATAAAGTGCATCGAGTAATTTCCACTGCATTTCTAAATAGTGTTACAATGAATCGAGAAAAATAGAATTCAAACTCGATCACAGCTTTTTTTCTTCATCGTACAAGCGCGATCCACCCTAGGCTTGAGTCTCTGCTGCTTTTGCGGCAAACGAAAACGCGATAACAGCTGTGTGCCTGCGTACAGGGATATACCACATTCGAATTAAGAAATTCATTTGGTTGAACCTTAGTGCGCTGTTTGAATGATTGTTGCACACATTAGGGACATGTGGGGCAAAACGCACTCCCCTCTTTTTTCAGAATTTTTTGGGCTTGGAGCATTGGAACCTTGTCAGTCTTATTATTAAACATCGTAACTCCACAGGCAAACAGACGTAACACTGGCAACATTTCATTGACCCCGTTCTTACCGATCATTCTAAACCTTCTAAGTTGCGACCATCACAACCAGAGGCGCGCGCATTGTTTTTCTGAGCGTTTGATGTTTCACAATGGCGCCTTCTGCTGGAATTGTAACACAACACAGTGTTTCGTGAAACTTGTTCACCAGGTGATGATAGTGTGATTGTTCTGAGTGTTACGTCTGTTTGTCTGTGGTTAGTCATTACTAACGGCTTGGTGAAATTTAGAGATCTGTTTCAAAAAAAATGTAAGTTAAATGAATAAAAATTGAACAGTTCTATTTTAATGTAATTTTTCCGCTCATTTGTTGAATGTTTGAATGGTGAAAGCCAACATATTTTCATGAGTTGTTTCACTCAGTTGATTCAGGGCGATACTGATCGCAAGCATAATATGAGCAATGGAAAATGTAAATCATATTTTTATACCAGTATTTTTTCTAGTATCGATTGCCCCAACGAACGCACCTTTTGAAAAGAATTACAGCTTCTTTCTATAAATAATCGCAAACAAAAGTGCGTATGTTTCGCCTATAGAACATAAAAAAGTGCATGTTCTTTATAAAGAGAAAAGATTTCTAAGCTCGACGGTGCATCTTGCTCCATTGCATTGTGGTGCGTTTTACCCCAAGTAAGGGTGCAAATTTCCTGGCAAAAAAAATACGCCTTAAAATTAGACGTTGCCAAAAAAAGTTTTTTAGGCGACTGAAAATTATTATACATAGGCTGGAAATTCATGTCCTTTGAAATGAATGTATGTTCAATGAATCCGTGTCGTTTTATTGGCATGTTGACGCATTTTCCCTAATTGGTGCGTATCACCCCAGAATCCCCTACATGCTCAGTCTTATTTTCGCAGTGATAAAATGCCACAAAAAAACCCTCACTGTTTCACCCATCCCTCGGTGATGGTGCCTTTCTCGTGCGTTAATAAAATTAATCAACAAAACTTGAGTGATATGAAGATTTCCCCAGAAAGAATGAACGCAGTTAGGAGCCGCTGTTATTTTGCAATAATTGATAAGTGGTATTTTTTTCACGGCTGCTTCCTGGTGTGTTCCTTTTCTCTCGACACTTGTAAAGGCGGTTTAATCGTTTCAAAATGCGTGTTAATATGCTGCCCAAAGATGACATCATTGTACAAAACCCGAAAAGTCACTGAGCAAGATGACAAAAATAGAACGTAATGGAGTGCTAAAACAGTGCAATTGGCAATCAGCAGCGCTGCTGGATGATTTTTTTTCTAATTTTGATGATAGTACTTTGGTAGAAGAATAAAAACCGACCAGTTTAACTCGTTTCTCTCATGTACAACACTTTCGGTGAAAGAACATGCAATTGACAGCACAAAAAAAAACATTTATAATATTTTGACAATGTCTCAAGAAAAAGGAGGTCCCAATAATTTAAGAAATTGTTTGCAATGACAATTTTGCCACTCCTCAAAACAATCTCGAATAACAACTTCTGCCTACCAAAATCCATTTTTCAAGAATTATTTTAGATCGAACAGGCTTTGAAAAACTCTGCAAAACTTCCTCCAAAATTTTTCTCAAAAAATTCCTTAAGAATATATTCTTTTCATGTAATTATAGTTGGAATATTCTCCACAATATCCTCAAGGAAACCCGTCATAAATGTCTGCGTTCTTTCAAGTTTTTCGTTTTTTTTTCTGAAATTGTTTGCAGGAATTTCTTGAATGATTTATAATGAATTTCTCCAAATATTCTTCGTGGTCTCTCTCAAGAATTTAAACATCTTTAGGAATTTATCCAGAAATTATTTTTTGAAAATTCCTACAGGAAATTTCCTTCGAGTTCCATTAGGAGTTTCTCTAGAAATGTCTGAAAAATTGTGGGAACAAGTGCAAGGGATTTCTTCCAGATATTCTAGAAAATCCTTCAAAAACTTCTCCTGGGAACCCTTTTAAAACAGTAACGTCCAATAAATTATGAAACTAAGTTAGCAACAAACTGAAGTCACAATCAAGTTCCAGTCGCAACTACCGTTGATTCCTCCAGTAAACTTTGCGCAATTTTTGTAAAAACTGCTGAAAAAAACTCTATCTGGAAGAGTTCCTGGAGGAACTTCCTGAGAATTCCCAGCGTTCCAAAAGATATTTCTGACGGAATCACGGCAGCCATCTATAATGAATTCATTTAGAAATTTCTACAGGAATCACTGAAAGAATTTTCCAATGATTCCTTGTAGGAACACTTGGATGAATTTCCGAAGAAATCTTAAAGGAATTTTAAAATGAGGTCCTAGAAGATTTTTTTAATTAAAATCAATGGAAACATTGGTGGAAAATTTTTTTCTGAAATTCCTCAAGAATTCCTTAGAATACAGGAGAAAACTTTGGAGGTATTTCTGAAGGAATACCAGGAAAATTTCTTTCTCAGAAATCTGTAGAAAACACCGAAAAAATCTATGAAGGAATTCCTGAATAAATCTTTAGATTTCTGTAGAAATTCTTGAAGGCATTTTTGAAAAAAATAAACACCGTAGATGAAAATCTGGAGAATCCCAGGAATTTTCCAGAAGGTTTCCTATGTGGAACCTTTGAAGCAATATTTGGATAATGTCAATAGTTAGGTGGAAATCGTAAAAGAATGCATTGAGATTTGTTTAAAACTAATCAAGAAAAAGTTTCCGTATAATCCTTGTGAGAAAGTTGTCATAGCATTCCTGTAGAAATTCCGAAATTCCTAGGAAATATTCCTGAAGAATTTTGTAAACAAACCTCTTAAATATTCCGTGGAGATATTCCTAGAGGTATGTTTGAAATATATCTTGGAGAAATTTCTTGGAAACAAACGAAGTAACTACTCCTGCCAGAATTAATGCAAGAATCTCTAGAGGAATTCCCGACGGATTTTCTAAATAAATCTCTGAAGAAATTGCCGGAGACATTGCAGCGGGAATTTCCAACAGAATCACTGCGGAAATTCCTCAAGAAATCTCTGGAGCAGTTGTGCAGAAATACATGTACGAACTCCATCCAGGGATTCCGGACGAATTGCTAAGAAAATCTCTGGAAAAAATTCTGAAAGAATCTTCAAAAGAATTGCCAAAGGAATAGCTTAAATCAAATCTCAAGTTATTCTTGGCGGAATTTCAGGAGGGATCCTTTGGAAACTTCATAAACGAACTTTTAAAGAAAAATTCCAGAGTTCTTAAGGAAATATAAAAAGGAAACTCTGGTGACATTGAAAAAAATGTAGATTTTCTGGAGAACAACTGCAGCAATTTATGAAAGAATTAATGGAAGATTTCATAAATCAAATTTTGGATTTCTGCAGAAGCAATTTTAGTTGTAATCCACAGATGGTTTTCTAGAGGAATCCTTGGAGATATTCAAGAAGGAATCTGAAGGAATCTCATAGTAAATATCCAAAAGATTTCCTGCAAGAACGTCTAAAACATTTCGAACGAAATTCATCATGGGTCCCTGTTGGATTATCTTAAAAATTCCTAAACAAATCCGAAAGAAACATCTAACATCTTACTAGGGTGAAGGAATCCATTGAGACAATTTTCTAGAGTTCTCCATGGAGCAATTCCGGAAGCAATGTATGGTAGTTTTCATAATGAGGCTCTTATATAAATTTCTGGAGGAATCTCTAGCAAACCGGAAGAATTTCGGGAAAAAATCTGTAAATTCTTATAAGAAATTCTTTGAGAAATCCTTATAAAAAAATCATGTAGGATTTTCTGAAAATATTCCTTGAGTAAACGTTCTTCTACAGGAATTCTTGTGGTACATCTGGAGAAACACCTAGAAAAAATTAAAAAAAAACATTTCTGTAAAATCTCTTGAGAAAGTTGTAACGGCATTCTTGAAGAAATCCCTAGAAAACATTTCTGGAGATTTTTTCTCAATTATTTCCTTAAAAAATCCGTGCAGAAATTCTTAAAGGTATTTTCCGATGATATCTTGGAGAAATTTCTTGGAAATAAAGGAAGAAACTACTCCTGCCAGAATCAATGCAAGAATCTCTGAAGGAATTCCCGACGGATTTTCTAAATAAATCTCTGAAGAAATTGCTGGAGATATTCTAGCGAGAATTTCCAACCCAATCCCCAAGAAAATTCCTCAAGAAATCTCTGGAGAGGTTCGTGCAGAAATACTTAAACGAATTTCTTCCAGGGATTCCGGACGATTTCCGAAAGAAATCGATGACAGAATGTCCTGACAGAATTGCCAAAGGAATAACTTGAGTCTAATCTGAAGTAATTCTTGGCGGAATTTCAGAAGGAATCCATTGAAAACTCCATGAAAGAACTTCTAAAGAAAAATTTCTGAGTTCTTAGGATATTTCTGAAGGAAGTCCTGAGTACATTTAAAAAAAATGAATTTCTGGAAAACTGCTACAGCAATTTATGAAAGAATTAATCGAAGATTGCATGAGCGAAATCCTGGAATAGACGGGCTTGGTGGTCTAGTGGCTACCGCTTCTGATTCGTATGCAGAAGGTCATGGGTTCAATCCCTGGCCCGTCCTTTTCATCCTACTTTGTATCTTTCTATCCACTTTCTCTCGCTCTTTCTTCTCTACATATACAACTCATGTATATTCATATGTTCATAGCCATTGCTAGAACCAGAAACGAATTGAAAAAAAGTCGTTTCCCTCCCTTCCAACTTCCACTCACAGCACAGTGTATATATAACGCCTATAAGTTATGCAACCAAAGCGTGCTGTGCCGCTTGACCTTATTCACCTTATTCACCACACAATCTATCACGAACACTATAAATAACCCTATCCATGGATCACATCACCGACCCAACGGTGACTCCCAGATCTCCCATCCTTTCCGTCTAACAAATACCCCAGTCCGTGCGGGTTGTGGGGACGCAGAGTGCTCTCGGTCTCTAGTAGCAACAACCAGTACACTCTAACATTCCTTTCCCTTCCCAGCTGACTATAAGTGTCGGAAACGCTGTTGAAATTCTATAAATCAAAACACAACACCTTACTTTCTTTAATTTTTTCTTAAATTTATTTGCTCACTCCACTCCGCACTTCCATTCACCATAACACCATTCTCAAAACTCACTTTTTTCATTCTCGTGACTCTGTCGACCGACACTACTACTTGTCCCTTTCTCTCCTTTTTCCTTCACACGTTATTTTGGTTTTTCGTTTCATCTTTCACCATCCGCGCTCAGTTCCATCGGGGATTTCGGTAGCACATCTTCGACCCGACGCAAGCGTTGGAGCAGGATTTCAATATACGTGAAATAATATTTGGTTTGAAACACTGAAGAAAGTGATAATATGTGTTTTGAATAAAAGTAATTTTGATTAATAAATATCCAATGCCCTACTCCTACATCCTTTCCCTCTCCTACTCTTTTTTGCATAGCATTTTTAAGTACATTATAGTTTCGCTTTTAAATTTTCTATAATTCGTGCAAATACTTAGTAATAAAAAAAAAATAAGTTATTTTTAAATCACCATGATAAGGTTTTCCTGAAAAGAGAAATAATTAATAATTTTATAGTGTTCAATTACTTACCACGAGCATTACCATTTGCGAAAGTCCGTATGTTTTACTATTTATTGTATCCTAAAAATAACCCTTTGCAAATTTTAAACCGCATCGACATTTCAAAATTCAGCGCATAAATTCAATACTGCTCTCTTCAATGGTGCTTGAAGGTTTTAAAAGCCCAAAAAAAAAAGAAAAAATCAATCGCTTTGCTGTACACGTCCAGCTAAACATACTCTACCTCTCACAAAACCACAACTGCTGATTTTCATCTCACTCTCTTGGATGGAGCTTGTCAGGCTCCAGAAGTATCCATCGAGCAGAAAATCAGAAACAATCAATCGCTCTGCTATACAAGCCTTGCTCTATATCTCTTACCTCTCACAAAACAAAACTCGCTTTACATATTCTACCTCTCACAAAAGCACAACTGCTGATTTTCATCTCGCTCTCTTGGATGGAACTTGTCAGGCTCCAGAAGTATCCATCGAGCAGAAAATCAGAAACAATCAATCGATCTGCTATACAAGCTTCGCTTAACATCTTTTTCCTCTCACAAAAAAACTCGATTTACATATTCTACCTCTCACAAAAGCACAACTGCTGATTTTCATCTTGCTCTCTTGGGTGGAACTTATCAGGCTCCAGAAGTATCCATCGAGCAGAAAATCAGAAACAATCAATCGCTCTGCTATACAAGCCTTGCTCTATATCTCCTACCTCTCACAAAACAAAACTCGCTTTACATATTCTACCTCTCACAAAAGCACAACTGCTGATTTTTATCTTGCTCTCTTGGGTGGAGCTTATCAGGCTCCAGAAGTATCTATCGAGCAGAAAATCAGAAACAATCAATCGATCTGCTATAAAAACCTTGCTCTATATCTCCTACCTCTCACAAAACAAAACTCGCTTTACATATTCTACCTCTCACAAAAGCACAACTGTTGATTTTCATCTCACTCTCTTGGATGGAGCTTGTCAGGCTCCAGAAGTATCCATCGAGCAGAAAATCAGAAACAATCAATCGCTCTGCTATACAAGCCTTGCTCTTTATCTCCTACCTCTCACAAAACAAAACTCGCTTTACATATTCTACCTCTCACAAAAGCACAACTGCTGATTTTCATCTTGCTCTCTTCGGTGGAGCTTATCAGGCTCCAGAAGTATCCATCCAGCAGAAAATCAGAAACAATCAATCGCTCTGCTATACAAACCTTGCTCTACATCTCCTATTTCTCACAAAATAAAACTCGCTTTACATATTCTACCTCTCACAAAAGCACAACGGCTGATTTTCATCTTGCTCTCTTGGATGGAGCTTGTCAGGTTCCAGAAGTATCCATCGAGCAGAAAATCAGAAACAATCAATCGATCTGCTATACAAGCTTCGCTTAACATCTTCTTCCTCTCACAAAAAACTCGCTTTTCATATCTACCTCTCACAAAAGCACAACTGCTGATTTTCATCTTGCTCTCTTGAGTGGAGCTTATCTTGCTCTCTTGGATGGAGCTTGTCAGGTTCCAGAAGTATCCATCGAGCAGAAAATCACAAACAATCAATCGATCTGCTATACAAGCTTCGCTTAACATCTTCTTCCTCTCACAAAAAAACTCGCTTTACATATTCTACCTCTCACAAAAGCACAACTGCTGATTTTCATCTTGCTCTCTTGGGTGGAGCTTATCAGGCTCCAGAAGTATCCATCGAGCAGAAAATCAGAAACAATCAATCGCTCTGCTATACAAGCCTTGCTCTACATCTCCTATTTCTCACAAAACAAAACTCGCTTTACATATTCTACCTCTCACAAAAGCACAACTGCTGATTTTCATTTTGCTCTTTTGGGTGGAGCTTGTCAGGCTCCAGAAGTATCATCGAGCAGAAAATCAGAAACAATCAATCGCTCTGCTATACAAGCCTTGCTCTTTATCTCCTACCTCTCACAAAACAAAACTCGCTTTACATATTCTACCTCTCACAAAAGCACTACTGCTCAAGGATGGAAATCTAGTGATCATGATCAGATCTGAATGTGTCGCGGTTGAAAGGCATCGCGCGATCATAGCAACAACGATAACATTTTGTCGTCAAGCACCATAACAAACTACGATCCGAGAAGGATGATTCGCTCGGCGTGTGCGGGCGCGATGCGATCGCTATCATGGAGTCGAAATGATAAATTCGCGATTTCATCCACTTTTTGAGCATTCTTACTTCTTTAACTTCCAGATATGCTCATGAATGCATTATGTCTAATAATGAATGCGGTTTACGGGTGCATAAGAGGCCTAAATTGTGATGAATAAAATTTATCACGACTTGTAACATGATCCGATAACGGGTCATCACGCGATAAAGCGTGCATCAGATGCTTTGATTGCTCTGTGATACGAGCACGGTGTGAGGCGTCGGCATCATGCTACTGCAAGAACAAGGCTATCTTGGATTGTTCGTATCCTGTATCATTTATCGCTTGAAGTGATTTTCTTCCATCCTTGCTACTGCTGATTTTCATCTCACTCTCTTGGATGGAGCTTGTCAGGCTCCAGAAGTATCCATCGAGCAGAAAATCAGAACAATCAACCGATCTGCTATACAAGCCTTGCTCTACATCTCCTATTTCTCACAAAACAAAACTCGCTTTACATATTCTACCTCTTACAAAAGCACAACGGCTGATTTTCATCTTGCTCTCTTGGGTGGAGCTTGTCAGGTTCCAGAAGTATCCATCGAGCAGAAAATCAGAACAATCAATCGATCTGCTATACAAGCTTCGCTTAACATCTTCTTCCTCTCACAAAAAAACTCGCTTTACATATTCTACCTCTCACAAAAGCACAACTGCTGATTTTCATCTTGCTCTCTTGGGTGGAGCTTATCAGGCTCCAGAAGTATCCATCGAGCAGAAAATCAGAAACAATCAATCGCTCTGCTATACAAGCCTTGCTCTACATCTCCTATTTCTCACAAAACAAAACTTGCTTTACATATTCTACCTCTCACAAAGCATAACGGCTGATTTTCATCTTGCTCTCTTGGGTGGAGCTTGTCAGGTTCCAGAAGTATCCATCGAGCAGAAAATCAGAACAATCAATCGATCTGCTATACAAGCTTCGCTTAACATCTTCTTCCTCTCACAAAAAAAACTCGCTTTACATATTCTACCTCTCACAAAAGCACAACTGCTGATTTTCATCTTGCTCTCTTGGGTGGAGCTTATCAGGCTCCAGAAGTATCCATCGAGCAGAAAATCAGAAACAATCAATCGCTCTGCTATACAAGCCTTGCTCTACATCTCCTATTTCTCACAAAACAAAACTTGCTTTACATATTCTACCTCTCACAAAAGCATAACGGCTGATTTTCATCTTGCTCTCTTGGGTGGAGCTTGTCAGGTTCCAGAAGTATCCATCGAGCAGAAAATCAGAACAATCAATCGATCTGCTATACAAGCTTCGCTTAACATCTTCTTCCTCTCACAAAAAAAAACTCGCTTTACATATTCTACCTCTCACAAAAGCACAACTGCTGATTTTCATCTTGCTCTCTTGGGTGGAGCTTATCAGGCTCCAGAAGTATCCATCGAGCAGAAAATCAGAAACAATTAATCGCTCTGCTATACAAGCCTTGCTCTTTATCTCCTACCTCTCACAAAACAAAACTCGCTTTACATATTCTACCTCTCACAAAACCACTACTGCTGATTTTCATCTTGCTCTCTTGGGTGGAGCTTATCAGGCTCCAGAAATATCCATCGAGCAGAAAATCAGAAACAATCAATCGATCTGCTATACAAGCCTCGCTTAACATCTTCTTCCTCTCACAAAACAAAACTCGCTTGACATATTTTACCTCTCACAAAAGCACAACTGCTGATTTTCATCTTGCTCTCTTTGGTGGAGCTTATCAGGCTCCAGAAGTATCCATCGAGCAGAAAATCAGAAACAATCAATCGATCTGCTATACAAGCTTCCTTAACATCTTCTTCCTCTCTCAAAAAAAACTCGCTTTACATATTCTACCTCTCACAAAAGCACAACTGCTGATTTTCATCTTGCTCTCTTCGGTGGAGCTTATCAGGCTCCAGAAGTATCCATCGAGCAGAAAATCAGAAACAATCAATCGCTCTGCTATACAAGCCTTGCTCTTTATCTCCTACCTCTCACAAAACAAAACTCGCTTTACATATTCTACCTCTCACAAAACCACTACTGCTGATTTTCATCTTGCTCTCTTGGGTGGAGCTTATCAGGCTCCAGAAATATCCATCGAGCAGAAAATCAGAAACATTCAATCGATCTGCTATACAAGCCTCGCTTAACATCTTCTTCCTCTCACAAAACAAAACTCGCTTGACATATTCTACCTCTCACAAAAGCACAACTGCTGATTTTCATCTTGCTCTCTTTGGTGGAGCTTATCAGGCTCCAGAAGTATCCATCGAGCAGAAAATCAGAAACAATCAATCGCTCTGCTATACAAGCCTTGTTCTACAGGGGTTACTCAAAATAACTGGGACAGGTAAAATTTTCACTTTTCAAAAAATGTTCAACTCGCTGTAACTTTTCGAAAAGTGCATCAAATATTCTCAATTTTTTACTGTAAGTTCATCAACTAGTTGTGTATCAGTAGTCAAAATTTGGAGAAGATCGGATCATTGTCCACGGAGTTATAAAGATTCTAGAAAAACGTAAAATTATCCGATAGCCAACTTTGAGCTGTTATATCTCCGGATTCAATGAACCGAATGCAATGAAATTTTGACCATTCATGACTTATATAATGAGCTTTGAAAAACTATTGACTTAACTTAATATTCTTAACACGGAAGAAAATTATAACGATTAGATTATTTTTCTAATAAAACACCAAATTATCCAAAACTTTAACATCGTTTCAAAATTCAAGATGCAAATTATAGTTCAATTAATTTCCCTCTAAATGACTTATATATAAATGTGTTTTGAAGGAAAGTTACAACATAGCCGCTAATAAATTGAGAAAGTAATGGGATGCATATTAGAAATTGATGAATTTACTAAAAAATCGTGAAATGAATGAAATCGTTATAACTTTTTCTCTTGTTAAAAAATTAAAGTTAAGTTAAACGTTTTTAAGAGTTCATCATATAAGTCATGAATGGTCAAAATTTCATTGCAATCAGTTCATTGAATCCGGAGATATAAAAGCTCAAATTTGGCTATCGAATAATTATACCCTTTTGAAGAATCTTTATATCTTCGTGAAGAATAGCCCGATCTTTTCCAAATTTGAAACACTGATACACAACTAGTTGATGAACTTACAGTAAAAATTTGAGAATATTTGATGCCCTTTTCAAAAAGTTACAGCGAGTTGAACATTTTTTGAAAAGTGAAAATTTTACCTGTCCCAGTTATTTTGAGTATCCCCTGTATATCTCTTACCTCTCACAAAACAAAACTCGCTTTACATATTCTACCTCTCACAAAAGCACAACTATTGATTTTCATCTCACTCTCTTGGATGGAGCTTGTCAGGCTCCAGAAGTATCCATCGAGCAGAAAATCAGAACAATCGATCGATCTGCTATACAAGCCTTGCTCTACATCTCCTATTTCTCACAAAACAAAACTCGCTTTACATATTCTACCTCTTACAAAAGCACAACGGCTGAGTTTCATCTTGCTCTCTTGGGTGGAGCTTGTCAGGTTCCAGAAGTATCCATCGAGCAGAAAATCAGAACAATCAATCGATCTGCTATACAAGCTTCGCTTAACATCTTCTTCCTCTCACAAAAAAAAACTCGCTTTACATATTCTACCTCTCACAAAAGCACAACTGCTGATTTTCATCTTGCTCTCTTGGGTGGAGCTTATCAGGCTCCAGAAGTATCCATCGAGCAGAAAATCAGAAACAATCAATCGCTCTGCTATACAAGCCTTGCTCTACATCTCCTATTTCTCACAAAACAAAACTTGCTTTACATATTCTACCTCTCACAAAAGCACAACGGCTGATTTTCATCTTGCTCTCTTGGGTGGAGCTTGTCAGGTTCCAGAAGTATCCATCGAGCAGAAAATCAGAACAATCAATCGATCTGCTATACAAGCTTCGCTTAACATCTTCTTCCTCTCACAAAAAAAAACTCGCTTTACATATTCTACCTCTCACAAAACAAAACTCGCTTTACATATTCTACCTCTCACAAAACCACTACTGCTGATTTTCATCTTGCTCTCTTGGGTGGAGCTTATCAGGCTCCAGAAATATCCATCGAGCAGAAAATCAGAAACAATCAATCGATCTGCTATACAAGCCTCGCTTAACATCTTCTTCCTCTCACAAAACAAAACTCGCTTGACATATTCTACCTCTCACAAAAGCACAACTGCTGATTTTCATCTTGCTCTCTTTGATGGAGCTTATCAGGCTCCAGAAGTATCCATCGAGCAGAAAATCAGAAACAATCAATCGATCTGCTATACAAGCTTCCTTAACATCTTCTTCCTCTCTCAAAAAAAAAACTCGCTTTACATATTCTACCTCTCACAAAAGCACAACTGCTGATTTTCATCTTGCTCTCTTTGGTGGAGCTTATCAGGCTCCAGAAGTATCCATCGAGCAGAAAATTAGAAACAATCAATCGCTCTGCTATACAAGCCTTGTTCTATATCTCTTACCTCTCACAAAACAAAACTCGCTTTACATATTCTACCTCTCACAAAAGCACAACTGCTGATTTTCATCTCACTCTCTTGGATGGAGCTTGTCAGGCTCCAGAAGTATCCATCGAGCAGAAAATCAGAAACAATCAATCGCTCTGCTATACAAGCCTTGTTCTATATCTCTTACCTCTCACAAAACAAAACTCGCTTTACATATTCTACCTCTCACAAAAGCACAACTGCTGATTTTCATCTCACTCTCTTGGATGGAGCTTGTCAGGTTCCAGAAGTATCCATCGAGCAGAAAATCAGAACAATCAATCGATCTGCTATACAAGCCTTGCTCTACATTTCCTATTTCTCACAAACAAAACTCGCTTTACATATTCTACCTCTCACAAAAGCACAACTGCTGATTTTCATCTTGCTCTCTTCGGTAGAGCTTATCAGGCTCCAGAAGTATCCATCGAGCAGAAAATCAGAAACAATCAATCGCTCTGCTATACAAGCCTTGTTCTATATCTCTTACCTCTCACAAAACAAAACTCGCTTTACATATTCTACCTCTCACAAAAGCACAACTGCTGATTTTCATCTCACTCTCTTGGATGGAGCTTGTCAGGCTCCAGAAGTATCCATCGAGCAGAAAATCAGAAACAATCAATCGCTCTGCTATACAAGCCTTGTTCTATATCTCTTACCTCTCACAAAACAAAACTCGCTTTACATATTCTACCTCTCACAAAAGCACAACTGCTGATTTTCATCTCACTCTCTTGGATGGAGCTTGTCAGGCTCCACAAGTATCCATCGAGCAGAAAATCAGAAACAATTAATCGCTCTGCTATACAAGCCTTGCTCTACATCTCCTATTTCTCACAAAACAAAACTCGCTTTACATATTCTACCTCTCACAAAAGCACAACTGCTGATTTTCATCTTGCTCTCTTTGGTGGAGCTTATCAGGCTCCAGAAGTATCCATCGAGCAGAAAATCAGAAACAATCAATCGATCTGCTATACAAGCTTCCTTAACATCTTCTTCCTCTCTCAAAAAAAAAACTCGCTTTACATATTCTACCTCTCACAAAAGCACAACTGCTGATTTTCATCTTGCTCTCTTTGGTGGAGCTTATCAGGCTCCAGAAGTATCCATCGAGCAGAAAATTAGAAACAATCAATCGCTCTGCTATACAAGCCTTGTTCTATATCTCTTACCTCTCACAAAACAAAACTCGCTTTACATATTCTACCTCTCACAAAAGCACAACTGCTGATTTTCATCTCACTCTCTTGGATGGAGCTTGTCAGGCTCCAGAAGTATCCATCGAGCAGAAAATCAGAAACAATCAATCGCTCTGCTATACAAGCCTTGTTCTATATCTCTTACCTCTCACAAAACAAAACTCGCTTTACATATTCTACCTCTCACAAAAGCACAACTGCTGATTTTCATCTCACTCTCTTGGATGGAGCTTGTCAGGTTCCAGAAGTATCCATCGAGCAGAAAATCAGAACAATCAATCGATCTGCTATACAAGCCTTGCTCTACATTTCCTATTTCTCACAAACAAAACTCGCTTTACATATTCTACCTCTCACAAAAGCACAACTGCTGATTTTCATCTCACTCTCTTGGATGGAGCTTGTCAGGCTCCAGAAGTATCCATCGAGCAGAAAATCAGAAACAATCAATCGATCTGCTATAAAAACCTTGCTTTATATCTCCTACCTCTCACAAAACAAAACTCGCTTTACATATTATACCTCTCACAAAAGCACAACTACTGATTTTCATCTCACTTTCTTGGATGGAGCTTGTCAGGCTCCAGAAATATCCATCGAGCAGAAAATCAGAAACAATCAATCGCTCTGCTATACAAGCCTTGCTCTTTATCTCCTACCTCTCACAAAACAAAACTCGCTTTACCTATTCTACCTCTCACAAAAGCACAACTGCTGATTTTCATCTTGCTTTCTTGGATGGAGCTTATCAGGCTCCAGAAGTATCCATCGAGCAGAAAATCAGAAACAATCAATCGCTCTGCTATACAAGCCTCGTTTCACATATTCTTCCTCTTGACCCAACTGAGTCCAGTGCTCGGCTTGGACACACTGACCAACTCCGATCTAGAGCTGGGTTTAGACCACTTTTGATCCATCCGGATCTACGCCCAATGAAGCGACGACCAACTTTCATGGTCTCAGGCCTTGAAGTTGGATTTATTGACCCAACCGGGTCCAGTGCTCAGCTTGGGCACACTGACCAACTCCGATCTAGAGCTGGGTTTAGACCATTCTTGATCCAACTGGATCTACGCCCAATGAAGCGACGACCAACTTTCATTGGCTCAGGCCTTGAAGTTGGATTTCTTGACCCAACCGGGTCCAGTGCTCAGCTTGGACACACTGACCAACTCCGATCTAGAGCTGGGTTTAGACCACTTTTGATCCATCCGGATCTACGCCCAATGAAGCGACGACCAACTTTCATGGTCTCAGGCCTTGAAGTTGGATTTCTTGACCCAACCGGGTCCAGTGCTCAGCTTGGACACACTGACCAACTCCGATCTAGAGCTGGGTTTAGACCACTTTTGATCCATCCGGATCTACGCCCAATGAAGCGACGACCAACTTTCATGGTCTCAGGCCTTGAAGTTGGATTTCTTGACCCAACCGGGTTCAGTGCTCAGCTTGGACACACTGACCAACTCCGATCTAGAGCTGGGTTTAGACCACTTTTGATCCATCCGGATCTACGCCCAATGAAGCGACGACCAACTTTCATGGTCTCAGGCCTTGAAGTTGGATTTCTTGACCCAACCGGGTTCAGTGCTCAGCTTGGACACACTGACCAACTCCGATCTAGAGCTGGATTTTAGACCATTCTTGATCCATCTGGATGTACGCCCAATGAAGCGACGACCAACTTTCATTGTTTCAGGCCTTGAAGTTGGATTTCTTGACCCAACCGGGTCCAGTGCTCAGCTTGGACACACTGACCAACTCCGATCTAGAGCTGGGTTTAGACCATTCTTGATCCAACTGGATCTACGCCCAATGAAGCGACGACCAACTTTCATTGCCTCAGGCCTTGACGTTGGATTTCTTGACCCAACCGGTTCCAGGTTAAGTTTCCTTTTCAATTGATAATCGTGGCCGAATATGAATTTCAAATTAGAAATGAATTATTTTTATCAAGAATCGTGTAGGGGAACAAATATGCCAAAATGCCAAATCAGTGCAAGTTATCTATAGGCTAGGGGAACTAGATGAATGTGGATGAATTGACCGCAAGAGAAAAAGTAGATCTTCATAAGGCAATCTAGCATTCCTGGGACCCTATGCCAAACTCATCAACCCATGGGCCGGGACCAACGGCTGTACTTCCCTTCCAAATCAAGACGTGATCAAGAATGTTATGTCTCAGAAAATCACATCGGCGCCTACTCGAATTGAACCTCGGTGGGAGGAACCACGCCTACCGCTACACATCTTCAGGAATATTCCCTTTCGCAACTTGCCAACAAAAATATAAAGCGTTGTCACTTATTGTACTTAATACAGAACCATTAAGTGAACACTGAAATAGGCAAACATCTGTATCACGTCCGGCAAAATTGCAACAAAAATGCTTTATTACTTTATCGACCATCACCCATAGCATAGCAGACAGTGCCCCGGACTGTGCCCATAGCCAAATATTTGCCGTCGTATTGGCGATTCAAAGTAGAGGTTATGACGTGAAAATTGTGAAGCTTGAAAGAGAAATACCAGTTCCCTATCAGCTTAATCATCATTTTTTGGTAACTTCTCCCAAAAATCTTTTTTTTACCCAGTTTTCACAAAAAAATAAGTGGAACGGCTCAATCACCAATATACGAAATGAGATTTCACAAAACTCAAATCTCCCTCACACTACTTCTGTTCCATCAGCCATACCAACAAAACCACGTTACGCTTCTGAATTTTATGCTGTGGTCACCTTTCCTAGCTTTTTCCGCATAGCAAACGAAAATTGTCATACTGCGATTTCGGCTCTATACGAAGACCACTCAAATTCATCCCAACATCCCGTGCCGCAACTTCAAATAATCCGAAGCTCCCACAATCACTGACAAACCCAGCCCTTCAGTACATACTCGCTGCTCCGCTCCGCGTTACATACCACCACTACCACTGGGGGGCAACAGAAAAAGGACGCCCAAAGGCTGCTTCCGTATGAAAATCTTCATTTGAACTTCATTCATTTTTCAATCATAAATAATTTAATTGGTACCTACCAACATACGCCATTGTCGGAAACGCTGTTGAAATTCTATAAATCAAAACACAACACCTTACTTTCTTTAATTTTTTCTTAAATTTATTTGCTCACTCCACTCCGCACTTCCATTCACCATAACACCATTCTCAAAACTCACTTTTTTCATTCTCGTGACTCTGTCGACCGACACTACTACTTGTCCCTTTCTCTCCTTTTTCCTTCACACGTTATTTTGGTTTTTCGTTTCATCTTTCACCATCCGCGCTCAGTTCCATCGGGGATTTCGGTAGCACATCTTCGACCCGACGCAAGCGTTGGAGCAGGATTTCAATATACGTGAAATAATATTTGGTTTGAAACACTGAAGAAAGTGATAATATGTGTTTTGAATAAAAGTAATTTTGATTAATAAATATCCAATGCCCTACTTCTAGAGTTCTCCATGGAGCAATTCCGGAAGCAATGTATGGTAGTTTTCATAATGAGGCTCTTATATAAATTTCTGGAGGAATCTCTAGCAAACCGGAAGAATTTCGGGAAAAAATCTGTAAATTCTTATAAGAAATTCTTTGAGAAATCCTTATAAAAAAATCATGTAGGATTTTCTGAAAATATTCCTTGAGTAAACGTTCTTCTACAGGAATTCTTGTGGTACATCTGGAGAAACACCTAGAAAAAATTAAAAAAAAACATTTCTGTAAAATCTCTTGAGAAAGTTGTAACGGCATTCTTGAAGAAATCCCTAGAAAACATTTCTGGAGATTTTTTCTCAATTATTTCCTTAAAAAATCCGTGCAGAAATTCTTAAAGGTATTTTCCGATGATATCTTGGAGAAATTTCTTGGAAATAAAGGAAGAAACTACTCCTGCCAGAATCAATGCAAGAATCTCTGAAGGAATTC
Source organism: Aedes albopictus (assembly GCF_035046485.1). NCBI lineage: Eukaryota > Metazoa > Arthropoda > Insecta > Diptera > Culicidae > Aedes > Aedes albopictus. Next base: position 253,475,610 of record NC_085136.1, read on the forward strand.
CCGACGGATTTTCTAAATAAATCTCTGAAGAAATTGCTGGAGATATTCTAGCGAGAATTTCCAACCCAATCCCCAAGAAAATTCCTCAAGAAATCTCTGGAGAGGTTCGTGCAGAAATACTTAAACGAATTTCTTCCAGGGATTCCGGACGATTTCCGAAAGAAATCGATGACAGAATGTCCTGACAGAATTGCCAAAGGAATAACTTGAGTCTAATCTGAAGTAATTCTTGGCGGAATTTCAGAAGGAATCCATTGAAAACTCCATGAAAGAACTTCTAAAGAAAAATTTCTGAGTTCTTAGGATATTTCTGAAGGAAGTCCTGAGTACATTTAAAAAAAATGAATTTCTGGAAAACTGCTACAGCAATTTATGAAAGAATTAATCGAAGATTGCATGAGCGAAATCCTGGAATAGACGGGCTTGGTGGTCTAGTGGCTACCGCTTCTGATTCGTATGCAGAAGGTCATGGGTTCAATCCCTGGCCCGTCCTTTTCATCCTACTTTGTATCTTTCTATCCACTTTCTCTCGCTCTTTCTTCTCTACATATACAACTCATGTATATTCATATGTTCATAGCCATTGCTAGAACCAGAAACGAATTGAAAAAAAGTCGTTTCCCTCCCTTCCAACTTCCACTCACAGCACAGTGTATATATAACGCCTATAAGTTATGCAACCAAAGCGTGCTGTGCCGCTTGACCTTATTCACCTTATTCACCACACAATCTATCACGAACACTATAAATAACCCTATCCATGGATCACATCACCGACCCAACGGTGACTCCCAGATCTCCCATCCTTTCCGTCTAACAAATACCCCAGTCCGTGCGGGTTGTGGGGACGCAGAGTGCTCTCGGTCTCTAGTAGCAACAACCAGTACACTCTAACATTCCTTTCCCTTCCCAGCTGACTATAAGGACTTGGCCGGCGCCGTTATTGATCAAATATACATGAGCTGCTAAAAAATTGCCCTTTGAGAATAAGCGGAATGTCCCAGCCCCTTATTCAGTTGGATCTCAGTGCAACTGGTACCAGTTCAGATCAATCACGGAGGAGCAACCATTGACATGTATAGTCAGAATTGAACGTTGAACGTTGAACGAACGATTGCATGAGCGAAATCCTGGAATAATTTCCAAGTCCTTCGGAAGCAATTTTAGTTGAAATCTCTAAATGGTTTTCTGAGGAAATCCCTACAGAAATTCATGAGGAAATATACAAAGGAATTCCTGCAAGAACTTCTAAAAAACTTCGGACAAAGGAATTCCTTAAAAATAAAATTGAAAGAAACTTTAAAAATTCTTCAAATTCCTAAAGAAATCCATGAAGAAATTTCTGATGGAATTCCGAATTTTTAATTTTCTGAAGTAATCATTGAAAATTGGCGGAGAAATTCCTGGAGAAGCAACAAAATGAATTTCTGAATGAAACTTTGACGAAATTTCCGATGAAATGCGGGAAGCAAATACTGAGTCAATCCATGGAAGATTTTCTTGAAGAATCCTTGGAGAAATTTTTGAAAAATTTCGTTGATTTAAAAAAATCCCTGGACAATTTTCTAAAGGGCTCCATGGAGCAATTCCGGAAGCAATGTATGGAAGGTTCTATAAAGAGTTTCTTGGATAAATTTCTGGAGGAATCTCTAGCAAACCGGAGGAATTTCTGAAAAAAAAAATCTGTAAATTCTTCCAAGGAATTCTTTGAGAAGTCCTTATATAAAAATCCTGCAGGGTTTTCTGAAAGTATTCCTTTAGTGGACGAATTTCTACAGCAATTACTGTGGCATATCTGGAGAAACACGTGGAAAAAATTAAGAAAAGGTTTCTGTGAAAATCTCTTGAGAAAGTTGAAATGGAATTTCAGTAGAAATTCTTGGAAAATATTTCTGGAGGAATTTTTGAACGAATTCCTTAAAAAATCCGTGGAGAAATTTCCATATGTATGTTTGAAACATTCTTGGAGCAATTTCTTGGAAATAACTGATGGTACTGCTCATGCCAGAATCAATGCAAGAACCTCTGGAGGATTTCCCGACGGATTTTCTAGATAAATCTCTGAAGGAATTCCTGGAGAAATCCCAGAGGGAATTTCCAACAGAATCCCTTAGGGAATTCCTCAAAAATCTCTTGCGGAGTTAGTGCAGAATTACCTGTACGAATTTCTTCCAGTTGATTGCGGATGTTTTGCTTTGGAATTCGCTGGAAGAATTCCTGAGAAAAAATCGAAAGAATTGCCGAATGAATCAAATCCTAAGTAATTTTTGGCGAAATTTCAGAAAAAAATCGATTGAAAACTTTATAAAAGGACTTCTAAAGGAAAAATCCTGAGTCTCTTGGGAAGTTTCCCAAAGAATTCCGACAATTCTTTGGAAGATTTTCTTAGAACGCAATGCTTGGTGAAATTTGTGAGCGAATTCCCAATTTTTGTTTTTCTGAAGAAAACGCTGAAAATTTTTTGGGAAAATCTCTGGAGGAACTTCCCAAGAAGCGTCCGAATGAAACCTTGGAAAAAAAATCTATGAAATTCAGGGAGGAATTGCTGAGACAATCCGAGGACAATTTGCTAAAAGAATACCGCGAGAATTTTTGGAAGGGATGCATTGATTTTTATCTTTTTTTGAAAAGCTTCCCTAAAGAATTTTCTAAAAAAACTCCACGGGGCAATTCCGGAATGAATGTATATAAGGTTTTATAATCAATTTCTAGGATATTTTTCTGGAGGAACTTCTAAAAAAAAAAATCACGAGTTTTGCTCAGAAAATCCTGCAAAAACTTCTAAAAAAAATTCGGACAAAATTTCTTAATAGTCTCTGTAGGTTTATCTTAAGGAATTCCAAAAGGGATTTCTGAAAGATACTTTCCTTGGAAAAATTTCCAAAGAAATTCCAATTTTTTGATTTTCCGAAATCGCTGAAAATTTTTTAGAGAAATTTCTGTTGGAACTTCCATAGAAACTTCAGGATGACACCTTAGAGAAATTTCCGATGAAATTCAGGGATGATTTGCTGAGACAACTCCATGGAAATTTTAAGAAATCCGTTAAAGATTAAAATAAACCGAAAATTTTCTAAAGGACTCAATAGAGCATTTTCAGAAGGAATGTATGAAAGGTTTTATAATGAAGTTCTTTGATAAATTTCTGGAGGAATCTCTAGCAAACCGGAAGTTCGTTGCAGATTTTCTTGAAGATGTTCTTGAAGATTTTCTGGAGGAATCGCTAAAGGATTTTCTTAAGAAATTCATGGAGAAATTTTTGAAGCATTTCATGCAAGACTTTCTGGATAAAAAAAAATGCTTTCATAGGTGACGTAAGCGACACTACTGTAGTTTTCAACACACTTTTTAAAGTTTAACAATGAACAATACAAAATAAAAGATTTTTTCCACGTTGAGATCTAATAAAGAGTTAAAACGTGTACTATATTGAAACATATTAGTCACAAATATGTACGTGTGTTCGCTATTCACTTGTGTATGCTTACTTTGTCACTGGAGGTTACCCAAGCAACACACAAGTCATATGAGAGTGTGTAACAACACCGCATGTTTTGGTTTTATAGAATTTTATTTGACGTTATTCTAACACATTGCTAGAATAACGTTATATTACCTCTATACAACCAAAACTTGCGCTGCCTTAACTCTTATATGACATGTGTGATGTTTGGGTTAAAACTTGTTTCCATTTCTGCTGCAATACTGCACCACACTAATGCGATTCTGAAGTACCGTCAAATGGGGTAACTTGCAACACGTTTCGACTTTGAAGCAATATCATTGAAAATCTAAACATTTGAAACATCCTGTGAAGCATCGTGTACGCTAACTACCCCGAGTAGAATACTATGCAGCACTTGGTTTATCAAAATACGGTGCCACCTAATCAGGAGGTGCGAAATACATGATTGTTGCAAGTTTCCCCATCTGTGGGGTAACTTGCAACATAGGACATGAAGCTAAGTTAGCTATCATTAAACAGCACTAACATTCTAGTATTTAGTTGTATTGAAAATTTTTGATGTTATGCATGAAACATACCATGAAAAGATGTACACTAACCAATTGACATATAATTTTTCATGAAAGGATTGATAGTTATTGCAAGCGAGAGTATATCTTTTAGCAACAGGTCTCACGTCCCTCAAACACAAAATATATATGATTCTCGTGACTTAGCACTCATTACAAAATGTCAACAATGATTTTTGTCATTTCTTGAAAAGGTAGAGTGAGTAATCTTCAAGTAGCCTTCAGTTTGAAGTGGTGTTTGACAATTTCAGCTAAATTAACCTGATTGAAACACACCTATTCTACTTTGTAAATGTCAAACTCGCTAATTTGGGTATTCAACTGAAATAATTTACTCCATCTAGGTTCAGAATTGATGTTGGTGATTGCTTTACAGCGTTCATAAACAAAAATTGAATTTTTAACATGATGAAACATGAATGATACTTCAAAATGTGGTATTTCCTCACAATGTTTGAAGGTCACGTGCAAAATGTAAAAAATGAATTGTCATTTGAAAGTGAACGCGTTACGTAATCAATAAATGATCCATTTTGGTTATTTCTGTCAAGTTTGTATATCGTGAAATGAAGATTAATAATAGAAGGTTTCGTCAAATTCAACTGTTGCAAGTTACCCCATAGTGGTTGTCGAATATAATAATGATTTTTTGCATTACTTAGTCGATAAGTTTATCAAACTTTTATCGTTTAGCTAAGCTTACTATTAGGTATCCTAACTGCAAGCAAGGTCACCAGACTTATCGCACTTACCATAAGGGAGAGGTCAAGCACGATTTACAAGTATGAAAATTTTATGGCATAAAATGAGCAATCCGTTTTAACAGTGTAGCTAAACCATAAACAAAGAAACAAAGCTAATTTTTATACTTAATCGATCATTGATACACATAATCTCTATAACCGAAATAGTAGGGCATACTAGTTTTTATTATTATAAGAAAATGCTTCACATTTAGTGTATGTCATCGTGTTGCAAGTTACACCGCTGTTGCAAGTAACCCCGTTTGACGGTACTTAATCATCACATTACGTATAAAATGCTGTTGGAACAACTTTGCTGGTCAAACATTCAGTACCACCAGCCGAAAGCGGAATCGTCTGAGAACTAACTCAACATGAAAGGAATTCCGGTTACGTAAGTTAAAGTGTGATAATCATTGTTGTCGTTTGGCGATTAATTGTTTCTTTCCCTTATAGGTGACTTTTCATTGCTGCTGCACTTGACGCAGTTATATCGTTCTCTGTGCAAAAACATGCAAATTGTTTGTTTTTTGAATTCGCCGAGGTCGATGTGCTCCCTCAAAATTTCACTGACCGTTTCGAAAAATGCATTCGTGTTAGTTTTACATTTGGGTCGGTGAAAATAATTCACATTATTCCTAAATTGAGGGACATAGAGCTATTTGACACATCTACTGAAAATGTGATCATTGGGCGAGGAAAGCACTATCGGCTGGAAAATTTTAAGTGTAATTACGCAAAACTGACAAGTATTCCAGATAACATAAGTCAACTGAAAAAAATGAAAAATTTAGATCTTAGTAGTAACTTAATACAAACAGTTCAACTTGACCACCTCAATGGTTTGGACCATTTGGAAACTCTTTATCTATTTAACAACTAGCTGTCCCGGCAAACTTTGTCTTGCCGTCTTGTGGTGGTTTGACAACAGTTGAGAAAAATAGCACCGCACTCTAGATTAGTTTAATTTTGATTGTGCCGATTTTCTTCCCAGTTCATAAAAAAACAGGTTTTTATCAATTTTCTTACTTTTCTAGTTGATTTTCCTAACTTTTTCGGCATATAAACACAGCCAACATGAATACGAATCGAACCGTGCAAGAGCCATGCTTATCGGTTCAGCCATTCGTAAGTTTTGTAGCCTCAAAGGAACTTCAAACTCATTTTTATATATATAGATAAAATAAAACGCATTTTCAATCATAGATCGGTGAGTTTGGCATCGCTCACTGATTTACATCTCGGAGGCAATCAATTGGGTTGTTTAGTGAATTAAATATTGCATTTTCTTTAGCCTAATCGAAAGAGCTCATTTTTCTGAGTATTAGGTGATTTTATTGCGTTCCAATTTCTTTGTTTTGATGGTTAAATGAACAAAACAGTTTCAATTTCCGTGGCTAGAATGACAGTTCAATCGATAAAGTGACAGTTCACCCCGAACAAAAAATTTTCTCCATACAAACTTTAAATGCATTTTAAAAATAGTTCCCGGGCACCAAAAATGATGAAATTCTGGATTTCGACTAATTTTTGGACGGAGATTCCGATTATGCAATAATCTGGATACCCCTAAAGAACCCAATTGAAACATTCAGTCTCGGCTAGCCCATATCGTCGTCAACACGTAGCAGTGGGAAGCTGTCGCGGGATAAAATCGAAAACCCAGTGAAGTTAGGTTTTGCCAGCTAAAACTGAAAAGGAACGCGAGTGCAAAGTTAAACCTATCCGCAGGTGGAAAATCATTCTGCTGGGAGTGAGTAGACAGAAAACCCTTGGCAAGGTAGGCGCATTGTGGCAGTGAATTTGTACAGAACTAATGGCCATTTTGATGACAGGTGATTCTCCATCCCGGAAGCAAGAAGCTAGTCACAGCGCTTGCTAGCGCCGCCATTTTGAAACTGCATGATAACGTGCTGATCGCCAGCCTCGACAAACAGTGAGTAAAAGCGAACCTTGTGCGGAAGAACGCCTAACAGTTTTCCATCTGATTAACAGAAAATTACCCACACCCGGTGGACGGACGGTGTCCGATAAATCGTTTCGCGCTAGTTCTCGCTGCGGAACTCGACAAAAGTGAGTAAGACTTAGTTTTTCCACAAAGCCAACGCCTAATTGCTGTTCTGTATTCTTTGTTCTTGATAGAACCGTCACGGTCCGGTTGGCAGACGAACAGCCAAGACAGCCGGGTATTGCGAGCCAAGAAGCTAGCCGAGAGAAAGAAGCAGAGAACAAAAGCCTTCCATTGCACTAAGGGCCAGAATCGCAATCTAGCGGAACAAAATTAACTACTCCAAAGCGAAGCATTTCCGACACATGGTATCTTCGACAAAGTTGCTTGACATCAGCAGGGGCATCTATTGATAAGAACGTAGTAGTTCGCAACTCGTCCGCATAGGTGGCGCCACCATCTAACTTCTTTGTTTTACGTCCTAGAGACTTGGCATCTTCGGCAAAGTTGTTCATTTTGGCAAAATAAACAATACTCTCTCAGACGTCAAAATTCCACAGCCTACTGTTTTCGAGTTATTTTAAAAATGAAATACATTCAATGAAAAACCAGTTTTTTAAGATAATTTTTAAATTTTTACTAGAAACCATGTGAGTTTCATTTTTTTTTCCCAATGCAAATATGTCAAACCAAACACGTTCTATGCAAATATATTCAATATTATCATTAAAAATTTGAAATTAAAATACAAATTCGAAAAAATAGTGTGAATTTCAAGCCTTAATATCTCACAAAGCGCAAAAAATCGCAACTGATACATGACCTACTATGTATCGTAAAAATTAAAACAATAAAAAATAGTTCATACTATTGCATCAAAATGTGTTTTATTGACAAATTTTATCAATAAAATCTAGTTTGTATACAATAATTCGAAAACAGTAGGCCGTGGAATTTTGACGTCTAAGAAACAGTTGTTTAGTTAGTCAAAATGAACAACTTTCTCGAAGACATACACTCTCTAATGTGCAACAGTTAAAAGTTACACGCTGGCACTACTTATATTTATGGTGTTACTAAAAAGCTATTATCTCAAAAACACCAAAAAATACCTCTCCAAATTTTTGACAGTATGTTCACCTAGTATTGATTCGTATTTGCTGAAAATTTGAAGTTGCGATTTTTTGCGCTTTGTGAGATAGTAAGGCTTTAAATTCACACTATTTTTTTCGAATTTGTACAGTGACCCCACACCGATGAATCACCTTAATTTTTGTACACTATTTATGAATCACCATGTTGATCAAATGGAGTGATCCATAAACTGTGGTCATTTTTGCCGATTCATAAATTGTGGGGTCACTGTAATTAATTTCAAATTTTTAATGATAATATTGAATATATTTCCATAGAATGTGTTTGGTTTGAAATATTTGCATTGGGAAAAAATTTAAACTGACATGGTTTCTAGTAAAAATTTCAAAATAAGCTTAAAAAACTGGTTTTTCATTGAATGTATTTAATTTTTAAAATAACTCGAAAACAGTAGGCTGTGGAATTTTGACGTCTGAGAGAGTATTGTTTATTTTGCCAAAATGAACAACTCTGCCGAAGATGACAAGTCTCTAGGACGTAAAACAAAGAAGTTAGATGGTGGCGCCACCTATGCGGACGATTTGCGAACTACTACGTTCTTATCAATAGATGCCCCTGCTGATGTCAAGCAACTTTGTCGAAGATACCATGTGCCGGAAATGCTTCGTTTTGGAGTAATTAATTTTGTTCCGCTAGATTGCGATTCTGGCCCTTAGTGCATTGGAAGTAAGTTGGTCTGCATTGACACGTGGCACTCAGATAGCTAATAGCTTGGTGCCATAGGGCTTTTGTTTTCCATTTTGCAATTTCGTCGTCTAGCACAGCAAGCGTCGTCGGTCTGAACAGGGCGATCGAATCCCATCGCTACGCGTCCGGAAGCTGGGTCGAAAGGTCAGCAACGTCGGTGCATCACATAGGTCGCTGGAAGCGCGGCCCAGTGGAACAAGGCAGCATCCCCGGTGGTAACCGAGATACGACGTAAGAGCGTCGATAAGAACAGGTCAGTCAAGCCGGTGTGAGCATCGACGAAGCCAGGATGGTGAGTCAGCAGGACGTCAGTGGGATAGCGGTGGAAGGCAGGGCCCTGCAGTGCAGTCCTGCAGTGCAGTGAGTAAAGCAATGCAACTTTAGTTATTAAGCTAACAAGAGAGATCGTAAGGGCATTGAGGATAGGAGGACCAGTCAGGAGTAGGAGAGTGATGGCCAGTTAATAAATTTGTTAACTATGATCAGTTTGTGTTGGGATTTATTTGTTGTGTGCGCATTCCCTTAAGAGCTTTCCGGGGCTCATCGAGGCAGTGTTATTCCCCTCGAGAGTCATTTACAACAGCTGCTTGGTGCATTATTACTAACCAACTATTGAGCTTTACCTTTAGTAGAATAGTATAAGATTCCAATACACTAAGGTCTTTTTTTACACGGGGGATACGTCCCGTGTAAAAAAAACCGTGTAAAAAAAAACCGTGTTAATTCGCGAATCCGTGTAAAAAAAAACCGTGTTAATTCGCGAATCCGTGTAAAAAAAAACCGTGGTAATTCGCGAAACCGTGTAAAAAAATACCGTGCTAATTCGGGAATCCGTGTAAAAAAAAACTGAGGGAAATCTGAAAATATTTGAAATGTCCTCACCTTCAGATATCCGAGGTTTGTTTTAGAGAGTAATAAGAAAAAGGGGGGGGGGGGTAGTAGTAAGGGTTGAATCTAGGGGTTAGTGGGGAAGGAGACAAGGGATGGGCTATGGGGAGCAGAGTGTATACTGTTTCCAAGAAAGATCGTAGAGGATATTTTGGGGTGACTGTATAGACGGACGAAACGAAGGATCAAGGAGACTGTCAACACTCTACAGGTCCACGGAGCTAGGTGGTGTAGAGAAAGATGTTCCAGGACACTCAGGAACTTTCGCGAGTAAAGGCTTTGATATCTACGAGCGTAGCGATTGATTGTTGTTACATCGCTGATACTGTTCTACATCCTACAGGTATACGGAGCATTGTTCTGTAAATAAATCATTTTCAAACATGACCTCCAATTTTGATCTCCAAGAACTTCCGCGAGTAAAGGCCAGAAAATCCACAAACATAGCCAATAATTTCTTGCTACATGCGTTGTAACATCCCAAAGGTCCATTGAGCGTTGTACTGAAGAGTATTCATTTCTAAAGACATACTAGGTCTTCCTTGAACTTCCGCGAGTTAAGGCCTTAAGATCTACAAGCGTACTCAATGAATTGTTGTTACATTTCTAATACGTTGTTACATGCTACAAGTCCAAGAACAATTTTTCTGTAAGGAACTAATTGTCAAAGATGTTCTAGGTCCTCCAAGAACTTCCACGAGTAAAGTCCTGAAGATCTACAAGCGTTGTCAATGGTTTGTTGTCACATTACTGATACAGTGTAGCGTCCTACAGGTCCAGGGAGCATAGTTGTGTAGAGAAATAATTTCCACAGATGATCTAGGACCTCCAAGAACTTCCGCGAGTAAAGGCCTTAAGATCTACAAGCGTTATCAATGGTTTGTTGCCACATTACTGATATAGTGTAGCGTCCTACAGGTCCAGGGAGCATAGTTCTGTAGAGAAATAATTTCCACAGATGATCTAGGACCTCCAAGAACTTCCGCGAGTTAAGGCCTTAAGATCTACAAGCGTAATCAATGGATTGTTGTTACATTTCTAATACGTTGTAACATGCTACAAGTCCATGAACCATTTTTCTGTATAGAAATAATTTCCACAGATGTTCTAGGTCCTCCAAGAACTTCCATGAGTAAAGACCTGAATATCTACAAGCGTTATTAATGGTTTGTTGTCACAATACTAATACATTGTACCGTTCTACAGGTCCAGGGAGCCTAGTTCTGCAGAGAAATAATTTCCAATGATAATCTAGGACCTCCAAGAACTTCCGCGAGTAAAGGCCTTAAGATCTACAAACGTTATCAATGGTGTGTTGCCACATTACTGTTACAGTGTAGCGTCCTACAGGTCCAGGGAGCATAGTTCTGTAGAGAAATAATTTCCACAGATGATCTAGGACCTCCAAGAACTTCCATGAGTAAAGACCTGAATATCTACGAGCGTTATTAATGGTTTGTTGCCACATTACTGTTACAGTGTAGCGTCCTACAGGTCCAGGGAGCATAGTTCTGTAGAGAAATAAATTCCAAAGATAATCTAGAAGCTCCAAGAACTTCCGCGAGTAAAGGCCTTAAGATCTACAAGCGTAATCAATGGATTGTTGTTACATTTCTAATACGTTGTAACATGCTACAAGTCCATGAACCATTTTTCTGTATAGAAATAATTTCCACAGATGTTCTAGGTCCTCCAAGAACTTCCATGAGTAAAGACCTGAATATCTACGAGCGTTATTAATGGTTTGTTGCCACATTACTGTTACAGTGTAGCGTCCTACAGGTCCAGGGAGCATAGTTCTGTAGAGAAATAAATTCCAAAGATAATCTAGAAGCTCCAAGAACTTCCGCGAGTAAAGGCCTTAAGATCTACAAGCGTAATCAATGGATTGTTGTTACATTTCTTATACGTTGTAACATGCTACAGGTCCATGAACCATTTTTCTGTATAGAAATAATTTCCACAGATGTTCTAGGTCCTCCAAGAACTTCCATGAGTAAAGACCTAAGATTTATAAGCGCAATCAATACAAGTTCCCAAGAACTTCCGCGAGTTTAGACCTGAAGATCTACAAGCGTTATCAATGGTTTGTTGTCACATTACTGATACAGTATAGCGTCCTAAAGGTCCAGGGAGCATAGTTCTGTTGAGAAATAATTGTCAAACATCTTCTAGGTACTCCAAGAACTTCCATGAGCCGCAAGAGTACTTGGGAGACATAAAGCATTCTTGGAAATCAAGACTCTACAGAACTGTCTTCCATGGACCTGTAGGATGTTGCACCGCATCAGTAATGCAACAGAAGTCCATTGATAATGCTTATTGATCTTAAGGCCTTAACTCGCGAAAGATATTGGATTAACTAGAAAATCTTTGAAAATAACTTCTCTATAGAACCGTGATCCATAAATCTGTATAACATCATGTAAGTAATGTAAAAGCAATTGATTAATTACGCTAGTAGATTCAGGCCTTTACTTGCGGAAGTTCTGGATGACCTAGAACACGTTAACGGAATCTTGCGCCAAGGACCTGTAGTAGACGTGTGCGCCGAAGCAATTTTCACCGGCGGCGGCATGTATAGTAATTCGAGGCAGCGGCGGCGCACGCCGTTCGTCCTATACGGCGGCGGCGGCGTAATCGGCGTGACCAAAATTTTAAATTATTTTTTTTAGTGAAGAGCAAATTGTAGTCATTAAAAAAACGTCAATCCAGAACAATTTCTTTCTTGTATCTAAATTACAATTTTCATCTATTTTGTGAAACGGTTTAAACGTATGTCAATCAGAGGTTTCAATAAAAACTATCCTCATAAGAACTATGCTATAAATTTCAGAGAGTACCCTTGAGGACGTTTACCAGGAAATTTATAAAGGATTCCTCTAGATAGAAATTCACAACGTCACACGTCTCGTCTAAGGATATTCTTTAATAAAACTCATTTTAGACCAGTATAGTCATGGTAAAATTCGAAATGTTTGTAGGTGTTCTGTTAGGGTGCTTTTCAGGAATTACTCCAGGGATTCTATCAGGAGTTTCTCCAAAAAATTCTGAATAGGGTTCCTCTAAGGGGCTTCCTAGAAGATCCTTAGATATTCCTCGACAAGTGGGATCGTAAACTTCTCTAGAGATTTTGAGAAACCTTTCTTCAAGGATTCTTTAGAATTCACTTCAGGATTTATTTCTTAACGTTTCTCCAAGAATATCTTCAGAAATTCTTTTCGGAATTATTGCACAGCATTCTCCAAATTTCAGAGACTCCTTAAAAAAAAAATAACAATTTTAGAAAATTCTTTGGTGATTCCCTTACGAATACTTCACAAGCTCCTCTATTTAGAAGTATGTCCATGAGTTCTTTCAGGGTTTGTTCCAAATCACCCTTCAAAAAATCATTAGGAGATTTATTTAAGAATTCTTCTAGTATTTTTGTCTGTAATTTCTTTATGGATTTCTGAAGATTTTTTTCAAGGGTTCTTTCAGAAACTTATCAGAGGTGTCCTTTAGAAATGCCTTCAAGGATTTTAAGAAACTTTTTCAGTATTTTTTCCTTGATTTTTCCCAAAAATTTCTCATAAAATTCTACTTAAAAATCCTCTAAATCCATCTCAGGACTTTTTTTCCTACCCCTCTATTGGGGAAATTAAGCCACTTCGTCCAATTAACTGAACTTTTGTGTCGAATCTCAGGAGTTCCTCCAGGTATTCCCCAAGGACTTGTCCAGGAGCTATAAGCGATTGTTTCTAAAATAGTTTCAATAAAATTTAATCTCATCAGAAATTTATTTAAATATTTCCTTCAGGTAACCCTCGAAGAGTAACTCCAACATGATTTACGTTATTTCATAAAATAATTCTGTAAAAATCTGTGGAGGAATATCTCAAACCGCTGAGAATTCTTCGAAAATTCTGAAAATGAAAATAACAAAAAATCCATGGAAAAGGTAATCTTTTACTGAAAATTATGGGAAACGCTTAAACTACTGAAGGAGTCTCAAGTAATATTTCAAAAGGAATTCCTTAGAAAGATTTAAATGGAGTTCATGGAAGAATTTCTGAAAAAACCCTTGGAGGAATTTCAGAATAAATTGTCTTTCTAATTCTTGAAGAAATCCCAGAAAATATTCTTGAACGAAGCCCTTCAAGATTATGTGAAACTATCTTAGGGATTTTTCTGAAATGGTTCTAGAAAGAGTTGCTAAAGAAAATGCTGAAAACTCTCCCTCGGAAACCCATGATTGAACTCCTACAAGGATTTATTAAAAAATATTTAGAAACATTCCAAGAGAAATGTCTTACCAAAATTCATGGAAGATGTTCTGAAAGAATTCCAGGAGGAGTTCATGAACATATTTTTAAAGGGATTCCTAAAAGACTGTCTGAAGAAAAACTTAAACAGTAAAGGAAATTTCCAAAGAAATTACCTATGTAACAACAATTGATTGAATACGCTTGAAAATGTAACAACAATTGATTGAATACGCTAGTAGATCTTCAGGCCTATACTCGCGGAAGTTCTTGGAGGTCCTAGAATATCTTGGAAAAGTACGTCTCTACAGAACTATGCTCTAAAGACCTGTAGGATGTTGCACCGTATCAGTAATGTAACTACAATCCATCGATTACGCTTGTGGATCTTAAGGCCACTACTCGCGGAAATTCTTGGATGCCCTAAGATATCCTTGAAAATAACTTCTCTTCAGAACTATGCTCCATGGACCTGTAGGATGTTACACCGTATCAGTAATTTTACAAAAATCCATTTATTACGGTTGTAGATCTTGAATTCTTTATTCGCGGAAATTGCTTGGATGACCTAGAGCATATTTGGGGAGTTTTTTTTTCTACAGAATTATGCTCCATGGATCTGTAGGATAAAACACCGCATCAATAATATAGCAAAAATAATTGATTACGCTCGTAGATTTTCAGGCCTGAACTTTCGGAAGTTCTTGGAGGTCCTAGAATATCTTTGAAAACTACGTCTCTATAGAACTATGCTCTAAGGACCTGTAAGATGTTGCACCGTATTAGTAATGTGACTACAGTCCAACGATTACGCTTGTAGATTTTAAGGTCTTTATTCGCGGAAGTTCTTGGATGCCCAAGAATATCCTTGAAAACAACATCTCTTCAGAACTGTGCTGCATAGACATGTAGGATGTTACACCGTATCAGTAATGTAACTGCAATCCATAGATTACGCTTGTAGATCTTAAGGTCTGTATTCGCGGAAGTTCTTGGATGCCCTAGAATATCCTTGAAAACAACATCTCTTCAGAACTGTGCTGCATAGACATGTAGGATGTTACACCGTATCAGTAATGTAACTGCAATCCATAGATTACGCTTGTAGATCTTAAGGTCTGTATTCGCGGAAGTTCTTGGATGCCCTAGAATATCCTTGAAAACAACATCTCTTCAGAACTATGCTGCATGGACCTGTAGGGTGTTACACCGCATCAATAATATAGAAACAATTAATTGATTACGCTCGTAGATTTTCAGGCCTGAACTCTCGGAAGTTCTTGGAGGTCCTAGAATATCTTTAAAAACTACGTCTCTACAGAACTAGACTCTAAAGCCCTGTATGATGTTGCACCGGATCAGTAATGTAACTAATTACGCTTGTAGATCTGAAGGCCTTTATTCGCGGAAGTTCTTGGATGCCCTAGAATATCCTTGAAAACAATATCTCTTCAGAACTATGCTCCATGGACATGTAGGATGTTGCACCGTATCAGTAATGTGACTACAATCCATCGATTACGCTTGTAGATCTTAAGGTCTGTATTCGCGGAAGTTCTTGGATGCCCTAGAATATCCTTGAAAACAACATCTCTTCAGAACTATGCTGCATGGACCTGTAGGGTGTTACACCGCATCAATAATATAGAAACAATTAATTGATTACGCTCGTAGATTTTCAGGCCTGAACTCTCGGAAGTTCTAGGAGGTCCTAGAATATCTTTGAAAACTACGTCTCTACAGAACTTTGCTCTGAGGACCTTTAGGATGTTGCACCGTATCAGTAATGTGACTACAACCCATCCATTACGCTTATAGATCTTAAGGCCTTTATTCGCGGAAGTTCTTGGATGCCCTAGAATATCCTTGAATAAAATTACTTCTCTTCAGAACTATGCTCCATGGACCTGTAGGACGCTGAACCATACTCCAAAAATCACCTTTAGGAAACCCCCCATTTAACCCCTCCTAGCCCCCCATATATTAACCCCCCCCCCCCTCCTTCAAGAAACAGACCCCCCACACATCCCTTTCCTGCAGACCTCTTACATCATCATCCGCCTTCACCTCATACCACTTTTCAACTCCCTTGCAACCCTTTCCCATAAATCCAATTTCTTCCTTATAGTAAAAGTTCCCGTCTAGACACTTAGCGCGAGAAAGTTGAAAAAACCGTGTTAATTCGCGAATCCGTGTAAAAAAAACCGTGTTAATTCGCGAAACCGTGTAAAAAAAGCCGTGTAAAAAAAAACCGTGTAAAAAAAAACCGTGTAAAAAAAGACCTTAGTGTACATTAAAAACTTCATGAAAATATGCATAGTTAGTGTTCGCACATCAAATCAAGTGCGAAAACAGCAATGTGGCGGCACCTGTACGTGACTGCCAAAACAACTCACAGCACGAACTACTATGGCCGAGGAACATGGCTCCCTTCGGAATTATGCGTTCCGCTCTTCCGGCAACCTCACCAAGATGGAGAACCCATGACCTATAAAAGTCGTTCTGTCAACGCTGATCCCTCTCTTATTCTACGGTATCGGCGACAATCATCACCGTCAGCGAAGCAGAACTGCAACAAACTAGTTAAACCATTACCACCCTCTGAACACCCACTGATGGTGAATTTATCTAATTTGAATTTTGTGTAGTATTAAGTTAAATCACAGAGAACAGACGTCCAAGCTCATGCAGTGCGGTTGTGTAAAGCATTGCAACGGTTGTTTTGAAATAGCTGGGAGTGTGGCCATTACGCGGCGCTGTCACATTTCGAAAAGAGGTATAAATTTACCGTTGTTTTACCTCTTGGCGCTAGTGTTGCCAAGTGTGCACCCCAATATAGTTCCACCGAGAGAATGTGTTGGATTCACTTGGAAAACAATAACTGTATTGTTGTTTAACTCACTTCTAATCGAAAGAGATGAAACAAATTATCAATGGGTTGCCCAAATTTTGTTGTTGAATTAGTGAAATAATCATCAACATCTTGTTATTTGACCAAATACAACACAGTATCTGAGTAGGAAAATTTAAAGGTGCGCTAGTGAAATATTTCTTTAGTTAGCGCCATCATGATGTCGAAACGAGTTTTTAGGTGGGAAAGTCACCGTCGATGCCGCTACCGAGCTTGTTTTTTTCTTTACACAAGATTTTCAAGCAATTTTGTTTGAGCATGTTCGTCTGTTCTCTGTGCCTTGGTTGTGCCTGAAAAGGAAAGAAACGGACATAGAAATGAACTTACCTGTGGCGCGCGAAACGTCCCCGTTGTGAAGTGTGGTGAATAGCGATTTAGCACAGATTTGCTGTTTCTACCCGAGTTATCAACAGTTAGTATATGGAAAATTATGTCGAATTCTGAGAAATGGGTTTTTATTGATGTTTTACGAAAACCGCTTTAGTTACACAATAAAGAACATTTGTTTAATGTTACATTTTTCCTACATTTGAGAATAGCTATAGAAAATTATGCAAAAAACTGATAATGCTTTTATTGAAAAATGAAAAAAAGATATCGCACAAGCAAGTTGTCCGTTTTATAAATTGAACAGTCCTTATTCTAGAAAATTCTTCAAAAAGTCTTCCTGGAAATCTTTTAAAACAGTAACGTCCGATGAATTTTGAGACTAAATTAGCAGCAAACAAAAGTCAACATCAAGTTCCTTTCGCAACTACCGTTGGTTCCTCCAGTAAATTTTGTGCATTTTTTTGGAAGAACTGCCGAAAAATCCTAGAGTAATGTCTGGAAGAATCCTAAGAGATATTTCTGACGGAATCATGACAGCAATTTATAACGAATCCTGTCAGGAATTTCTACAGGAATCCCTGAAAGAATTTCTCAATAATTCCCTGGAGGAACACTTGGATGAATTTTTAAATGAAGTCCCAAAGGAATTACTGAAAAAAAACGACTGGAAAATGTTCAAAAAAATCTTTGCTAAAATTCCTGACGAGTTCCTTAAAATACTGGAGAAGAATTCGGAGATATTTCTGAAGGAATTCCTGGGAAAATTCTAGAAGGATGCTGTAAAAAATACTGAAAGAATCTATGAAGGGATTTCTGAAGAAATCTTCACATTCCTGTAAAATTTCTGGTTACCTTCTCGATTCCTGATGGATTCCAAAGCGACACCTTTGAACTTTGAAGTATTATCTGCATAATTTCTGTAGTTTGCTGCAAATCGTAGAAGAATTAATTTGGAATTTTTAAAAAGAATTCCTGGAGAAATACTTACGTAAAATGCCTTCAGGATATACTGAAAGTATTTCTTGAGTGGACGTATTTCTGCAGGAATTTCTGTAGAAAATAAAAAAAGAAACCTAGAAAAACTTAAAAAAATGTTTCTGTTAAAATCTCTCTTGTTAAGAAAGTTGCAACAGAATTCCTGTTTTAATACTTAAAAAATATTTCAGGTAGAATTTTTGTATGAATTTCTTAAATAATCCGTGGTGAAATTCGTTGAAGCATGTTTGATAGATATCTTGGTGAAATTACATGTAAATAAACGAAATAACTACTTCCGCCAGAATTTCTGAAAAAAAAATCTGCAGAAATTCCCGGAGCCATTCCAGAGGAAATTTCCAAAACAATCCCTGAGTAAATTCCTCAAGAAATCCCCAGAGAAGTTTGTGTAGAAATACATGCACAAATTACTCTCAGGGATTTCGCACGATTTCTTGAGAAAATCGCAGGAAGAATTTAAAAAAAAAATCTTTGGAAGAACTGCCAAAGAAATTCCTTGAATCAAATCTAAAATAATTCTTTTGAAATCTTTATAAAATAACTTCTTAAAAAAAATCCGGAGTTCCTCATGGAATATCTGAAGTGACATTAAAGAAGTGATAGAATTTCTGGAAAACTGCTGCAGCAATCTATGAAATAATTATACCAAGATTTCATGAATAAATTCCTAGAATATTTTTTTATTTCTTCGAAATGGTTTTAGGCGAAATCCGTAGATAATTTTCTAAAGAAATAATTGAATAAATTCAAGAAGGAATCTAAAGGAATCGCATTGGAAATTTCCAAATAAATCCCTGCTAGAACTTCTAGAAAAAACTTCGGGCAAAATTAATGACCAGTCCCTGTATCTGAAGGAATTTCTAAAAAAATCAGAAAAAAAAAACTTCAAATGAATTTCTGAAGGAATTCTTTGGAAGATTTTCTAAGGACATCCTTGGAGAAATTTCAGAAGTTATTTAGAGTTTCTAATTTGCTGAAGTAATCGCTGGAAAATTTTCGGCGAAATTTCTGAAGGAACATACCGAGGAATTTCCGAATGAAAATGTTAAAGAAATCTCCGAAAAAATTTTGGAAGCAATTACTGAGTCAATCCATGTAAATAAAACTAAAAGAATTCCTGGAGTAGTTTTTGAAGAAATCCGTTGAAGATTGTTTTAAATCCCTGCACAATGCTCTAAAGGACTCCATGAAGCAATTCCGGAAGAAATGTATGGAAGCTTTTGTAATGAAGTTCTTAGGTAAATTTCTGGAGGAATCTCTGCATTTTTTTTCTTCCTCAGAAGCTTGCGAAGGCTTTTCTCTGAAGATTGCCTTGCAGCTTGGAAATGATTACCTTAGAAGCAAGAAAAGGCTTCTTCCAACAGTTTCTTCAAGAATCTAAGTAAAACTTCCTCCAGAATCTGCCAGAAGTGCCTCCTAGAAGCTTGGAAAAGCATTTACCAGAAGCCGGGAAAGCTTCTCTCAGAAGCTGGGGGAAAACTTCTCTCAGAAGCTTGGGGAAGCTTCTCTCAGATGTTGCTGAAAGCTTCTTTCTGAAGCATGAAAAGGCTTCTCCTAGATGCTTGGGGAAGTTTGAGGATGCTTCTCCTAGAAACTTGGGAAGCTTCTCATAGAAGCTTAGGAAAGCTTCTCCTTGGAGTTTCGAAAACTTCTCAGAGAAACTTGGGAAAGCTTTTCCTTGGATTTCGGAAAGCTTCTGGAAAAGCTGTTTCCAGTAGCTTGGGGTAAGTTCTCGCAGAAGCTAGAGAAATGTTTTCTTAGAAATTTGGAAAAGCTTCTCCCAGAAGCTTGGGAAAGATTTTCCCAGATTCTTGGTATAGCTTCTCCAGCTTCTCCCCCTGAAACTTGGGAAAACTTCTTCTAGAAGCTTAGAAAACTTTTTGAAGAAGCTTGGGAAACGCCTTTCAATACCTTCCAAACCCCTAAAATCCACTGAAACCACGCGAAACACCTTTGAAACTTTTCCTGCGGAACTCCTAGAGAAATTCAAGGCGAAATGTTTCCAGCAGGAATCCCCGGAAGAAACCATCGTTTAATTTCTGAAAAAAAAAATCAGGTGGAGCTTGTGGAAAAGATCTGAAACAGTTCGTGGCAAACACCTGGTAATTCCCAGAGGAAATCCTAAGACAAAGTCCGAAGCAATTGCAAGTAACAACTTCATAAAAATAACCCAAACAAAAAACTTTCTGAAAGAGTTCCCTAAATGATTTCTGGTAGAGTTGCAGGGGCTACTTCTGGAATTCCTGAAGGAATCTTGAATGAACTTCTATATGATTACCAGAGGAATATCCGTAAAAATTCCCGCAAACTTCCAGAGGAACTTCTGGGATTTTTCGGGATTTCTCCTACCAGCAAAAATCTTCCAGGAATGCTCAGTGGAACTCCCAAAGGAATGCCCGATGGAATTACTAGAGGAATTTTCTTTGGAATTGCTGGAGGAATTTTAGATGCAATTCCCAGTGGAACTCCTGGAGCTATTGCTGGCAGAACTCCCAGAGGAATTAACAATGAAACTTCAAGAGGAAGTCCCAGTAAAATTCCTAGAAAAATCCTCAGTGGAGCTTCCAGAGAAATTTCCGATGAAGCTGCTTGAGGAATTTACTGTGGAAATCTTAGAGAAATTCTTTGCAGAACTTCCAGGATTATTACCAGTGGAGCTTTGAGAAGAATGTATAATGGAAATCCTAGAGGAATTCCCGGTGGAACTCAGAAATTCCCGAACTCTTAGAAAAAATCCCAGTAAAACTACCCTAAATAGAAAGTCCCAATGGAACTCGTAGAAAAATTATCAAATATACTCCTAGTGGGATTTCCAGTTGAACTCCTAGGGAGGTAGAAGTAGTACTTCTAGAGGAATTAATTTTACAAACCGTAGGAGATTTTCCAGTGGAACTTCTAGAAGAGTTGTCAGTGGATCTTCAAGATAAAGTCAAACATCTGATTAATCCATGGTGGAACAACTGGAGGATTTCGTAAAAAAAGCGAACCTGGTGTAATGGTTCAAGTCGACTATTAAGTCGAGGACCTGGGATCGAAACCCACTCCAACATACTTACAAAATGTGAGTTCTTCCTTCAGAAGTGGAGTGACACCGTGGGTCTGAACTATTTTTTTTATTTCTTTTTATTTGTGAATTTTAACTTAAGCTAATTCTTCACACCGGGGTCTGAACTAGTTCCGAGCTAAAAATCTCGTAAAAAACAAACCTAAGACTAATCGAGATGCGAAAAAATCGCAGAATGAAGAGAAGATGTGGATTATGTGATATTTGCCTCTACGATAAACTCAAAGATTTGTAGAAAGCTGATTTTTCTGTAGATTGTTTAATTAAAAAAAGTTTATAATTTGTTACAACATGTAATTAAACTAGAACCTAGAAATTAAATCCAAACATGAATACTTATAAGTCGCGAAGATTATGGTCTTTTTGTGATATTATGTGTTTTCACAATTTCAGCTCTTTAAAAGGCCTCGATAAAATCATTTAATTAAAATATTTTGTTGTTCAACTATCTTAGAGCTAAGCTTTTCCAGCAGCTGCTCTATCTTTTCGAACCTTCTATTATATGTTCTTTCAATTTCAGCTCTATAAACGGCCTCGATAATATCATTTGATACATTTCGTTGTTCAACGTCCTTTTTACTAAAATGTATCAGCAATTGTTCAACCTTTTGTAATCTTTTGTTCATTTCGGCTTCATTTTTTTGCACTCTGTTGCTGAATTTAGAAAATTGTTGGTGGTTGTTCAATACTGTTTCTACAGAGAACAGACGAACATGCTCGAACAAAAATGCTCAATTTTGTTCGAGCATGTTCGTCTGTTCTCTGTGCCATATTCACAGAGAACAGACGTCCAAGCTCATGAGGTGCAGTTGTGTAAAGCATTGCAACGGTTGTTTTGAAATAACTGGGAATGTGGCCATCACGCGGCGCTGTCACATTTCGAATCGGGGTGCAAATTCGCCGTTGTTTTAACTTTTGGCGCTAGTGTCGCTAAGTGTGCACTCCAATATAGTTCCACCGAGTGTGTGTGTGTTGAATTTACTAGGGAAACAATATTTGTATTGTTGTTCAACTCATTTATAATTGAAATTAGTGAAACTAATTATTATTGGGTAGCCCACATTTAGTTGTTGAACTAGTGAAATAATCATAACCATCTTGCTATTTGAGCAAATTCAGCTCAGTCACCGAGTAGGAAAATTCAAGGGTGTGCTAATGAAATATTTCTTTAGTAAGCGCCAACATGGTGTCGAAACGAGTTTTTAGGTGGGAAAGTCACCGTCGATGTCGCTACTGAGCTCGTTTTTTTTTTCTTTACACAAGATTTTCCAGCAATTTTGTTCGAGCATGTTCCTCTGTTCTCTGTGCCTTATTGTCACAACTGTGCTTGTTTTTTTTCTTTACACCATATTTTGAGGAAATTTTGTTCGAGCATGTTCGTCTGTTCTTTGTAGCATCAATAGTAGCATCAATAATGTTTTCAATCAACGGTACTGCACGCTTGGTAATATTGACAGCATTTCTGTACAATTATTAAAATTTTGCATTCGATTGAAAATTTTACCATGTAATCGGTGGAAACAACGAAACTACAACAAAATTTATTTCAGTGTAGCGTCCAAAGATAAATCAACGCAAATTTGCACCGTGATTCGAAATGTTACAGCGCCGCGTAATTTTTATATAGTCAGTTATTCCAAAACAACCGTTGCAATGATTTACACGAACGCACTCCATGGGCGCCTTATGACCATTCTGGCATGTGAAATAAAGCAACGTTCATTTATCGTGATCCATTGCGTCACTGTTGGCTCCTCTTTGGATTAATATTTCCCCAATCCCTTTATGACCATTCTGGCGTGCCAAATAATTGGTCAATTGTTGCCTTTTCCCTTGTTATTTAATAGTTGCACAACCTCATCATGGCCATTCTGCATTGCGAAACGAAGCGGTGTGCAGTTATCCTGAGTTAATGCGTCAATGTTGGCTCCGCTTCGAATTAAAATTTCCACAACCTTTTTATGACCATTCCGACATGCCAAATGAAGCGGTGTCCAGTAGTTATCGTGAGCTAATGCGTCAATTTTGGCTTTCTCTTTTATTAATATTTCCACAACCTCTTTATGACCATTATGACAGGCCAAGTGAAGAGGTGTCCCACAATCGTAAGTCAATGAATCAATTTTGGCTTTTTCTCTTATTAAAATTTCGACAACCTCTTTATGACCATTCTGACATGCAAAATGAAGAGGTGTCCAGCGATCCTGAACCAAGGCACCAATGTTGGCTTTTGCTCTTATTAATATTTCCACAACCTCTTTATGGCCATTATGGCATGCTAAATGTAGCGGCGTGCAGCAATCGTGAGCTAGTGCGTCAATATTGGTTTTTTCTCTTATCAATATATCCACAATCTTTTTATGTCCATTCTGACATGCCAAATGTAGCGGCGTCCAGTTATAGTGAGTTAATGCGTCAATGTTTACTTTTTCTCTTATCAGTATATCCACAACCTCCTCATGACCATTCTTACATGCCAAATGCAGTGGCGTCCCACAATCGTAAGTCAATGCTTCAATTTCGGCTTTTTCTTTTATTAACATTTCCACAACCTCTGTATGACCATTATGGCATGCAATATGTAGCGGCGTGCAGCAATCGTGAGCTTGTGCGTTAATGTTGGCTTTTTCTCTGATTAACATTTCCACAATCTTTTTATGACCATTCTGACATGCAAAATGTAGAGGTGTCCAGTAATCGTTAGCTAATGCCGCAATTTTGGCTTTTTCTTTGATTAATATTTCTACAACCTCAATATTGCCATTCTGGCATGCTACATGAAGAGGTGTCCAGAAATTATAAGCACAGGCGCTAATGTTGGCTTTTTCTCTTATTAATATTTCCACAACCTCTTTATGTCCATTATGGCATGCAAAATGAAGCGGTGTCCAGTAATCGTTAGCTAATGCGTTAATGTTGGCTTGTTTCCTTATTAATCTTTTCACAACTTCTTTATGGCCGTTCTGACATGCCAAATGAAGCGGGGTACATTTTTTTGTTTCAACAGCGTTTACGTTAGCACCTTTATCAAGTAGTAAATCCACAATAACGTAGTAACCTTTGAAAGCACTTATATGAAGAGCCGTACATTTATTTTGTGTTAATGCATCAATATTGGCACCTTTACTAATTAAAGTATCCACTACATCTTTGTGTCCATTTTGGCATGCAAAATGAAGTGGTGTCCGATTGAAATCATCTAATGCATCAATCATGGCCTTTCCACTTACCAATATATCCACAACCCCACTATGGCCATTCCGGCATGCCAAATGAAGCGAAGTCCAGTGATAATCGTGAGTCAATGCGCCAATGTTTGCTTTTTCCCTCATTAGTAGTCCCACAACCTCTTTATGACCATTTCGGCATGCCAAATGTAGCGGCGTGCAGCAGTCGTGAGTTAATGCGTCAATGTTGACTTTTTCTCTTATCAATATTTCCGCAACCTCTTCATGACCATTCTGACATGCCAAATGAAGCGGTGTCCAGTAACCGTTAGGTGATGCGTCTATGTTGGCACCTTCTTTAATTAATATTTCCACAACCTCTTTATGACCATTTCGGCATGCCAAATGAAGCGGTGTGTAGTAATCGTTAGTCGGTGCGTCAATGTTGACTTTTCTTCTTATTAATATTTTCACAACCTCTTTATGACCATTATAGCATGCAAAATGAAGCGGTGTCCAGTTATCATGAGCTAATGCGTCAATGTTGGCTTGTTTTCTTATTAATACTTCCACAACTTCTTTATGGCCGTTTTGACATGCCAAATGGAGCGGGGTACATTTTTTTGTTTCAACAGCGTTTACGTCAGCACCTTTATCAAGTAGTAAATCCGCAATAACGTAGTAACCTTTGAAAGCACTTAAATGAAGAGCCGTACATTTATTTTGGGTTAATGCATCAATATAGGCACCTCGTCTAATTAAAATTTCAGCTACATCTTTGTGTTCATTGTGACACGCATAATGAAGTGGTTTCCAGTTCTCGTAATCCAATGCATCAATGTTGGCTTTTTCTCTTATTAATACTTGCACAACCTCTTTATGTCCATTCTGGCATGCCAAATGAAGCGGTGTGCAGTAATCGTGAGCTGATGCGTCAATGTTAGCTTTTTCTCTTATTAATATTTCGACAACCTCTTTATGACCATTCCGACATGCCAAATGAAGAGGTGTCCATTTATTTGATTCAACAGCGTTAACTTTAGCACCTCCACCAAGTAGTAGTTCCACAACATGGCGGTGGCCAGCAGATGCACTTATATGTAGAGCTGTTATATTTGTTTTACCTGGTGCATTAACATTGGCACCCTCGTTTATCAATACTTCTATTTGATTAATTATTCCTTCCTGAGCCGCAATGTGGATTAGAGGAACATCGATATATTCTGCTAAAGCATGTTTGGGATATTCTCTCATAAGCATTTCCTGCAAAGAATTATGTCCGTACCGAACCGCTATCTGAAATGCGTTTTTGATTATAGAAATCCAAGGGAACATAATGACGAAATATTCAATTAAAATTTTAACAACTTCTGTGTATCCCCTCGTCAATGCTAAATCGAGGGCCGTTTTGTCTTCATTAGTCTTAGCATCGAGCTGTGCACCTTTGTATATCAACATTTTCGTCATATCAGCATCCCCATTATTGCAGGCAATATGAAGTGAATTCCATTTGTTTTTGTTTGAGGAGTTCACGTCGATATCTTTATCGATCAAAATTTTTGTAATATCAATTCTTTTGTGATAAACTGCATAGTGCAGAGCCGACCATCCTTCTTTATCTCGAATATTGATGTCAGCTCCTTTTCGTAACAGTAACTGGACTAAATTTATATGTCCGTATATAATGGCCGAATGTAAAGGAGCTAGACCACCATCATACTTAACATCGGGTTGTACTTTATAGTTATCGATCAAATACAAACTTGTTTCGTAACAGCCGTTTTTAATGGCAATGTGAAGCATTTTAGCCTCCCTTGGCCTAAAAACAAAATTCTTGGTAAGCACATATTCCAGCAATTTTACAGCATTACTTTCACAAGCCCATAAAGCAACTTCTTTTGAAACAAAAGACGTCTCTTGGGCGAGCTTTGCTACGAACAATCCGATGTTTTTTTCAATTATTTTAATAAAAAACTTTCTTATTCCCGTAAAAGAAGACAACACTTTTTTGACAATGTTCTTCAAATAAACGAAATCACCCCACAAAAAGTTTGCTACAAAATACTCAGCGTAAGAACGATGTGAAAAAAAAACTTTACCGTCAACAAACTTTAAAAGAATGGACTTTTCGAACTGGTTCATGTGATATTTTCGGATACATTCCCATTTTTCCATGTATTTTGGGTTTTGGAAGATAAATTTCATCTCTCTAACATCGAGACAATCTATTGCCAGTAGTTGATGGTCAAGATAAAACCCTTCCAAAATTTGTTTGTTCGAATCGACTATCCCAATGCCATGACATACATCCTTAATCTTTATCAGTAAACAGTTTTTAATGAAATTATCATAAATATGCTCTACTTCCAAAAACTCTCTCTCTAAATAGCTAATTTCACTTCCCTTGTCAATCATACTAGTTTCTTTGAATTGTTTGAAACGCTGACTGTAGATTTCCGCCATCATTTTCACCATCAATGGAATTCTGCATAAACTATCAAATTTCTCAACCAAGAATTTGGAATATTGATCAAATTTGGAATCGTTATCAAATTTTACGCTTTCGTTCCATGATTTTGCAAAGTATTCAATAATATTTTCTCTGCTGAACTGTTCTAATGTTAAGTATCCAACGTTAAACTTGTGCTTCTGAAAAAAGCTCTGCAATGATTTTTTTTCATGATTTTTTACACTTATAACAAGTTGAACATGTTTTGATTTTAATAAAAGCTCAAACAGTTTGTTTATTTTATTTTTATTTTTCTTATATATTTCGTCATACCCATCAAACAACATCGTAATTAGATTATCAGATTTATTTTCCAAAACGTTTCGTATGAGTTCTATATTCTTTTGAGATAACGAAGATTTGAAAATATCCAATGATGGCTCATTCCCTAAAACTCTATCAGAATCTTGTATTCTGTTCAGGTAAAACAAGAATACTGTTTCTGATGTAAATTTTTGATGTCTAAGAGCAACATATTGAAGTAGTTCAGTTTTACCTATACCAGGGTCCGCCGTCAAAACTAAACACTGATAATGTGCAAGTCTAGTCTTCAAATTTTCTGCAAATTGGCTATCAGTCATTTCTTCGTAAGTTCTGTCCGGTAGTGATATTGTATCATCCATTTCAGGCCGCCTGTTTCTTGCAGTACTATTATTAAGTAGCGACGAAAATCCTGAATAAATGAGTGAACTACTATATAGCTCAGATTTCATTTTTCCGTCAGATTGGAAATTTTGCCAAGTTTCTGGTATATCAATGTCTTTTTTTTCATATATGAGCACTCTGTTAATATACAACTGATTTGTGTCATTCAATACTGGAAACAATTTTACAATTTTGGACCCGAAATTATCATAAAACTTCTTGACAAAATGTTGATCTAAGTATGGTTTGGTATTACTTTGCTCGCATTTAAGTGTTGCGTCAAAAGAATCCTCCAAATCTTTCAACACATTTTTATCATCGTCTTCGGTTAGCTTACCTAAAACGTCAGGTCGTAACCACGTTCTTATCCGTAAGTGAAACTCTTCAACGATAAAGGGTTCCAATTTATCCGGTTGATGCACTGATAATGTGAGTTGTGCAAAAAATTGCCGTACATCAATTTCCTCCGCAAAGAATAAAACTGGATGATGTTTGTTACGTAAATTTTTTCCATCGAATAGTTTCTGCTTCGTAGTAACCGCCTCATTCATGTTACTTAGTTCAGCCTTCAACATCCTATATAGTTCAGCTTTATAGACCAGATCACCATTAAAAGTATCTTTGAATGCTAGCTGACCATTTGCAGTTGTTGTTAGAATCAAACTAAGAAGATTCTCGTAAGTTTTTAAATGATCAGTTACCATTCCGTTAAGAAAAAGATCTCTGATGGCATCAATTAGGTGCTCGAAATCCTGACCTTCCACTAGTGGGTAGTTTGAATGATCATAATCTACTTCATCAATGTTGAGTTTTGGTGGTTTTTCAACTGGTTTCATATTGTGTAGCTCAGGTTGAATCACTTTGTACAATTGAGCAATGAAAATCAGTGAATCGTTGAAAGTATCTTTGAAGCATATTTGATTGTTTTCCGACTCCATTAAAATATCCTTTAAATAAGTCTTGTATTTCTGCAGCTCATTTGTAATAACTCTTTTGATGAAAAGTTCCTTTATAGCGTCTTTCAGGGAATGGAAATCTTTGTTGGTGTGTTCCACGATTAATCGAATTGTCGATTCAGTCGGTGTAAGAACTTTGTGGGTAGCTCGTTCAGAAGTAAAGCGCAGATATTCGTGTACTTCTTGATCTTCGATCAACATGCAATTTTCTGCGTTTTTTAACTTTTCATCAAGTTTTCTATTTGTAAACAGCAGAAACTTAAGTTTACCTTTGAACCTATTTCGAACTAGCATGTAGGAAATGAAATATTTGTACAAACTGAAATCCCCCTTCTCCCGATTCGCTTCTGGAAGCAAGCCATTTAGATCTACAGTGACGGACAAAATAATAAGACCATCGGTCCTATTTAATACAAAATGGCCAAGTTTGACGATATGGTACTTGGTTTCTAGTAAACCGATTTGGCTGAAATTTTGACAGCCGACATGAAATTACGGGAATTTTGATTTGTATTAAATTGATTGAGTTCTGTT
Source organism: Aedes albopictus (assembly GCF_035046485.1). NCBI lineage: Eukaryota > Metazoa > Arthropoda > Insecta > Diptera > Culicidae > Aedes > Aedes albopictus. The sequence goes on from NC_085136.1 coordinate 253,504,422, forward strand.
CACTACTTTCAAAGTTACAGATATACGGTGCGACAAAATTCTAACATCAAATTTTCATGATGGTTATTTGTGGTTAATTACATAAAAATGTCCCCAAGTTTAAATGGCATCCTTAATTTTAGTACTTGTTTATCAATTATCAAGTATCAGATACTCACATATATCCTTTGGTAATGGCAATCTGAAAGTGGTCCTATAATTTTGTCGTTTCGTATATCCATAACTTTTGTTGTAGTGAACAGAACTCAATCAATTAAATACAAATCAAAATTCACGTAATTCCATGGCGACTGTCAAAATTTCAGCCAAATCGGTTCACTAGAAACCGAGTATCACATCGTCAAACTTGGCCATTTTGTATGAAAAACGGGTGGTGGTCTTATTATTTTGTCCGACACTGTATCTTTGAATCTTTGCCGTCGACATGTTTTGACTGTACAAATATCCATTGCTTGTCTTTCTTATCGTAGAACACCACGTCGTCAAACTTATCTGCGAATGTCAGTTCGTAAGCCAAGTAAAAATCCTTCCCTTCTCGTGTCAGCCTAAGCAAAAGAAGTTGAGCTAATTGCTTTTGGTACACATCACCGTGGGTTCCAGACTTGATGGTGCTTTCGTACGTCACTGGCGTTATGGTTTCTGGATCTATGACATCGAACTTTGGGCATTCCATTCTGAATCTGAAATGAAAAAAAAAATAATATATATATATATTTATACAGGCATTCCATGAAAAAAAAGAATTAACACAAAAATAAAAGTGCTCCGATTTTTCTCAAATTCGGTAGGAATGATCTTAACCAAAAAGTATTTTTTTTATTTCGTCATTATAACGACCAATTTTATGATAGAGCGGTCCAAAAAATCAAGATTTTTCAAAACTAAAAATTTTCAAAAAATCATAACTATTGAACCAACAGACCTGTATGCGCACATAAGGGCGATGGGGTTTCTTAGTGCCAGAATTATGCGAGATGAAACTAAATCTTCAAACACTGAACTTCAACTAATAACTAACTGATTTATTGGCTTAATTTCACTTCATGGTATTTTATAATCTGTAACAGTTCACGGAATAATGATGCACGGACGGTTGGTATGTAACCCTTGACCTTTGTTACTGATACTAATGGATTGATACTGATCTCAAAATAGTTACTGGACATCTTATATATGATTTAAGGCTTGTTGTATAAGAAGAAGGCTATTTAATTTAGAGGATAATGGTTTCTGAGTTCTTTGTACAGTAATAATGCAGGATATAATACAAAGTGTGAGTAAAACATCGCAATCCATGACCACAATACAGAATGCACTTTGATGACAGTAGATTCTTGCTAATCCGTTAATAATGAATGAAATATGCGTAAACAAGACCAGTTTGCAATCTTTTTTCACAAATGAAAAGATTATTAGTTCATGATTTTATAAAAAAAATATTAATAAAAAACTTTAATAAATGTCATTATTTAAAAATGTTTGTTTCGCTTTTTATAATTTTTACAATGTTGGATCACAACGACTATACTTTTACATTGTTTAATGAAAGTTCAACTAATTTATCGTAACATTAAAAAAAAAAATAGATATGCTCTTCAAGCCGTTTTTGGGCTGCACTTTTATAAATTCCATGTTTTGTGCTCATATTCGTATGGAATGACCATACGTCTCCATCACTTTAAGGTGAATATAACACGAAGCCACTCCTTGAATTTTCAAAAGCACAAATCTAAAGAATCAAATATCTTATCGCGCTGAAAAGGTGATCGATTGGTCACCTTCTGGTGACCAATCGATCAAGTTTTCAGAGCGATCTGTTATTTGGTTCCTTAGATTTGTGCTTTTGGAAATTCGAGGTGTGTCTTCGTTCTACATTCACCTTAAGGTGAATATAACCGTGAATATAAGGTAAAATAACCGTGAATTATATTTATTATTTATTTATTTTTGAATATACAGCCATAGGCTACTTGGTGGTATTTTTTATTTATTTATTTTTATTCTCATGTGGCGTAAGGTAAAAACCTTTTAACTTGCCACAAAAAGATTACACAAAGTTATTCACATGATACCTAAATTCTAACTAATCTAATTTCCTGAAGTGAATCAAAAACTATCCAATTAATCTGTACTGGAGAGTCAACCTAAGTAATAATCTTGATTCCATTTGGTTTTATTTGTTTTTATGATAGGGTCTTGTACCATTTGGGCAGGTGTACCTATTTTGGGCACTTGCCTCTATAACTAAGTAAATTTCAAACGGATTGATTTGAATTTTTGTATAGAGTTAGGCACGTACAGCACAGAGAACAGACGAACATGCTCGAACAAAATTGCTTGAAAATCTTGTGTAAAGAAAAAACAAGCACAGTAGCGGCATCGACGGTGACTTTCCCACCTAAAAACTCGTTTCGACATCATGATGGCGCTTACTAAAGATATATTTCACTAGCACACCTTTAAATTTTCCTACTCAGAGACTGTGCTGTATTTGGCCAAGTAACAAGATGTTTTTGACTATTTCACTAATTCAACAACACAATTTGGACAACCCAATACTGATTTGTTTCATCTCTTTCGATTAGAAGTGAGTTGAACAACAATACAATTATTGTTTTCCAAGTGAATCCAACACATTCTCTTGGTGGAACTATATTGGGGTACACACTTGGCAACACTAGCGCCAAAAGGTAAAACAACGGTTAATTTGTACCTCTTTTCGAAATGTGACAGCGCCGCGTAATGGTCACATTCCCAGTTATTTCAAAACAACCGTTGCAATGCTTTACACAACCGCGCAGTATGAGCTTGGACGTCTGTTCTCTGTGCGTACAGTATCTAACTCTATACAAAATCTCAAATCAATCGGTTTGAAATTGACTTAGTTATAGCGGCAAGTGCCCAAAATAGGTACACCTGCCCAAATGGTACAAGACCCTAGTTTTACCGGAACATTATTGCGAATATTTAGTATAGTTTTTCTTTCGTTGCGCAATTTGCGCCCCGGGCAGTTACGCGCTGCTCCGCTCCAGTTTTGCGCAGCCAATCTGGAGCAAGATAGCAGTAAGGGTATGCGGTATACCGTAACATTTCGCCAATTCCACGGAATTCAGCTTGGCGAAATTTATGATTTTGAATTTCGTTTCGTTTCGCCAAATTTTAAAAATTTCGTCTCAAAAAAAATAGACTTTGACGATTTCAAACGGAATTCCGCGGAATGCCTAAAAAATTTCGAAAACGAATACAAAGTGTAAACATCCATATCATCTATCGAAGATCTTGCTAATCTCAAATTACTGAACAGTGTTAAAAAACATCTTAAATAACGAAAGACAAACCACTCCCAGGCTCTATAATAAAGACAGCAAAAATATCGAATAGCTTCCCAGACAACCAGTAATCGTATAAGATGTTGCATAAGATGATAAAGTGGAGGCCATATGCGTACATGCCTCCATTTAGGCGCATGTGAAAAGTACGCATATCGCCTCCACTTTATCATCTTATGCAACATCTTATACGATCACTGGTTGACTGGGTTCTTTTATCTTGGACCTACCATCAAGATCTTGCTCAATAGGTATATTTTTAGCATTTGCTGTATGCCGGACTATACATAACATTTTGGTTAAATTTTCCGAAGGAACCAAATGCAAAACAAAAACAAGTTAAGTTCGTGTCTTCAGTTTAGATTCCCAACAGGATTTTTTTAGCAGAGTAATGGAGAATATTAGGGTAAATAGTTAGGATGAGTACCGCGAAGCATCAGCGTACAAGTCACAAAATATCTGATAAACACCAAACCTGTATCACTTTGTCTCTGCGGTTTCTGATTCGCTCTCTCTACAGTCGCAAACATCAGAAAAGACAGAATCCCATCCACGTCACCCAGTCACCCACGTTTTGCTACAATCATCCTGACTTGGATATGGCTCATGTGAGTGTCATGACTCTCTCCACACTGAACGGCGGCTTGTGGTGAAAATTACTATTCTGAGGGTCAATTTAAATACACAACACCACTAAATTTGTGCAGACTGATTTTCGTTTCAATTCAACAGAATTATGTTTTCAATTTTACCATGGACTAGATTTTCAATTTAAAAAAGTTTCTGTTGGCAACCGGATTCGAACCAAGAACCTTGACATCACCAGGCTCTCACGCTACCACTCGGCTATCGAACCGGTTGAAGTGAGAAGAAACAAAACGCACACAAGAAGCGTTGGTGGTTCGATGATCATGTTTTGCCATGGTAAATTTAAAAACATTGTTATGCTTGTCATTACTGCAAGCCGCCTTTCAGTGCATCACCTCAAGCACAACATGTTTTTCATTCAAGGCCTGACATGCTAGCTGATTCGTATCACCTTGGGAAGGGTGATTCCAGAAAGTGGTTCAAGTGATTGTCTCGTGATGGTCGCGATTATTCGCAAGACTGGTTGGGATGATACAGGGTGTGGGATACACTAGCAAAAGTTCTAAGAAAACATGGATATATATCTATAGAAAAAATATATTGGAAATCCCAGAAGAAATTGATAAAGACAAATTCGGTAGAAAGTATAATACATGGAAAAGTTTTTGGAGAAATTCTTTTCCAGGAAATTTGCAGTTGAACTCTTGAAAGAGTTCTTGTACCGACTTTTCCAACCCTCTAAGCAGCATACTCTCTTCGAATGAGTGTAATCAGTTTCGTACCTTTTAATTTCGCCCATATTACGCCCTAAACTGATTACACTCACTTGAAAGAGTTTTACTATCAAATCTGTATGCCGAAGCGTTATACATGGTGTTTTAAACTATTTGTTTATTTCAGAAGTGAGTTTAAAATGTCAAGGTTTGATGAACACGACTAACTCTAACAACGTTATGTGTACAGCCAATTTTTATACTAAATTTCGGTGAAAGAGACGTTTGCTAGCTGGATTTCAACAGATTATTCGCCAACAAACTCTCGGCTGGTGATATTATGTGAGACATTTTTTTTTCAAACACATAACTGCATATTTATAACATTTTCCGTTTTTTTTTTGTCTGTATTGAGTTAATACCGGGGGTCATCTCCAAATCATCAGTACTTTCATCCACAAAAATGAACTTGACATTGTTATTCTACGAAACGTGAAAACAATACCAAGTCGTTTTGTCTCATTACCTAATATTCACGAATGTACCCGCATAACAGTCACACTGGGTATTTACACTAGCCTCGCTGGCCTCATAGCGTTCCATCAATAATATTTTGGTCTAATTATTTTTCCAACTATTCGTCCAAAATAGAAGAAGAGCTGTAGAAGATTTCATTGCTAAAGAATTCATTTTGAATTTTTATCATTTTTTAAAATTTGGATCCTTTCTTTTTTTTCCATACTAATTAAGTTGCAAACTTCCATTTTTTTCAATGCCTACTTCCCGAGAAGGAGAAAATAGCTGCAGAATACCAAACTCAGGTATGCAAAAGCCAATACCTGAATTAGAAGTGAGTTGAACTACAATACAATTATTGATTTCCACACGCTAAGAAAAAGTTACTCTAAAATGAGTAAGATTCACACAAAACTGAGCTAAACTGGAACAGCTCAAAAAATGAGTAAATTTTATTTCCAGCGATAGCGCTGGCCCAAGTGCAAAAACCCAAACAGTTTAAGCCGTATAATATTCTTCACATCAGCAAGAATATTATACAACTTAAACAGATGAGATTTTCGCACTTGGGCCAGCGCTATCGCTTGAAATAAAATTTACTCATTTTTGAGTTGTCCCACTTTAGCTCCAAAATGAGTGAACTTTCTGACCGTGCAAGTAAATCCAACACATTCTCTCGGTGGTACTATAGTGGAGTGCACACTTGGCAACACTAGCGCCAAAAAGTAAAACAACAGCAAATTTGTTCCTCTTTTCGAAATGTGACAGCGCCGCGTAATGGCCACATTCCCAGCTATTTCAAAACAACCGTTGCAATGCTTTACACAACCGCACTGCATGAGCTTGAACGTCTGTTCTCTGTGATTGTTGTTCAACTCACTTCTAATTTTTTTTAACTTATTCGTTTATTTGGCAGGCTCGGGCGCCACATGGGCATAACTGAGCCGAAATCTTTTGCTTTTTTACAATGATTTTACATTTTACAATTTATTACTGCCTTAAAACTATGTTAGTTTGGGAAGCCGAAGTACTCGCGGCTGTTTCGAGGTTAAGGATTGAAAAAAAAAATAAATAAAATATAATTGGGAAGAAGGGGTTTATGGGTTTAAAACTAAATTATTTGCTAACTTATACTAAAACATTGATGGGACAATTGTCCATATCTGTAATGGAACCAAAAAGAAAGGACTTTATCGGTAGAAAACGACAAGAAGAGGACAAACGGAAGGGGGGTGACGACAGACAGGGGCGAACAACAAAACCAAAAGGCGGACAACGAAAACAAGAAACGTACTATCACAGATAACAGACGTCTAAGCTCATGAAGTGCAGTTGTGTAAAGAATTGCAACGGTTGTTTTGCATTTGCCATTACGCGGCGCTGACACATTTCGAAAAGAGGTACAAATTTGCCGCTGTTTTACCTTTTGGCGCTAGTGTCGCCAAGTGTGCACCCCAATATAGTTCCACCCAGAGAATGTGTGAATTTACTAGGGAAATAATAATTGTATTGTTGTTCAACTCATTTCTAATTGAAAGTAGTGAAATTAATTTTCAATGGTTTGCTCAAATTTTGCTGCTAACTTAGTGAAATAATCATACACATCTAGTTATTTCAGCAAATACAGCTTAATCTCTGAGTAGGAATATTTAAAGATGCGTCAGTGAAATATTTCTTAATTTAGCGCCATCATGGTGTCGGAAGGAGTTTTTAGGTGCACGCTAAGAAAAAGTTACTCTAAAATGAGTAAGATTCACACAAAACTGAGCTAAACTGGAACAGCTCAAAAAATGAGTAAATTGCATTTCCAGCGATAGCGCTGGCCCAAGTGCAAAAATCCAACCAATTTAAGCCGTATAATATTCTTCACATCAGCAAGAATATTATACGACTTAAACTGATGAGATTTTCGCACTTAGGTCAGCGCTAGCGCTGGAAAAAAAAATTACTCAATTTTGAGTTGTCCCACTTTAGCTCAGTTTTGTGTGAATTTTCTGACCGTGTGGGAAAGTCACCGTCGATGTCGCTACTGCGCTTGATTTTTCTTTACACAAGATTTTCAAGCAATTTTGTTCGAGCATGTTCGTCTGTTCTCTGTGGTACTATATCAAACTCTGACATCAACTCGTTTCAAAAACTGGTAAATCAGGTTCATGTATTCCAAATCAAGCCCTGCCAACACTTCTCTAACGGGTTTCTGTTGTTTTCCTCGGACCTGGAGAATTTCACGCAGCTCAGATCTGACCTCACGATACTCATTGCATCCCCACACAACATGTTCGATATCCTGGTAAGCCTCGCCACAGACACAGAGATTGCTTTCTGAGAGCCCAATACGGAAGGTATGTGCATTCAACAAATAGTGGTTGGACATCAGCCGACACATTACACGAATGAAATCGCGGCTCAAATCCAACCCTTTGAACCATGGCTTCTTCGACACCTGTGGAATGATGGAGTGCAACCATCTACCCATCTCTCCATCTCTCCATTTGTGTTGCCTTGCCAGCTGATCAAGGTCTCCTGACGGGCCAATGCAAAAAATTCGTCGAAGGCGATTTGACGCTCGTAAATATCGCCTTCGCTAGCGCCCACCTTAGCCAGAGAGTCCGCTTTCTCATTGCCCGGAATTGAGCAATGTGAAGGGACCCAAGCTATGGTGATGATGTATGAGCGTTTGGACAAAGCACTCAAGACTTGGCGTATTCCTTTCAGGAAGTACGCTGAGTGCTTCATCGGTTTCATTGACCGAACAGCCTCCAGAGAGCTTAGACTGTCGGTAAAAATGAAGTACTGCTCAGGTGGAAGAGTGCGAATGTACTCTAAGGTGTAGTATATAGCCGCTAGCTCAGCAATGTATACCGAACATGGCTTTTGAAGCATGAAGGTGGCGCTATGGAATTCGTTGTAGACACCGAATCCAGTCGAGTCATCGGTTTTGGAACCATCTGTGAAGAACTGTCTGGCCCCGCTAACATGCCCGAACTTACTTGCAAAAAATTGTGGAATACCTATGGAACGAAAACCGGTATACCGGTGATCTCATCCTTCATAGAGAGATCAAAATCCACAGAGGAGCTGTCGAAGTCTGAGAAGTTGTCATGATTCTTATTGAAAGAGATGAAACAAGTTATCAATGGGTTGCCCAAATAATCCTACTCAGATTCTGAGCTGAATTTGCTTAAATATCAAGATGTTTATGATTATTTCACTAATCCAGCAACAAAATTTGAGCAACCCATTAATAACTAGTCTCATTATCTTCAATAAGAAACAATTTGAACAAGAATTCAATTATTGTTTGCCAAGTAAATCAAACACATTCTCTTGGTGGAACTATACTAGGGTGCACACTTGGCGACACTAGCGCCAAAAGGTAAAACAACGGTAAATTTGTACCCTGATTCGAAATTTGACAGCGCCGCGTAATGGCCACATTCCCAGTTATTTCAAAACAACTGTTGTAATGCTTTACACAACCCCACTGCATGAGCTTGGACGTCTGTTCTCTGTGATAAAACTAGACTTTTTTCCTTTGATAACTGTGCAAATCGCATCGAAAAATTTAGTGAAACGTTTTATAATAGGAATTACGTTGATAAAATGATGTATTTAATATTCAAGAGTGGTTATTTGATTATGTATTATTACGAAACATGATTAATTTCAAACTTTTCCGTCCCGACCACTCGTTAGTGACATACCTTGAACTTCGGAAGAAGGTAGACGTGTCGTTCACCGAAGCAGATTTTCTTACTTTTATCACAGAGAACAGACGAATATGCTCGAACAAAATTGCTTGAAAATCTTGTGTAAAGAAAAAAAAACCAGATTAATCCACCTAGTGGTGATAGTGCCTTTCTCGTCGAATATGTACTCATGAACTTTTCGTCGACGTTAGCCAAAATGTTCCTGAATCCTGAAAACACTTCACATAGAAAAGCAACAATTTTAACAAAGCCCTCATCGATTTTCGAAACTTATTCATGATACATATTCCGATGTTATGTTCAACAGCAAAACAGAGCTGAAAAATATCAGACCTCTCAGTTGACTGCTTGACCACCTTAACCCTAGTCGTGTATTGGGGTCATTATGACCCCATTCCATCCACTACGGTACGGTACGGGGTGAGCGTCAGCTAATGCATGAAGAAGGTTAACTTTATTTACAATCACAGATCACTTTGTGATCTTCGCCAATGTATATTTCAGCACACTTAAGGCTATATTTTATTATCATTGGTAACATGATTCATGTAAAATATGACCTTCCTTCGAGAAAAATGCATTCAAATTCTTGAAATTCATTGCCATTCAAATTTCAATCGCAATAAGAAAAGTGAGGGCTCAACCAGTCGCATCCAAATTGTAAGCAGTAACTTTAGAAGCATAAGGAGATTGCAGCACTGGAGATTGATAAACTGTATAAGGTGTTGATGCGATGAAATTATATTTTTTCTATAAAACGTTGATCCATCCTACTATATATACACCGCAAGGAATCTGAAATGATGTGATTTGAAGAGATCGCTTTGGTCACGATTTTGTTCTCTTACCCAACGTTTACATGCTATCAAAAAAGCCACAATTTGATTTATCGCTTTGACTTTTATTTTGTTCACCTTTATAATTCCGCTATTTGATGTGCAGCTTGCATGGGTTTTATTAAATTTTGCGTTTGACCACTTCCGGCGGGACACCTGCAACCAATTCCGGTTGTCTCAAATATGGTCTGAGACTATGTATTTGTCAACTGTTCATCGGGTTACCTGAAAAGCCGAAATTTAATGTGTTGTGAGGCTATTTTCTTGCAAACCGTTCGGCAAATTTTTGAAAAAGCCGCGATTTTATGTATCGCATGCGTGATTTTGGTTCATTTCTATTAAATCACTTCCGATGGAACACCCGCAACCGATTTCGGAATATTATTACAAGCTCTATATGTGGCCTGAGACTATTTTCTTGTTGACCGTTCATCAGATTATCAAAAACGCCGCTATGGTTTAGTTCCCTTCTATATTTTACCACTTCCGGCACATTACTCGTCTTGTCACCAGATCTGGAACACTACCGGTTCTCCCAAATATGGTCTGAGATTATTTGTTGATTAGCCGTTTATCTTGTTACTGAATAAGTCATTAATATGTCGCATGTATTTGTTCTCTTTTACATTTGACCATTTCTGGTGGGACACCCGTAATCGGTTCCGTAACACACTGATATGGCTTGCGTCTATTTTCTTGCAACTGTTCAACATGTTACCTAAAAAGCCGTGATTTGAGCTATCGCATGCATGGGTTTGGTGTCACTTCTGGCCCGGAACAGGTTGCGGAACACTACCGATAGTCTCTTAAATAGTCTGAGCCTATCTGCTTGCTAAAGTTTATTAGGTTATCAAAAAAGCCATGGGTTTGGTTCAATTAAATATTTAGCCGCTTTCGTAGGGAACTAGTTTCGGCACTACTGACAGTCCATAATGTGGTCTTAGCCTACTTCCTCAATAACCGGTCACCAAGTTTTCGAAAAAGCCGTGATTTGATGTGCCGTATTCAAAAGTTTTGTCAACTTTTATATACGGCCACTTCCGGCGGAACACCCGGAACCGGTTCCGAAGCACTACCGACGCAGATATGGTCTGAGAGTGTTTTCTTGCTAGCTGCTCATCAGGTTATCGAAAATGCCGCAGTTTGATGTGTCGCATGCTTGGATTTGGTTCACTTTTATATTTGGCCACTTCCTGCGGGACATCCGGAACCGGTTCCGGAACACAACCTGTTCAGATATGGTCTGAGACTGTTTTCTTGCTTACTGTCCATCAGGTTATCGAAATTGCCGCAATTTGATGTGTCGCATGCATGGATTTGGTTCACTTTTGTATTTGGCCACTTCCGGCTGGATATCCGGAACCGGTTCCGGAACACAACCGGTTCAGATATGGTCTGAGACTGTTTTCTTGCTATTTGTTCATCAGGTTATCCAAAATGCCGCAGTTTGATGTGTCGCATGTATGTGTTTGTTACATTTTTATGTATGGCCCATTCCAAGGGTACTGGTCCGGAACACCACAGAGAACAGACGAACATGCTCGAACAAAATTTCCGCAAATTGTTGTGTAAAGGAAAAAAACAAGCTCAGCAGCGACATCGACGGTGACATTCCCACCCAAAAACTCATTTCGTCATGATGATGGCGCTTACTTACGAAATATTTTGCTAGCGCACATTTATATTTTGCAACTTAATGACTGAACTGTATAATCTCAAATAACAATTTAGCATTTTGTTGCTACACTTATTTAATAACCAAAAGTAAGCAACTCATTACCAATTAGTTTCATTATTTTCAATAAGACAAAAGTTAAACAAGAATTCAATTATTGTTTTCCATGTAAAATCAATACGTTCTCTTGGTGGAATTATACTAGAGTGCACACCTGGTAACACGAGCGCCAAAAGGTAAAAAACGGCAAATTTGTACCCCGATTTGAAATGTGACAGCGCCGCGTAATGGCCACATTCCCAGTTATTTCAAAACAACCGTTGCAATGCTTTACACAACCGCGCAGTATGAGCTTGGACGTCTGTTCTCTATGACTTGACCCTCCGGGCCTTCTATTGAACAGTCGTTTTTAGAGTGAACATATAGCCTTTCCAGTACACTTAGTGTACGAGAAAGGCAACAAGCTCAGTACACGCTTAGATCAGTTTACCTATTTTTCTAAAATATGGGTAAATTTTACTCAAATTTGCGTAAACTTTACGCAAATATGGGTAAATAAAACTCATATTTTGGAAAAGTGCACAACCGCATTTATAGGTAATATTAACCCATATTTGGGTAACAATTACTCATATTTGAATCCACATTACCCATATTTGAGTTTTGTTTACCTATATTTGAGTATCATTTACGCATATTTGCGGTTGTGCACTTTTTGGAAAAAAAGGTTAATTGGTCTTAGCGTGTAGAGGCATCGACGGTGACTTTCCCACCTAAAAACTCGTTTCGACATCATGATGGCGCTTACTAAAGAAATATTTCACTAGCGCACCTTTAAATTTCCCTACTCGGAGACTGTGCTGTATTTGGTCATATAACAAGATGTTTATGATTATTTCACTAATTCAACAACAAAATTTGGGCAACCCATTGATAATTTGTTTCATCTATTTCAATTAGAAGTGAGTTGAACAACAATACAATTATTGTTTTCCAAGTAAATCCAACACATTCTCTCGGTGGAACTATATTGGGGTGCACACTTGGCCACACTAGCGCCAAAAGGTAAAACAACGGCAAATTTGTACCTCTTTTCAAAATGTGACAGCGCCGCGTGATGGCCACATTCCCAGTTATTTTAAAACAACCGTTGCAACTCTTTACACAACTGCACCTCATGAGCTTGGACGTCTGTTCTCTGTGCTTTTATCCAAACAGACAATAATTCCATTGTTGTTGATGATTTCAGAGAATTTATGGGCACTTCAAGAAAATCAACTTGATTTTTAGTGTCCGATAGCTCCGAAAACAGATCTGTGAGTAATGCTTGTTTGTCTCAGACGAAGCTACACGGTCAGAAAATTCACACAAAACTGAGCTAAAGTGGGACAACTCAAAATTGAGTAATTTTTTTTTCCAGCGCTAGCGCTGACCTAAGTGCGAAAATCTCATCAGTTTAAGTCGTATAATATTCTTGCTGATGTGAAGAATATTATACGGCTTAAATTGGTTGGATTTTTGCACTTGGGCCAGCGCTATCGCTGGAAATGCAATTTACTCATTTTTTGAGCTGTTCCAGTTTAGCTCAGTTTTGTGTGAATCTTACTCATTTTAGAGTAACTTTTTCTTAGCGTGTAGATGGAACCCATACCCACATGCACGGTCAGAAAATTCACTCATTTTCGAGCTAAAGTGGGACAACTCAAAATTGAGTAAATTTTTTTTCCAGCGATAGCGCTGGCCCAAGTGCGAAAATCTCATCAGTTTAAGCCGTATAATATTCTTGATGATGCGAAGAATATTATACGGCTTAAACCAGTTGGATTTTTGCACTCGGGCCACCGCTATCGCTGGAAATGCAATTTACTCATTTTTTGAGCTGTTCCAGTTTAGCTCAGTTTTGTGTGAATCTTACTCATTTTAGAGTAACATTTTCTTAGCGTGTGGTAAAGATTTTCATAGATTTTAATTATGGCTTTTTCACAACCATGTCGCTTATGTCAATCGTAAGTTGTAGATATGGAATGTGTTCGCGACAACTATGAAATCAATAAGTAAGTAATGAAACAAAAAAATCGTCCTTTCATAAGTTGTGACTTATTAAATTAAAATGCCTAAGTATTTTTGCCTCACTGCGTTTTGCCAGGCTTGTACACTCTGAGCGCATGAAAATTCTGCGTGAAAATCAATAAATTTATCAAAAATTAAAAACCCAATTGAATAAGACCACAGAGAACAGACGTCTAAGCTCATGTAGTGCTATTGTGTAAAGCAATGCAACGGTTTTTTTGAAATAACTGGGAATGTGGCCATTACGCGGCGCTGTCAAATTTCGCGGAGGGGTACAAATTTGCCGTTGTTTTACCTTTTGGCGCTAGTGTCACCAAGTGTGCACCGTAGTATAGTTCCAGCAAGAGAATGTGTCGGTTTTACTTGGAAAACAATAATTGAATTATTGTTCAATTTGTTTAATTTGTTCAATAGGTTGCTCAAATTATGTTGCTGGATTAATAAAATAATCATAAACATCTTGTTATTTAAACAAATGCAGCTCAGAATCTGAGTAGGAAAATTTAACGGTGCGCTAGTGAAATATTTCTTCAAAAAGCGCCATCATGGTGTCGAAACAAGTTTTTGAGTGGGAAAATCAGCGTCGATGTCGCTACTGAGCTTGTTTTTTCTTTACACAGCCAATCTCGTTCGGTAATTTTTACCGAAATCTCAACCGCTGAGCGTTCGGTAATGGATTTTTAACGAAATTCTGTAAAAAACTAACAAATTTCGGTAAAATGTTATCGTTTATCTGTCAAACTCTTACGAACTTCGGTAAAAGTTGCTACCTTTACCGATTTTTTCCTGTAAAACAAACTTAACTGTGTACACAAGATTTTCAAGCAATTTTGTTCGAGCATGTTCGTCTGTTCTCTTTGATAAGACGCACTTTCCTTGACGAAAATTTGCCCCTGGTAGTGAAACCTAACCACAGAGAACAAAATTGCTTGAAAATCTTGTGTAAAGAAAAAACAAGTGCATACGGTGACTTCCCCACCGAAAATCTTGTTTCGACGCCATGATGGCGCTAACTAAAGAAATATTTCTCTAGCGCACCTTTAAATTTTCCTACTCAGAGGCTGAGCTATATTTGTTCAAATAATAAGATGTTTATTATTATTTCACTAGTTTAACAACAAAATTTCTATTATTTCCCTATTAAATTCAACACACTCTCTCAGCGGAAGTATATTGGGATGTATACTTGGCGACACTAGCGCCAAAAGATAAAATATCGGCGAATTTGCACTCCGATTCAAAATGTGACAACGTCGCGTAATGGCCACATTCCCAGTTATGTCAAAACAACCGTTGCAATGCTTTACACAACTGTACTTCATGAGCTTGAACGTCTGTTCTCTGTGACCTAACGTCGGACGTAGTGCGCTGGACAGCGGATCTGGCCCTCTACCCAGCGTATTGTGCCTGACGTACGTCCGACACACGGTATAGGAGAAAATCCGATTTTCGCGTGTCAAAAATTCCGATTTTCAACTGCACGAACAATATTAGAACAGAAAAACAAACGAAGCACTTGAATTGTTTCATTGGGATTAGAGTCATCGTTACGAAAACATAATCGCCCAATATGTGGGGTAGTAAGCAAACGTCAAATGTGAGCAAAACCGAAGCGAACGCCGTGAGCGATTGATTCGCGAACAACAAAATATATGAACTGAACGTTAAAAATGGGAATGATGAGAAGTAGAGCGAGACTTCTGTTTATCTGTGTTTTTCGTTTCTGACAACTGATAACTGATGGACAATATTTACGCCCTGACATTCCATGGGATACTTACATGTTAATTCCGGTAGTGGCTCTGCTAAACTATGTAATGTCCGAATCGGTGACACTAAATTTACCAACTGGATTTTTCTACCACGCATCACACGACAGTTCTTCGCCACAGTCTTCACAAAACTGACGCAATCGCGAGGCAAGCATGATAGGTATTTATTGATAAGATATCTAGCGCTATATAAAGTATATATAAAGTTATCGAAATCAGCTTATCACCAGAGTCACATTCCACGAAATTCAGCTTAATTATCGACGATAATCGAAGCTGTATTTTTTTTTTCGTGGAATTTTTATTTTGCTTACCTTTCTCGTACTCTCAGCACAGAGAACAGACGAACATGCTCGAACAAAATTGCTTGAAAATCTTGTGTAAAGAAAAAACAAGCTCAGTAGCGACATCGACGGTGACTTTCCAACTCAAAAACTTGTTTCAACACCATGATGGCGCTTTCTGAAGAAATATTTCACTAGCGCACCTTTCAATTTTCCTACTCAGACTCTGAGCTGTATTTGCTTAAAAAACAAGATGTTCATGATTATTTCACTAATCCAGCAACAACATTTAAGCAACTCATTAATAATTAGTTTCATTATTTTCAATAAGAAACAAGTTGAACAAGAATTCAATGAATGTTTTCCAAGTAAAACCAACACATTCTCTTGGTGGAACCACAGAGAACAGACGAACATGCTCGAACAAAATTGCTAGAAAATCTTGTGTTGCGTTGCGTTGCGTTGCGTGGTAACGGAGTAATTCGTAGATTGCATACTGAAAGTTGTCATGTTAAAACTTTAATACTCCTATTCTAATTACTTATGGAATGCTATTTGGGAAGGAACAGCTATCCAATCAGAGGTTGAAGTAAAAAAGACATGAAAACTTTCATTGCCGGCCACGCCCATCTTCTCCGTTACGAGGAAAGGAAAGGATGTGATGATATGACACCTACTTTATGAAAGGCCAGCGACTCACCGGCGCCCCCATAGGTGTCAAGGAGTTGGATATTTGGAATGGGTTGATTGGGGATTCACTATAAGCGAGTGATGCGGCAAGATTCAGATTGTGTAAGTGTATTTGAGTTGATCATGTAGATGTGTTGATGTGAGTGTAAGTGATTTTTTAACACCAACGTGGGGAGTGACATAGCTAAGAAATTTGTCACTCTATGGACCTTTTTGCTTCCGGGATGGGGCACAGGCATTTGGACCATGTGTCCTGGCTAACAAGCCTAGGCTTAAGCGCCATTACTCGCTCTCTGAAACGATAAGAAATACGTTTTGTGGATGGGAAGGGATAGGGAATGGAAGATACCTAT
The DNA here is from genome assembly GCF_035046485.1 of Aedes albopictus. Lineage (NCBI taxonomy): Eukaryota > Metazoa > Arthropoda > Insecta > Diptera > Culicidae > Aedes > Aedes albopictus. Next base: position 253,520,958 of record NC_085136.1, read on the forward strand.
TTATCGAAATGCCAGCGACTCACCGGCATCCTCGTAAATAGATAGGAGATGGGATTTTGGTACGGGAATGGGCTATAGTTCATTATGGTTAGGTTATGCGACAGGGTTACTTTGAAATTATATAGGGCTCCAATAGTCTCCAATTTTTGTATTTTTTGTTAGAAGTGAGCACGCATGAAAACAAAAAGAGCGAAATCAATCGGTGCCGTAATCGCTTGTTTTCGAAAACGATGAATTTGAAAGCGTGACATTACTTATGGCAATCATATTCTACAACTTATGCGTGGTAATGGTACTAAAAAATCTGTTCCACATCGGAACGAACTCACCAAATTATCTGGTTGCACATCATCGTCCATAGCACACAATATTTCTTTTCCTACAGGAACTGAAGTTATTCGACAAATACCATCAAAAAATGGATTTCGGCATCAGCGAGATTGCAATCTGCTGGGAGGAAACTAACACACTCGCGCCGACCAAGAGTTTTCACAAAACTAGCTCGAGGTAGAAAAGCGCGAACGATTTCGGCACCACCGGGGATGCAATCTGCCGTAAGGCAACTACTACACTCGCGCCGACCGAGAATCTTCATGCAACTAGCTTGATGTATAGAAGTGCGAGCAATTTTGGTACCACCGGGGATGCAATCTGCCGGGAATTGCTCCGTAACACACTCGCGCTGTCCGAGAGTTTTCACGAAACTAGCTCGAACGATTTCGGCACTACCGGGGATAAAGTTTACCAGGAGGAAACTAACGCACTCGCGCCGGCCGAGAATCTGCATGGATTTCACTGAGGTTCAATCAAAAATAAGTTTAACACTAATTAAAAACAATCAATCCGAACGCGAAACTCTTATTTCTCAAAAAAAAATTGCTAGAAAATCTTGTGTAAAGAAAAAAACAAGCTCAGTAGCGGCATCGACGGTGACTTTCCCACCTAAAAACTCGTTTCGACATCATGATGGCGCTTACTAAAGCAATATTTCACTAGCGCACCTTTAAATTTTCCTACTCAGAGACTGTGCTGTATTTGATCAAATAACAAGATGTTTATGATTATTTAACTAACTCAACAACACAATTTGGGCAACCCATTGATAATTTGTTTCATCTCTTTCAATAAGAAGTGAGTTGAACAACAATACAATTATTGTTTCCTAGTAAATCCATCGCATTCTCTCGATGCAACTATATTGGGGTGCACACTTGGCAACACTAGCGCCAAAAGGTAAAACAACGGCAAATTTGTACCTCTTTTCGAAATGCGACAGCGCCGCGTAATGGCCACATTGCCAGTTATTTCAAAACAACCGTTGCAACTCTTTACACAACTGCACTTGATGAGCTTGGACGTCTGTTCTCTGTGGTGGAACTATACTAGGGCACAGAGAACAGACGTCCAAGCTCATACTGCGCGGTTGTGTAAAGCACTGCAACGGTTGTTTTGAAATAACTGGGAATGTGGCCATTACGCGGCGCTGTCGCATTTCGAAAAGAGGAACAAATTTGCCGTTGTTATACTTTTTGGCGCTAGTGTCACCAAGTGTGCACCCTAGTCACAGAGAACAGACGAACAGCAACTGAACTACTAGTAAAATCACACCCTGCGTACTCCCCATACATGCTCATGTTACGTTTGCGATACTGTCGCTTGATTGGATATATTTCTCTTTATCTTATAACATGTATACGGTTGATTTCTTGTGCATACATTTTGGCGTTTTAAATTCACCGAGAAAATTGTCTACTCAGTGACTGAGTTGGTCTTACTCTGAAATCACCACTGAGTAGAATTTTTTCTCGGTGTTTGTTTCTTCGTGACCGTAATTTCCAATCAGAAAAAATGTGCACATTTGCATTGTTCCAGTTTATTCAAGTCCGTGACAAATAAAAAAAACAGTTGGAAACTGCAGCACACACTTATTCTGGGGTAATACGCACCAGTTAAGGAAGATGCGTCCAAATGCATATAAAAGGGCATTAATTTATTGTTTTATTGCATTTATTGCAAAAACTTGCATTCTAAGCGATCTCAAACAAAACTTCAGCCTTAAGGTGAAGGTATGACGAAGCCATGCCTCGAATTTTCAAGAGCACAAATCTGAAGAACCGAATGTCGGTTTGCGTTGAAAACTTGATCGATTGGTCACCACCAGCGGGTAACCAATCGATCAAGTTTTCAACGCAAACTGGCATTCGGTTCTTCAGGGTTGTGCTCTTGAAAATTCGAGGCTTGGCTTCGTCATATCTTCACCTTAATATAGCTCAGCTTTGGAAAATAACGTTTTTTGTGAAGACCACCATTACGGCTTCGTATATGTATGCGGGGCAGTATGCACCCATGTTCGGGGTAAAATGCACTACAACAATGGGGCAAGACGCACCACAACATTGGGCAAAATGCACTGTCGAGTTTATAAATCTTTTCTCTTTTGAGAGAAAATGCATGTTTTCTGAGGTTTTAAGACGAATAATAGCTCAATTTCGTTTGCGATTACTTACAAAGCAATCATAGATATTATTACAGCTTGTTTTCTATAGGTGCGTTTTGCCCCATCACATGGAGTGCATATTGCCACAACCAAGAGTAAAAAATAAAATTGTTTAAAATATATAATTCACGTACATTACTGTTTAAGTTTTTCTTCTTACGCTTAGTATTACCCTCAATTAACTTAATAAATACAACAGCTTAAGGTATTTGGTTTGTTTTCACCATTAAATCGTCCGACAAACGATCGGGAAAATTACATCAGAAACCTGCTTTTTGATTTTATTCATTTTTCTCACTAATTAGGGTCTGGGACCATTTGGACAGGAGCACCTATTTTGGGCACTTGCTGCTATAACTCAGTAAATTTAAAACCGATTTACTTGAATTTTTGCACATTGCTAGATACTGTGAGTATCTGATCGTGTCTCAAAAATTAAGTCAATCGGTTCAAGAATGACTGATTTATAGCAGCAAGTGCCCAAAATAGGAGCTCCTGCCCAAATGGTCCCAGACCCTACGTAACGCAGATATGTAAAATTTTCCAGGTGCTCTTTTATAAGGACGTTCTATTAGACTGACAAGGTTTCAAAGCTCCAAAACCGATAATTCCTGAAAAATCAAGGGCGTGCGTTTGCCTCGACAGTGCATATTACCCCAGATGCCCCCAAGCACAGTGCAACATATTTCTTGATCATTTGTTCAAGAAATGTTACACTAATTGACAATAATTGGGCAGTGTCAAAGTTCGTAATATTTATTCGGGTAAATAGTACGCAAATTTGGGCTGTTTTGGATAAAGCTGTGGCTTTGCCCGCATGTGCCTAAAACAATTTTGGCATTCGATTTGAATAGGTCGAATCTGCATAGAAATAACAGCACCTTTTCAGCGCCAGAATTATTTAAGAAATACTTAACTACCAATTACCGAAGTTAATGGCTTAAATTTTTACTCTCGATTCTGAACTGCTTGGCCAAAGTTCTGGAAGGTCTACTACATGACTTGGTGTACCCAGTAGTTCAACCTGCGATATCGAAATTTCAGCATGGATTCGTGAAAAAACGCTCGACCATATCGAACTTAATGGCATTCACCAGCACCGCTACCAACACCATCGAGAAGCGGCATCAAGTTGATACTATTTATGTTGACTTCTTCAAGGCTTTTGACAAGGTTCCACACGATCTCGCCGTCGCAAAGCTGAGAAAACTAGGGCTTCCTTCATGGATAGTCACCTGGATTGATTCGTATTTGTCCTCCAGAAAGACCTTTGTCAAGATCCGCAATACCAGATCCGACGTTTTTGATATTCCTTCGGGTGTACCCCAAGGAAGCCTCTTAGGGCCTCTAATTTTCATTCTATTTATAAATGACGTGTGTGACCATTTGTGTTCCTGCAAGCTGTTGTATGCTGATGACCTAAAAATTTATCGCATAGTCAAATCAGTGCTGGATTGCTGTGCTCTTCAGTCTGATATTGACAGATTGACATCGTGGTGTCGAATGAATGGAATGCAGACAAATCCATCAAAATGCAAAGTCATCACCTACACCCGAAAGCATGAACCGATACGGTTTGAGTACTCGATGGACTCTGCGATTCTGCAGAGTTTACTCCATCAAGGACCTTGGAATAACTCTAGATAGCAAACTGAAGTTAAATAAGCACATTTCCAAGACCATTGCCAAGGCCAATTCAATGCTTGGATTCTTGCGCCGTAATACCGCTGATTTCGATGACATCTACGCCCTAAAAGCATTGTATTGTTCGCTGGTTCGCAGCGGCCTTGAATATGGAGTTCAAATCTGGGCCCCGTATCGCGGTGTTCACGAACTACGAATCGAAAATGTTCAGAAACGGTTCGTCCGATTTGCATTACGCCGACTGCCCTGGATTGATGCCCGAAACCTACCACCGTATGAACACAGGTGCGCTCTAATTGGACTGCAGACTCTAACGGAACGACAAACTTTCCTGCGGAGAATGTTTATTTTTGACATGCTGACCAACCGCATCGACTGTAGCTGCTTGCTCCAAAGAATCAGTTTCCGTGCACCCAACCGACAACTCCGCGTTGCTAGCATTTTGTGGATTCCCGGACATAGAACTGATTATGGACGTAATAATCCTCTGGACAGGTCTTGTGAATTATTTAATGCTGTTTATGACGAATTTGATTTTAATGTTAGTAGAATAGAATTTAAAAATAGGATTAAGTATCGGTCTGTGTAGTTTTTCTAACTAAAGACGGCTAATAAATAAATAAATAAATATATTTACATAAAATGCCAAATTCCGGAAAAAAAAATCCATAATTTGTTGTAAAGAGAAATCATGTATGAAATTCCATGGGTTCTTCTACGATTTGAATATTGTCGCATAATCTGAATCTTCACCTAGAAATTATTTGAAATAAAAAAATCAATCATTTTTTTCAAAGTTTGATAGTTTTTTTTGTTTAGACGAGTTGACATTCTATCGATGAACTGTCATTCTATCCACGAAAATTAAAACTGTTTCATTCATTTGACTATCGAAACAATGTGCGAATGAAATGATTTATGCTCATAAAAATAAATATTTGTTCTTTCGATTAAGCTGTAGGCAATAGCAATATTTTTTATCTTTCAATAACCCAATTATCAAAGAACTTGTAAATTATTTTTTACAAGTTTACGAACGAACTCCCAAAAGAACTTACAAATAATTTGCCGCAGGTAATTTGAATTGAATTCCCAACCAATGAAATTGCCAAAGAAATTTTCAAAAGATTTAATCTCAAAAAGTAAATTAAAACGAATGTACAAATTAATTGATTGGGTAAATTTCTAATGAATTTTAGAAAAATGAAAAACGAACAATAACTCTTACAAGTTTTAATAGAAATTCCATATTTATTTACCGAAGCATATCGCTAACAAATTTCCAAATAGATTGCAATAGAAAATTTCAAAGGTAGTTTTCTTTTAAATTGTCGCAGAAATTATCGAAAGAATTTTCGTTTAAATATCCTTGCACGCAATGAAATTGACAATGGAATGATCAAATGGATTGCCAACAGAAACATTTTTGAAATTTTTGTGAAAAATTCATAAGGCATATCCGAATAAATTGGATAAGCAAATTTCTACCGAATTTCCAACGAATTTCGGATAAAATATCAAAGAAACTGTCAAAGTCAAATTTCCAACGAAATTTCCAAAAGAATCATCACAAAAATCACAAAAAAAATCTTAGAAATTTCCGAAAGAAAGCTTAAAGGAATTCTCTAATAAATGGCAAAGTAATGAAGTTCCCGCATTGATTGTCGAAGCCAACCACAACTGAATTTCTAAGGAAATCGACAAAGGAACAAATTACCAAGTTTCCAAAGATATTTCATTCTTATTCGCCGAAGGAAATCTGAAAAGACCTTCCAAATAATTTGTCGGATTCTACTTGAATCGAATTTCCAACGAGTTTGCCGAAGAAATTTCATTACGGAAATGACGAACAAAAAACCGAAGATAATAGCAGGTTATTGTTGTCAATAACATTACAAATAACAAATAACAAAACAACTTTCAAATCATTTGCAGGAGTCAATTTGAATTGAATTTCTACCAAAAATTTTAAGGAATCACCAGTTCTGTACTGTGTTATTGTGGAGGATTCGCAAATCGTCCTCCACTTGATCGGCACACTTTGCTCGCTGCGTACTACGAAAATCATTTTTATTGGGTTGCTATTCGACATCCTGATGACGTGACCCGCCTATCGTAGCCTCCCGATGTGTGAAAGTCGAAGATATATCATTCACATACAAAAAAATCCGAATGATTTTCTAACAAAATCGCCGAAACAACTTCCAAAATCAATACCGATGAAATTCACATAAATATGTGTTTCTGGAAGAATTAAAATCCACAATGTTCACACCTAATCCACAATGCGAGAACTCATTAATAAACACCAATCATAATTACATAGATCAAACATACCCAAATCTCCTGATCCAGCTCCAATCATGTTCAGTTCCTGGGGAAATCGTTGTTGTTGCTCTGCAGATTCGGCGACAAGAGATATCTTCGAATTTTCTTTGTCGCTTCTAACTTCATTAACTTGGGTTAACTGAACTATGAACTAATCAACTTTTTAAAACTTAATATTTGAACGATTTGATTTGATGAGAATAACTCTTAAATTTATGCAGCATCTGACACTTTTTCACAATATCAGAACCAACGCTCGCAATTTTGATTTGGTTAAATCGTTATCACGCACCAATCAACTAAACACCGAGTTTTTTGCAGCAGCGCCACCGGACCAGACAGAAACAACAGCACCACACACCAACCAAGAGGCAAATAGGCTGGGTGCCTTCAGTGGGACAAGGTTGACCCCAAGCTCTTGCCGAATCGGTTGACCAAAGGGCATTCATTTAACGGTTTTCCCCAAAATAAGGACCGCTACGGGGGGTGAAAGGATTCAAATATCCGACGTAACACGACGCCGAGTAACGGTACTCTTCCATTTCAAAACTTTCTTCAAATTCCATTGAGGTGACGAACACGAAACGTAACCGAATGTGCGATGACTCGGACGAATACTGTCCGGAGTATGCAAAATGAATAGACACACTGGATAAGGGGGAAAACACTCACAAGGGTTGAGAAACGCGGACGCGACGGTGGATTGACGACTCCAGTTCAATAGTGGTTTCGCAGCCCAGCGTCACGAACACTAATGCAATTCTACTGGTTGAAAATATGCACATTTGATTTTGCCGGGAACAGCTGATTTTTGTTTACTATTTTCAACCAGTAACTCAGGTAGTGTTCGTGTAATGCAACGTGTACGTACACGCAACACCACTAAAAGCAGAAACCACTATGATGAAAACAAAAACTACTCGCAACGATGACGCTTCCGAATGTGCGTGGCGAAAACAGACAATTTCATGCTCGAAAGTGTAAAAGCAATAGAGTTAATAAACTATAGAGGACGAATGTCGCTGGCGTCGCTGCCGAAACATCTCTTGCTGGCGGAGATAGGCCGGGCTATAAGTGTCAAAGCGAAAAAGTATGCAGTTTGACAGATAGATACCCGACATGTTTCCGAACGAGAACAAAGGGAACATCAGCGACATTCGTCCTCTATAGTTTCTTAACTCTATTGTAAAAGCTCTCGACGACTGAACTGACAAGGGATGACCGAAAAACTGCTTCTGCAAGTGACCAGAGCTGAACACATACACATAAACTGTACGCAAACCGGACTGCTTTCTGTACAGCATGTGTGTGCGTGTATTCATCAATCCGTACACGGTGATACGCTAAACAGCGTAAACCGCTGCGCAATTTACTAACGCTGATTACGTATCAAACTTTAATAAGTCGCTTCGAGTTTAATCTAAGTTAAGAGCTGGCTCTGATTCGCTATCAATGAACTACACATTTTTATTGAACTCAATTTTCCCTGGAATTCACCAGGTTTACCTTTAGGGCCACCGTTAGAAATTCCTTAAGGGATTCCTTGAGGATTTATCACAATAATTTTGGAACGTTCATAAAGAAGATTCTCACAGGATTTATTCGAATGATTTAAGGCAGCATCCATTTATTACGTAACGCTAAAATCAATATTTCTCGGATACTTTTTCAAAACGACGTATCAACATAGGATTTGCGTGTATTATACGTGGTTTTGAAAAAGTATCCGAGATTTTTTTCCCCCCTCCAGTGGCGTAACTAGGAATTTGGGGGCCCCATGGTAATTACAGATGCAATGTTAAATCTATTCTTTTAACTCTTTAATAATCACGTCGTTGTATTTTGAACAAAGCGTTAAAAAAATCTCGACTTCTCAGCATTAGCGTGATGCTGGCAGTGGTGGCTAACTGACTGACTGAAGGTTAAAAAATATTTTCTGTATTCCTTTGAGAATTTCTTCGAAGATTTCTGCAAGGATGCATCCCGGAGTTCCATCAATGAACGTAATTTTTTTTCTAAGAATTATGACGATTTTTTAACAATTTATTTATGAATTGCATCAAGTAATCCTTTATGAATTCTTTCAAAGATTGCTTTATCATTTTCTTTGAAAAAATATTTCTTCTTGTCTTCAAAAATGTTTCAAGTAATTCATGAATGGGTGTCATTCAATATTTCTCTAAACACTCTTTCATGTATTCTTACAGTGTTGTCTCCGAGGATGTTTTCAAAAGTACTTCGGAGTACTTCAAAACATTCTTGCAAAGGCTTCAAAGTTCTTTTAGAATTCTCTAAATGATTTTTCCACGGATGTAAATCATTTCTCCATTGATTTATCCAAGAAGTTATCTTGGTATTTCCTCAAGTATTCATTACTTATCTTGGCGTTCCTTTGAAGATTTCTTAAGAATTTTTCCAAAGATTGTTTTAGAAATTTCTCCAATGATTCCTTCAAAAATTACTGCAACGCTTTTTTTTGCGAAAAAAAATCTGCAAGGGCTCTTCAAAGAGTTTCTCTAAAGTTTTATTAAGAGATTCATCCTAGAATTCCTCCAAGAAATTTCAAAAGAATCCATTGGATAATTTTTTTTTTAATCTACCAAGGATCCCTTCAGAAGTTCCTCTGAGAATATTCTGAGAGGAACTTCTGTTGGAATTCTTTCCAAAAATCCTTCTGGGTTTCTTCCAACGAATTCTTTAGAATTCATCTACTCTACGAGTTTCCCCAAGGATTCCTTCAGGAATTTTTGCTAGCATTCCTCTAAGAACTCTTCCAAAAATTTCTATTGTGACTTTTGATCAGACTTCTTAGAAATTCTTTCGAAAAAACTCTCATTCTCATTCCGAAAAAAAAACATTCAAAGTTACCTTCAAGCATCTCAGTCAAGCATTTCTCCAGGATTTATTGTTGATTCCTGCAGAAGTTCCTCTAAAATTTCGTCCAAAAAAATCTTCGAGGATTCCTGGTAGGGTCAACGTGTCTTAGTAATCCTACAACCCCAAATTCATCCTATTCGAAAACAAAGCGATTACCGCGCCGATTGATTACGTAATTTTTGTTATCATTCGTGCTCACTTCTAACAAAAATATAAAAAAACCGCTTCATTCCTTTGTTTTCAGTAGGATGAAAATAGGAGCGTATATGCTTACATAATAAATGATATGATAAGATAAAATCAAATGATTTCTTCAGAAGTTTCTACAAGGATTCCTCCTAAGACTGTTTTGCCCCTTTCTTCGAGAATTCTTTAAGAATTCCTAGAAGCATCTTTCAAGTGATTAATGCAAGTTTAAGATTTCATATAGGGTACCCACTACCCATCGAGAATTCTTCAGGAATCGCTTCAAAAATTCCTACGGGATTTTTTCCAAGAATTTCATCTGCAGAATTCGTTGAAGGACTTCATGACATAATCCTCGAAGGACTTTATGAAGGGATCCAAAGAGGTATTCCTGAAGGAATCAATTCAAGTATTCCAAAATCAATGCTTAGAAGAATTCCTGAAGCAATCCATGAAAAAGTTCTGAAGTAAACCTCAGAGGATTTTTTGTAGAAGTCTTTGAAGTAAGTGCTATTGGAGTTGCAACGCAGCTCAATGATCATCAAAGTAATCATTGAAAGTTTGTTAGTCAGTAAGTGTCATTAGAAATAAAACTTATTCCATGTTCAACCACAAATCAAGATAGACGTGTTTTTACTACTCCGGTACGGTTCACTTCGCTCGTATAAGCCAATAGGTTATGGGCCCAGCCACACGAATCGGGACCGGTGAAGTTTTGAAGATTTTTTCAACCGTCGGACAATTTTTTGAAGAAAATGGAGAAGTCGTTTGCAAAACTCAACGGGACCAACTACGACAACTGGAGTTTTCGTATGAAGCTACTCTTGTTGAAGGAAGGAAGTTGGACGGCCGTGAACGATCCCAAACCCGAACCCGTAACTGCTGCCTGGAAATCGAAGGACGAGCAAGCGCTGGCGACAATTGGACTGGCCGTGGATGACAACCAGTTGGTCCACATCAGGAAGGCTAAATCCGCTGCCGAAGCTTGGGAGACTCTGGAGAAGTTTCACGTCAAGAGGACACTCAGCACGAAGGTTTCAGTTATGCGGAAAATTTGTCGACTGCGTCTGGAGAAGAACGGAAACATGGAGGAACACATTTCAATCCTGACAGAACTTTTTGAGAAGCTGAACGATCTGCAACCTGAAAAAATTCTCGACGATCAGTGGCTGGTATCAATCCTCTTCAGCAGCCTACCGGACGAATATGAGACCCTGGTTACCGCTCTGGAAGCAAGGCCGGAAGAAGATCTCACACTGAACCTGGTGAAAGGGAAGCTGATCGATGAATGGCAAAAACGAGAGCAACGTTTCAAGACTGAAGATACCTCCAAAACCGCTTTGCAAGTCGGGAGAAAGAGTGCTGCTGACCGGTGCTACTTTTGCAAGAAACCGGGTCACCAGAAGATCGATTGCGAGAAGTTCAAGGCTTGGAAGGCTGAGAAAAATAAACAACCGAAGATCACCAAGAAACAGAAAGCGAACACCGTGGTGCAGGATGACGACACAGCGGAGAACTGGGCGTTTTGGACCGGAAATATGATGAAGCATGAAGACAAGTGGATTCTGGATTCTGGAGCAACGTGCCATATCTCAAACCGTCGTGAGTTCTTTGACACCCTGGATGAAACGGTTCTGGAAGCTGTTTGGGTTGCTAACGGGATGAAGGCTGAATCCAAAGGTCGAGGATCTGGAAAGATTGTAGTGTTGGATGGTGCAGGCAACCGCCGAGTGATAATGCTGGAAGCAGTGCTGTATGTACCTGACATGAAGTCGAACCTTATATCCGTCAAGCGACTGGTGAAGAAGGGATTCAGTGTGACGTTCGATGAAACCGGAGCGAAAATTATCAGAGGCGGAACGATCGGTGCAGTTGCTGAGTTTGAACGAGGTTTGTTTGTAATGAAGCAATGCAACGAGTCTGCGTCATTGGTGACTTCGGCTAGCGAGTGTATCCATGTCTGGCATCGGCGGCTAGGCCATCGAGATTGCGATGCAGTTTTGAAGCTCAAAGATTTGGCCCTTGGAGTGTCTGTGAAGGCGTGTAGCTGCAATGAAATTTGTGAAGCGTGCATTCAAGGTAAAATGAACAGAAGCCCTTTTCCGAAGACATCTGAAAGTCAAACGTCAGCAGTAATGGATCTGGTCCATACCGATATTTGCGGACCGATGCGGACTAATACCATTGGAGGACGAAAATATTTCTTGACATTCATCGATGACTACAGCAGATACACGGTAGTCTACATCCTGCGGAACAAATCAGAAGCCCTGGAGAAACTGGAGGAATACGTAGAGATGGCGAAAACACAGTTCGGCAAGAAACCGAAGGTTATTCGTTCCGATAATGGAGGTGAGTACACTGGCAAACGTGTGAGATTATTTCTGAAGCGGAACGGGATTCTTGGCCAGTTTACTGCTCCATACACCCCTCAACAAAATGGAGTTGCGGAAAGAAAAAATAGGCACTTGGTGGAAATGGCCCGATGTATGCTGATAGATGCCAAGATGGATCATCGTTTCTGGGGAGAAGCCATCGTAACAGCAAATTACCTGCAGAATCGTCTACCTTCTCGCTCGATCTCTGGTACACCATATGAGCGATGGTTTGGCAAGAAACCGAATTTGGGACACATTCAACGATTTGGAGTGGATGCGTACTGCCATGTTCCAAACGAGAAACGAGGAAAGCTGGACAGCAAAGCAATCAAGCTCAAGTTTGTTGGATACAGTGAAGTCTCCAAGGCGTACCGGCTAATGGATCCAAGAAGCGGAAAAATCACGGTAAGTCGCGATGTCAAGTTCCTGGACAGTTGCCTACCAACGGATGGTGTGAACTTGGAAGAGGTCGTGATTCCTTCACCAAGCGTGCGTGTTGAGGACGTTCGACAAGATGATGAAGTTATCGATCCGAATGCTGGAGAATCCGATGATGATGACGAGTGGGGCGATCCTGAAAACAACGAAGGGGCACCGAATGACGTAGGAAAAGTCGAGTCTGTAACCCGACGATCCGAAAGAATAAATCAAGGAAAACCACCGGAAAGGTACGTGTGCATAGCTAGTCCATTGATTCAGGAGGAGCCGAAGACATTCAAGGAGGCAATATCCTGTCCGGAAAGTATCCAGTGGAGAAAGGCAATGTAGGATGAACTCAATTCGATGGACTGCAATGAAACATGGGACCTGGTTGACCTGCCCAGTGAAAGGCGTGCTATCGGCTGCAAATGGGTGTTCAAGGTGAAGCACGACAAGAACGGCGAGGTAATCCGGCACAAGGCAAGGTTAGTAGCTCAAGGTTTTAGCCAGCGATATGGAGCCGACTATGACGAAGTGTTTGCTCCCGTAGTCCGCCAAACAACCTTCCGTACCCTGATGTCTGTAGCGGCCAAGAAACGAATGGTGGTCAAGCAGTACGATGTGAAGACGGCGTTTCTATACGGCAACCTTGAGGAGGAGATATTTATGAGGCAGCCGCCTGGATATGCTGTAGCAGGTATGGAGAACAAGGTTTGCCGACTGAAGAAAAGCATATATGGTTTGAAGCAGGCTGCACGTTCGTGGAACCAACGACTGCATGAAGTGTTAGAGGAAGCTGGATTTCGTAGATGTGAGTCGGATCCGTGCTTATACAAGAAAGAAGTTAATGGAAAATGGTGTTACATACTGGTCTACGTTGATGATCTAGTTGTAGCAAGCGAAGATGAGCAAATTATCAAACCCCTGGAACTGGCCTTGAGGAAGAATTTTGAAATCAGCAGTCTCGGAGACATCCAGTGGTACCTGGGAATTGAAGTGGAGCGAGATGAAGCAGGAGACTTCTACCTTTGTCAACGAAAATACATCAGTGAAGTTGTGAAATCCACTGGGCTAGATGATGCGAAATCGTCCAACATTCCGTTAGATCCCGGTTATGGTAAGAATGATGACAAGCAGATCCCTCTCCCAGACAACAAGCAGTACCAGAAGCTAGTAGGACAACTTTTGTACATCGCAGTGAATACTCGACCTGATATTGCTGCAGCAATCGCCATCATGAGCCGAAAGATAACTGCTCCCACTCAGCAAGATTGGACGGAGTTGAAGCGTATGGTCCGGTATCTTAAGGGAACGGTTAACGTGAAGCTCAGACTGAGCAAAATGGACGATCATTCAGGACTGATAGGATACGCGGATGCAGACTGGGCGGAAAATCGCGAGGACCGAAAATCAAATAGTGGATTCATCTTCAAGTTCAACGGAGGAACACTATCTTGGGCATGCCGTAAGCAAACATGTGTGTCACTATCGACAGCTGAAGCGGAATTTGTATCACTTTCGGAAGCCTCACAAGAAGCAATCTGGCTGCAACGGTTACTGAAAGACTTAGGAGAAGATCAACCAACCATTACAATAAATGAGGATAATCAAAGCTGCCTCAAAATGCTGGATTCCGATAAGTTCAGCAATCGAACCAAACACATAGCAACAAGATTCCACTTTGCAAAGGATTTGAAGCAGACTGGAACTGTCAATTACGTTTATTGCCCCACTGAACTGATGATTGCTGATTTGATGACCAAACCACTCTCCCGAGTTCGTGTTGAGACCCTACGTAAGAAATGCGGATTAGAATAGCAGCGTTGAGGAGGAGTATTGGAGTTGCAACGCAGCTCAATGATCATCAAAGTAATCATTGAAAGTTTGTTAGTCAGTAAGTGTCATTAGAAATAAAACTTATTCCATGTTCAACCACAAATCAAGATAGACGTGTTTTTACTACTCCGGTACGGTTCACTTCGCTCGTATAAGCCAATAAGTGCTAGATAAATCGTAATACATATTCCTGAAGGCAATCTCGCAGAAACCCTTCAAGGAATACTTGGGAAGAAATACTTCATGAAATCGTTGGATACATTGATTTCACTTATTTTTCATACGAAAGCAAAAAAAATCGACAAACTATAATTATTATTACGGTTTTGACCTGACATGTGTTCAGATCTTAATTTTCATAACTGCGGCCCCTGAATTTCAGCTGCTACCTTAAGCTAAGTAAACAACTATGTTTGGTCCTGTAATTAGGATACCAGGGACGTTTTCACAATGCTAATGAATTTTACTTCCATATCGATACTGAATTTCGTAAAATTCAATTTAAATTCTAACACATCTTTCTTTAAATTTTGAGGCCATCTGTTTGTCCCATTCCAAAAAAAAAAACTCTTGATAATCACGAAGGGGCCCCCACATACCTATTAAAAGACCTGCGAAGTGTTGAACTTATAGGGATCTTTCGCTATTTAAAGAACTTTATTCAAACTAGTGTTAAAAAATCGGGGGCCCGGTGCGGACCGCACCCATCGCACCCCACTGTGCCACTGCCCCCTCCCCCTCGCCCTCCGTAACGCTCGGACATACTCCCCCTCCCCCGATACGTAGTTTGTGGATGGCGCCTAAGCAAGAAATCTTCTAAAGGTTCCTCCTACTATAACTTCAAAAAGCATCCCTGTCAGAAAATTTCTTTGAAAATTCCAGAGATTTTGTTAAGTTTTCACAGAAATTATCCTTGGCACTTTTTCAGGAGTTTCTCAAGAAATTTCTCAAAAGACAAATGTTGAAACTGGTCCACGGGTTACCCCAGGAAGTTCATCCGAAATTCCTGCATAAGTACATGCTTGTATTCTTTCGAGTTTCTCTTCAAACATTCCAGAAGGAATGCTTCCTGAAAACTCTTCTAGAAATTTCAATAGAAATTCATAGACGCAATTTTGAAGGGATTTTGTTCACAAAGATTCACAGATTCTTTCAGAAATTTATCTAGGGTTTCTTTTAGAAATTCAGTTTGTTTTCAGAAATTATCACATTTTTTCCATAGGTAGGTTGCATCAGGTATTACTCCATATATTCACGGACGGGTTTTCACGGACATTTGCGTGGAAATTCTTCTAGAAAATTCTCAAGAAATTCTTCTGCAGGTTCACCCAAGGGTTTACGCAGGTATCCCTCTAGGCATTGCTTTGGATTTATTCAGACCTTCCTTCAGGTTTTTTAATTACATGCAGAGGATTCTCTAGTTCTTCCAGATATTTTTCCAAAGAGTCCAAATTCATTTTATTAATGCCTTCAGCGGTTCTCTTAGAATTCCTCAAGAATTTTAAAAATGTTTCTGCAGAACTTCTCTAAGAAATTGCTCCATGAGGTAGGGTCTAGGACCATTTGGGCAGGGGGACCTATTTTGAGCACTTGCTGCTATAACTCAGCCAACTTTAATCCGGTTTTCTTGTTTTTTGGAACACGATCAGACACTTACAGCATCTAGCTATGTTTCAAAATTCAAGTCAATCGGTTTAAAATTGACTGAGCTATAGCAGCAAGTACTCAAAATAGGTACCCTGCCCAAATGGTCGCAGACCCTAGTTTAGGTATGTTTGTATAAAATTCGTTGAGAAAATGTTTAAGAATCTGTTCTGAGAACTCCTTCAGAGGTATCTACAGAATTCCTTCAGAAAATCCAGAAATCCAAGGATTCTTCAGAAAGTTATTGAATTGTATTTTCCTACGATTTCTGCAGTTAGTTTAAGAGAGATTCCTGCAGCATTTCCCTGCGGATTTTTTCAGAAACCCTTCCTGAGGTTTCCCAAGCATTTTTCCTTGCTGATTTCTTTCATAACTTTTCATTGATTTTTTTTTCAGAAAATAAAAGGGGTATCCTGATTCTTCCGATATTCTCCTAGATGTTATCCTGGGCATTCAATATGAAATGGCTCATAACATAACTTTAGAAATAGCTGCATGAATTTTTTTGTCCAGGAATTCCTCCAAAATATTTTAAAGAATTAGGGATTTGTGAAGGTATCTCCAAGAGTTTTTATGGGATTTCTAGAGACAATTCGACAGGGACTGCTTAAAAATTCCTTCAGGGATTCAGAAATTCTTGTGATGTTTCTGGAAGAACTTCTGAATAATCACTTGAGGAATATCTGAATAAATTCTCCAGGGATCTCAAAAGACGTCCCAGAAAATTTTTCTTATAGTATCACTAGAGCAATTTCTAGAAAAAAAAAATCAGTGTAAGTATTTTTGCAGAAATCACTGAAGGATATGTTGGAGAAACCCTGGGAAGAATTTCTGAAGCAATTCCTTTAGGATTTGTAAAGAAATTTTTAGAAGAACTTCTGAAAAACTTTTTGGAAGAACTTTTGAAAAAACCTCTTGCTGAAATTGCTGAAGAAATCTCTGAAATTCTGGAGAAGTCTCTGGAGATAAAAATATCTTTCCAAAAAAAATTCAAAAGGGGAGCCAGCAGAAATTTCTGAAAGAAACCCTGAGCAGTTCCGTGGACTCTCCTCTGAAGTGTCAGTATGTATTAGTACACTTCAGCGAAACTCCACATTCGGGGGCAAGAGTAGTGAAGAAATCTTCAGTGCAATCCCTGCAGAAACCATAACAAATGCTTTTGAATCATTCTCCGGAGGAATATTTGAAGAAATTCCAGGTAAATTCTTAATAATATTCATAGGAAAATTCCTGGAGAAGTCATTTATTGAAATTGTTGGAGAATTTCCTGAAAGTGTTCTTGTAGAAATCTGTGAGCGAGTTTCAAAAAAAATCAAATACCTGAAGAAACTGCATTGTGAAGCGTCTGCAAATATCCCTAGAAAAACTCTTGAGTTATTTCTAAAGGAATTTCTGTTTTTAAAAAAATATGTAAAAATATTTGTGGAGATATCATAAGAGTTATCCTTAAAGAAAATACCTTAAAGAAAATATCTGAGGTAATACAATATCTGGAGGGAATCTTGAAGGAATCTCTGTATGAACTCCTGCAGGATTCTCTTATCGTACGGATTCCTGGTAAAATCTATGAAGGATTTTTCAAGGAAAACCATGGAAACTTTTCTAGAGGAGTTTTTGAGAAATTTCTAGAGGATTCTCTAACGAAAACTCCGAAGGAATTTCTAAAGGAAATTCTGAAGCAATAAAAGGAAGATGATCTAAACTACTTTCAAAAGAAATCTTTGAAAGATTTTCCGAATGGAATTCTTGGTGGATTTTTATAGAAATCCACGGAGTAATATCGGAAGGACTCCGGGAAGATTTATTTCTGGTAGCCTGCAGATAACTTTGGAGAAAAATCTAAAGAAAACTAAGATTTTTTGAAGGAATCAATGCGGAAGGACAACATTTTGAAAAAATGTCACAGGTAACTTTTCTTATATCTTCAGCCGTACACAATTTCCTAAATAAAATCACATGAGCTATCACTAATGACATTATAATAGACTCCACCGCCTTCCAAAATATAAAAGCTCCTTTTTTCTTTCACGACATGGTATTGGAGCGTAAACGAAATTTTAAATATCATGAAGGAAGTTTTTTTTGTAAGCACAACAATATCAAAAAAATCAATGAGATGATACCTTTATGCTTAAAAAATGGAAGAAAAATTACAAATTTCCAATTCCGTAAAAGAGTTTCTTCACACCTTCTCTGGGGCGCTAAAGCTTTGATTATTACTAAAGGCATATGAAAATATGAAAAACCACATAAAGTGATTTTTTTATATTTGGGAGAGTGGATGAAAAAATATTTAATATCACAGTAGTTTTTACAGATATAAAAGCAGGCTTGACAGAAACTCCCTCGCGAGAAAATGAGGAAGCGATTTTAGCGATTTTCTGAGGAGTGAAAATAAAACTCAGAATTCACAACGCAAATCCTCAACAACACCGAGCGCGAGCTTGCCGCGCAGCGAGGAGTTCGTCCAGCACTCATAATTTCTTGTTGTGTTTCTCACGTCAACTCACACTCAAAAAGCTCTCGCGAGTTCCACTCCCATACAAAGAAAGACTCTCGAGGCGAAAATCACACTCAAAAACCCGAAATAATCATCGGCTCTTTTTTCGTTCCCCTCTTCCTCGCTCAGTTTTTATTGCCTCTCTGTTTGGGGTTCGTTCGCTCCCTCGCGACGAGGCAAAAGCAAAACACCGCTCTAGAGCATGTTGCAAAACTCTTTTGATTTCGAGGAGGATTATCAAGCCTGTATAAAAGTGTAAAACCATACAGGCTATTCAGAGTACATTTTAATATCATAAATGAGACTTTTTTTCGCGTCTATAAGTGAAAAAATGCAATATTGACAAAGTTAATTTTGCTGATATTTGAAAGGACGCAAATCATCTAAAATCACATAGGCAATTCTCTAATATTAGACAGAGAGCAAGAAAAAAATCCATTTCACAAAAGTTCATACAATTATTTGAGAGCAAAACAATAGAAAAACTTTTTTTTTCTTGCATACCTAAACCAGGGCAGCGAACTTTTACCCAAGGGAGTGGTTTTGGGGGTTAACCCGTCATATTACCCAAGTTCCATATAGTAGGCGCCACTCTGCATTTTTCTGAAAATACAAAAAAAAATCCTATTTTACCGCCTTTTCTGAGCAGTAAAATTTTCAAAATCACTAAGGCGATTTTCTCAGAAGCTGTTTTCTTATAGACTGTTTCAGAAATTATAAATGCGCAAATGATTGACTGTCATTTCAATTTGAGCCTTATAATCAAAAAAGTTTCTTCTAGCTCTTACTATAGTAAACATTCTAACGAAGCAAATAATACCAACTTTGTTGATGTTGTTGTAGAAGTAAAAAAATAGGGCTCTGTAAATTATATGATTAAAATGTGAAGTTGCACAAAGTGTTCAAAAAATGTAGCATAATGGAATAGAAAAAAAATCGTATAAATAAAATATTCAATTTCCAAACACAATGAAAGTTACTGTATCGATATTTATAGGTTGGTAAAAGAAATTTTCACTGGAATATTTGATCAAGAACCATCATTACAAATTATCTCAATGAAAACAATTTTATTTAAAATTTCTCAACAACACGGGTAGCAACAAACGTTAAGCAAACGAATGTCTTAATTACTGCTTACTGCATTTGTTTTTATGATATGACAAGCTTTGTCATCGGAAGGGTCGAATGAGCTGAAACAATAAAGTAGTTCAAACTGAATGCGTTCAGAAAAGATAAGAAACTGTATGGTAGCACCTTAAAAAATTAGATATTTTATGTCAGAAAAAAATGTTGTGCAAACGTCTTTATCGATTTGATATTTCCAGGATTTGATGAACGCATTTCCTATAGACAACTTATTATGAAAGCGAATATATTAAAAAGTAAGACAATTTTTCGTATTTTGTGATAAATTATGTTGAAATCATTACAAAAACACCTTTGCACCAATGCAAATTGGGCGAATGAAGATCATTGTTGGAGAAATCGACTGTTCTTCAAAATATCATGTCAATTGGAAGGGCATACAAAAACAGGAGCACAATTTGTTGTACTCTGAAAGAAGTTGGCGAAAATCACCAGAACAGTTTATTTTATTCAATAAACAAAGAGTATTTATAATTTCTGAAGCAGTCTTTACATGAGGCGACGAAGGTTATTATCAAGTTTGTTCTCTTTATCATGGGCGTATTTGTCGGCCAAATTGCCTGAAATTTGGGCATGAAACTCAGCTTGGTTTGGAAGGATTCGAGGCCGTCATTGAGTTCAACAGGTTTCAAAAAACCCTAAGACGAAGAGAATAAAACTGCCGAAAATACGTAAGTTCCCCAAGTTGTTTTTCTTATTTGCGAGGGCGCTCATACTCGAATCTGTATAATTTGCCGCCATAACACCATATGTCCCAGTTGCAGCTATCCACCGTCAGCACCCAAGCCGCCCATCGTACTCTCGGCATTCCATGGATTTTTGAACCAACCGAATCAGTAGCGCCAGTAGCGCACACTAATTTTGCCGCATTTTTACGGCATTCTCAGAATGCAACGAGCTCGTGGTTCATCTTTCGCCGCCACACACCGTTCTCCTGCATGCCGCCAAAGATCGTTCTTAGCACTTGTTGCGCATACATCCCAAGTGGTTGCAGGACCTCCTCGTCCTCGAGCATGGTCCAAGTCTCATGTCCGTGTAGCTCCACCAATATTATTAGCACCGTATATGGTACATTTGGGGCATATTTTTTGAACGCAGTTTCTTCCAAGGTCACTCGTAGGCACGACTTCCACTGATGATGCGCCTTCGTATTGTTCGACTGTTGTCTTCTAGTAAGCAAAGAACTGAGGTATACCATTTCCACCCTATACCCAATATTATAATAAAAAAGTACTATAATAATTGCTATATAGTTAAGATATTGTATCGCTTTATATATTTCCTGTCACCATACTATACACTTAAAATAGTAATTATTGTCTTTAGCAGCATTTCTATCGAATTTGCACTCGCTGACGCCCTTATCAACGGTTTTGTGTAGCAGCGCCCACCCCACCATCAAACGACTAAGAAGCTCGAATTTTACGACGACAGGGCTGCTTGAATATCCACAAAAATGTTCTGCATCATACTCTACCCTTTTCATGCTGTTGAACATCAAAACTACAGAAATACGTGAAAAAAACTCTATAGGATCGCTTGGAAAAATTCCGGCTTCAACGGGTAGCTTGTGGGCACGTTTTGGCAGTTTTTGGTAATAGGGTAAGTGTACCAATTATGGCTATAGTACCAATTATTCATCATCATTATTGATTAAAGATAGTTTTATGATGTCAATATTTATTGATCGACAAGAGCATGAATAAAGTGTGTTGAAACGGAATCCATTGTCATCATTTATTTTTATTTTGAAAGGAACAGGAAGGGTGATGCTGTACTAGTTAGAGATAGACATAAATGAGGTAAATGAGGTTATGCCGGGGCCCGTGGCGTAGTGGTCCACGCGTTCGCATCATAAGCGGATGGTCATGGGTTCGATCCCAGCCCCGGTACTTTGTCAGTTGCTCTTTCCCCCGAGAGCGGCTGGCACCTGACCCTCTTCTAAGCTCTCATAGCTCTAATGGACCCGGACAATTGGATATCGGCGAAATGGCCACTCATAATGGACCCTCAATCAGACTGGTAAAAAGAACAGCAGCCACACATCAACATCCTCGTACTCATCATCCTACCATGGACAGGGTAGAAAGTGACAGCAGCACATAGGCTGCCAGTTAGATATAGTAGAATTAGAATAGAATACATTTAGGCGCTGCACATAAGTGTAAATGCAGCTGCCAATTGGAATCGCTCACGTAGTGCCCTAGTGGATAAAAGAGCTGTAAATTAGGTTAAGTGATTAAGAATTAAAAAATAATAATAAATGAGGTTATGTTTACGTCACAAAAGCACCATCCTGTAAAGTTACAAGGCTAATGTGTTGGAGAGTAAATTTACTTGAATTAGCCTAGTGTAAAAATAATATCGAACATAATATTGTGTCATTTTGCTTGCTGTCATATGCTGTAAAATGTCAGAAAATTACATGTTTTTTTGGAAGTGTGTAAGTCTCTTACGTTTTTTTTTTTGAAAACTATTGTAAGGGCCGAAAATTCATGTCCTTAAAAATGAAGTTATTGGCAATAAATCCATGTCTCTTCATTCGAATTTTGACGCATTTTCCCTTATTGGTGCGTATTACCCCAGAATCCCTTTTACGTTCAGCCTTATTTTCGTAGGGCAGACAATTAAACGTTCCATAATAAATACAAAAATTTCCATGAATAATTTGAAAAGTTCCAGTGAAGAAACAGGGGTGTAAGCAGTAATAAATAACAAAAGTACCATAAACAAATAAAAAAATGCATAAATAAATCAAAAGCTTGATTAATTGCAATCATAGTTACGCAGGCTTTTATATTTTTATTGTGAATTTTTTATTTTATTATGGAAAAATCGGACTTATTTATGGAAAATTCGAAGTTATTTGGTGGGAAAATAGCTTTTTTTATTGCAACAGTTGAATTATTCATTGCATTTTTGACGTTTTTAATTGCTCTAAAATCAATTATTTATGGAAACTTTTGATTTGTTTATGCATTTTTGCCTTTCTCGTACACCAAGGTGTACCGAAAGGCTATATGTTCACTCCCAAAATGAAATTTTGATAGAACCCCCGGAGGGCCAAGTCTTTTATACCAATCGACTCAGCTCGACGAGTTGAGATGATGTCTGTGTGTATGTATGTGTGTGTATGTATGTGTGTGCGTGTGTATGTGTGTATATGTACAAAAATGTCACCTCTCTTTTGGATAGTAAATATCATCCGATTTCAACGCTTTTGTTTTCAATCGACGCGGAATATTGTCCCATTGTTTCCTTTTGAAAATGGTTTGAATCGGTCCAGCCGTTCCGGAGTTTTGGCCATTTAGGTGTTCCGGACCGGTACCCCAGGAAGGGGCCAGATATGAAATTGCAACAAACCTATGCATGCGACCCATCTAACCACGGCATTTTCAATTATCTGACGAACTGTAAGCAGGAAAATAGTCGCAGATTATATCTGAACCGGTAGTGTTCCGGAACTGGTTCTGGGTGTCCCGCCGGAAGTGGCCAAATGTAAAAGTGAAACAAACCCATGCATGCGACACATCAAATCACCGCTTTTTCTGTAACCTGATGAATGGTAAACAGGAAAATAGTCTCAGACCATATCTGATCCGGTAGTGTTCCGGAACCGGTTCCGGGTATCACGCCGGAAGTGACCAAATATAAAAGTGAACATAACCCATGCATGCGACACATAAAATCGCAGCTTTTTCTATAACCTGATGAACGATAAATAGGAAAATAGTCGCAGACTATATCTGTACAGGTAGTGTTGCAGAACCGGTTCCGGGTGTCTCACCGCCAGTGGCCAAATATAAAAGTGAAACAAACCCATGCATGCGACACATCAAATTGCAGCTTTTTGTATAACCTGATGAACGGTAGACAGGAAAATAGTCTCGAAACATATCTAAATCGGTAACATACCGGAACCGGTTCCGGGTGTCCCACTGTAAGTGGCCAAATGTAAAAGTGAAACAAACCCATGCATGCGACACATCAAATCACCGCTTTTTCTGTAACCTGTTGAATGGTAAACAGGAAAATAGTCGCAGACAATATGTGATCCAGTAGAGTTCCGGAACTAGTTCCGGGTATCCCGCCGGAAGTGGTCAAATATAAGAGTGAACCAAACCCATGCATGCGACACATCCAATCGGCGCTTTTTCTATAACCTGAGGAACGGTAAGCAGGAAAATAGTCTCAGATCATATCTGAACCGGTAGCATCCCGGAACCGGTTCCTGGTGTCCCGCCGGAAGTGGCCTAATTCATACATGCGACACATTAAATCATGGCCTTTTCGATAACTTGTACGATCAGCAAGAAAATAAGCTATGCCCACATTAGAAACTACTGATAGTGTTCCGGAGTCGATTTGACGTATCTGGCTGAAAGTAGCCGAATGTAAAAGAGAACCAAAAAAATATTCGCGACACATCCTGATGAACGGTTGCCAAGAAAAAATATCTCAGATAATGCTTGGGAAAACTAGTAGTGTCCCGGAATCGGTTCCCGGTGTCCCTCTGGATGTGGTCAAATGTAGAAGGGAACCCAACTCCATGCATGCGCTTCATCAAACCGCGGTTTTTTCGATAAGCTGATGAGGGTTTTCAAGAAAACCAGCTCAGATTACGTTAGAGATCACCGATAGTATTCCACAACCGGTTTCAGGTGTCCCGCCGGAATTGGTCAAATGTAAAAATGAACCATGTTAATTTTCCGGAACCGGTTAAGGGTATCCCACTGGAAGTGGACATACATAAAAGTGAATCAAACCCATGCTTGCGGTACATCAAATCGCTTTTTGTCAGTAACCTGATGCATGGATGATAAGAAAATAGGCACAGTCCACAGAAGTTACAGATCACATTTGAATATACCGGTAGTGTTACGGAATCATTTCCGGGGGTCTCGTAAGCAATAACAAAATATACTCAGAATACATAAGAGGCTACCGGTGGTGTTGCAGAAGCAGCGTTGGGTGCTTTAGCGAAATTACGAAAGTGTACTTAATGAATGCAAGCGATAGATATGTGTAAAAGAACCAAAAACCTAAAAAAACTAAAGCGATCTCATCAAATCACACCATTTTAGATTCCTGAGACGTAAATTTACAGTAGAATGGATCAACGTTGTATGGAAAAATTAAAATTTAAGCGCATCAGCCCGGAACATTCTTTTAAATCTTTATTTGCGTCTAAAATTACTACGCAAAATTTTGATGCGGCTGGAGGGCGAGCTCTGTAATGTGGTTGATATTTGAATGTGATATAGCATTGGCAATTGAAATTACTACATTACAAATTCAACATGAATTTTGCAACCAATGATAATAAAATATAGTATAAAATGTGCAGATAAAACTTTGTCAAAGTGATCTGTGAAAAAAGTTTAACCCTATTGTCATCTTGGTATGAATCATCCTCCAGTGAAGGTGGTCACGCAGTCAACCGAAAGGACTGATACTTTCAGCTCTGCCCATACGTTGAATATAACGTCGGAATAAGTGCCCCAATTCGATGATGACCTTAATAAAATTCTTGATTTTCTAAATAAAGAATTCTCATGATTCAGAAATTCGTAGGTGGTACAGTCCCAGATCGCTGTTATGAGCATTTCCCTCTTCTCGTCCATTACCAAAGCACAGAGATTTGGGGCTGATCACTGACTCTAAGGCAAGATTGATTGCGTCGACGGAAAGATCATGAGTACATATTCGACGAGAAAGGCACTATCACCACTAGGTGGATAAATCTGGGTTTTTTTATTTGTTTATGGAACTTTTGTTATTTATTACTGCTTGCACCCCTGTTTCTTCACTGGGACTTGTGGAATTATTTATAAAGAATAATCACTTTATTATGTGTCGTTAATATTTTAGCCATTTTCGCAGTGATAAAAATGCCACAAAAATCCCCTCATTGTTCCACCCATCGGCGATGGTGCCTTTCTTGTGCGGTCATAAAATTATTCAACAAAACTTGAGTGATATGGAGATTGCCCCAGCAAGAATGAACGCAGTTAGGAGCCGCTGTTACTTTGCAACAATTGATAAGTAGAATATTTTTCACGGCTGCTTACTGGTGTGTATCTTTGCTCTCAGCATTTGTAGGGTAAAAGGGTATAATGTGCCCCACCTGGGCAAAACGCTTCCCTTCATTTTCTAGCGATTGAAGCGCTTTTCGCATGCGTGTTCGAATAGAAATCATAAATAAATATTAGAGAGTAATTACCATTAAGCTGGTCCGTTAGTTGAATGGTACAGAAAAGCAATAAAAATATCAAAAAGTCTGAGATCGAGGCTTTTGCCTTAATATTTTACCTCTAGTAAGCTGACTTCATTGTAAACTAAGCTAGTTCTGCTCGCTTGTGTTATTTTGCAACTTTTGTGCAGTTTAACACTTGTTAAAACACTCTCCTAGGATAAGCATGTGGTGAAATTATCCCCTGGAACGGTTTTATCACGGAGTTGGACGTTTTTCTTTTGATGGGGCATATTGTCCCGTTTGTTTTGAAGAGGCAAATTGTGAAACGTTTTCGAAAAACGTTTCAAAGCTTCCATAGTCGCCCCTCTAAAGGCAAAGTTCGCATGCAACACTTCACTTACTTTAGGAACAACAATTTGCAGTGGACCATAGATGGGATAAAGCATCAGTTTTAGATATATTGCCATTTCTGCTTAAGGGGGGCATAAATATGGTGCGTGAGATCAGCATGGATGTCTAGATGTTTCTGAGAACATCATGGTTGTGCATGGTATACTAACAAATTGTAAGTGTCAGAAGTGCATTCATTGCCATCATTGATTCTCAACATTGCGTGGTTAGATCCAAGGTGCAAGAATTGCAAAAAATGTGCAATGGTTTTTTTTAATTCAAATGTGAATTGAATGATTAGAAGACGCGTGTGATGGTGCTTAAATGTTTCTGTGAAGATCATGCATGATTGTGCATGGAATGCAAATGAGCTGTATGATGTCTATATGGTACATCCTTACTATGATTCTGTTATACTCAACATATTCTATATGAAGGTGCACGAATTGCAAAAATGGTGCAGGAAACTCAATGTGGACCACATCATAATGGTGCATAAGATGCTTAGATGATATAGTAAATGCCAAAATGGCATATGGAAAGGCTTGAAGAAGGCGCATGATATTAGGTGATGCATTAGTTGTCACCATTATTCAGCGCTTATGAATGCACGAATTGCAAAAATGGTGCATAGAATACAGAAAAAAAAAGTATTTTAAAGGATTCTTACGCCATAATGATGCAAAAGATGCCTAGATGATAAACCTAGGTGATAAACGCTGAAATGGGGCTTGAAAAGCTTTGATGGTGCATGACATTTAAAGATGGTGCATATCAGTATGATGTATTAGATACCTAATTGATTAAAAGACATTGCATAAGATCTGCACAATGCGAGGATACCTAGGTGATTATGTGGACGTCATGATGGTGCATTGAAAGCTTTATAGAAGGTGCATGATGCTAGTATGCTATATTAGTCGTCACCGTTACAGGTATACGGTCAAACAAACGATCGATCAAAACGATCAAATCTGATTATACATGTCAATGGTTGCTCCTCCGTGATTGATCTGAGCTGGTACCAATTGCACTGAGATCCAAATGAATATGGGCTGGGATACTCCACTTACTCTCAAAGTGCAATTTAAGCAGCTCATGCATTTTTGATCAACAACGGCGCCGGCCACGTCCTTATAGTCAGTTAGAAAGGGAAAGGAATGTAAGAGTGTGCTAGTTGTTGCTACTAAAGACCGAGATCACCTCTGCATCCCCACAACCAGCACGGACTTGGATATTTGTTTGACGGCGTCGGCAAGGATAGGAGATCTGGGAGTCACCGTTGGGTCGGTGATGCGATCCATGGATAGGGGATATTTTATAGTGTTCGTAAGGTGATAGATTGTGTGGTGATTACTATAAAGGACAAGCGGCACAGTTCGCTTTGGTTGTATAACTTGTTGGCGTTATACACACTGTGCTGTGAAAGTTGGAAGGAAGGGAAACGAACTTTTGCAATTCGTTTCTGGTTCTAGCGATGGCTATGAACATATGGAAGCGGTGCCGTGATTTATCGCGGTTTGATAAAAAAACTTTATTCAACTCTAAACATTTAATTACACGAAAGTTCAACGATACAACAAAAACTGAATCAGAAATTCCTATCACTTGCCTACTTAAAGACTAAACCTGCCTAATAAACAAAAACAAATATCGATCGATCCGTCGTTCGTCCGCGATACTCTTCTATGCTGTTGCTACGGTGCTACGGTGACTCTACTAGCTAGGGTGTTCCATAACTCCTCCCCTCTTAGATTTTTGACCGTCCTCGGTTGACATTTTGGAGAGCTGTCTGGCGGGAGCTCGATGAAGCGAATTGATTTTGGTTTGCCTTCGACTGTTCCTTCTTCAGCGTTCTGAGAGTCGTCTTGAAGTTCTCCGGTAAAGTCCGTGGCTTGTTTAAATTTCTTCTTTCTGATGTTGCTTGCTACGAAGATAAGACTTGCGGTAATTATGATTATGATGATTAATGTACCTCCAATGACGGTGGTTCTGTGATACATCTGGGTTGTAAGGTGGATTTCCTTCAGGTATTCCAGATTATCGATGTGAATGTCTTCAACATCCTCGTATAAATGGTTGGCTTTTTCCGGCTTTTTGTTGTAGGTTGGCACAAGGTACTCTTCTCTGGGCGCAAATTGTTCCTCTCTATGGAAGGTATGGTTTAGAACGGTTACGGTACAGTTCTCCGTTTCAATGACTGTTGGTTCTGATAACACTCTAGAGTCGCCGCAAGAGCTGAAAACTTCTAAGTTGGTATTTGTGTCTATAAATATTATACCTCTTATGATCTCCTTTATGCTAATCCTTTGTTCTGCCTTTCCTATTGTACATCTTGGCTTTTGATGCGTCAAGATTCTGTAGATGCACTCGTCTTCTAATGGTGTTGCTTCGTCACAAATTTTGCATCTTTCTCGTAGTGGTATGATGCGGTTTTGTCGTTTGGCTACCAGCTGGATGTCTGTACTGATTCGCGATTGGTTGATGCTGACTGTCTGAAGGTTGAGTAGGTTGTAGGGACTGCTATCCAGTATCGGGATCTTCACCAGGATGATGATATTGTCTTTGCTAATGGTAATACTCCCTGTGCTAAACTGAAATATTTCATCTAAAAACTTCAAATTCAAATTTTGATGAACTAATCTTTCGAAAATGTACTTTTTATCTTCTAAAGAAAGGATATTTTTATTCAAGAGGTTCTGTTTGGCAAATTCTATCTGTTCTTCTATATCTTCAAGGGCATGAATTAACAAATCTGTATTGAATATAAGGTCGATATGTTCTAATATAGTGTCCTCTCTAAGTGTGCTGTTTATTAACGAAATTTGAGAACTAATTTTCCTTAGAGCATCTGTTACATTGTTTATCCGATTTTGGAAACTGGTATTTATTTTAATTTGTTTAGCCTGATTCGTGATTATTTTGTTCTGTTGAGTTTGAAGGGTTCCTAAACTTTGCTGTATGATTTCAAAATCTTCTTGATCGGGGTTTCCTGCTATGTACTTTACTACTGTTCCTAGTGCGTTAATCAGTCCTCTTTTTTGTCCATGTGGCTGCAGGCTTCTAAGCTTTCCTCTAGCAATTTCGATCTTCCTAATCAGTGTTTCGTGTAAATGATCTCTAGTTCTAAATGATAGTGCTAATTTTTCTATGCTATTAAGGTTTGCTTCTATAGAATTTAAACTAATCTTCTTGACAATACGTTCGTAACCCAGTTTCACCCTTACGGTGTCAATTTTTATCACCACTATTCCGTTGTCGTTCGCTACATCTCTGTAGATTGTGGCAAATGCATAGTGGCTTATGAATAATCTAAAAGTAAAGAAGAAAAAAAAAATGGGTATTAGTTTTTAAGTTGATTTTTATGGATTTTAATGTTATTTGTGTCCGTGAATGTCAATAAGTTGTCGGCTAAAATCTTAACTGTTTTATATGGGTCCTTGTCTTTTGTTTGTCGTTGGGTATTTTTAACATACTTAATTTCGTTTGGTTTTAGGTTTGGAGGCTGCCTTTTGTTTTCATGTTTGTCTTCGTGTCTTTGTTTATTTTTCTGGAGCTGTAATTTAACTGCTGATTGAAAATTGTCTGTAGCTTCCTGTAGTTCTTGTACGTTGGGCGAATTAGATGAATTGAAGATAATGTCCCTAGGTTTTCTTTTTGTAGCTGAGTGTATTGTGTTGCTGTAAATGTCGGTCAGAAGGTTCATCATTTCAATTATAGGTTTGTTAGAAAATTTTGCTTTGAGGGTCCTGTAAAGTTCGATTAGTGTCGAATGGAACCGTTCTACAATTTCGTTGGATTGAGAATTGCTAGCGTGATGGAGTGCAATTCCAAGGTCGTTCAGAAATCCTGTAAAGTCAATCGATGTGAAAGAAGGCTCTTGATCGCTGACAATAGTTTGTGGTCTTCCGAATATTCTTATGTGTTCGCTTACTGCTTTTTTTCCACTATGGTTCGTGTTTCTAATGGAATTATATTGGCGAATTTTGAAAAGGAATCTACTATTGTCAACCATTTTAGTCCTTTCATGAAAAACACATCTATGTGAACCCTTTCGAAAGGTTTTTCGCCGAAAACGCTCTTTTGAATAAGCTGTGGCGGTTTCTTGTCATATTTACTCCTTTTGCAGATATCACAACTGTCAATTAGAGTTCTTACCTTCCTGCCCAGCTGTGGAAAATAATACCTCTGTAGAATTTGTGCCTTGTTTTCCTTTATACCTCTGTGAGCGTATTCGTGGGTTACCCGCACCAATTTGTCTTGTTCTGAATCCAATCTCACATCTTCTAAAAGAACTTCTGAAATGTAAACTTTGTATATTTGATTAGGGGCTGTCCATAAACCACGTGGTCGTGGGGGGGGGGGGGTTCGGCCAATGATCATTTTGTATGGACAAAATAAAAATTTTGTATGGACAAATGACCACGGGGGGGTTGAAAAGTCCCAAAAAAAAAATGACCACGTGGTTTATGGACAGCCCCTTAGCTTTGAAATGTTTTTTATATGTTTCCTGAATAAATTGTAAGGGTATGCGGTATACCGAATTATTTCGCCAAATACACCTCGAAACGAAATTCCGCGGAATTCCCCGGAATTCAGCTAGACGAAATTTTTTGAATTCCGTTTCGTTTCGCCAAATTCTAAAAATTTCGTCTCCTGAAAATAGATTTCGACGAAATCAAACGGAATTCCGCGGAATGTCTAATAACATACAAGTTACAGAAAAGTGTTTACAAAACCATCTCGAAAAGCGAGAGACAAACTACTTCCAGGTTCTATAATAAAGACGGAAAAAATCTCGAATATACTTCTTATGTTGGACTTACCATCAAGATCTTGCTTAAAACGTATGCTTTCAACATTTGCGGTATGCGGAACCAGATGCTGGGTCATTAGGCCGAAGGTCATTAGGCCGAAGGCCATTAGGCCGAAGGTCATTAGGCCGAAGGGTCATTAGGCCGAATGGTCATTAGGCCGAATGGTCATTAGGCCGAATGGTCATCAGGACGAATTGAAAGTTAGCCGTTGTTTTTACCTTTTCCAACAATTTTTGACAAAAACTAGTTTAACAATGGAACTAGAAAGAATAGCCTATGTTTTAAAGAAGGAAAAATTTATGAATTGAATATCAGCAGTTTCAGCGCCAAAAACTATTTCAGCAATGATACTAGAAAGAACAGCCTATATTTAAAAGAAGGAAAAATTCATGGGTAAAATATCAGTAGATTCAGCATCAATAAAGTATCTTCGTGCCTGTCACACGATACACACATGCAAAATGGTCATTTGCAGAGGAAGCTCTCAGTTAATAAGCTGAGAAGCAGGCTTTGTCTCAATGGGGACGTAACGGCAAGAAGAAGACCCAATGACCATTCGGCCTGATGACCATTCGGCCTAATGACCATTCGGCCTAATGACCATTCGGCCTAATGACCATTCGGCCTAATGACCTTCGGCCGAATGGCCTTCGGCCTAATGACCTTCGGCCGAATGGCCTGACACCGCGGAACCATACTTAATATTTTGGTTAAATTTTCTGCTGAACCAAATGCAAAAAACACGAGTTTAGTTTCTGTCTTCAGTTTAGATTCCCAACCAAAATTTTTAGCTGATTAATGGAGAACATTAGGATAGCATGATATAGAATTTGGGATACACTATGCAAATTGTTGGCACAAGTTAGAGGAAAACACAGTCCTGGTAGTTGCCAAACTGGGCAGCTTCTAAGCTGCAATTATATTTCGTAATTATTTAACTTACATAGAATAGGACTCAAATTACTTACATTTCTGTGTAACTATTCCACTATTAACCTGCGCTACAAATCTAATTGCACTCTATTCTACAGAGTAATTTATTATAGCGAGCACTTACTACGTACTCATTTGACATGACCAACTGCACAAATTACTGAAGAGACACACGTATATAACACAATGCGTGTGTACCTTTGTAGCAGTTCTATCCACAATCAATCTGCATATAGTGTGTCGGTGCGTAGGGATGAGCCGGATGCTTCACACACTGGGCTAACAGCCGCACCGCACAGTGGTTGCGATAACACAAATGTTTCGAGTGGAACTCTTGAATGAGTTGCACATCAAATCTGTTTGACGACGCGTTATACACGGTTAAACTCTTATTTCTTTTACTGATAAGAAATCCGTTGAATTTCATGTGTAGGAGTTTATAGTAGGCACTGTATTTATTATAATTGTAAAGTAGGCTTTGGTTAGCAGAATAGAGTCATCCAATGATTGTCATTAATCCTCGAGACGCCAAATAAAGTAGAAGCATCTATTACAAGCTCTCTTTTAACTTCTACAATTCAGAAGTGGGATGATGATCTTACGCGACTTCCCAAGAAGACGAACTGAAGCTGGTAATTTTTCTGATGGTACAGGCGTTTCGAATGAAACCGAAGGACGAACTACAAAACAAGTTGAAGTTATGGATGTTGGTGTAGACGTAACTGGAACGCGAGCCGAAACCAATTCAACGGTTGTTGGTAGTCGCGGAGAGGATAATGTTGCAGGCTTTGCAGCTGGAGATGATGGTGTTGGAAGCTACGGGAGAAACTCATCATTGGCGGTCGACGGAATGGTTACTTGGAACGTTCAAAGGTTTTTGCACCCCGAGGATATCCGTAGCCTGATTCCCGAATTCGTCCCAGAAAACATTAATGCAGATAGGTGGCTGAAGAAAATCGACGGTTTGAAGAGCGTGTATGGATGGGAAGAACGAACTGTGCTTCACTATGCAACAATGCGATTGGGAACGGTGCCGAGAATCTGGTTTGAAGGAATAGAAGAAGATGTCAGTAGTTGGAGTGAATTCAAGCAAAGATTAGTACGGGCATTTCCATCAAGAACCGATGAAGTGGATATACATAGCTTTTTGATCAGAAGAATGAAGCAATCAAACGAAACCTACGAGAAATTTGTTTATGACATTGTGGCCAAAGCAAGAATGGTGAACCTTAAAGATGCGACAATAATTAAATACATCATCAATGGCATTTCAAACTCTCATTTGCGGTTGGCGTTGCAAGTTTCGGAGCGTGAAAATTTTCCAAAATCCTTTCAAGATCAAATTCAATCAAATGTTGGAATGAGAAGCTGCTTCAATTGCGGAGAAATTGGACATGTTGCAAGAATGTGCTTTCGGAAAGATAGACGACGATTTCACAGAAATGGTGATTACCAGCAAAGATACATAGAAAGTGCAAGAATACCTTTTTCAAGAAACAATCAAAACAACAGTTCTGGAGGATCCGATTATCAAGGCGGTTATAACGTAGGAAAATTTGGCAACCAACCACATGCGGAAGATGATAGTTACCGACGAACCAATGGATGCCGCATGGAAAGACTAGCAAACCCAATTTCGGCGGTGGAAACAGATCCAGTGCACAGGGAAGCAGAAGCAGTTAGTTAGAGGTAGGACTATTTTAGAAAAATCGTTTTTCAAAGTATTAGTTAGATTTTACAATTTTTATCAAGAATACACAACACTTTTTGACACTGGTAGTCCGATTTGCTTGATTAAAAGTAGCGTAGTTCCACATACAATCACAATTTCTAAATTTACGAAGCAAAATTTTTCAGGCCTTAATAATTCTAGAATTGATATTTTAGGGGTGTTTGATACAGAAATTGTAATTAATAATTTCATTTACAAATTGCAGTTTAAAATAGTGAAGGATACAATCATGGAACCGATGTGCATTTTGGGGGAAGATTTCATCAGGAAAAATAACTTGTTGGCTGAATATGACGGTAACGCGATAGTTTTTGGTAAGAAGACTAAAGGTGACACGATCTTGGATACAATGCCTTTAAACGTGGTTGGCCAAAATGATGATTTTCGTCCGGATATTTATGATGTGGAGGTAAGCCAAAGTACTTTCATGAATACTGATGTGGATCAATAAGATATTGGTGATGAAAATATTGGTTTCAATGATATATCAGCAATCAAAACTCTTTTTAATGATGTGTATAAAAACAGAACTAGACCAACAAAACCCAAAAATTTGTATACCATGAAAATTGAACTACAGAATAATAATACTTTTAATTTTTCTCCACGTCGTTTGTCAAATGCTCAAAAATTAGAAATAGAATCCCAAATTAATAAACTTTTACAAGAAGGAGTTATACAAGAAAGTAATTCGCCGTACGCTAGTAGAATAGTATTAGTGAAAAAGAAAGACAATTCATGGAGAATGTGTGTAGATTATAGGGAATTGAACAAAATTACAGTCAAAGACAGGTATCCGCTTCCACATATTGAAGACCATTTGGACAGTTTGAGGAATAAAAGTATTTTAGCACCTTAGATCTTAAAAGCGGATATCATCATCTTTTGATAGACGAAAACTCTCAAAAATATACCGCATTTGTTTGTCATTTGGGTCAGTTTGAATATAAGAGAGTACCATTTGGTTTATGTAACGCTCCATCTGCATTTATGCGTTTCATTAACACAATTTTCAAAGATCTAATAGATAAGGGGGTTTTAAGAATTTACATTGATGACATTATTTTGGCAACTGAAACGATTGAGGAAAATTTTAGAATTCTTAAACAAGTTTTTTGAAATTTTAGTTGAGAATCATTTGCAATTACAATTAGCAAAATGCAAATTTTTGAAATGTAAAGTAGAATATTTAGGGTATAATGTGAATTCTGAAGGTATCAGTCCAAGTGAAAAACATATAGAATGCATCCAAAAATTTCCGATTCCTAAGAATGTTCACGATGTTCATAAATTTATTGGACTGGCGAGTTATTTCAGGAAATTCATTCCAAATTTTTCAATAACTGCAAAACCTCTTTATGATTTAATTAAAAAAGATAAGAAAGATTTTAGGTTTTGTGAAAAAGAAATTATTGCATTTGAAATTCTTCGTGAAAAACTTACAGCAGAGCCCGTTTTGAAAATCTATTCCCCATTTGCTAAAACTGAACTTCACACAGATGCTAGTTCTCTTGGGTTTGGAGGTGTCCTAATGCAAGAACAGTCAGACGGAGTTCTACATCCGGTTATGTATTATAGTAAAAGGACCGACTCTCACGAAGCAAAATTACATTCATTTGAACTTGAAACCTTGGCAGTAGTGACTAGTATAAAGAGATTTCATATCCATTTACAGGGTATTAAATTTACAATAGTCACTGACTGTATTGCATTGAAAGAAACGTTGAATAAAAAGGACATCAATGCGAAAATTGCTCGTTGGGAACTTTTTCGATCTGAATATGACTATGATATCATACATCGTAGTTCATCAAATATGAAGCATGTAGATGCATTGTCTCGTTTACCAATTATCTGCGCAATAGGAAGTGAAAATAATAGTTTCGAAAGAGCTTTATTGGCTAGTCAGATGTTAGACTCCAAAATTGAAGAAATAAGAGTTCAGTTAGAGAATAGAGAAGATAGAAATTTCGAACTGCGAGATGGAGTAGTATATAAAAAATGTAAAGATAATAAGTTGTTGTTCTATGTTCCTCAAAACATGGTAATACAAATTCTTAAAATGTATCACGATGATTTCGGACATTTTGGTGTAGAAAAAGTAAACGATCTTATTAATAAATCTTATTGGTTCCCGAACATGAAAGAACAAATAAAGAAATATATAAACAATTGTTTGAAGTGTATTGTTTATTCAAAAAAGAATTTAAAAAAGATGGCCATTTGAATATAATTGATAAAGGAGACAAACCATTTCACACAATACATGTAGATCATTATGAGCCAATAACTCTTCGGAATTGTAATTACAAATACATATTCGTTATTGTGGACGCATTCACAAAATTTTTGAAACTCTATCCTTGTAAAACTACGAATACAAGCGAGGTGATCAAGCATCTCAAACATTATTTTAATGCATATTCAATACCTGATCAAATTATTTCAGATAGAGGAAGTTGCTTTACATCAAATAGTTTCAAAGAATTTAACAATGAACATGAAGTGAAACATATATTAATAGCTACAGCGTGTCCAAGAGCAAATGGTCAAGTAGAACGGTTTAACAGAGTTTTAACCCCAGTTATAGCTAAACTTGTGGAAAGTAATCCTACGCGTGGTTTCGGTCCAATTTTATCTGATACAGAACATTTTATCAGCAATACTTTTTGTAGATCAATTGGTAATACACCTTCACAATTATTATTTGGAATAAATCAAAAGAAAACAACAATTAGTATAGTAGAAAAAGGCATTAACAAGAGTTCTGACATTGGAAGAGATTTGATAGCAATTAGAGAAAAAGCAATAGCAATTAATAGAGCTGTTCAAATTTACAATAAAAAGAAATACGATTCTAAATGTAAAATTACCACACAGTATCAAGAGGGTGATTTGGTTTATATTCCGCATCATGTTATACCTGGAAGTTTATCTAAGTTACAAGCACAGTTCAAAGGTCCATATATTATAAAAAAGGCGCTTCCCAATAATCGATACGTTGTGAGTGACGTTGATGGTATTCAGCTAACTCATTTACCCTTTACAGGGGTTTTTGATCCTGGAAATATGAAATTATGGGATATGAACAATGAATAAAATGCACATCGGGTCGGTGTGAATGTCAGGATGGCCGAGCTGTAGGAGTTTATAGTAGGCACTGTATTTATTATAATTGTAAAGTAGGCTTTGGTTAACAGAATAGAGTCATCCAATGATTGTCATTAATCCTCGAGACGCCAAATAAAGTAGAAGCATCTATTACAAGCTCTCTTTTAACTTCTACACATGTTCGTCTTTTTGTTTTTCATAGAGCTCTACTTAAATGAGAAAGTTTGGAGACACTTTAAAGATTACTTTGGCGATATATGGATGAATTTAAGTTTAGTGAAATCCTAAATTATGTTTTTTCAATTGTTAAATTTCTAAAATATGTTCAGGTGAAGATATCGATGTAATAATTCATAGCGGAATTCTTGAAATATTTCAAGCCGAAAGTATGTGATCGTTGGGGTTCATACCGATATTTTTTTACGGATTTCAGGAGTAAATTGAAAATGCCAAAAGGTCAGACGAGCATGACAAACTCTACCAGCGCTGTGTGCGCAGCCAACTTTTATACTAAATTTCAGCAAAAAAGACGTTTGTTAGTTGGATTTCATCAGATTATTCACCAACATATTCTGGGCTGAGAGGTGAGATTTATTTTTTTTCAAATACATAAGTTCCGATTTTTTTTTTATTTCTTCAACTGTTGTTACAATATGTTTCGCTCAAGGTTATTTGATTTCGAGACCCACAGTCTCGAATCGGCAGACCCGAAGGTAGAACTCACATTTTACAAGTCTTTTGGGAGTGGTATTTGATCCCTGGTCCTCGGCGAAAAGGGAATGCACTTTAACCCTCACACTATGTCCGCCATAGTCCAGATCTATCTGGTAGAATTTTTGGCCTAATACCTCGTGAGGATTGTGTTTTATTTTTCGAACTTCAAGTTTGTCCATGCCTTCATATTTAATGAATGCGCATAAAATTCTTAAGTATTCCTTCCCATTTCTATATGAGTTTTACTGGGTATTTTCTGATACATTCAATCATCTATTAATTTGTTGGTTTAGATTTTAGGCTTTCTCCAGGAGGTACGCTATTCAACAAAGCTTGATTGGTAAACAATCTGGCCTGGCTGATGCTTTTATATCATTACTTCAGGTTTCAATCGGCATTAGATCATCTTATAGCATAGTCGCAATTATGTAACGTCATCGGAGCAATCTTATTAGGTTATTGGTGTAATTATTCAAATTTTCAATGTATGTAGGTCACGATAAATTGAAAAAAAATATAAATGGCACTGGTAGCAAAAGAAGCTAGGGTATGAGAGTCTTTATGGAAATGTAGTTCGCGTCACCGCAAACACGCAGTATCAATTCGCACAAAATTGATGTAATAGCAAAATTCCGCGGAACTTTTTCGAAAATTTCGTTTCGTTTCGTAAAATACTGAGTGAAATCGGATTTCGTATCGATCTCACGAAGCATTTTTGAATTTCGTTTCGTTTCGTACCGCATCATATCAGAAATTTTATATTTCGTTTCGTTTCGTTTCGCCTTGAAAAAATCCCATACCGCATACCCTTAATAAATTGTCTTAATCCTATGGGTACTCGCAAACAGTTAACTCCTCTAGGGTTAAAATATTTTTTGAAGATTTGAACAATATCTATTTCTGTATAACTCTCTCTCTTCTTGGCGTAACGTCCTCACTGGGACAAAGCCTGCTTCTCAGCTTAGTGTTCTATGAGCACTTCCACAGTTGTTAACTGGGAGCTTCCGCTGCCAATGACCATTTTGCATATGTATATCGTGTGGCAGGCACGAAGATACTCTATGCCCAAGGAAGTCAAGGAAATTTCCTTTATGAAAAGATTCTGGACCGACCGGGAATCGTACCCGTCACCCTCAGCATGGTCATGCTGAATACCCGTGCGTTTACCGCCTCGGATATATGGGCCGATGTTGTATAAAATGTTAAATTGGAGGCGATATGCGTACATTTTACATGCGCCTAAATGAAGGCATGCACGCATATGGCCTAACGTTTTTTTTTTTTTTGTACCTTTACATTTGCTAAGGGTGTCCATTATGCCCCTAACCCACCCAAATGAATTATATTCAATTTACCGTAAGAAATCTTCCCTGATTTGGAGGTCTCCTGAATTCGGAGGCCCGGTGAGGACCGCATCCTACGCACACCCCGTGCTACGCCACTGAGTGGAAGAAGCACTTCGGCGAACATCGAAATGGTACAAAGAACACACGAACTGAGAAGCAACGGAGACGGTTTATTGATCGAAAACTATTACACCTCTAACGAATGCATTTACTCATATTTTTCTCTGGCAGATGAAGAAATTTGCAAAAACTTTTCCGAAAACTTTTTTTTATTTCCTCTGTGTGTTTTATTACTATGGCCCTGCACTGTCACAATTATTAATTTGATCTGTAACACTATGTGGAAGCATGTTCACCACGGCGTAATAAAAAGTACATTATTCTTTATCTGGCGTTCGCTTCACGTCGCTGCGTGCCAACATCTCCCGATCGTTAATTGGCCGTTATACCCGTCCGGCCGTTATACCGCGCCGAATGCCGCGATGAGAGCTGTAGTCTGAAAGACAAACAAAAAAAAGAGTTCAAACCACCGAAACACGGGGTCGACCAAAATAGACACACATTCTCACTCACAGCACCGAAATTCTCTTCCACGCTGGGAATGTTTCGATCGTTTTCACTGTGACTGTAGTCAGGAACGCCGTTGCCACAACTGATACCCGCTGCTATTGGCGGCAGCAGTTGGTTTTCGACTGATAAGGCTGTGTGGGCAACTTTTTGTTGGTTTGTGGTGAGTCACAACTGCAGTAGTGGGGGCATTAGGGTGGTGGTGCAGTTCGAGGCGGAAGTCTCGTTATCCGCTTCAAAACATCTGATTTCAACGATTCTTTATGTAAACTCAGATATTGGAAATAAACAAAATGAATTTCTAGTCCATCCAAAGGGGAATGACACTTCCTTTACTAACCGGAAAAATCCGCATTTATCCGGTTGCTAACCATCGCTAACCGCTGCTAACTGAGCAGCATTTAGACACGGTTAACGACGGTTAGCAACGGATGAAGGCGGATTTTTCCGGTTAGCAAAGGAAGTGTCATTCCCCCTGGTCCAACCGTGACGTGATTTAATTCCACTTGTTGTTTATTTTTTCAAAATTGATTAAATATGTAACCTGACCCACGCTCTGTTGTTCAACCAAAAGTAAAACTTGGCTTGTATCACACATGTAAGAGGCACCCTAGTCTAGTTTCGATGTGGTTAACTGCGATAACAGCAACATCTGGGGTTTCCATTCAGCAATAGTTCTAAACCGCAAATTGCCTGCTTCTTCTAGGCTTTCATTTCGTTTCATTTTTTTCCTGCGCTGTTAGATAAGATTCAGATTTCGGATTCAACATCCTCTCCCCTTGCAAGCATGCGCAACAGTTTTGGATTGTCTCTTATCGTGTTTTCCGAGCTCAGCCGAATCGAATTATTTTTGTGTGTAGAGCGCGGATCGTTTAACGACCAATCAGAGGAGAACACGTCGCTTTTCAAATCCCCTCTGTCAGCTCGTGGCTTGAGTTGCTTGTGCGAACATTCAGTGCGTAGTCAGAGGTAAATAAGTGAACAAGTAAATCCAATCCACGCCATGTCGCAGTAGAACACCGTGTGTATGCTTTGAGATTGAAGAATTGTGAGTAATATGGTGCCTTAGCGAATGATTGGTTCAGAAATTTATCAAGTGACATTCTTCTAGCTTAATCAACTGTGGGATGTGATGAAACTCTCAACATCTGGTAATGTTGCGTAAGTGAGGCCTGTTTTGGTGTGAGTCAGCGACGAAAAGAGTGTAATAGAAGAAAATCATACGCGCCACATAATTTGTTAGAAAATGAATCCACCGAAAAGTGCTAAGATTCGCTTGCAGAATCTTCACGTCGACTACGGATAACGCGTCCCCTTGGCTTTAGATATCGCAACATCTGGCAATCATCGGAGACAGCTGAATTGGTGACAACACGCGCAAGCCACATCATCAATGTGAAAAGAACATGGAAGCTGTAACTCCAGAAGGAAACGCTCAACGGAAGACAGTGCAAGTATTGGTTTCTCGCTAGGGGAAAGACAGATATAGCGAGAGTTATTCTGTTTCCAGAGTGTTGCTCAGAATTTCTCTGGATCGCACTGTTTTTCTCTCGAAGTGTTGTTTGATGCTATGGAAAAAATGAGCAGTGTTGCCCGATTTCTCGCTATTAGAGACGTTTCTGAAGGGAACTTCACACCAGTGTCTTGCCCCTAGGTTCGTCGCAGAAAGATCGAGCCGTTACGCTAGGCCTGTAGTTTTTGAACGGTAATTGCCGTTCCTCGGATTGCGCAGAAAAAGGTTTTTGAGGCATAGTGGAGCGCCTTACATCAGCTAACACTTCCACAGGGTGATTCAACATATTTGCAGTTTTTGAAAGGGTCCTGATTCACTAAACGAAGAAATTGTAAACGCTACGCTGGGGAAAAAGTTCGAAACAACTACGATTTGATAAGTTTACCGCCGTCGTCTTCGCACTGTAACGTGTAAAGCGTGATAAGAATTCTGCAAGAGATTACTCTCCAATACACATCAGAAACGTTTTAATTGGCCGTAAGCTAGCATCGAACAATGGAATACCACAAGCAACAGTGCTAGGCTAGTATGTATTGGACAATCCTAACGCACATCAGGAAGGCAACCAACTGTGACGTGCCACTTCAGTTTTAGTACATACAAACAGACGTAACTCTTAGAGGAAATTCATCAAAAACATTTTCCCGCACACTGCCACCTGTTGGTAGTTCCGCGCTAGACGCTGACGGCCATGATACATTTCGATTTGACGTTTGTCTAACACGCACACTACTACACAAATCGCCCGTAGTCGTTGTTTGCATCATTCAGCAACGTGTACACTGACAAACGTCAAAGCGATCGAACGCTAGCGCCTCTGGTGGAAGGAACGCGGAAATCAAATAAAATTCGAATTGATCGTTAAATGTATGTGCCGAGCCATTTTGAAGAGTGTTACTTCTGTTTGTCTGTGGTTTTAGTCTTAGTTCTTAGAATAAGTTTTGACGGTGGTGGTCATAACAATTCTTTATCGGCAAAATCGATCCCTAGTTCTCAATTCAGCCTAGTGGTTACGCATTGGATCGCCAACTCGGAGACGTCGGTTTCAAATTTTGAGCTAGTCGGGAATCGTTTCCAGCACATAAGCACAGAGACTTAAGGCTGGACCACAATAGCGCGCCGAGGAGCGTCGCGCCACGTCGCGTTTAGCGCTTCAATGTACTAAAACGCCAAAAACTGTTCTAAATCGACCGCGTCTAGTGCTTCGGATGAGTTGTTTTTTGTAAATATTTCAAATCTGCGCGTCGGGTTATTTGTCGATTCCACCTTCGGTGATTTATAATGAATTTTCGAGGAAATGTTGCACGAGACATGTGGAGACATTTTGACTAACATTCCGAGAGAAAAAAGACAACGGGTTTACGTATGTGAGACAGGCCTTGGGGGCACAACTTCATGAAATTGTGCTTGAGAATATTTATAGATTTCTTGGACACATTGACGTCACAGTAGGTTTTTCCATAGTTTTGGCCATTTCCAAGGAATTACTGAAAACTGCCAGAGTAGTGGAAAGCTCTTTCCAATAACTAGTTTAGCTGGAAAACATTCATCGATTTGTATTAATCTTAAGCCACAAAAACAACTATACAGTAAAAAGGCATTTGAAATGCTTTCAAGGTTTTGTGCGTAGTTTCTTCCGAGGATTTTTGCAGAGATCCTTTTAATGATTTATCGTGATTTTGGTTTCAACGAGTTCTTTTGAAATTTATGATAAATTCAGAAAACTTCCCATGTAGAATTTTTTAGTCAAATAGACTAGAAGAGGTTCTTAAAACCAGAATTAAAGGTTCAAGGTTTTATGGCGGCTCTGAAAACCTCTACAAGACTAATTGGCAATCAATATGTTATTTGGCTTCTTATGAGGATTTGTTCTGCAATTCTTCCAAAACATACTTTAAGATTGCCTTCGAAGATTTTTTAAAGAAATTCTTTTCTCCAAGGACTCCACATGCAATTAATGGA
Organism: Aedes albopictus; assembly: GCF_035046485.1. Taxonomy (NCBI): domain Eukaryota; kingdom Metazoa; phylum Arthropoda; class Insecta; order Diptera; family Culicidae; genus Aedes; species Aedes albopictus. Next base: position 253,563,698 of record NC_085136.1, read on the forward strand.
GGGATTTTTGGAAGTTCCCCTTGAGAGATTCCAATATTTCCAAACTAATTCCTATGGGATTTTTAGTATATGTTTCCGTAGACAAATTTCTAGGGCTTTATAAGGATAACTCAAGAAAAAAAATAACAAGGATTCCAAGCATTTCTTCAAGGATTCCTTCAGGAATTTTATCACGGATTCCTCCAAAAATTTCTTCAACATTTTTCTTCCAAGGATTCCTCCAGAAATTCCTCCACAGGAATCCTCCAGGAATTCTTCCCAGGATTCCTCCATGAATTCTTCCAAAGATTGCTTCTGGAATCCCTCCAAGGATTCATTCAAGAATTAGTACAAGGACTCCTTCTTCTTCTTCTTCTTGGCGTAACGTCCTCACTGGGACAAAGCCTGCTTCTCAGCTTAGTGTTCAATGAGCACTTCCACAGTTTTTAACTGAGAGCTCCCTCTGCCAATGACCATTTTGCATGTGTATATCGTGTGGCAGGCACGAAGATACTCTATGCCCAAGGAAGTCAAGGAAATTTCCTTTACGAAAAGATCCTGGACCGACCGGGAATCGAACCCGTCACCCTCAGCATGGTCATGCTGAATACCCGTGCGTTTACCGCCTCGGCTATATGGGCCCTATATGGACTCCTGCAGGAGTTCTTTCCACGATTCCTCCAGGAACTCTTCCACGAATTCCTCCAGGAAATCCATGACGGTTTTCTCAAGCACTTTCTCAAGGTATTCCTCTAGGAACTTCCCCAGGTCCCCCTCGAAGGATTCCTCCAGGAATTCTTCCATAAATTCCTCTATGAATTCTCGCAAGGATTACTCCAGAAATTCTTTCAAGGATTCCTCTAGTTTTTCTTCCAAGGATTCCTTCAGGACTTTCTCAAAGTATTCCTCCAGGAATTCCCAACAATGATTCGTTCAGGAGTTCTTCCATATAATCTTCTAGGAACTCTCCAGGAAATTCTCAAGCTATTCCTCCAGGAGTTCCTCGAAGGATTCCTCCAGGAGTTTTTCCAAGGATTCCTCCAGGAACTTCTCCAGGTATTCCTCCAGGAATCCCTCCAAGGAATCCTCCAGCAATTCTTGCAAGGATTACTCCAGAAATTCTTCCACAAATTCCATGACAGATTCCTCAAGAAATTTATCCAAGGATTCCTCCAGGACTTTCTCAAGGTATTCATCCAGGAATTCCTCAAAGAATTCCTGCAGGAGTTTTCCAAGGATTCCTTCATGGAATTTATTCAGGTATTCCTCCAGGAATCCCTCCAAGGATTTCTCCAGGAATTCTCCTATAGATTCCTTTAGGAAATCTAGCAAGGAGTACTCCAGAAATTCTTGCAAGGATTCCTACAGGACTTTCTCAAGGTATTCCTCCAGAAATCGCCCAAAGAACTCCTTCAGGACTTTATAAAGGTATTCCTCCAGGAAATCTTCCAAAGATTCCATCTGGATTTCATCCAAGGATTCATCCAAGAATTAGTGCAAGGACTCCTTCAGACATTCTTGCCAGGATTCCTCCAGGAATTATATGACGGACTCCTCAAGGAAATCATCCAAGGACTCCTCTAGGAATTCCTAAAAGGATGCCTCTAGAACTTTTTCCAAGGTTTTCTTTCGGACTTTCTCAAGGTATTCCTCTAGTAAGTCCTCAAATGATTCTCCAGGACTTCTTCCAAGGATTCCTCCAGGAATTTATTCAGGTTTTCTTCCAGGAATCCTCCCAAAGATTCCTTCAGGAGTTTTTCCATAGATTCTTTTAGGAATTCTTGTAAGGATTACTCCAAAAATAATTCCAAAAATCCAGTATTTCTTCCAAAAAATTCTCCTGGAATTCTTCCTAGGATTCCTCCAGGATTTCTTCCAAGGATTTCTCCAGGATTTTCCTAAGGAATTTCTCCAAGAATTCTTCCCAGAAATCCTCCACAAATTCTTTCTAAGGTTCCTTCTGGAATTCCTCCAAGAATTAGTGTAAGGACTTCTTCAGTAATCCTTCCCAGGATTCCTCCAGGAATTTTTCCACGAAATCCATGACGTATTCCTCAAGAAATTTTTTCAAGGATTCCTCCAGGACTTTCTCAAGATATTCCTCCAGGAATCCCTCCAAGGATTTCTCCAGGGATTCTTTCAAGGATTCCTCAGTAATTCCTTCAGGTATTCCTTCAGAAATCCCCGCAAGGATGCCTTCGTCTATAGATTCTTCTAGGAATTCTTGTAAGGATTACTCCAAAAAAAATGTTCCAAGAATCCAGTATTTCTTCCAAGGATTTGCCCAGGAATTCTCCACAGGATTCCTCCAGGACTTTCTCAAGGTATTCCTTCAGGAATTCCTCAGAGGATTCTTCCAGGAGTTTTTTTAAGGATTGCTCCAGGAACTTCTCCAGGTATTCCACCAGGAATCCCTCCAAGGATTCATCCAGGAATTCTTCCATGGTTTCCTCTAGGAATTCTAGTAAGGATTACCCCAGAAATTCTTTCAAAGCTTCCTGCAGTATTTCTTCCAAGGATACTTCCAGAAGTTCTTCCAAGGATTCCTTCAGGATTTTATCAGAGGATTACTGCAGGAATCCCCCCAAGGATTCCATCTGGAGTTCTTCCATAGAATCTGCTAGGAATTCTTGCAAGGATTACTTCAAAAATAGTTACAAGAATCCAGTATTTCTTCCTAGGATATCTTCAGGAATTCTGCCCAGGATTCATCCACTAATTCTTCCAAAGATTCCGTCTGCAATTCCTCTGAGGATTCATCCAAGCATTAGTGTAAGGACTCCTCCAGTTATCCTTCCCAGGATTCCTCCTGGAATTTTTCCACGAATTCCATGACGGATTCGTCAAGAAATTTATTCAAGGATTCCTCCAGGACATTCTCAAGGTATTCCTCCAGGAATTCCTCCAAGGATTCCCCCAGGGATTCTTGCAAGGATTCCTCTAGGAGTTCTTCCAAGAATTCCTCAGGAATTTCTTTAGTTATTCTTTCAGGAGTTCTTCTATAGGTTCTTCTGGGAATTCTTGCAAGGATTACTCCAAAAAATGTTCCAAGAATCCTGTATTTCTTCCAAGGGTTTCACAAGGAATTCTTCTCAGGATTCCTCCAGGGATTCATCCAAGGATTCCTCCAGGACTTTCTCAAGGTATTCTTTCAGGAATTCCTCAAAAGATTCCTCCAGGAGTTTTTTTCCAAGGAATCCTCCAGCAACTTCTTCGGGTATTCCTCCAGCAATCCGTCCAAGGATTCCTTCAAGAATTCTTGCATAGTTTCCTCCAGGAATTCTTTCAAGGATTCCTGCAGTATTTCTTCCAAGGATTCTCCAGGAGATCTTCCAAGGATTCCTTCAGGATTTTTTCGGGGGATTACTTCAGGAATCCTTCCAAGGATTCCTTCAGGAGTTCTTCCATTGAAATCCTAAAGGAATTCTATTCCAGAACTCTTCTTTGTGAAAGCTCTTTTGGGAAATCTTTCTTGGGATGCTTTTAGAAAATTTTCCAAGAATTCACTAGAAGGATTTTATCAGGAGTTTTCCTAAAAATTTCTCAAAAATTTTTTCTAGGAATTCCACCAAGGGTTTCGCGAGGAGTTTCTCGTGAAGTTTTTCAGAAATTCCTTACGGAATTCCTTCGAGAGTGTCCTCTAGAGTTTCGTACAAGGATATTTCTAAGAATTTTTCATGGACTCTAGAGGAAATGTATTCAGAAATTCCTTCAGGGATTCTTTCAGAAATGTCTGCTTGGATTTTTTCTGAAATTTCTTCAAAAATGTAACCCAGAGACGTTTGCCGATTTTTAGGCATTTCTTCAGGAATTTCTCAAGTCATTTCTACTAAAATTTCTTCAGAAATCATACAGGGCTTCTTTCGGAAATACTTCCAAGGGTTTTTCTAATAATTCCTTTAGAAAATCCTTCCAGCAGCAGTTTAAACAATAATTCTTATTTAGAAATCATGCGATTCTTGTAGAAATATTCCTTCGGAGATTTCTTAAGAAATTGTTTCAGAAATTTTCTCAGGGATTTTTTCAGAAGTCCTCATGGAAATTGTACAAAAAAATACTGGAAGAACTTTAGAAAGAATTCCCTTAGATAATTTTCAAGAAATCTCTGCAGGAATGTCTGATGGAACCTCTTACAAATCCCTGGTGTTACCTTTAAAGATTTCTAGAAGAAATTATTTAAATTTTTCTGGAGGATTCCCTGGCAAAAAATCCTGAAGCAATTTCTTACGTTATCTTTGGAGGAGTTCCTGGATGGATGCCTGGGAGAAAACCTGATAAAATTTCTTAAAATACCCTCTCGATTTTTTTTTTGAAAAAAAAAACATTAGAAGCTTCTGGAGGAACTCTGGAAGTGATTCCATGGGAACATTGCTTGAGAAATTTCTGGAGGAGTACCTAGAGAAATCCTTGGAGGAACTCCAGAAGGAATTCTTGAAGGGATTCCGGGAGAAATACCTGGAAAATCAACTGTAGGAATCCTTGGACGAATTCGTAGAGGAATCCTGGTATGAAATTCTGGTGGAATCCTGGTAAGAATTCATTTTGGAATCCTGGGAAGAACTCCTGGAGGAATCCTGAGAAGAATGCCTGAAGCAATCCTTGACGAAATACCAGGAAGAATTTTTGGAAGAATTATTGGAGGAATCTGGAAAAATTTCAGGAGAAATCCATGCAAGAGCTCTAAGAGGATCAATTAGTCTTTTAGAGGTTTTAGGAACCCTCGTAGAACCGAATACCTTTTATTCTGGTTTTATGAGAACCTGTTCTAGTCCTTGTCTATTTGGCTAAAAAATGCTACATGGGATTTTAAGCTTAAGCTATGCCCTTGAGAATTTCTTCAGAAATTCCATCAGGAAGTCATTTAATAAGTATTTTTATGTATTCCTTTGGAAACTTCTCCTGGGATTACTTCGAAAATTCGTCTGGGGTATCCTTTACAAATTCATTCTGAAGGAATCAGAACCCCTCTGAAGTGATTCCTCCATTTTCCTTCCATAGGTTTTATGTAAATTATTGAGAGTTTTCGCCCTAGGCTGTTTCATCTTCGCATTCAGAAATTGTGTTGAAGATTGTTTCAGAAATTCTTACAGCCATCATTTTTTTTCCAGAAAATATTCCAGTGGTTCCTTCTGGAATTCATACAGGTATTTCTTCACGAGCTTCTCCAGATTCTTTCTCGGGAATTCTCCAGGGGTTCCATTGGAAATATTCGCTGGAGTAACTTCAGAATTGTTTTTCAAGAATTCGTCCAGAAAATCTAGCTAGAAATCCTCAGATTCCTTCAGGAGTTTTTTCCAAGGATCCCTCCAGGAATTTCTCCAGGTATTCCTCGAGAAATCCCTCCCGGAATTCTTCCATTCATTTCTTCAGGAATCCCTCCAAGGATTCCTCCAGGAATTTTTCCATGGATTCCTATTAGTATTCTTGCAAGGATTTCTTCAGGATTTCTTTCCAGGATTCCTCCAGGACTTTCTCAAGATATTTCTCCAGGAATCCCCCCAAGGATTCCTTCAGATCTTCCATAGAATCTTCTAAATATTCTTGCAACGATTACTCCAAAACTAGTTCCAAGAATCCAGTGCTGATTCCTAGGGTTTCTCTAGGAATCCTTCCCAGGATTCCCCCAGGAGTTCATGCAAGGATTCCTCCAGGAAATTTTCCAGGTATTTGTCCAGGATTCCTTCTGGAATTCCTCCAAGGATTTCTTTAGGTACTCCTCCAGGAATTTATCTAAGGATTCCTTCAAATACAATTTCTGCGACTTATCTAGGAATTCCTCCAAAGATTTTACCATGACTTCTTAAAAAAAATCTTTCTGGAATTTCTCCAAGAATTCTTCCAGGTATTCCTCCAAGACAGGCCCGTGCACAGAAGTGGCGCCAAGGGAGGAGTTTTTCCCAATTTCGGCAAAAGGCGGAGGGGCGCCTAGTGTATGGAGCGTCGGTAATTACGGGTTTAATAACCAGACCCTACCCCCCCCCCCCCCCCCCTTGTGCACGGGCATGCTCCAAAGATTCCTTCAGGAATTCATTCAACGATTCATCCAAGAGTTAATGCAAAGACTCCTCCAGGATTTCTTCCCAGTTTTTCTTCGAGGAATTTGTCCAGGTATTTCTTCAGAAATTTCTCCAGGAATGCCTCCAGGAACCCCTTCAAGGATTCTTCGAGAAATTCGTCCAAGAATTCTTCCTGGCATTTCTCCAAGGATTTTTCTATGCCCTTCTCCAGGAACTTCTCCAAGGATTCCTCCATGAATTCGCCCCAGGATTCATCCAGGAATTCTTTCCAGGATTTCTCCAGAAATTTTTTCCAGGATTCCTCCAGGAATTTCTCCAGGTATCCCTCTAAGAAGTTCACTAGGTATTCCTCCAGGAATCCCTCCATGGATCCCTCCAGGAGTTTTTCCAAATAATTCCTCCAGGCATTTTTCTTGTGACTCATCCAGGATATTTTCTAGCTATTCTTCCAGGAATGCCTTCAAGAAATCCTCCAGAAATTCTTCCAAGAATTCTTCCTGGCATTACTCCTACAATTTCTTCGGGCATTCCTTCAAAGATTCCTCTAAGAACTCTTGGATGGATTTCTTCAGGAATTCTTCCAAATATTCCTCCAGAAATTTCTCCAGGTATTCCCCCGGGAATTCCTCCAAGGATTCCTTCTAAATTTTTTCCAATTCTTTCGAAAATTCTTCCAAAAATTCTTACAAGGATACTTCCTGGAATTCCTCCAAAGATTCTTCCAGGTATTCCTCCAAGACAGGCCCGTGCACAGAAGTAGCGCCAAGGGAGGGATTTTCCCCAATTTTGGCAAAAGGCGGAGGAGCGTCTAGTGTATGGAGCGTCGGTAGGGGGGGGGGCGGGTAACAACCAGCCCCCTCCCCCTTGTGCACGGGCATGCTCCAAAGATTCCTCCAGGAATACCTCGAAGAATTCTTTCAAGGATTCATCCAAGAATTCATGCAAGGATTTCTTCCCAGTTTTTCTTCGAGGAATTTTTCCAGGAATTTTTCCAGGTATTCCTTCAGAAATTTCTCCAGGAATTCTTCCAGGAATCCCTTCAAGGATTCTTCCACGGATTCGTCCAGAATTATTCCTGGAATTTTTCCAAGAATTTTTCTATGCACTGCTCCAGGAACTTCTCCAAGGATTCCTCCAAGAATTCGTCCCAGGATTCATCCAGCATTGCTTTCCAGGATTTCTCCAGGAGTTTTTCCCAGGATTCCTTCGGGAGTTTCCCCAGGTATTCCTTCAAGAATTTCACCAGATATTCCTCCAGGAATCCCTCCATGGATTCCTTCAGCAGTTTTTTCAATGAATTCCTTCAGGCATTTTTCCAAGGACTCATCCAGTATTTTTTCTAGCTCTTCTTCCAGGAATGCCTTCAAGAAATCCTAGAGGAATTCTTCCAGGCATTACTCCAACGATTTCTTCAGGAATTCCTCCAAATATTCCTTCAGGAATTTCTCCAGGTATTCCCTTGGGAATTCCTCCAAGGATTCCTTCAGGAATTTTTCCAAGGATTCCTCCAGGAATTCTTCTGAAAATTCTTCCAAAAGTTCTTACAAGGATACTTCCTGGAATTCCTCCAAAGATTTTTCCAGGCATTTTTTCATGAATTCCATCAGGAATTCTTCCATGAATTCCTCAAAGGAAGCTATGAAAAAATGACTGTCTACAGGGACATCACCAGAAATTCCCTTGAGATTTTTCCAGGATTTACCATTTTTTTTTCGGAATTTTTATAGAAAAAAGGGTTTTCTAGAATGATTTCAGTGGAATTCCTTCGAAGATTCCTCCAAGTGTCGCTTCAGAATCCATTCCTGTCCAAGGAACACCAAAAGACAATCCTCCAGAGATTTCGGTGAAATTTTTATAGGAATATCTTTCAAGAATTCTTCCAGTATTTTTTTCTTTAATTTCCAGGAAAACTTTTGAAAAAATCTCTGTAGGATTATTTGAAACAATTCCTTAATATTCCTGAAAGATTTGCATAAGAAATTTCAAAAAAGGATTCTTGTAGAAATTCCTGAAGGAATTTCTTAAGAAAATATAAGAAAAGCTCTTGGAAGTATTGGATTGGATTTTTGAAAAAAAACTTTAAGAGAAATTTCTCAAAAAAAAATCTGAAGAAATCTCAAAAAATCTGCAAACGTTTCTGGGTTGTATTTTTGAAGGAATTTCAGAAAGAATGCAAACAGATATTTCTGAAGGAATCCCTGAAGAAATTTCCGAAGACATTTCCGTAAAAAATTTCCTGTAGAATCCATGTAAACATCGTAGACATATCCTTGTATGAATATCTAGAGGAATAAGTGAATAACTCACAGGGAAATTCTTGGAAGAATGCCATAAGGAATTTCTGAAACACGTTCTGAAGTGCAGGATGAAGGAACTGCTTGAAAAACCCTTGGTGGAATTCCAAAAAAAGTATAGTGGAGAATTTTTAGAAAAAAATATTGGAAATTCTTTGAAGAATGCGTAAAGAAATCCTCAGAACTATGGTTATAAGCAGAAATTCTTCCAGTTTTTTGTGCAATTTCCAGGAAAACTTCTGAAAATGTCCCTGGAGTAAATTTTAAAACAATTTGTTAAGAAATCCCCGAAGGAATATTTATGAAAGAATTGCGTGAGATATTTCTGAAAAGAATTCTTGTTAAAATTCCTGCAGAAATTTCTGAGGGAATTTCCAAAGAAATTATTAGAAGAACGATTGAAAGTATTTCCAAAATAATCTCCGTAGAATTGTTTAGGAAATTTTAAGAGAAGTTTCTGAAAAATTCCATGGAAGCACTTCCTGAAGAAATCCCCAAAATTCTTCAAACGTCTTTGGGTTATATTCTAGAAGGAATTTAACAAAGAATCTGAGCAGACATTTCTGAAAGAATCCCTGAAGGAATTTCTGAAGAAGTTTTCAGTAGAACCCATGTAACAATCTTAAAGATATCCTTGTACGAATCTCTAGGGGAATAACTGAAGAATTCGCAGTGAAATTTTTGAAGGAATCCCAAAAGGAATTTCTGAAAAACTTCCCGAGAAACTTCTTGAGAAACCCTTGGTAGAATCCAAAGAAGAACTTTCACAAAGAAGCCGTAAAAGACTTCTGGAGTAGAATTCCTGGTGGATTTTCTGAAAACCGAAACGTACCCTTGGAAGGTTTTATTAAAGAGTTCGTGAACTAACTTCTGTGGTATTTTTTTTTTTGATAAATTTCAAAAAAATCTATAATTTGCTAAAGGAATTCACGGAAAAAAATCTCTGAAGGAATTATTGCCAAAGTTTCCTTTATAAACAATTTCTTCGGAAAGGAGAGAGACTTTCTAGACGACTGGAAAATCTTCTATGGATAGGTTCCGTAATTGCAAGGGATAGCTTCAGAAATTACTCTACGAAATCTTGCAGAAAACCTCTCAGGGATTTTTTCAAAAAAATCTTTCAGAAAATCTTTAAGAAATTTCTCCAGTGTTTCCTCCAAGTGAAGATTTGCTGAAGCCCTGCCCAAAGCGTTCAAAAGCACAAATCTGGAGAACCAAATTTCGGTTGCCACTGGAAAGTTGATCGATTGGTTACCCGCTAGTGGAAAAATCTTAGGAAACTCCTGAAGAAACCCCCAGCTAATTCTCTGTGGGAATATCTGATAGAATCTCTACGTGAATTCCTGAAGATGTTCGAAGGATTTCATTGACAGGAATTCATGCTAAGGAGATACGTAGAAGAGTCTTTGGAGTAATTCTTGATGATATCATTCAAGAATTTTCTGTAAGAATTAAAAAAAAATCGGTAAATCCTCAATTATCTTCAGAATTACTGACAGATTTTTTTTTTTTCAAAAATTAATCCAGATTTTCCAATGAAAATTATTTCGGCAATTTTTGAAGGAACTTCTCCGATCATATCATGTGGATTTCATTAAAGAATTAACGGAGCTATTCTTCAAAAAATGGCCGAAGCGATTCCATAAATAAACCGCTTAAATTCCTTAATGTAATGCTGGATTCCTGAATTTCAAAAAAAAAGTTGCCGGAGGACTTTGTGCAGGTATTGTCTGAACAAATCACAAGAGACATCCCGATCAACCGGTGAAAGATTTTCGATGTCGACCGCTAACGACAGGTAAAGAACTATGAAGAAAATTGGAATCCAGTTGATTCTGGGATTCCTTAAGGTGTTGCCAGAAGAACTTCCGAAGAAATTGCAGAAGGAATTCCCAAAAATAATTGACTGGGAAAATTCAACAAAAAAAAACTGTCGATCCTCAAGGAGCTTCAGCAGCCAATCCATGACGTTCTGAATTTATTGTCTAAAAAATCTCATAGAAATTTTCGGTAAAAAATTGAAACTTGATAATTCTTTAAGAAATTTTCGGAAAAATCTTGAAATTTTTTTTAAAAAGACAATTTTGAAGAAGCTTCTAAAGCATTTTCCGCTGAAATGCCGGAAGAAATTATGAGAAAGTTGCTAGCGCAATTCCTCAAGAAGTTTCCAGCGATAGTCCTAAGTTCCTGAATAAATACTTGCGAAATTCCACTAAAAATTTTCCGGAAGTGAATCTAAAATAAAAAAAATGGTAGGGAATTCCTCCAGAAACTGCATGACATATTTCAGGATAAATTGAAGAAATCCTAAGAATATTTCGAGAAGAGTTGTCAGAATAAATCCTCAAGAAGCTGTCACAGAAATTCCTAATTGAATTGCCTAAGAAATTTGGGAATCACTTTGAAAATTTCTATTAAAATGAAGCACAATTTTAAGAAAAAAAAATTTGAAAATAATTCTGAGGATTTCCCGAAGAACTTACAAAAAGAATTCCTTACGAAATTATCGGGAGAATCTCCAGACAAAATTATCTTAGACATTACTGAATAAATTGTCGTAGAAAACAATGGGTAAACAATGGAAAAATGTCGAGAAAATTTCTTTGGAAATCGCAGGACAAATTTCAAATTGATTTGCCGAAGAAAATTCTGAAGAGATTTCAGAAAAAATGTCGGAGGAATTCCATAGGTAATACTCGGAAGAACTCTTACATAAATTGCTTGCGGAATTCCTAGAAAGCATTTTCAAAAATATTCTTAGAATTGTTACCGAAGGATTACTTCAGATTATTGCCGGATAAGCTTTTTAAATAATTTCCGGAGAAATTTAAAAAAAAACGGAAAAATTTGCAAATGTATTGCTAGAGGAATGCCTGAAAAAAAAAATACTGAAAACACGAACAGAAATTCTAGAAGGAGTACCCTAGGACTTTTTATAAAGAATTTGCCAGAGCAATCTTTCTATGAACTGCTGGAGAAATTGCCGGAGAAATTTATGATTATATTGCCGGAGCGATTCCAAAAGAAATCGCCGTTTGTTTTTCTCAAAATCTTGTGTAAAGATCTGTTGTGTATTTTTGAATTGGTTGTCGTGCTATTGCTTCAGAAATTTTTCCAAGAGATCGTTCAGCAACTCCACCAAGTAATTCTTATTGAATTCCTCCGAAGATGGAATGGGAAATCCTTGAAGATTTTTTCTAAAATTTGCCGGAGCTCTGAGATAAATTGGTGGAGAAACCACGAAAAAAAACGTTTGGAGAAATTCCTGTAGAAATTATTAAAGATAAATAATTTATGAAACTTTGGAAGAACTTCTGAAACTTCTATAAGAATCCTTGGTGAAATGCCAGAAGTGATGCATGGTGTAATTTCAAAAGGAGCCCATAGGAATGTTTTATGGAATACCTAAAGAATTGCTTAGAGGGATTGAAAAAAAAGGGAGATTGAAGAAATCTCCTGACAGTATGTTTGAAGACAGCCTAGAAGAATCATCGAAGGGTTTTCTTAAGGAATTCTTAAAAGAACTCCGGATACAATCGTTGGAAGAAATTTCTGAATCTAAATGGAATCTGAAAGTATTTTTAAAAAAAGATTCTGAATGAATCACAGAAAAAAAATCAAAACAAATTATGTTCGACAAATAAAAAAAAACGAATTTGAGAAATTTCTAATAAATTTCTTGAAAAAAAATCTTGGGATATATTTAAACGAACTCTTTCATAGATGTCTAGCAACATTCTGAAAGTAATAATTGTAGGAGCTACTGAGGTTTGAAAGGGATTCTTGCGAAGGTTTCCAAATGGAACCAACTTCTGAAGAAATTCTTAAACAAAGAACTGCTGATATCCTTGTAGGATCCTCCAGTTTTTTTTTTGAGAAATTTATTAAGAAACTTATGTTTTTATTCTTGGGGAAATTAATAGTCCATAATGAAAAAAAGCTTACAAGAAATTCCAATCCAATAGCTTAGCAATTATTGTCACAAGTTCTGGATGACGTGCTGAAGAAATTCCTTATCGAAATCTTGGAGAAATTTGTAAGAAAATCCTTTGAGTACTTCGTTGGAATGACATCTAAATTAATACACACAGACATCGCTGAAAAAATGTTTACAGGAATAACTCGAGAAAAACTTTACGAAATCCTTACAGGAATCTGTTAGAATATGTTTAAATGGTTTCTGGAAAAATCGCGAAAGGAATTTTAGACATTTTTTCAACATATGTTCTTCGAAATTGACAATACACTCGAAAAAACATACATAGACGATAACTCGTACTTAGCCAACTTTGTCAGATGTGAAGGACTGTGATACTACAAATCAGTAGCATGAATTACGCTTTCCGTAGAGCCAACGCTCCGTTTACCGTTATTAAAAAAAATTAAAAAAAATAAAAAAAAAAATTAAAAAAAACTAAACTGATTTGAACTCTATCTCAAATCTTGTGGTGACACCTTACTTGGTTCGTTTCTTTCCTACAGACATCTGCATATCATGCACATGCAGATGTCTGTAGGAAAGAATAGAATAGAAGATTCACTGAACCTACAGGCAATCATAGGTCTAGTTGGTGTTGCTTTTAGTCATATTAAAAAAATGGAAATTGGTAAGGGAAAAGGAATGTCTCGACTTATCGCCACATAACTCTGCTCCCACTTCCTTTGTTCTTATCTTGTGGTGGCTGCTATCGACTGATAATCTTCGCCCAACCAATAAATGTAGCTTATTTAAAGACTTTTTTAAGCTCTTATACAGCAAAATTGTTGATCGTAGAATGGTGTAATTTCTCTTGACTGTCCCATAAATAAATTGGATGGAAGTGAAAACAAATCTTTGTTTGGTGGAGCAAAATGCGCACGAAAAGTCGTCATTTAGGGCATTACCGCTCTTCAATCCGCAGCGCCATTATGCCATATCAACTCAGACAGTTTTCTTTTCTGCATGAAGTCTCTTTCATAATGTAAGATCTAAAGCTAAATGCATCCATCTTATGTATGCCAAATAGGCAAATCGGGAAGATCAAAAGCTCTTCTTTGTTTGGAACGCACTCTCTATTTCTATTCGGTACATTGCTTCAATAATATCGCTGGCCACATTTTGCTGCTCGATTATCTTTGCGGTGGGATTTCCCAACATCACGTGCAGCCTTTTGGTTCCCATAGGACACTCGTTTTACGCTGTTCAACACTGTTCCTTCTATTTGGGTTGCTGCTGTGACTGATGATTTGGTGACGGACGATCCAATCCGATGACACCCACACTTTTTGTTGCCAAATTCTGGCTTTAATCTGATCTGATCTCTTAGCAAACTATCTCTCCAAGCGCAGTTCAGTGGGTTCCTAGAGGGTCTAGAGGTTTCTAGAGGGTCCCTAATACTAGTTTTAGCCCATGGAAATGATTGACTACGAAATGTTTCAAAGTTGCTCAAATGATTCCAGTTATTCTCAAAGGCGGTTAAGAGAAGGCATATTCCAACTGCATACGTCGAATTGATTTATCTTTTTGAAAGGCTCATACGTTCGAAAGCTTGACGGGGCCAAAAAACTAGTTTTTTTTTAAATAAAATAACAGACGAATTGGAATCACAGTGATGAGTATGTGCTCTTTGAGTTCGTTGATTTCAATAAATCTTTTTTTCTCAAGGAAGTGATTTTCAATTTTATATGATAATTCTTTGAAATCTTCATTTCACTTGTTTTTTGTCTTTTAATCTTTATCTGTATTTATTACTTCTTTATTGCTTGTATGATAAGAAACAAAAATTCGTTCTTACAGTTTACTGCCGACCATCGTGAGTGACACTCACGACTGCGGGAGCCGTACTGGTAGCTACCAATCCTCTTACAGTGGTAGATCTACCGCGCCTTGGTCGCAGATCGATGTCTATCGGATCCTATTACGCACACGTTGGATGCTGTGTCGGATTCTCTGTGATTAATCCGCTTGCTTCAAATGGCTTTCCAACTGTCTCGGTATTGCGGTTGAATCCCGATTCTTTAAGTACTAGGGAGGGAATCGACAATACGGCTGCGGTTGCTTTCCTGCTCTCGACTGAAAAAATTGTGTGTTATTGGAAATTTAGCTGACAGTTCTTTTTCGCCCCCAAAAAAAAAAAAAAAAAAAAAAAAAAAGCGTTAGTGAATAAATCTGAAATATTAATTATTTTTGAAATGTTTTTAGTCGATGCACCCCCAAATGTATAAAAGAAAGCTCCTGTGTAGAATAGGATAATCACCTCTTAGATTGTTTTTTTTCGGTATTTTTGAGCCCATATCAGAAAAACTTCCTTTCTGATATTCACTTTTTGCGCTCTCATTCCTAGTCGTGTAAAATAGGCTTTGTGATTTAAAATGGTCGAGAGAGTCTTTTTTGTAGTCATTTCTTTATAAATTTATTCCTTGGTTGCCTACGAGTTCCCTCAAAAATTTCTCAACGTTCGGGCCCGTTATGTAATTCATAGGGAAATTTTCTTTTTTTTTTTTACTTTTAGGAATTAATTTCAACATTTCACTAGATATTTCTCTGAAATTTTTCGTTTGAGTTTATTGGTAAATTTAACATGGATTGGTTCAAAAATGCCTGCATAAATTTCTTCTGTCTCGCTTTCTGATCTTTTAAGAACATTTTTGAAAGATTCCTCCAGAAATTTATCGAAAAATGTGTAGAGAAAATCATTCATGGAGATTTTCTGAAATTCCTCCAACGATTCCAGTAACTAAATCTCCAGGTATTTCTTGGTAACTCTTCCGGGGATTCCTACAGAAATCTGCCAGGGAGTTTTTAGGAACTTTCGTCACTTAAATTAATTTAAGAACTCCATAATGAAGCCTTCCTTGAAATCCTTCTGAGATTGCTAGATGAATTTCTTTAGAAATTTCTCTAAGAATTACTTTTAGAAAGTCTTACGAATTCCTTTTGAAGATATTTCAAAACATTTTCCGTTGATTCCTTCAGACATTTATTTTAATTCTTTTTTAAGAATTTTCCTTGAGGATTTTTTCTTGAAATTTATCCTCCATAGATTCTTTCAGAAATCCGTACGAGAATTCATTCGGGAAATCATCCACGGATTTCTTCAAAACATCCTCAGTTTATAATCTGTCAAGAATGTGCTTTAAGAATCCATTTAAAGAATTAGAAATTCCTCTGGAGATTCCTTCGCAAATTCTTTATGAGACACCACGATATTTTTTTTCAAAAATTCCATATTTTTTATTCTTTAAAATTGATCTATGGGTTCGTTTAGAAATTACTCCAGCAATTCGGTCGTAGAATATACCAAGGTTTTTTTTTCAGAAACAACCTCAGCGGTTTCACCGGAAATTCTTCCTAGGATTTTCAAGAAACTTTTCCAACGTTTTTTTATCAAATCTTTCTTAATGGAAGTCCCAGAAATTTCCTTTAAGAACTCTTTTGGGATGATTTCCATGGGTTCCTTCCAAAATTCCGTAAGGGATTTGTTTTTTCAAGAATTGGTGAAGGGATCCTGGAGAAATTTCCGAAGATTTTTTAAACTTATCTCGAGAAGAATTCAAAAAGTAATCCCTGATGATTTCATCAGGGAATACTTTTTAAATTATTCTTGAAATTCGTTTAGGAAAATCCTCGGAAGTTTCTCCAGGATTCCTTTAATATTTAAAAAAAAAAAAAAAAAATCTTCCAAAGACTTCTTAGAAATTCGTACAGGAAATTCTTTAAAAAGTGTTCAAACATAACTTTGCAAACTCTTGAGGAAATCAACCATAAAATATTGCAGGAATTCCTCCAGTAATTCTTGCATAATTACTTTCAGTGATTCAGGCAGAAACTCCTTCAGGGTTTCCTCCAGATATTCCTCCATGTATCTATCCAGATATTCCTCCGACATTTCTTCTAGAGATAACTCCATGAATTACTTCACGAATTTTTTAATGAATGGTTTCAAAAATATATTTTCTTTGGTTTTCGTCAGGAATTCTTTCTCAAAACTTCTCAAAAGCCTTTGTGATGGTTCTTCACAGAAGCCAATCTAGGCGTTTCTCCTGAAATTCCTGGAGGAACTCTTCAAGAAATGCGTACGCAGATTCCACCAGGAACTCACTCAGAAAATCCTCTGCATAAAAAGATTTCTTCAGGATTTTTTTTTCTAAAAAATCCTCATTGAACTTTTCTAGGAATTCCACCCACGGTTTGTCGTGAAGTTTCACCAAGAAGTTCCTCCAGGGATTGTTTTAAGGATTTCCCAGAGTTTTTTTTTCAGATATTTCAACAGAGATTCATTCAAAAGTACTTCCTGAGATATCTACGAATGTTTTACTAGAGCTTTCTTAAGAAATTTCTTCAGAGTCGTTTAACAGAATTTCCAGAGAATTTTTTAAAATTTTAGGAATTTCTGAAGACTTTTTTTTTAAGTTTTTATATAAAGTTTTTTTTTTCAGAAATATATCTAAACTTCAAAAACTTGCAGAGGTTCCTTCGCAAATTCTTCCAAGGGTTCTGAAGTTTGTTCTTAGAAACTGGT
The DNA here is from genome assembly GCF_035046485.1 of Aedes albopictus. NCBI lineage: Eukaryota > Metazoa > Arthropoda > Insecta > Diptera > Culicidae > Aedes > Aedes albopictus. Next base: position 253,580,489 of record NC_085136.1, read on the forward strand.
CCTGCGGCTTCGTCCGAAATTCTTCTGGGATTCCATCGTGGATTCCTGCAAGAATTGTTCCAGATATTACTCCAGGATTTTTTTGGAAATTTTCCTGAAATTGCACAAAAAAATGATAAACATTACAAGGAAGAGTCCCTGAAGGAGTCCATTGAAAACTATGCCTTTGGATCTTCTCGGAAACAGTTCTTGAACATTATCTGGAGATGTTTTGACAAAAAGTTCTAAAAAAAATTCCAGTTAGATCTGGATGAATTTCGGAATGGATGCCTGAAAGAAAACTTTTGGAAACTTCTTAAGATCTTTTTCTTGATTCTAAGGAAAAATGCTTGAGAAATGTCTTAAGAGATCCCCCAGTGATAACTGAAGATATCCTTTGATAATGTCTACAGAAAATGCAGACAAAGGTACTTGTGGAATTCCTGAAGAAATCTCTCGATACACTTTTGAGGATTTTTTTTATTATCTCCGGAGGATTTTTCAAGAATTTCCAAAACAATTTCTGAAAAGATTAGTACACAAAAATCTGTAAAGTTTTACCTGCAGCAATTTTTGTCTTCAATCCAACAGAAACAAAATAGAAATCGTGGAGAAATTCTTCAGAGAAACTAAAAGTGTAGAATTAGCTTAATGTTGACATACACATTAATAAAAGAAAAAAAAAAGAAAAAAAAACGCTAAATGGAGTTTTCGAAAGAATACCAAGCAGAGCTGTAGAACTCTCTGGAAATGTTCACAGAACTATTTTTTCTATTCTATTCTAAGAGTTTTTTTTTTCAATGCCTTGGAATTGCTGATGGAATCTTTGGAGAAATCCCTGAAGCATTACCAAAAAAAAAACTCTGAATGAATCCCTGAAGAAATGTTCCAATAAATCCTAAGTAATCCCTGATGCCTGGAGGAACTTCTGGAGAAACCTACCTTTGAACGACTTTTTGAAGAGTCTATTGAGTTTTTTTTAGAATTGCCAAAAAAAATGATCGAGAGAATCTCTGGTCATATGTAGTAACACTAAACGAATCTCTGATGAAATGCCAACAATAATTTTTGAAAGTTCCTTGAAAATTTTCTTAAATTCTAATTTCTTAAAGAGGAATTTCTTAGAAAAAATCTCTTGATCTCTATAAAACAAATTCTCCAACAGTTGCATCGTTTCTTAGAAATACTCCGGGAGAGTTCCCGAAAAACAAAACTCTTGAATAAAATTCTGATAATATTTTTTGGGAGAAATGCCATCTCAAATGTTTCAAGACATACATGCATGAAATTTCTTAGCAATCCCTGAAGGGATTTCCAAAACAGAGGCGAATGAACCAGAAAGTTTAAAATCCCTTAAAATATAAAAAAAAAGATCCTAAAGAATGACTGAATAAACCCCGGGGCCAGGAGGATTTTTTTGGGAAACTCGTGGACTAGTTTCAGAATGAATCTTTCGGAAAATTTCTTCCAGAAACTCCTGAAGGACACCCAATGAATATGTTTGAAAAGATCCTCATAGAATCTCAGGATATTTCCTGGAGAATTTTTCAAAAAAATGGGTGAGAATGCATTCTTAAGGGATACGTGAAGAATTTCTGAAACAATTCTCGCTACTTTTTATAAAAAATCTGAAAAAAACATTGATAATCCCTGAAAGAATTCCTCAAGAAATCTTTAGTGATGTTCCTGGAGGTCATCGAAGAGGTTGGCTGGTTGGATGCCTACTACTCTGCCGGTGGAAGCATAATTGTCCCATGTGCATTTTTGGCAATATTGAGATTTTGCAGCCCATGACCATGTATCATGGGTTACTATCATATGGGGAAATAAAAATAGGTAGTTTGTTCCGAAAATTGTTGAAAAAATGCAAGGCCGATTTGTAACATTCTTAAAAGTGGACGCATAAGCGTCACGTTTCATTGGAAATCCTATGGAACTATAAAATCGCTCTAAAACAAAAATTAGTGCTCAAATTCAAAATTGGTTGATGTTAGAACACGATTCAGCACTTATACTTCATAGTTGAGACAATTTACTTTTTTCGAACTTTGGACGCGGTTTTCTCGATTGTCTGTTTTTGCACATGGGACATTTATGCGTCCACCGGCAGTACTCTCCTCAGAAATTTCTCAACGTTTAGACCCGTTATATATCAAAGAATCATTAAAAAAATTTCAGCAGAGGTTTTTTTTCAGTTTCAGGATTTTTTCTTAATTTCTAATGTAGAAATGCCCTCTAAAATGTTTCAAGAAATACGTGCACGAACTTTTTTAGCAATCCCTGAAGGGGTTTCCAAAACAGAGGCGAATGAACCAGAAGGTTTAGAATCTCTTGAAAAAAAATAAAAAATAAAAAATTGAAAAGATCCAAAAGAATGACTGAAGAAATACCAGGGCTAGTAGGATTTCTTTTTGGGAAACTCGTGGACTAGTTTCAGAATGAATCTTTCGGAAAAATTCTTCCAGAAACTCCTGAAGGACACGTAATGAATATGTCTGGAAGAGATCCTCAAAGAATCTCTGAATAATTCCAGGAGAATTTTTCAAATCCATGGGAGAGAATGCATTCTAAACGGATACGTGAAGGAATTTCTGAGGCAATTCTCGCTTCTTTTTATAAAAATTCTGGAAAAAAACACTGATAATCCCTGAAAAAATTTCTCAAAAAATCTTAATTGGTGTTCCTGGAGATCATCGAAGAGGTTGGTTGGTTGGTTGCCTACGAGTCTCCTTAGAAGTTTTTTTTTTCAGTTTCAGGATTTTTTTCTAAATTTCTAATGGTAAACTCTAGAGGAATTTCTCAAAAAAACAACTTTCGATCTCTATAAAAAAAAATCTCCTACAATTGCATCGTTTAAAGAAATTTTTGAGAAATTTCTAGAAAAACTCCTGGAGGATTCCCGAAAAAAAAACTCTTGAATAAAATTCTGATAATCTTTCGGGAGAAATGCCCTCTAAAATGTTTCAAGAAATACGTGCACGAACTTTCTTAGCAATCCCTGACGTGAGTACCAAAACAGAGACGAATGTACCAAGAAGGTTTAAAAGCTCTTAAAAAATAAAAAAAAAAAACAAAAAGTTAAAACAAAATAAATAAAAACCTAATTAATGACTGCAGAAACTCCTGAAGGACACTTAATTAATATTTCTGGAAAAATTCCTCAGAGAATCTCTGGAGTATTCCCGGATAAATTTTCTAACACATGGGTGAAAATGCATTCTAAAGCGATACGTCAAGGAATTTCTGAAACAATCCTTATAATCTTCTTTTTATAAAAATTCTGTCAAAAAAATTGATAGTCCCTGAAAGAGTTCCTAAAGGAATTTTCAGTGGTGTTCCTGGAGATCATCGAGGGGGAAAAGGAATATATTCTAAGGGAATCCTCAAGGTTACCTTTAGAGGAATTCTCACTAAACTCATTGAAAGAAATCCTGCTAGAATACCCCTTCCACGATGATTAGAATAACTAGTAATAAAAAAAGGGTAAAACTTTAACAATGTTTTCATGGAGGTGTTGCCAGGAACAATTCATAATCAGACGCAATATTTAAGTCATTGAATCTTTTGAAGAAATTGTGGGAGAAATGTGTGTAAGAACTCTGGGAGGATTCCCGAAAAAAAAAACTCTTGAATAAAATTCTGATAATAATTCGGGAGAAATGCTCTCAAAAATGTTTTAAAAAATACATGCACGAACTAGCATGGCAATCGTTGACGTGATTTCCAAAACAGAGGTGAATGTACCAGAAAGTTTAAAAACTTTAAAAAAAATATAAAAAAAAAATAAAAGAAGATCCTAAAGAATGACCGAAAAACCCCAGGGCCAGGAGGATTTCTTTTTGGGAAACTCGCGACTTTCAGAATCAATCTTTCAAAAAATTTCCCATAGCAAAATTCTGGAAATTTTTTTTCAAAGAATCTCTGGAGAATTCCTGGAGAAATTTCCAAATACATGGATGCATTCTAAAGGGGTACGTGAATGAGCTTCTGAAGCAATTCTCGCTGAAATCGTTCAATGAAAACTTCCAAAAACCTTCTTTTTATAACAATTCTGGCAAAAACATTGATAATCCTTGTAAAAACTCCCAAAGGAATCTTCAGTGGTGTTCCTGGAGATCATCGAGGAGGAAAAGGAATACATTCTTAAAGAATTCTCAATGTAATCCTTAGAGGAATTCTTACTGAACTCATCAACACGTGAAGTGGGAGGACAGTCCGAAATTTTTCAAAAATAGAGATCTCAGTGGTTTTTTGAGCTTTTAAGTTGATGTTTTTTTGAATTATTAAGGGGAATAGTTGTACTTTAAGGTGCACCAATGGACATCCCCCCACATCCACCTCTTTTTTTTTTGGTGAGCCGAAATAGATGGCTTTTATTTGTATTTCTTTGGAATGCTCCATGAAACTGCATAAGAAAATATGTTTCACAGATTCTAGATGTCCAGTTTACTTCTTTGAACCCGTCTGATTAACCTAGATCTTCTTAGGGGTCCCATAAACTATGGAATTATAGTCATGCTGCTCTGTAAGCTCCTCAATGTTATCTCTGTAATTATTTCCGAGAGCAAGAGTGTCTTACTGCTTGGATGTTCTCAGATATCCAAACTATCCTGGAGTTAAGGCTTCATGGACAACAAGATCTATCACAGCCGCCAGTCAATCTAAGTTTGCGGTTAGTTGTCCGTTAATATCCATGGTGCTCCGAAATATAACGAGAAGTCCTCTCTGAGGTCGTACGAAATGTTTTCAAAATGTTCTGTAGTTCAGGACTTTCGAGTTCTACAGAATCTAGCTCAATTGCCATTCAATCTACGTTTGCGGTTCCATTCCGCTGATATCCATGAGGCTCCGAAATGCAACGAGAAAACTTTGTAAGGTTTACAAAATATTCTGAAGTTCAGGACTTTCAAGTTCTACAGAATCTACCTCAATTGTCATTCAATCTACGTTTGCGGTTCCAGTCCGTTGATACCCATGGGGCACTGAAATGCAACGAGAAGTCTTTAATGAGGTCGTACGACATTGTAAGGTTTGCAAAATGTTCTGGAGTTCAGGACTTTCAAATTATACAGATTCTACCTCAATTGTCATTCAATCTACGTTTGCGGTTGCTGTCCGCTGATACCCATGGGGCTCCGACATGCAACGAGAAGTCTTTGTAAGGGTTTTAAAATGTTCTGGTGTTCAGGACTTTCAAGTTCTACAGAATTTACCTCAACTGTCATTCAATCTACGTTTGCGGTTACTGTCCACTGATATCCATGGGGCTCCGAAATGCAACGTGAAGTCTTTTATGAGGTCGTACGACATTGTAAGGTTTGCAAAATGTTCTGGAGTTCAGGACTTTCAAATTCTACAGATTCTACCTCAATTGTCATTCAATCTACGTTTGCGGTTACTGTCCGCTGATATCCATGGGGCTCCGAAATGCAACGAGAAGTCTTTTCTGAGGTCGTACGACATTGTAAGGTTTACAAAATATTCTGGAGTTCAGAACTTTCAAATTATACAGAATCTACCTCAATTTCGATTCAATCTACGTTTGCGGCTACTGTCCACTGATATCCATGGGGCTCAGAAATGCAACGAGGAGTCTTTTCTGAGGTCGTACGACATTGTAAGGTTTACAAAATGTTCTGGAGTTCAGGACTTTCAAGTTCTACAAAATCTACCTCAATTGTCATTCAATCTACGTTTGCGGCCACTGTCCGCTGATATCCATGGTGCTCCGAAATGCAAAGAGAAGTCCTTTCTGAGGTCGTACGACATTGTTAGGTTTACAAAATGTCCTGGAGTTCAGGACTTTCAAGTTCTACAGAATCTACCTCAATAGCCAATCAATCTACGTTTTCTGTTACTGTCCGCTGATACCCATGGGACTCTGAAATGCACCGAGAAGTCTTTGTAAGGTTTTCAAAATGTTCTGGAGTTCAGGACTTTCAACTTCTACAGAATCTACCTCAATTGTCATTCAATCAACGCTGATACCCAAAGGGCTCCGAAATGCAACGAGAAGTCCCTTTTGAGGTGTTAATCCTGCAAAAATGCCCATTCCACAATAATTTTAAAAATAGTGATAAAAAAAAGAATAATTCATAATTAGACGCAATATTGAGGTCATTTCCATGAGCGCGTGCCCAGTATAGGGGCGCAGAAATTTGGAAACCCTGAGTGACCAGCTTCGATTTTATGCCATGACAGTACTGATCAGCGTGTCTCGTCCAGCTGATCACGATAACTAGGGAAATAGTCGTAATAAACCGGTGCACTTTCTTCTAACTGACAAGCTAAGATTGGTTCTATACTAGAACTGAACTGATCACTGCCCTGCGGGTCCTATTTATCCACCTTGATGAAATGCAATTGCCGGTTGGCTTCCTGGTACGGCATCTGGCGATAGAAATTGTTTGGACTTCTTGATAAAAGGCATCGAAATGTGTCTTCTCAAGAAAATGTTGAAGGATATCGTACCTTTGCGAAAACCTCAGGCCAATTGCTCTTATATGGTACGAGAGCGTTACTGGTGTAACTCAGATAAAGCGGTCAAAACTTAGGAGCTGGTTAGAAGTATCCTAGCTTTCCTAGGGGATTAGGCTGTCCCTAGAAAGTCGATGTTAGAAAACTTAAGTTGTTAAACCCTAAAATGAAAGATATGCAAATTTGAAGCATTTTTGTAGAACATTTCGATTTTCTAAAACAAAATATTTAGACGTTTCGCCAGGGCTATTTTTGAAAAAAAAGGCCCTTTTCATGAAGTTTCTCAAAAATGAAAAATTCATAATATTTTTTCAATTTCTAATTTTTTTTTCTTTATTTTTCTATGGACCTCTAGGCATTCTTAAAGGGTATTATTGTGTTTATATTGACAGCATGTTTCAAAAACCAATACTCTTCAAGAAAATCTGGAGGTCCATTTCTCATTCTCCATCTTTCATTTTAAAGTTGAGCACCTTTTTTATTTTTTTCCTATTTTTTTTCTATTTTTTTATTTTTTTTTCATATTTTATTTTTGTACCATTTTGACTTTTCGGACATCGATTTTTGTTTTGGGACAGCCTACAGAAGATCGAATTCCACCTTGGTTGAGCAGTCACTTCCCCAAGATGAGTTTTTTTCTCAGCGAAACACACTCACGACGTGATCAACCTACGACTGCGTGGTGCTGTAGGGCCCTAACTTCATCCGGTTGTTACTTTTGCGTATGCTCTTTTCGTCTGTCTATACAGGGTGGCAGTCTCTCGTCTTAATTAATTGACTAAACCCGCTTATCTACTGTTGCGTGAAAAGAGGCAGATTATTGACGTCTGTTCTATGTGTTTAAATCGAAAATTAAATACTATCTCTTCACATTAATGGTTATGAACAGGCACTGGCTAAGTGAGAGGATCTTTTCAAACATTTTTATAAGTACCAGCTTCTGTAGTTCCTATTAAAATCTTCCAAGTGACAGTATTTACCAGGTTCAATTATCACATTTTCAGTAGAAGTTCTTTCTAAGCAGATTTACTGTTTAGGTGAATTGGTCTACCGGTTTCGCCTTCAAGCCTAGCGCAGATGCATTTTTCGAATTGATCGGTAAAATTATGTGGAAGTAAGTCTACCTTGGCACGACACATAAATTTAAGTCTTTTATAAACTGGAATGTCTCCCATCGATGCAGCATCAACGGGCCAACTGAAATCGTCTTAACTTGTCTTAACCGAGAAGGATTTTATGCCGCCAAGTGTAACGATGAGAAGCATTTAAAAAAACCTCTGTGAAATTTCAACCAAAACTGTCGCACTTTCACTTAAATTACCAAAATTCTCTCCAATTTAAATAATTTTCTTTGACTGCCAAAGCCAGTTGCTAGTTGCTTTTCATTTCTTTATGGTCGACCAGAACTGAGAGAGGAGTTAGGGTGGTTACCTGCATTAGAAGTCCTAGCTTTCCTAGAGGATTTAGTTGTCCAAAAAAAAAAAAAAATCGAAAAATGAAAGATACGCAAATTTGAAGCATTCTTGTAGAACATTTCGATTTTATAAAAAAAATTTAGAGGTTCCGCCAGGGCAATTTTTGAAAAATGACCTTTTTTATGAAATTTCTCAAAAAAAAATCATATTTTCATAATACTTTTTCGATATCTGACTTTTTCTCTTTTTTCTATGAACCTCTAGGCATTCTTGAAGAGTATTGGTTGTTAAAATATTGTGTTTATATTGACGCCATATTTCAAAAACCAATACTGCTGAAGAAAGTTTAGAGGTCCATTGAAAAAAAATATAAAAAAAAGTCAAAAGTTGAAAAAAATATTACGAAAAATCATATATGAGAAATTTCTTAATAAATTCATTGTTTAAAAATTGCCCTGGTGGAACCTTTAAGTATTTTTTTGCATATCTTTCATTTTAGGGCTGAGCACCTTTCTTTTAATTTTTTTATTTTTTTGTTTTTTTTTTTATTTTTTTATTATTTTTCATTTTTTTGTTTTTTTTTAGCATCTTGACTTTTCGAACACCGATTTTTATTTTAGAACAGCCTATAATAGAGGATCAAATTCCACCTTGGTAGATGAGTCCATTCCCAAAGATTAAGTTCTTCCGCAGGGAAACGCCCTCTTGTGAAAAACCTATGGCTACGGGGTGCAGTAGAGCTCTAACCTTATGGGTTGTTACTTTGGCGTATGCTTTTTTCGTCTGTCTATACAGGGCGACAGTCTCTCGTCTGGACGTATTAACTAAACCTGTTAATCTATTTTTGTGTTGAAAGAGGTAGATATTTAACGTCTGCTCCATGTTTTTTTTTTTTTTTTTTTTTTTTTTTTTTTTTTTTTTTCAAGGTTTGTTCACCGTTTTTTTCGGTAAAGTCATTCTATGTGATCAAATTGAAGTTTAAATTCCATCTCTTCGCATTAATGGTTGCGAACACACTGATAAAGTAAGACGATCTCTTCAAACATTTGTATAAGTACCATCTTCTGTAATTACTATTCAAATCTGCTAGGTGATAGCATTTACCACGTTCAATTATCACATTTTCAGTAGAAGTTCTTTTCAAGAAAATATACGGTTTAGGTGAATTTGTCAACCGGTTCACCTTCAAGCCTAAAGCAGATGCATTTTTCGAATTGATCGGTAAAATTATGTGGCAGTATGTCTACCTTGGCACGACACATAAATTTAAGTCTTTTATAATCTGGAATGTCTCCTATCGATGCAGCATCAGCGGGCCAACTGAAATCGTCTTAACCGAGATGGATTTTTTGCCGCCAAGTGTAACGATGCGAAGAATTTTGGAAAAATCTGTCAAAATTCAACCAAAATTGTCGCACTTTCACTTACAGCACCGAAATTCTCTTCATTTTGGATGTTTTTTGTTTTCTTTGACTGTCAAATCCAGTTGCCAGTCGCTTTTAATTTATTTATGCTCAACTGAGAGCGGTGTTGGGGTGGTTAATAGTGCACATTGATGCCACTCGTTTCGGTAAATTCTTACTGAAACAATTTGTCTGAATCTAGTCTTATCTGAAGTATACGTGTAATTCGTACCTACAGTTTACTTTAATGTAATGTAAAGAGTTCTGGTCTAATCTGAGACTGACCTAATCCACAAACAAGCTTCACCCCAAACTGGGGTGCTGCGAATCTGGTGAAATCGTAAGCCGATACGATTCAGAACATTGTCTTTCGAAACGCGATATTTAACCTCGCACTAACTCTTACCTTCTTTTATCCCACAAACTGTTTTCAACTGATTGATGTTCTTTGGGATATGCGTCAGTTTTGTTTCAGCTGGTAGTCCTTTCCATGTTCAATTATCACATATTCAGTAGATATACTTGAACGAAAAAGCTGTGTTGAGAACATGAGCCCACTTAGGATTTATGTGGATTGATTTAACCGATCTGCCAGTGAAACTTTTCATATGAAACGCAAGTCCTTAATTGATCTGCAAAATTATGTGGAAGTATGTCCATCTCGAAGCGTTTAGGAAACAATCGTGCAATCAACGCACGTTTGCAGCTGCATCAGATCAACAATCACAATACTTACCACAGTTTTACTTACATTATCAAAATGATCATAGTCTTGATATTTTAGGAACGATTTTTCTTTCAACCACTCTGTTGGATCATTGATCCACTGGAAGCACACAATCTTCTACTACCATGGCAGTACCAACCGCTGTCTGTCTGTTTATTTATAGTGAAGTAGGAGTACTGAGTGGCATTAGGCTGCACTACTCCTGTCACACAAATGTGGGCAATTTCATCGTTGCTGTTGAAACCCACTTTTATCTCATTAAAAACTTTTTGACTGCCATAATAAAGCCTCATTATCACTAATCTTTTTCTTGTTTTGTAAGAATTTCGTGACAAATACATGTGGAATATGACTTTACTTACAAAGCATCGGCCAACGCCACAGCCTGTCTGAAACTGTTCTTATCTGCAATTGGTCTAAATCGAATTAAACATAAATTTAAACATTTTGTTCAAATGCTGTCTTGTGAAACTTACGTAACTTACTAGAACAATTCGTTCTCAATCGATTTACTCCGCCAAAGCTCCACTACTCAATGATGGGCCAGTATCATACTACTGACAACCACGTCATGTCACTGTGACTGATGCTTGGCTAGGGGAAGGACATGCAAGGGGAATGCCACTTGCTTTCGTTCACATCCCATAAGTCTAATTTGAAACTCATCAAATGCTTAATTGCAGTACACTTTTTCTAGTTCGATATTCTTTGATACGTTTCAAATTCGATTCATAGCGGGTGAACTGCCAATCTAACACCATGTATCGTACGATATTTCTAATACTGTTCTGGTTTAATTGAGATCTGATTTAATCTTGTATGTTAGTATTTAGGGCACACGAGAAACACAAAATCAAACTAACGGCAATCTTAAATGTTACGAAAAATAATAGACAGTGTAGGTGTTATTTCATGTTCTGTTTTTTGTACTAATCTGTAACAACAGACAATGTGAATTCTGTTTAAGTTTACCCTTGAGAAAAAAAACGCCAAATAAACTAAACCGAAACTTCAGGCAATATCAAACCAGACTTTTGCGTTTCCCTTATACAATTGAGAAAGCCAGTTGAAATAAATAGTAAATAAATTTCGTCCCAACCTGTTCTGGTCTGAATCTGGACAAATAAACCCGTGGAAACTGTGAATTGCTACTGTTTATGCCTCTCTAGAGGACTGCTGGAGTGCAGTGAAAACAGCCACCAACGAGTCGACGGTAAACGAATGGTATGGTACGACGGGAAGTATATTTAGAACGTTTTTGGAGAAGAATAACGTAACGCGAATGATATTGCTGCAGCATTGAACCCAGCAGAAGATGGATACAACCAGAAACGTCGCCTGAAAGAAGTGGAGTGCGTAGAAATGGAACTGCTGTTCGTCCCTACATTTCGGCAATGTTGATTGCCATCCTCAGAGGAAAAATCATTAGGATCGTTCTGTGTCTATAGTCTTTGCTAAGCAGAATGTCCGGTTGGAATTTTTAAATAGTCTGTACAGTAAATGTGGTACCGTATTAAACAAACCATGCAATAAAATGGTCATTCATACCCAAAAACACCAACAATATTAGTCACATTTTCCAAACCTTCAAAGGTTTAACAACGAGCTCACGAAGAAAGCTCATAAAATAAAAACAATAAACACTAGTAAAGTACCACAAGACTCAACTTTTGACCTAATAAATCGAAAACTTGGGGTTTTCTTAGTTAAAGTATCTATATTGGAAGAAAAATATTAGAAAAATAAAAAGTTGAAGTCGATTTTTGAGGTTTTGTCTGGCTTCCGGCCACTGTGCATCGCACAGTGGCTGGAAGCCGGACAAAACCTCAAAAATCCTCTTATTTTTTTTTTATTTTCTAATATTTTTCCTAAAATATAGATATTTCAACTAAGGTTCTCAAGTTAGCCTAGTGGTTAAGGCTATGGATCGCCAATCCGGAGACGGCGGGTTCGATTCCCGTTCCAGTCGGGAAACTTTTCTCGACTCCATTCATGCTATGGCTGGCAAAAAAAGCCCATCAATTAATAACTGTGGAAGTGCTCTAAGAACACTAAGTTGAAGAGAGGCAGGCCAAGTTTCAATGCGAACGTCGAGCCACAAAGAAGAAGAAGAACTAAGAAAACCCTGAATTTTCAAGTCATTTGGTCAAAAACTGAGGTTGATAACGTGATGGCCACAGCTCTATCATTTGTTTTATTTTATTTTTTATTATATTTTTGTTTTGTTTTTTTTTTCTACAGAAAATCACAAAAAAGCGGGTGTTTCAGTTAAAAAAACAGGAGAGGAGGGGAGTGATGGCTAAGAATAATTAAGCTTTTATTTACTTAGACACTACCTACATCCCGCATTGTAAAAGATGATGCTGCTTCACTAAATACAAATAACTCTTTAAATCATAACAATAGAGGCAAAAACGATTGTGAAAAACATGTAACAATAACTACAAACCATTGCTCATTGGTTTTCTAAACCTGGTCGTTTCTTCGATTCATCCTAATCATTAGAATTGCTCGAAAAACTTAGAAACAATCTATTTACGAACTTTTATCGTAGTTTCAATACATAGTGACACACATTCATCTCCGTGTTTCTTCTTTAGATGAACATCGCTACCCAAGTAACAATTTAAATTCCTTTTAGATTTGTTTATTTTTATGGAAGCTTTATCATAGCATGAAGAATTCATGAAACATTTATAGTTGTTTTTATCAAGAGAAAATAATCTCCGTTCGTATGCGGTTTTTAAGTTTTCTTCAAGTTTATTTTGAAAACTCCGCATAAAACAACTTGATTCCCTAAGGCATTTGATCTTATTATAAGTTTTAAGACGTATTTGAAGTTATTTTCAATACATAACATCAACAAACTTTATTAAAAGTTTATGCTTCGTTTATTCAAGTACACTTCATCTGAGTTATTCTCCTTTAAAAACTTCTTAAAGCTTTCAATTCTTGAGCTAGAGCCACTAGTCTGGAATAAGAACTAAGCGGAATAATAAAATCTTATTAATTCAAATAATACATTATGCAATAAATTGGCTTTTTTATGCAAATATAAACACTCAAACATTTTTGCTCACTGTTAATTTTGCCGTTTTGGTGCTCAAAAGTAATCATATCGACGAAATATTCATTTTATAGCCAATCAAAAATGCGAGTAGCTTGCTGATATCGTCCAACCTTCAGCCAGTTACTCACACAGGCCACAGCGCAGCTTGAATCGAAAATGAAATGGGTACTTACTGTGACTCTTCTCGTGCTTATGCTAAATAGTGTAATACCTACTAGTAATTTTTAGAAATGCACTTATTAAATAGATGAAACTATAATAGAATTGGCACTTTCTGAAGCAAAATGTACAGAAACAACTTTCTAGCTCCAAAAACGTAAACAAACAATTGTCAAAGGCTGTTACTCTTGAATAAAACGAATAAGTTTCATTTAAGACGAACAAATCTGCCTTAAGATCATCACTAGTAAAAACAATCTTCAATAAATGCTGTTGATTTCATGCAAGGTGACTTGGTTCCATCATTGTTTTGAGGTGGTTTGGATTAAAGGTAATAACAATTGATGGCGGCTGCATGAGTTTTGTTCGCTTCGAACGGCAGCCATGTTTAGAAAGAATTGAAAAAGTGGCGTAGCCTTTTGTTTTTACAGGAAACTTATGTCTTCGTACATTAATGAATGATATTATTTTTGAGGCGCTTTGTTATTTTTGTATGTTTTGGGTGGCATATCAACGACAAAGTGGGTATGGCACGGAAAATTTTGATTCCCTGTCATCAATGATCTGTCAGGCAATTTTGATGCATTAGCCATTTCAATTTGATGAAAATTAATTCGCAGTTCAATTAACATTTCATCCATGAAACAAAACTAGTTCGCATCTGCCTAATGCTGAGGTAAAAGATTTCATTTATCATGCACTATTAGCATTTTTGAGAAAGACAGCTAAAAGATCAACACGCTTCAAGCTATTCTTGTTAAAGTTTTATGAAGTTCTTATAACCAATCATCAGTGTTAGTACATAAATACAACTAGTTTCAAAGCAGTCTTCAAAACCAGTCTTGTAGATCTCCTGAAGAGTGGGCCAGATTAGTCTTTTGGATAGTTTATACCTTTTTTATCTCGGATTTGCAGAACAAAGAGCTTTATTGCTAAGTTTTATTATTCAATCTTAGAAATTACTTCAGGATTGCCACAAAAGTATAATTGTTACTTGGGTACAGTTCAAAGCAGCAGTCATCTATAAAATATAAAAAGAATTCACTAAACGGCGTTAAAACGTTAAATACTTTTGCCTCAACCAGGGCAATCTTTGATTATTTTAATCGCAATTTTATGAAACGAATATTTTACGTTCTTTAGAGAAACCCTTAATACTTTTTTTTTCAAACACTTCTGTTTTATTGTATGTTATTCATGCAATGCACATTTCTACTTAACGACACACAAAGTTATACACTTCCGATCAAAACCGCCAAAATCTCCGCCACACACCGTTCTCTTGCACGCCGCCGAAGATCGTCCTTAGCACTCGTCGCTCGAAAACTTCGAGTGCTTGCAGGTGCTCCTCGAGAATCGCACACGGTACATTTGGTGCGGGGATGAATCTTTTTTGACCGCAGGTTCTTCTGGAGCCCGTAGTAGGCTCGACTTCCGCTGATGATGCGCCATCGTATTTCACGGCTCACGTTATTGTCAGCCGTTAGCAAGGAACCGAGGTAGACGAATTTTTCTACCACCTCGAAAACATCCCCGTCTATCGTAACATCGCTGCCAAGGCTTGTCCTGTCTCGCTCAGTCTCACCTACCAGCATGTATTTTGACTTAGCCGCATTCACCACCAGTCCGACCTTTGCTGCTTCACGTTTCAGGCGGGTGTACAGTTCTGCCACCATTCCAAATGTTCTAGCAATAATATCCATGTCATCCGCAAAACATACAAATTGGCTGGATTTCGTGAAGATCGTACCCCGGCTGTTGAGCCCGGCTCGTCGCATAACACCTTCCAGGGCGATGTTGAATAGTAGGCAGGAAATTCCATCAGTAGTCCGCGCCGAGATTCGAATGAACTGGATAGTTCAACCGAAATCCTTAGCGCAGCGGTTCTGCACACCGCCCATCGTTGCTCTTATCAGTCTGGTAAGCTTCCCGGGAAAGCTGTTCTCGTCCATGATTTTCCATAGCTCTGTGCGGTCGATACTGTCGTATGCCGCATTGCACAATGGGTCCAGAGCCGTGTTTACGAAGACAAAAATGTTTGTGCCTAAACCTTAAGCTTTAGATACATGGTGTTTTTGGGAAAGTTTCTTCTTATTTTTCGACCTTTTTTCTCATTATTGTGAAATTAGGGTGGTCCCTCTAGTTTCGCTGATGCAATCATCTGCTTTTTAATAGTTTTATGTACGTTCACAAAATGTTCTACAAAGTTGTAAAAGAACTTATTTGGAGCATGTTTGCCGAAGAAACCATTATTCTATCTCTTATGGTTCCTAAGTTATAATTTTTTAAAAGATTCATGTTAGGGTGATCCATGAATTTCAGTTTTCCTAAAATAACTTTTAATTCGTTCGTTTCTCGTAAATACTTTGTTCCGAACACTTTTAGAACTATCACCGACGCATATTTTTTTCCAAAGAGCTCAAAGTTCTAACTCGCGTATTTAAAAAGATATTGGCATTTTTCTTCGAAAAATCACTGTTTTTCAAAATGTCATATCTCAAAAAGGAGCAAATGAATTTTCAATCTCTTGGTTGCATTGGAAAGATCGTACTCTGTTCTATTTAATGTGAAAAAACTGCAGGTACCTTTTTTGTTTAAAACTTTTTATTAAATTTTGAATATACGATTTTTTTCATGGAAATGCAGTTGTAACTTTGAAAATCGATGAGATACAAACTTGGCGTCTTCGACAAAATTGTGAGTTTTTGGCTGCTCTAAAAGTGCCCAGAACAAAGTATTGCGATAAAATCAACACATAAAATTGTATTGAATTGATTTTCATATGGAAAGCGGAACAATTTCAGCAAACTCGACTAGTCTTTGTTAGATAGATCGAAGTAACCATGTCGAAAATGATTAAATTTGCTTATAATCCATAATTCGTCAATGAACTCAACTTAAAATGTGATTTTGAGCTGATTTCCAACAATTTAATTTCAATTTCATCACTTCAATGTATGGATAGTGAAAATGTCAATGACTAGTATATGTTTATGTTAACGTAAAAGCCTATCAAAGTTACATGATTTACAATATCTTATCAACTTTGTGCCTAAATGGTGATGACAGTATAAATAAACATTGGTTTTAGAATGAAATGGATGACCATTTACCAAGCTACTTTGATCTATCTAACAAAGACGAGTTGAATTTGCTTGAAATGTGTCATTTTTCATATGAAAATCTGTTTTTACTCAATATGATTTAATGTGCTGATTTTTTCGCAACACTTTGTTCTGGGCACTTTTAAAGCAGCCAAAAACTCACAATTTTGTCGAAGACGCCAGGTTTGTATCTAATCGATTTTCAAAGTTACAACTGCATTTCCATGAAAAAAATCGTATTTTCAAAATTCAATAAAAAGCTTTAAACAAAAAAGGTACCTACAGTTTTATCACCATGAATAGAACAAGTACGATCTTTCCAATGCAACCGGGAGATTGAAAATCCATTTGCTCCTTTTTGAAATATGACTTTTTGAAAAAAAGTGATTTTTTGAAGAAAAATGCCAATATCTTTTTAACTACGCAAGTTAGAACTTTGAGCGCTTTGGAAAAAATATGCGTCGTTGATAGTTCTAAAAGTGCTCGGAACAAAGTATTTACGAGAAACGAACGAATTAAAAGTTATTTCAGGAAAACTGAAATTCGTGGATCACCCTAACATTAATATTTAAAAAAATTATAACTTAGGAACCATAAGAGATAGAATAATGGTTTCTTCGGCAAACATGCTCCAGATAAGTTCTTTTACAACTTTGTAGAACGTTTTGTGAACGTACATAAAACTATTAAAAAGCAGATGTTTGGATCAGCGAAACTAGAGGGACCACCCTAATTTCACAATAATGAGAAAAAAGGTCAAAAAATAAGAAGAAACTTTTCCAAAAACACCATGTATCTTAAGCTTTTGGTTTAGGCACAAACATTTTTGTCTTCGTAAATACGGCTCTGGACCCATTGTGCATTGAAGTCGATGAACAGGTGGTGCGTAGGGACCTGGTATTCACGGCATTTCTGGAGGATTTGCCGTACGGTGAAGATCTGGTCCGTTGTCGACCGGCCGTCGATGAAGCCGGCTTGATAACTTCCCACGAACTCATTTGTTTTAGGTGACAGACGACGGAAGATGATCTGGGATAGCACTTTCTAGGTCGCATTCAAAATGGTGATCGCTCTGAAATTCTCACATTCCAAATGGTCGCCTTTCTTGTGAATGAGGCAGATTACCCCTTCCTTCCACTCCTCCGGTAGCTGTTCGGTTTCCCAGATCCTGACTGTCAGCCAGTGCTGACAGGTAGCCAACTTTTCTGGGCCCATCTTGATGAGTTCAGCTGCGATATAATCCTTGCCAGCAGCTTTGTTACTTTTGAGCTGATAAATGGCATCCTTAAATTCCATCAGCGTGGGAGTTGGTTCATTTCCGTCCTCCGCTGCACTGGCATTGTCGTTTCCTCCGTTTCCGTGGGCTCCCGTGCCTACGTTCTCCACGCCATTCAGGTGCTGATCGAAGTGCTGTTTCCACCTTTCGATCACCTCACGTCCGTCCGTCCAGAGGCCTCCGTCTTTATCCCTGTATATTTCGGCTTGCGGCACGAAGCCGTTGCTCAATGCGTTGAGTTTCTGAAAGAACTTCCGTGTTTCTTTGGAACGGCACAGCAGTTCCATTTCTCCACACTCCGCTTCTTCCAGGTGGCGCTTCTTCTCCCGAGGCGGGTCTGCTGTTTCCGCTTCTGCTTGTAACGTTCCACGTTCTGTCGAGTCCCTTGCCGCAGCATTACCGCCCTCGCTGCGTTCTTCTCCTCCAAAACCGTTCTGCACTCTTCGTCGAACCATTCGTTCCGTCGATTCCGTTACATGTACCCGATGGTGCTCTCGGCTGCGTCGTTGATGGCTGTTTTCACTGCACTCCAGCAGTCCTCTAGAGGGGCCTCATCGAGCTCGCCCTCGTCTGGCAACGCTACCTCGAGATTCTGCGCGAATGCTGAGGCGACATCCGGTTGTTTTAGTCGCTCTAGGTTGTACCACGGCGGTCGCCGGTACCGTACATTGTTGATGACGGAGAGTTTTGGGCGTAGTTTGACCATAACAAGATAGTGGTCGGGGTCGATGTTGGCGCCACGATTGATCCTGACGTCGAGAAGTGCCGTCCGTGTCAATCAGAACGTGGTCGATTTGAGATTCCGTCTGCTGTTGTGATCTCCAGGTGTAACGATAATGGAGGCTGTGTTGGAAAAAGGTGCTACGTATGGCCATATTTTTGGAGGCGGCGAAATCAATGAGCAGTTGACCGTTTTCGTTCGTCAGCTGGCGGGCGCTGAACTTTCCAATTGTCGGTCTGAATCCCTCCTCCTGGCCTACCTGAGCGTTTAAATCTCCTATGATGATTTTGACGTCGTGGCTTGGGCAGCGATCGTACTCGCGTTCGAGCTGCGCGTAAAATGCGTCCTTGTCATCATCAGTGCTTCCGGAGTGTGGAATGTGCACGTTTATTATGCTGAAGTTTAAGAATCGGCCCTTGATCCTCAACCTGCACATTCTTTCGTCGATCGGCCACCAACTGATCACGCGCCTCTGCGTATCACCCGTCACGATGAAAGCTGTTCCCAGCTCGCGTGTGTTGCCGCAGCTCTGGTAGATGGTATGATGGTACCTCTAAACGTTCGCACCATGGATCCTGTCCAACACACCTCCTGCAACGCTACGATGCCGAACCCGCGGTCCTTCAGTAGATCGGCGAGTATGCGGGTGCTCCCAATGCAGTTGAGAGATCGGCAGTTCCACGTACCGAGTTTCCAATCGCAAGTCCTTTTTGTTAACTGGGGTCGTTGCCGTTGGTCTCGGTTCGTATTATTGTATTGCTGATATTCCGTTACAATGTTTTTTTACGGCTGGCTTGTAGGGCCTGATACCAACCCCCTACTTTCCGGAGGACCATAGTGCACAGTTGAGCAGTTCCCTGGCACTCGGACGTTGATCAGCCGCCCCTAACATGGTGATCGGACGCTGTTGTGAGCCGTTCCTCCTGGAGAACAGACGCTCAGGTTTGCCGAAGCAACCACACCCCCCCCCCCCTTCCCTGTTAGCCAATGACCAAAGTTCCTACCTGGGTTGGTTACCAGATCTTCCCTAAGATTGATCGTAGTTTCCGGCTAATTCCACGAAAAGGTAGGGATGGGAGTTGCTGGCCAGAGGTTAGTGAATCACAATGGGATCTGAATTGCGCAGCATACCCAGTAGAATAGGACACGCTTGCATGGAAAATATAAATCCTTGCTCTAGTCGACTTTTTGGATCCCATTTAGGTCTCATATGAACTGTACAAAATTTCAGCGCAATCGGTGAAACTATAATTTAGCGCAAGCGGTTCAAAGTTTTCATAGGATTTACTATGGGAAAAGTTACACTTACAAACAAAAAATTCCCAAAGGTCGCCCTTTGTCTCCTTAATTCAAATCGATTAACGCTTCTTGTAGAAAAATCATTTGTGAAACTTTCCTTCGAAGACCGCAAAAAAATTGGATGCTTGTGGAAAAAGTTATTGATTCATTACCGATTAGTGATCCAACGAACGGCTTTTTGTTTTGTTTTATCAGCAGCACTGCTGCTGCCGTTGTTGCATGGGGTGGCCGGAGGCATCACCCAGAAACAGCAGCAGCCAAGACAGGCCAAACATATCAATAGGTCCTATTTGCATTTGGGAGGCTCTCTTTGTGCACTTTCTCTTTCAATTATTGCAATGTAATGGTACACTTTTCAACTATTTTTGCAGTACAAATCAAAAGACGATTGTTTTGACCATCGTTCAATGCAAGGAGACAATCATAATACAAATAAACAGCTGAGATATTAACGAAAGAGAGGGAAACCAAAGAGAGCCTCTCTTCTGTAGATAGGACCTTTAGACATGTTTGGCCTGAAGACAGCAGCTACAGTGCTGCTAATAAAACAAAACAAAAAGCCGTTCGTTGGATCACCAATCGGTAATAAATCAATAACTTTTTCCACAAGCATCCAATTTTTTGCGGTCTACGAAGGAAAGTTTCATAAATGATGTTTCTAAAAGAAGCGTGTTGACCGATTTGAATTAAGGGGGATTTTTTATCTGAAGGTGTAACTTTTCCCATAGCAAATCCTATGAAAACTTTGAACCGATTGCGCTTAAATTTTGCACAATTCATATGGGACCTAAATAGAATCAAAAAAGTTGACTGGAGCGAGAATTTGATATTTGTCCCATATTAATACCCAGCCTTTACGGTGCCATGTTTACCAAGTGGTTGAACGTATGTGTTTATAAACAAACCGATCAGCTGATCGCGACGTCATGTTCGCCAGAAAATGTGTTCGCAGCTTCTGAAACATGACGTTACCTTCGGCAACTCCGTGTGATTTCGGCTTGCATAACACGACTACTACTTCAAAATTATCATATCACACACACTACTTTGTCCGATGGGCCTAATCTGAGACGAGACTCGCGAAGACGGTTTTCTTTTTCTCCACTTTGTTATTTTTTTCTTCTTCCTATCTGTGTTGACATTATGTTTTGGGCTGGTGGTTCAAACACATACGTGACCGCATCACCTCACATGCAGTGTGACTGAATCCCATTCACGCACAAAATCATGTTGAGGGGAAATTTTGCATCGCCAACAATCGCCAAGCAAGGTAATCATTGCAATATTTTGTTTTCAATTTATTTTTGACAGTACAGGAGAAGAAAATGCTGCTCGGAGTGAATTTTGGCTTCAGAATTTATCTCGGATAGCAATACTTTACTCGTTTTAGGTAACGTAATCAAACGGGCTACAACTGACAGCTCAGTTGGGCTGCACTTGACGTTGCTTTTTTTCCTCTTCGCGAGTCTCGTCTCAGGGCCTAATCTCTGATATCAAGATCAACAATTGAAAAGGCCGCAACAACATTTTGTAAAAAAAAGATGTTTCTGTCGACTTGAGGCCTTTTGAACTCCACCTACACAGCTCACCACAACTAACAGAACAGTCTCGCAGTATTTTATCAATTTTAACACCTCGCACGTGCTAATCAAAGTAGCCTGCGTCTGTTGATACCAACTTTACAATTATTTGGTGCTTTTAAAATGCTATTTTTGGTAAAATAGCAAAAATTACCATGATTTTTTGCTAAAAGTTTTTTGAAAAAGTAGTATATTTTGGCAAAATTTTATGCCTATTTTAAAACCTTGGGTAAACAGCTCTGATTTTACCGTGACAGCACGGTTTTCTCACTCCATTTCATTCCAATTTTGCCATCTTGTCAGTCAGTTGTTTTGTGACTTTCCGGGTTCTGTACATTATTGATGTCATCTTTGTGCACCATACTTCCAAGGATTTTGAAACGAACCATTTGGAAACGATTAGATCGCCTATACAAGTGCTGAAAGAAAAGAAACACACCAGGAAGCAGCCGTGAAAAAAAAATCTACTTATCAATGGTTGCAAATAAACAGCAGCACCTAATCGCGTTCATTCTTTCTGGGGCAATCTTCATATCACTTAAGTTTTGTTGATTAATTTTATTAACGCACGAGAAAGGCTCCATCACCAATGGGTGGAACAATAAGGGGATTTTTGTGACATTTTTAGCACTGCGATAATAAGACTGACTATGTAGGGGATTCTGGGGTAATACGCACCAATTAGGGAAAATGCGTCAAAATGACATGGATTTATCACCAATACCTTCATTTTAAACTATATCATAAATATTTTCAGCCGTAATGTTTTTTTTTTTACTTATTCGTTTATTTGGAAGGCTCGGGCGCCACAAAGGCATAACTTAGCTGAACTCATTTGTACATTTTTTCACATAATTTTAAATTTAATTTAGTTTCGGGAGCCGAAGTACTCGCAGCTGTTTCGAGGTAAGGGATTACAAAAAGTTAAAATTGGGAAGGAAGGATTTAGGGACTTAAACTAAATTATTTGCTAAATTATATTAAAAAAAAACATTGATAGGACAACATGTCCTGATCTGTAACGGAATGAAAAAGGGATTTACGGTAGACGACGATAAGAAGAGGACAAACGGAAGGGGGCAGCGACAGACAGGGGCGAACAGCAAAACCAAATGGCGGACAACGTAAACAAGGAACGTACTACATCAAACTCAGACATCAACAACACGTTTCAATAACTGATATATGAAATTCATGTGTTCCAAATTTAATTATTTTATTTATTTATTTATTTATTTTTCTTTAACTAGCTTCATCTGCTTATGCTTAATGAAGCTTTAAGATGAGGAAAAGCCTGTTTTAGTAGACCGGCAACATGTGTCTCTCTCAAATAGGCGTAAAAACCTCATTTCTTTCCAAATAACATTACAGTAAGGTAAACATATAAAACTTAAATCTAGTGTACTGCAGGTGTTCTCGGGATACATCCATATGCAGGAGGCTCAGGGGTGACAGCGACAACAATCGAGAAAAAAAAACATTATGTAACACCGTCAACAAACATAAAAATCATTGGACAGAATCTCACCTGTTCCCCATCGGAAATGAGTTTCTTACTTGCAAAAGCCGTTGGAAAGTAATACTGGAGCAGTTGAAATCAAATAATTGGAAAACTTCGTTGAAACTAGCAGATGCGAAGCGGATTGGTTTATGATGGCCGTATTCTGTATGGCGTGGTTCAAGCTGTAGAAAACTACGTTGACGAATGATTCTCTCCGGAGCGCAAAGGTTAAGGCGTTCCAATAATTCAGCTGAGTATATGTCTCCGCGTAGAATTTTACCAATGAAGACTGCTTGATTAACGAATCTTCTTTCACTTAGCGTCTGTAGTCCTAGTAGTCTGCAACGATCTTCGTACGACGGCAGGTTCTGTGGGTCACGCCAAGGAAGAGTCCGTAGAGCCACCCTGACAAACTTTTTTTGAACAGCTTCCATTCTCGAAATCCAGTTCGCTTGGTATGGACACCATACGACAGAGCACGACTCCAGTATAGAGCAAACTAGTGCACAATACAATTCCCGAAGGCACAGAGGGTCATGAAATTCGCTGGTTAGTTTAAGGAGGAAACCCAGCTGTCTGTTGGCCTTGGAAATTATGTTCTTATAGTGTAGTCGATAAGAAAAAGCTGGATCGAGGATGACACCTAAGTCGTGAATATGATCAACACGCTCCAGTTGTTGATTGGAGCTGGTGTAGTTATAAACAAAAGGCCTTAACTTTAGGTGAAATGTGATGACGCTGCATTTTGCAAAACTAAGTGTCAGCTTATTTTTGGAGCACCATTCTACGAATATGTCCAACCATTCTTGAAGAAGAAGGCAGTCTTTTATGCAATTGACTACGATGAATAGTTTCACGCCATCCGCATAGAATAAACGATAACCAGGTGGTAGTAGTCTTGACAGTTCGTTGATAAAGATTAAAAACAGCAATGGACCTAAGTTGCTTCCTTGGGGAACGCCAGACGTATTGGAGAAAAGTTCCGACGACTCATTACCAATTCTAACGCTCAGTGTACGGTTAGCCAGGTATGACTTGAACCACTCGATGAGATTAGAGAAAACTCTCAGCTTGTGCAGCTTACTCAGTAATATATTGTGATCTACACGGTCAAACGCTGGTTTGAGGTCAGTGTATATGGCATCAATTTGAGTTCCTGTATCAATTTTTCGTATACAGAAGGAGGTAAATTGCAAAACGTTTGTGGACACTGATCGTTTCGGATAAAACCCATGTTGATCAGCACGGATATAGTGTTTGCAACACGCGAACAGTAGCTCGTAGATGATGATCTTGAAGATCTTGGAGCAAGCGCATAATGATGTTATTCCTCGATACTTTTCTACGTTCTGTTTGTCGCCTTTCTTGAACACTGGGAACATTAATGGCACATCTCTTCAGGATACATGATAGGATTCCGGCCCATATAGCCGAGGCGGTAAACGCACGGGTATTCAGCATGCCCATGCTGAGGGTGACGGGTTCAATTCCCGGTCGGTCCAGGATCTTTTCGTAAAGGAAATTTCCTTGACTTCCTTGGGCATAGAGTATCTTCGTGCCTGCCACACGATATACACATGCAAAATGGTCATTGGCAGAGAAAGCTCTCAGTTAATAACTGTGGAAGTGCTCATAGAACACGCTTTGCAGGCAGGCTTTGTCCCAGTGAGGACGTTACGCCAAGAAGAAGAAGAAGAAGATAGGATTCCGTCGGAACCGGCGGCAGTCGAATACTTTAATTTGGTGATGGCGCTCTCTATATGCTTGTTGCCGCTGGGCACACTGCTCAAAGTCATCCGATGAATGTTTGACAAGTACTGAGCGAGATGATTTGTCAAGTGAAGGGATATATGTATCATGCCAAAACGGACAGGCATAATTGATTAGTGTACAACAATAATTGTGAAAAGAAGAACTCTATTGCCTAACATGTGCTTTAATTATATAAACGTACAAGGTACTTTATTGAATATACTGCTACGTTATTTTGAGAGTTGGTGCTGGAACACTGTTAAGTGCAATTTCGCCTCTTCCGTTACAGTATCATCGTTAGTTGAATTAGGTCTCCGCTTTTTTGACGAATTGTCAGAGCAATCATCAGTAACCTTGCGCTTACCACTTTCAATTCGTTGAATTGAGAGTGTTCTAGTTTGAACCACAGCTGCGTAGGAGGGGCCAGCAATAACATTGGGTTCAATGTATTGTACAAGGTTAGCAGGATCTCGAAGCTCGGCCAGAAATTTTTCGAAGCAGCTGGAGACCACTTTCTCACAAGATTCTGAAATCAACTCAGCAATAGAGCGCCCAAGCTTATCAGAGGTACTCTCATATTTAGCATGCAGCTCATCAACAGACTTTAAAACGTCGTCGCATTTCCTCTGAACATCATTGAAAGACAGTTGGCTCTTGCGGCAGTCAAAGCAGATGTACCGAAGCGCTGGATTCTCTTTGAGCGCTTTCGCTCCAGTTACATTTGTTTCAGCACATTTTGTGTGCAGAATTTTATCGCAGTCAAAGAAGCAATACACTCGGTCACTCTCTGATGAGATCTTCTGCACACAGGCACTACAAACCACAGATGACATGGTTGCAAGCGGTGTTTCACTTTTCACCTCTTTCGCCCAACGGGCTTTGTCTGCTATATACGAATGACTTGTTTTGTATCGCACAGGAAACAGTTATTACAACACAAATCACGACGAATGATGGTAGTGAATAAAATAAATTCCACTAAACACATAAACCGAGTGCTATTTGTAATCCAACGATGTATCATAACACACGAAAGGTTCACGATTTCACACGTATTTTTCGTC
Organism: Aedes albopictus; assembly: GCF_035046485.1. Lineage (NCBI taxonomy): Eukaryota > Metazoa > Arthropoda > Insecta > Diptera > Culicidae > Aedes > Aedes albopictus. Next base: position 253,606,016 of record NC_085136.1, read on the forward strand.
TCAAAACGGCTGGCGTATTCTTCGCGACATGAACAGATGATAGTTATTAATGCCAATGTAAACTAATGCAAATCAAGTCCTGCCAACACTTCTCTAACGGGTTTCTGTTGTTATCCTCGGACTCGGAGAATTTCGTGCAGCTCAGATCTGATCTCACGATACTCATTGCATCCCCACACGACATGTTCGATATCCTGGTAAGCCACGCCACAGACACAGAGATTGCTTTCTGAGAGCCTAATACGGAAGGTATGTGCGTTCAACAAATAGTGGTTGGACCCAACCCTTTGAACCATGGCTTCTTCGACACCTGTGGAATGATGGAGTGCAACCATCTACCCATCTCTCCATCTCTCCATTTGTGTTGCCAGCTGATCAAGGTCTCCTGACGGGCCAATGCAAAACATTCGTCGAAGGCGATTTGACGCTCGTAAATATCGCCTTCACTAGCACCCACCTCAGCGAGAGAGTTTGCTTTCTCATTGCCCGGAATTGAGCAATGTGAAGGGACCCAAGCTATGGTGATGGTGTATGAGCGTTTGGACAAAGCACTCAAGACTTGGCGAATTCCATTCAGGAAGTACGCTGAGTGCTTCATCAGTTTCATTGACCGAACAGCCTCCAGAGAACTTAGACTGTCGGTAAAAAAGAAGTAGTGCTCAGGTGGGAGAGTGCGAATGTACTCTAAGGTGTAGTATATAGCCGCTAGCTCAGCAATGTATACCGAGCATGGCTTTTGAAGCATGAAGGTGGCGCTATGAAATTCGTTGTAGACACCGAAACCAGTCGAATCATCTGTTTTCGAACCATCTGTGAAGAACTGTCTGTCCCCGCTAACATGCCCGAACTTACTTGCAAAAATTTGTGGAATACACACGGAACGAAAAGATTCTGGTATTCCGGTGATCTCATCCTTCATGGACAGATCAAAATCCACAGAGGAACTGTCGAAGTCTGAGAAGTTGTCACGATTGGTGTTAACCGGAGGTGGGCTTACCTCCAACGTCATGTACCAGTAGTACACACTCATAAAACGAGTTTGAGGGTTCTGTTCAAGCAGCTTTTCGAAGTTTTCCATGACCAATGGATTCACAACCTCGCATCGGATGAGGAACCGGAACGATAACTCCGCAAAGCGGTCTGTCAGAGGCTGTACACCGGCGAGTACCTCTAAGCTCATAGTGTGAGTTGAGTTCATGCAACCTAACGCGATCCGAAGGCAACAGTACTGAACCCGTTGAATCTTCAGCAAGTGTGTTTTCGCCGCGGATTGAAAACAGGCTACCGTATTCTAAAACCGACAGAATGGTTGTTTGGTATAGCCTGATCAGATCTTCCGAATATGCTCCCCACCATGTTCCGGTAATAGTTCGCATAAAATTGATTCGCTTTTGGCATTTTTGTATCAGATACACAATGTGCTTCCCCCAGGTGCATTTAGAGTCGAACCAGAGACCGAGATATTGAGAAGACATGCTATGAGTGATTGTCTTGTACAAAATAAAAATTTGTTAACATTTATTTTTACGGCGTTATCTTATGTGGGGCAGTATGCACTCTTACTTGGGGTAAAACGCACCATAATAATGCAATGGGGCAAGATGCACCGTCGAGTATAGAATATTTTTCTCGCTATAAAAAAAATCACATGTTTGCGCACAGATGCGTTTGTTTTCTAAATCGATAATAAAAAAAAATTGGTATAAAAATATTTATTACAATTTCCATTACTTATATTATGCTTGTAACGATTAGTACCACTCTGAATCAACTGAGTGCAACAGCTTATGAAAATATGTTGGCTTTCACCATTCAACCATTCAGCAAACGAGCGGGAAGATTTCATCATAATCGAACTGTTATAGTTTTATTCATTTATCTCACAAATTATTTGAAACTGATCTCCAAATTTCGCCAAGCCGTAAGCAATGAGTTACCACAGACAAACAGACGTAACGCCTAGAACAATCACACTATCACCATCTGGTGAACATGTTTCACGAAACACTGCACTGTGTTGTGCTACAACTCCAGCAGAAGGCGCCAGTGTGAAGCATCAAACGCGAAGAAAAACAATGCGCGCGCCTCTGGGGGTAAGGGTCTCAACTTAGAAGATTTAGAATGATCGGTATTAAGAGCGTGGCCAATGAAAATATCGCCAGTAATACATTTGTTTGTCTGCGGAGATACAAGGTTTCAAAGCTCCAAGCCCAAAAATTCCCGAAAAAATATGGGAGTGCGTTTTGCCCCAGATTCCCCTAGTGTGTACATCACTCATTCTAACAGCGCACCAAGATTCTTAATTCGAATATGGTATATCCCAGTACGCAGGCACGCAGCTGTTATCGCGTTTTCGTTTGCCACAAAAGCAGCAGAGACTCAAGCCTAGGGTAGACCACGTTGTAGAAGGAAAAAAAACCTGTGATCGAGTTTGAATTCCATTTTTCTAGATTTATTGAAATATTTTTCTAGAGATGTATTAGAAATTAAACAAAATCGAGGCAGTTTTTCTGTTATGTAATTCAGAAGAATGTATGGATAGCTTCAATAGGTACACTGAAATAAATTTTCGTGTGAAATCAACCGATTTCAATTAATAATCGTACCTATGATTCTCAACCGACAACAATTTCCAGTTAATTGAACACTCTCAATTTAACTACCAGTGCAGTTAACATTACCAAAAATCACCTTAATTCAACAGCTGGGCATTGTATTTTTCACCCGTGCCCAGGAAAAATTATTAATGTTCTGTTGTTGAGCCGACTACGTTTTTAGTCAAATTTACTGCAATGCATTGTAATTTCAATCATATTACAGTGAACTTCACATATTTTGTTGTCGGTTCGGTTCGGAATCAGTAGTTTCCACAGTAAAATTTGTTGCAGTGTAGGCAATTCTTGAGTAGAGAGTATCTTCTGTTCCTTTTCAAACGCCGCGGATGTGCTGTATACATTTTTTGTACTGAAAGTCATCCATATAAACCACGAACGTTTTCTATGAAAATTCATTGCACAGTTTACACTATCCGACAAACAACCAATTTAATTTAATGTCTTATTCCTCAGAAATACTGCTCAACCCTAATGTAACTCTGATGTTCTGTATCACCGCAAACATATAAAAATCGGTGGAGATAACTCTTCCAGTCAAATACTCAGTGATACCAGTGGAAGTGACATCGTTTGAGAGCTCATTCAAAATGAAAGAAATTGTGGTATTGTAAGTGAAAGTGCAGTAAATATAGTTATAGTTGGTTGATGATCATTTGCTTCTCTTCCTCACAGGCTTCTTATCATCGCTACACTTTGCGGAACGAAGTCGTTCTCTGTGCAAAACTGGCAACATAACCCTGAAATTAGAAATTTCCATTGGCCCGCTGATGCTGTTCTAATGGGAAACATACCAGATAAAGAAAGGTTAGATTTTAAAAACATCGAGGCGGACATACTCCCTCAAAATTTTACTAATCAATTCCGAAAATGTAGTACTACCATATTCTATTATGGAAATATTAAAACAATCCACATAAACCCTAAATTAATGCACATTAGGTTATATTCCACATCTACCGAAAATGTGATCATTGAAAGTGGGAATTACTACCAGCTGAAAGAATTTGTGTGTAAAGATGCAAAATTGACACATATTCCAGAGAACGTAAGTCAACTGAAAAAATTGAGATATATGAGTTTTGAAAATAACTTAATACAAACAGTTCAACTTGACCAGTTTAATGGTTTGGACTATTTGCACAATCTTGATCTATCTAGTAATAAAATAAATCACATTTACAATCATGGTTCGGTGAGTTTGCCGTCGCTAGAAAATTTACATCTCGGAGGCAATCAATTGAAACATTTCGATGTTTGTAGTTGGAACATGCCTAATCTTTACGATCTCAATCTTTTTAGTAATGAGCTGACACATTTCTCAATTAATCATTTCCGCAGCCTTGAAATAGTAAACCTAGCTGAAAACCCACTTAACTGTGTATGGAAAAATAGTTTACTAAGTAACAAACCAGATATGAGAATTGAAGAACCACTTGCTTGCGACAGAAATAACAAGGGTGTCTTTGGATTAGATTGCCCTTTTACGATTGATCAGTTACAGCAGCAGAATTCCAATTTTGATTCCAGGTTAGCCCAAATCGAAGAAACAGTAATGAAAAACAACCAACAATTTTCTGAATTAGGCAACAGAGTACAAAAATTTGAAACCGAAATGAATAAAAAATTCCAAAAGATGGAGCAATTGCTGATACATTTAAGTAAAAAGATCGTTGAACAACAAAATGTTGCAAATGATATTATCGAGGCCATTTATAGGGCTGAAATTGAGAGAACATATAATTCCAAGCAAAAACCATGATCTTATTAATGTTTCCCAAGTACGATTACATGTTGTAACAAATTATATATATAATTATAAATACCCTTTCTACAAATCTTTGAGTTAAGCGTGGTGGAAAATATCACACAATCCGCATTTTTCCTCCTTTTGCGATTTGTTTTGCATCTTGATTTCACGGGGGTACTCCTCTTCCGAAGGAAGAATTCACATTTTGTAAGTATGTTTGGAGTGGGATTCGATCCCAGGTCCTCGGCCTGGCAGTCATGGACTTTAACCGTCACACCAGGTTCGTTTTTCTTCTGCTTCCATCGGGAGCAATGGGTAGTAACAGTAAGAGTTTTTTTTAACGAAATCCTCCAGGAGTTCCACTTACTCAGATTACTCAGATGTTTTACTGATAAAAGATTCATGTGTAATTCGTCTTGAATTTCCACTGACAATTCTGGAAGCTCCAGCGAAAATTCATGAATAAACCTGTGACTGAACTTCTTTAAAATTTCTCGCAGATAAATTGTAAAAGAATTCCTGGATGACTTTTCGGAAAATTTCCAGAACCCTGTATCCCTCTTAAGTTATCTTAAAGCGTTCCAATATAAATCGATGAAAGAATTCCTCTAGAAATCCTTATAGCAATTAAAAAAAATCTTCAGGTAATTCTGGAAAAAATGTTGGGTAAATCCCTGGAAAAGATTATGAACGGATTTCTGACCGAGCCTCTCAATATATTTTTATAAAGATCCACAGAGGAATTTCTGAAACAATCATTACAGGAATTCCTGAAGCAATCCCTGAAAGAACTCCTGGGGCAATCCCTGAAGGAGTTCTTGGAGAAATCTCTAGAGGAATGTCTGCAGGTATGCCTGGAGGAATCCCTGGATAAATTCCTGGAGGAATCCTCACAGGAAATACGGGAGGCATCCTTGGAGGAATTTCTGAAGAATTCGCTTAAAGAATCCCGGGAGAAATTCCTAGACAAATTTCTGGAGAAATGCTTGGAGAATTTTTTGGACAAATTCCTGGAGGAATTTAAAGAGAAATTCTTTGAGAAATCCCTGGAAAAATTCCCGGAAAATCCCTGAAGCAATCACTAAAAATATTTCTGAAAAGATACCTGGAAGAATTCTTGGAGAAGTAGCTGAAGGATTTCTAGATGAATGCCCTGAAGTAATTTTCGAAGAAATAATTGGAGGATTTCCTGAAAGTATCCCTGTAGAAATTCCTGGACGAAAGCCTGGAGTATTCCTTGGATTAATTTCTAGAGAAACCCTGGATGCATCCATGGAGGAATTTCTAAAGGAATACCTGTAGGAAATCATGCGGGAATACCTAGAGGAAACCCTGGAGGAATTCCCGGAGGACTTACTGCAGAAATTGCTGGATAAATTCCTGGAGCAAATACCGGGAGAAATCCTGAAGGAATCTCTGGAGGATTCTCTTGAGAAATTCTGGAAGATATCCGTGGAGAAATTTCTGAAGAAACCTCTTGAGAAATCCCGGTAGAAATCTTTTGAGAAATTCCTGGAGAAATTCTCGAAAGAATTCCTTGGGGATTCTTAGCCAAATCACTGGAGGAATCCCTGATGCAATTTATGGAGGAACTTCAGGAGAAATGCCTAGAGGAACTTCTGGACTAACTCCTGGCAGAATTCCAGAAGGAATTCCTAAAGAAATCTCTAGAAGAATTCTTGGGGTACTTCCGAGGATCAATGCCTGGAAGAATACCCTGAGGAATCCCTGACTGAAATTCTGGAGGAATCTCTTAAGGAATTCTAGGAGGAATTCCTGGAGGGATTTGTGAAGAAATTCCGAGAAGAATTTTCAGAGAAATTTCTGAAGGAATTTTTGGAAGAATATCTGGATGAATTACTGGTGGGATCCTCGAAAGAATTCCTGGAGGAATCTCTATAAGAATCTTCAGAGAAATCCCTGAAGAAATTCCAGGTAAATTCCTGGAGGAATTCCTGGTGGAATTTCTGGAGGTATCCGTGAAATAATTTCTGAAGGAATCTCTGGAGAAATTTTTGGAGGAGAAACTCCTGGATAAATTCCTGGAGGAAACCCTGGAGGAATTTCCGAAGGAATGCCAGGAAAAATGCCTGCAGGAATTGGTGATGAAATTCTTGAGAGAAGTTCTGAAAGAAATACCTGAAGGATATCCTGGACAAATTCCTGGACAAACTCTTGGTTTAATTCGTGGAAATATTACTGGTGAAATCCCTGAAAGAGCCCCTGGAGCAGTGCCTGGATGAAATCCTTGTGGAATACCTGGATTAATCCCTGGATAAATTCCATGCGTAATTCCAGGAGGAATTTTTGAAGGGATCCCTTGATGATTTCCCGGGGGGGGGGGGGGGGGGTTTATAAGAAATGCCAGGAGGAATTATTGCAAGAACCCCTAAAGGAATTCTTGGCATAATGCATGTATAAACTCCGATAAAAGGATTTCCTTGAGAAATATCCGTAGTTATTTCTGAAGGAATTCCTGGTGAAATTCTTAAAGATATTCCTGGAGGAGTCCCTGAATGAAATCCTGGAGGAATACCCGGATGAATCCATGGAGAAATCTCTATAGACATCATCGATTTCAAACACTGTGCCCTGGAGAAATTCGTAGGATACATTTATGAATACATTTCTCGAAGAAATGCCGCACGAATTTATGGGAAAATAGCACTCATGGAGTAGAAGTTCGTGGACACATTCTGGCGGGGCTTTTCAGTGGAATTCTTAGAGCAATTCCGGAGCGAATCTCTGGTGGACTTCCAGAGGAACGAGTTTCTGAATGAATCTCTGGAAGATTTTTTCGAAGAAGCCACTGGAAAAAAATACGAAATAATCCCTGAAAGAATTTTTGAAGTCATGCCTGTGAAATTTAAAAAGGAATCCTTGGAAGAATTCCCTTAAAGAATTCCTAGGCAATTCAGGAGGAACTCATGAATATCTACGTATAAGATCTCTTAAATACATTTCTGAAGTAAACCTTCTGACAAAAATCCGTGGAGCTATTTTGAAAGCAATGCACTGAAAATATTTTGATGGAATTCTTGGACGAATTTATGAAGGTGATAAGTTGTGGAGCGGACCTGGTGTGATGGTTAGAACACTTGACTAACACGCCGAGGACCTGGGATCGAATCCCACTCCCGACAAACTCGCAAAATGTGAGTTCTTCCTTCGGAAGGGAAGTAAAGCGGGGTTTCCGAGATGAACTAGCCTAGGGCTAAAAATCTCGTTAATACAGATAAAAAAATCCTGATGAAATCTCCAGGAATACTTCTAAATGGTAGAATTGGTAGAATTTTTCAAAGAGTCTACAGAAGATTTTTTTTGAGAAATCCGTGGAAAATTTTCTAGAGGAATCCTGAATTTTTAATTTTCTGATGGAATAGATTTTTTGAAAGAATTGATGGAGGAATTTCTGAGAAAACCAGAAACCAGGAAAGTTTTCTACTGGAGTTCTTGGAGAAATTTTTGGAGGATCCTCTGAGTAAATTTTGAAGAAATCAATGGCAAATGTTCAAAAAACTCTTACGAAATGATTTTTAAAAGATTCTAAGGGAATCTAAGGGATAATTTCCAAGGGAATTCCTGGCAGAATTATTATAAAATTTTTTGGATATTTTTCTGAAGGAATCGCTTTCGGAATTTCTGAAGGATTTTTTTTTCCGGAATCCTGGGAGTAATGTCAGAAGATATTCATGAAAGGTTTTCGAAACATTTTTCGGCATTACAGTTACAGAAACCTTGTGTTGATTATTTTGAAACTTCGCCAACGTTTCGGCCCTTTTTGGGACCTTCTTCAGGGCTTTCGGAAAAATAGCTGGTGAAATATCTGAATTAATTTCTCTAAGAAACTCCAGAAATCTCTGAGAAAATTGGGGTGTGATTTTGATAGATTTTCCGGGATTATTTCCGGGAATTTTGTGGAGTAATCCATGGGTGCTCATAATGGTTGGATTTTTTTTTATCTCAAGAGCTGGTTAATCAGTGAGTAACTTGGAGTAACCTCTATGACACCACTGGATATGCCCCATTATTACTGTCATCCTCACCCCACTTTCTGATTGCCATATTCACAGCTTTCTCATTCTATCGTTCCACTTTTTTACCATTTCATTACGTAGATATTTTGAAAGGAACCATTAGAAAACGAGCCGTGCAAAAAAAAGAAATAAATAAATAAATAAACTAGGTCGTTATCAGTTATAGCGAACTGACGTCGGTTTCCGACTGCGTTCATCCAGAACCATTGGGCGGAACACTGAGGGGATTTTTGTGGCATTGTTATCACTGCCAAAATAAAACTGACCTTGTAGGGGATTTTGGGGCAATACGCACCTATTAAGGAAAATGTGTCAATATACGTACGCATTTATTGTTTCAATACATGAATGTATTGCCTATATCATCATTCCAAATGAAATGCGGCATTGTAGATTGAAGCTGAACTATAAATTTCACCAGGTCGTATGCAAAGAGTCATTATGGTCTATAATATTGACAAGGATTCAAAGCCAAAAAAACCGATACTCAATGAAAGTGGGGAAGCGTTTTGCTCAAGATGCCCCTAATGTGCGCAATGGTCATTTAAACAGCGCGCCAAGATTCAACCAAATAAATTTCTTTTTTCGAGTGTTATCGCGATGTCGTTCGCCACAAAACCAGCAGAGACTAAATCCTAGGGTGGACCACGCTTGATTGAAAGAGCGAAAAAGCTGAAATCAACTCTAAAATCTCGCATTCTCGATCCATTGTAGGGTAAGAAATCAAACTTTGAACTAGTCAAATTGTAATCTTAAGGCGAAACTGGAAGCATTTCCTCATTTTTTTGGTTTTTGATTTTTTATTAAATAACGAAGTAATATTTTTAAAATTGGTTTTCGTGCACATGTAGAGTATGGATCAGGGTATCTTCTGAATTTTTTACGTGGTAGAAAATGTTTTTCGTTTTTTCAAAAACCATTTTTTGGTGAAATTTTGTTCAAAAATGGTTTCTGCAAAAACGAAAAACATTTTCTACCGCGTAAAAAATTCAGAAGATACCCTGATCCATACTCTACATGTGCACGAAAACCGATTTTAAAAATATTGCTTCGTTATTTAATAAAAAATCAAAAACCAAAAAATGAGGAAATGCTTCCAGCTTCGCCTTAATTTGAACCATTTCAAAATTCATTAAAACGACGTACTTTTCAAGCAAATATTGTCCCGAAAAAGATGTTAAACAGCTTTCCGTAATATAACCTGATAACATGGACTTTAAAAGCATTGAAAACAGCATTTTTGTCATGGAAAACAGGCAATTGAAAAATCACTGTGATTTCACCCATTTCCCCCAAGAGAAAGCACATTTTCGGTGCACTCGTACAGCTCATGCATTGTATCACACGCAATATGTGAACACGTCAAATGAAAGCTTATTTATCGTAGAATCGACCAACCGAATAATATTCCGCATTATTTGTCATAAAATTATCAAATTTAAGTGATTCTTACTTGGAGAATGTTCTCTTAAGTTGAACGGGGGTGAGCTTCTAGTGTTGGCCTGTAGATTGCGCTAGTGATTACTTTGTATACTCTTGGGGGATGATAATATCCAAATTTAGTTTCCAAATTCCTATAGGATTTCGAACATTCTGAGTTGAGATTCCACTGCCTAATGAAAAATAGGTATGAGAATTAGCAGATTCATGTGATTTTTTATTGTTTAGCATGGAATTGGCTGTTTTGTGAGTTGCTCGAGCTGCTGCCGCCAGTAGTTCAAATTAAGATTAAAATTGGTTCAAATTATGATTACGATGGTTCAAATTAAGATTACCACTTTACCATTTAACAGAAAGCTTATACCCGTGGCTGTACATGAAATTCGATTTTGCCGTAGTAAATTATTTCCATGTGGGAGAAAAAATCACTTAAAATTTGCACTGCTTCAGAAAGCCGCAATTTGGTTCAAATTTGGATTACCTACCCTAATATTTTAGAAGTGCAGACAAAATTGAACAAACTCGATGTAAACTCTCCGTGACGAAATTCAGAACAATGTTTGAAGAGTTTTCAATTTGATTTCCCCAAATTGGTGGGCTCTTTAAGAGTAAGCTTTTCAGAGCGGTATCTTCAGTTCTTGACCAAACCATGCGGATGTGTTGTTAACAATTTTGTACTAGAAGCAATCCATACGGACCAAGAACTTTTCCTGTGAAAATTTATCGCACAGTTTACACTATCAGCAGCTGGAGAACATGTTGCATAAACGGCGAATGAATAAACGAATTAAATTTCGATTTTGCTGAAATTCTGCACCACCCTAATGTTAATCTGAAGTTCTTAATCACCCAAGCATATAAGAAGTGGTTGAGATAACTCTTCCAGTCAAAACTTCGGTACTACCAGTGAGAGGGACGTCGTTTGAGAACTAAGTCAAAATGAAAGGACTCTTGGTATTGTAAGTGCGCCACTGCGACAAATATTGTTGCCGTTTGATGATTAATTGCTTCTTTTTCTTTTAAGGCTACTTTTCATCGCTACAATTGACGGAATAGTAACGTTCTCTGCGAAAAGAAATGAATACAACCAAACTGTGGTTGACATACGCCGTTTCCGTTGGCCCGCTGATGCCATGTTGATGGGCAAAATTCCAGATGAAGCATCGTTTTATTTCTTTAAAGCCCAGGTGGACATTCTGCCACAAAACTTTACTGATCAATTCAAAAATTGCATTCATATACAGTTTGAACGTGGGGTGGTCAAAACAATTCACGTAAGCCCAAAATTAACGCACATTGAGCTATATTCCACATCTACTGCAAATGTGATCATTGAAATTGGGAAGGAATACCAGCTGGAAGAATTCACATGCAGCAATACGAATTTGACAGGTATTCCAGATAATATTAGCCAACTGAAAAAAATGAAATATTTAAATCTTATTGGAAACTTAATACAAACAGTTCAACTTGACCAGCTTCATGGTTTGGACAATTTGGAATCTCTTCAGCTTACTGATAATGAAATAAAACACATTCACAATCATGGATCGGTGAGTTTGCCGTCGCTCACTAATTTACATCTTGCAAACAATCGATTGACACATATTGACGTATGTAGTTGGAACATGCCAACGCTTTCCTACATTGATCTTCGTTTCAACTTTTTGACCCATTTCGCAATCAACCAGTTTCGTGTGCTCAAAGGATTGCGTATATCTGACAACCCACTGAATTGTGATTGGATGCATAGTTTACTTAAAGCTAGATCAGATATATACCATGTGGAAGAATTAACTTGCGCCAACGAAAGCAGCGAAGGAGTCTTTGCGTTGGATTGTCCAATGCCGATTGAACAATTGCGACAGCAGAATGCCAATTCAATGACCAGTTCAGCGCCAGTTGAAGCAACCGTGTTGAACAACAGCCAGCAAATTGCCGAACTCAACCGAAAAATCCAAAAGATGGCGGCGTTGCTGGAAAATCTTGCAAAAAAATCAAAAATCGACGAAAGATTGCAAAAGATTGAGGCGCTGCTGGAAAGTCATAACTCCAGGATCATTGAGCAGCAAAATGTTTCGAACGACATCATTGAGGCCATTTATAGAGCTGAAATGGAGAGAACATATAATACCGAGAAAACGCCATGATCTTTGCGAGAAATAAGCAGGAATTCATGTTTGTATTCTAGGTCAGTGTTATCCTAAGTATGATTACATATTGAAACTAATACCTTCTTTCAATAAACGTTCTACACAAAAATCAACATTCTACAAATCTTTGATTTAAGCGTAGTGGAAAATATCACACAATCCGAATTTTCCCTGTATTCTTGTGATTTGCTTTGCATCCCGATTTCTCGGAAGTTTGAACTTTTCTTCTACATTCATCTACCCCACACGGTGACTAGGGGCCTAGGCTGCAAAACGGTGAGTCGATAAAGAGTGCGTCCAACATAGCTCTGGTCCTCACAAGTTCCTACCTCATGCTCCAACGGGTCAAGCCATGACAAAGACAGCCAGCTAACAAAAGAGAAAATACGACTCGATACAATCAGCAAAGACCCACGCGACGAAATAAGGACTACGATTAGAAACTTGGAACATGGAATTGCAAGTCACTAGGTTTCGCAGGATGTGACAGGATAATCTACGACGATCTACATCCCCGCAACTTCGACCGTTGCAATGCTTTACACAACCGCACAGCTTGGACGTCTGTTCTCTGTGGTACAAACGTTATCTTCAACTGTGGCTGGTTTGAGGTTCTTTGAAAGGCTGATTTAAAGGTAAATGTGCGCCTAATCAATGAAATTCATTTATTGTGGTCAAAAATAAAAAAAAAAACACTTTTATTAGCTTGTTTTTCACCATTGCAGTTTTCAATTCACAGAACAGATGAAACCCTTACTCACGTTTTCAAGAGCACAAATCTTAAAAATTCGTAAACAAATGCACTCGGTTTGGAAAAGCTGCCTCTTTTTGCAAGTGAGAAAAGCCAGGAAAATCAAGTGCGGCTTGGTTCGATGCTTCGTTCGTCAGATTTGTGCCTCTATAATTTGTATACAAAATTGAAATGGGATTTCTTGATGTTTTGTAAGGAGAGGCTTTCAGCCCTTACCCGCTGTCACCCGGCAGGGCGGCCTAAAGCAGGGTACCTCCACTAAATATTGGATTTCGGATGAAATTTAATTTGAAAATAATAAATAAATAAATTTTGCAATAAACTTTTATATTAAACTATCTGACCTGTTTTGCCTCTTTTTCCCCTTTGGCACTTCGGCTTCGGTCGACTCGTTGGGGCCAACTAGAACAGTTTGATTTGTATGTCCACCAATTCTCTCTTATTCTTTTAAATAAAGATGATCGGTACCCAGATACTGTACCTATCATTAATCTTAAGCTAAGTTTCCTGCTGCCAAGTAGAGCGCTCAAGTAAAATTCCTCCTTTTTCCGTAAGTAATTTTGACATTTGTTTAACTGACAGCATTTTAACGAAACGATGCTGTAAGAAGGATGTGAAGAAAAGAGCACCAGGTTGTTTACGATTTGCACTTAAAAAAATTTCCTTCGTTTTCTCAGGAAATGCTATTGAAATAGAAATGTACTTTTTTGGCGCGCGTGTGGGGAAAATGATTCAATTTATAACTTTTGGGTGGACTTTTGGAATCCAGATAGTAAGATGAGAGACATTGCGCTGGGATTCTAGGGGAACTTTTAATGGTATTAGAGCGAGAACTATGGTTAATTATAAATTCTGCAATATTGGGGTTCGGACTACGGTGGCAGGAATTCTGCTGAGACTCTGACGGTTACGACTATCGTTTACGACTGAAACTTTCGATGAGCGAGATAATACAAACTCCTATCCCCTGAAGAAGGTTCAATAAAGAACCGAAACGTCGGACGTAGGAGCAAAAACTGTGTTTGCTAACCACTCAGACTGCTATTGCCGAAAAATTATCTCGCTCATCTGACGGTTACTTTATGGAGTTCTTGAAGAAATACTGTGACAAAGATTCACGGGAAATTTAATGAAGATCCACGAAGGAGTCTTTGTGATGAATCTTCTGGCATTCCGTACGAATGTTTTTCTTTTGGGATTTCGCAGAAAATTTTATTGAAATTCTTCCAGGTGTTCCACCGGAAAACCCACCAGGAGTTCGCTGGGGATTCTCATAAAATGTCTCTGAGATTTTTATTAGAAGTTCTACAAAAAATCCCTCCATGAGTTCCTTCCAATGTTTTTTTTTAGGATTTAAAAGCATGGGATCTCCTAGGAGTTCCTTCAGGAGTTTTTTCGAACCATCCTCCAATAATTTCAACCGGGATATCTCTAGTATTTTTTCCGGGGTTCACTCAGATATTTATTCCGATATTCCCGCAGGAATTCCTTCCGGGATCATTCCAAGAGTTCCTTCTAGGATTTCTACAGGAATGCATTCTAAGATTTCTCCAGAAGTTTTTTTTTCTAAAAAAGAACTATTTGGGACCTCTCTAAGTTTTCTCTGGGCGTTTCTTATATGAATCTTCAAAGAATTATTTTTGAGTTGCTCCAGGAATTGTTTATTATATTTATCCAGGAAATTCTTCCTATAGCAACTTCATCCGTGATTCCTCCAGAAGCTTCTTCTAGGACTCCTCTAGGAGTAACTTTATGGGTTCCTCTCATAGTTTTTTCTGGTATTTCTCTAGGATTTTTTTTAAAGATTACACCAGGAGTGCCATCAGGGAGATTTCTCCAATGATTCCTCCGGAGATTCCTTCAGGTATTCTTCCGGAGGTTCCTCCAGGAATTCCTCCGGAGGTTCCTCCAGGAATTCCTCCGGAGGTTCCTCCAGGAATTCCTCCAGAGGTTCCTCCAGGAATTCTTCCGAGGATTCCTTCAGGAATTCCTCCGAGGATTCCTCCAGGAATTCGTTCGGATATTCCTCCCGGAATTCCTTCGAAAGAATTTCTGGAGAAATCTCAGGAGGAAATCCGTGAGGAATCTCCAAAGGATTTCCTGGAGGAATCTCCGGAGGAATTTTTGGATGAATTTCCGGAGATTTGCTCCAGAAGATTCTCCGGTGATTGCTCCAGAAATTCTATCGAGGATTCCCACGGGAAATTCCTCCAGAAATCGCTCCGGGGATTCCCGCGGAGGAAACTCTGGAGGAATTGCACGGAAATTTCAGAGGAACTCCTGAAAAATTTCCCGGAGAATATCTGGTAGAATTATTGGTGAACTTCTGGTGGAATTGCCGAGGTAATTTTAAATAAGTTCCTGGAAAACTCCTGGAGGAATTTCCTGGAAGTTCATTGGGAAATTCCAGGGGATTTTATGCAGGAATTCCCGGGGAGCTCCTACAAGAATTCACAGGGAACTCTTGCAGAAATTCTCGAAAATCCCCTTGACGAAATTGTGGGATACCCTATTGCTCGACATTATAATATATATATTGTACCCCTCGACTAGCTGTCAGTTGACGTTAAGCCATGGTAGTCAACATGCCATCAACCAGCAACACTGGCTCCGTCGATGTGCGCATACAACTCATCGACTCGTCCTCTTTCCTCGGCAAGCCGTCGGCCGCATCGGACGCATCTCTACGGAGCAGCAATCACCGCGCGTCGTCGGGTGGTTCTCGCTTGGGTGTAAATTCGGAAGCTCCACAGAAATCCCGATGAACTCCTGGAAGAATTTCCGGGAAACTCCTGGATACACTCCCGGCGAACTCCTGAAGGAATTAACGGGGAACTTCTGGAGGCATTCCCGGGGAACTCCCGGAAGTTTTATCAAGGGTTTCCTGGAGGAATCACCTGAGAATCCCTGGAGGAATTTCCGGATCACTCCTTGTGGAATTCCCTGGAGGAATTCCCGGGAAACTCCTGGAGGAACTCCGAGGAACTCCTGGAGGAATTCCCGGGGAACTCCCATGGGAATTTCCGGGAAAGGGGCTGTCCATTAATTACGTAAGGGTTTATGGGAAGAGGGGGGGTTTGAGAAATCTTACACGCCATACAAAATTTTTTGGGTTTTCATACAAAAAATCTTACAAGGGGGGGAGGGGGTGTCAGAAAATCGCAAAAATTCCCTTACGTAATTAATGGACAGCCCCAAACTCCGGAGGAATTCCTAATTATCTCCTGGAGGGAAACTGGAGGAGAACGTCAGGATAAATTCCCGTGAACCTCTGGGAGACATTGTGTAGGAATTATCGGGGAACTCCTTTTAGGAATTTTCGAGAACTTGCCAGCTTGTTCCTGTAATAAAGAGCTATTTTCATGAGGAACTCATAAACACCGTCTTTCCAAAACTCCCACAGTTTCGAGCTTTCTTTTGATATAATCAGTCAGACGCGCCAACTTTGCCAAATTATTGGGGGCGAAGCTTGGTTTTTCTGATTTTTTGTATGGGAAAATCGAAAAATCGTCGAATAATGTGGGGGGGGGGGGGGCAAAACCATGCTTGTCCCCCCCTAAGTTGGCGCCTAAGTCATCAGTTTCTCTTGGACCCACAGTTTCTTTGAAGAACTTGAGGAGCTTCGTCGAATTACTAGTTTTTTTTTAAATAGTATTTCCCGCTTCCTGAACAATCTCGGACAATATCCGGACGACTCCTATAGAATCATAATTTTCTCTTATGACTTTTGGAATTTCCATCCGTATTGGTTTTCTTTATATCTCATGGATTGACTAGGTAGTCCGTTCTTAATATCTTTGGATTTCTACTGCACTAATTTGCTCTCTATAACCTCATTATCGTCCCCGAGATCGTCTCGCCACAATTACCACCGTAGGTAACCTCCGCTTTCACGAAACCTCAGATTTCTTTCGATAGAGCAAGACAGAGCAAGAGCAATGCTGCAGATTATCACATAATATCCTTCTTCCAGGAAACAACATATTCACTGAACAGAAGTTGTTTCAAAATTAACCGCAGGAAATCCGCGCTCATCGCATTTTGCCGCAGCGCCAGCGGCAGAGTTGCGGTTTTTTTTAGTACGTACCGCAGTACTCCCGCATTCCGTTGCTAGCCCCATGTTGTTGTTTCTTGAGTTTTTTCCTTGTCAAATATTTGACCCTTATGCCCCTGTGTACTAACAGCTTAATGCACACTGATGTCTTTGGTGCGAAAGATGACACAAGAAGAAAGAGGAAAAATTTCACTATTACTTACGGAATAATACATCGACATATTATTCCGTTCGGAAAACATGACAACACGACTGACAGCATCGCATGACAGTGCCATCTGTTGGCAAATCTTTCTGGCTGCGAATTACTTATCTACTGCGAACGCTTAAGTAATTTTTATTGCAAAAATTTTACGTGACCATTACATCACAGAGAACAGACGTCTATCTTCACTTTCTGCCTTGTGTAAAACTTTGTAACGGTCATTTCAAAGTATGTGGTTATGCTCCCGTTGCGCGGCGCTAGTGTCCCATCACTTGCATTGTTGTGTTGTCATATTTGTTTCCAGTGCTCGCCGTTTTTGGCTGTTTGGCGCTCGTGTCGCTTTGTGGGCTAGTGTATTTTAACGATGAACACTGCCATCGTGGGGTCAAATCGACTTTATATGTGGGGCAGTCTCCGTCGGTGGCGTTGAGGTACACTTAAATCCTTTACACACGATTTCGACGTATTTTTGTTCGAGCTTAAATGTCTGTTCTCTGTGATTACATGGCCTATCCTTTTACACAGTACTTACCAGGTGGAAACTAGCCATTAAATGGTAATTGTAATAGTAGTTTACGCAACAAGGTGCAGAATGAAGATTTTTACAGCGCGAGTCGTACATTTATCCAACGAGGCTTGCCGAGTTGGATAATTATGACGAGTGCTGGAAAAATCGAGTTCTGCACCCAGTTGCGTACAACGTTTTTTGCAATTTCATAAATTACCGCTTGAGGTTAGTTTTTAACAAAACTTTTCCATCAAACTGCACACTGGTGTTCATAGCCTTATTTAAGAAAATCTGATTACAGCAGGTTATACTGTGTAGTTGTCACTATTTTTCAAAACTGCGTCCAGAAAGCATCAAGTTGATTAAAACTAAAAACAGTGCGGTAATGGTTCATTACGCAACGCAAATCAGTGCTGTAATGAACCATTACAGCACTGTTTATTTGGTGCGGGAAATTAGGCCTTTTCCTGTCCGACTTGCGTGAGGTAAAACAGTCTATTACGATGAGAAAATGCAAAAACATACAAACCACACTTTCACGCATTCTCTGCGCTTATTTTGAAAAACAAAATATGATTTCAAAATGTTTCCCAGCCCATTCCAATCAATATGCCTAGCATGCCCATATAGAAAAATAACCTTATCTGAGCAATATTGAGTTTCTCATAAATGTTTAGACTACTGTGATAATTTGAGAATCCACTGAATCATTATTTCCCAGCGACATTTCACACTAAACAAACCTATTTTGTTTACCTGTTGTACGTCCGACGCCCCTGTGATGAACTCAACCGAACTTGTGTATACCAGCCACTGCGAAGTCGTGTGCGAAATTCGACTGTGATGATAATGCATTTCGGCCGAGTCTAAACAACATTACTCATCTGTCATGCCAACGTAGCCGCAAGACAACAATCTCAGAAGATATAAGTAGCACCGCTGTACAGTGGCTGATTTCGTTATTTTAGCGCGCCTAAATAATAACTTTTTTACTGTTGTTGCGGCGAAAAATAGTAACTCTACCTTGGACGACGCTATTGTTATTATTCAGACATTTGTAGAAACTCTGGCAACAATAGACCAGATGATAGGTAAACAGCAGGTCAACTAGGTTGCTCACCTGACCAGTAAAAAGTATCTCTTTTGCTCTTTCAGAGACTTTGAAAACAACAGGACCACTACCTGTCAAATTTGACAGGTGTTGGTCCTGTTGTTTTCTAACTTCTCGCGGGAGAGAAAGAGAGCGATTTTTTGATGACGTCACCGTGCAATGGAGTATTGATCCGGTTTACCACCGAAGTCCGCTACCATTTGTTGCCAAGTCGGAGAACACACTGAAGAATTGTAAGTCTTTTGTATACATAAGAACCCGATACAGAATTTAATCAAATATGTATATGGATTATTGCAGCTTTAGCTGATTAGCACAATAAAAGCAGTTTAAGTCTGCTGAAAGAACTTCTGCGGCATTTCCTCCTGGCAACAACTGTGATATTTAGCGTCTTGGTATCTTCGAGAAAGTTTTTCACTATGATAAGGAGCTTCTTTTGAACTTTTGTGAAAAATGATCAATCCACCTAAAAGTGAGATAGAATTTTATTTTTATTTTTTCAAGATACGAGGTTGGTGTCTATACAAAAGTTGTAGAAAAAGTTGTTTGGATCAACTTTGCCGAAAACGCCAAGTTTGTAACTCCGTTACTTTTCATGATACGTTACGTTTTTTATCATCAGCCCTTTGAAAAAGGTTTTTGCGCAATAACTTCCTAAGAATTGATTCTACATTTTTATTAAGTTATTGATAACACTGCGTAACATTTTTGCCTTTCTCGTACACTAAGTGTACTGGAAAGGCTATATGTTCACTCCAAAAATGACTTTTTGATTGGAGGTCCGGAGGGTCGAGCCACATATACCAATCAACTCAGCTCGACGAATTGAGGTGATGTCTGTGTGTATGTATGTGTATGTGTGTGTGTGTGTATGTGTGTATGTGTGTGGACAAAAAAACTCACATCACTTTTTGGCAGTAAACCTCAACCGATTTTAATAACCGACGGTTCATTCGACGTGGAATCTGGTCCCATTGTTTCCTATTGAAAATGGTTCGGATCGGTCCAGCCGTTCCGGAGTTATGGCCATTTAGGTGTTCCGGACCGGTACCCGGGGAAGGGGCCAGACATGAAAAAGCTACAAACCCATCCATACGGCACATAAAACTGCTGAATTTTCGATAACTTGATGAATGGTAACCAGAAAAATAGTCTCAGACCATATCTGAACCGGTAGTGTCCCAGAACCGATTCCGGATGTCCTGTCGGAAATGGGCAAACATAAAAGTGAGCTAAACCCATGCATATGACATATCAAACCGCGGGGTTTTCAATAACCTGATGAACAGTTAGCAGGAAAACATTCTCAGACCATATCGGAACCGGTAGTGCTCCGGAACCGGTTCCAAATTTCCCGCCGGAGGTGACCAAGTATACAAGTTAACCAAACCCATGCATGCGACATATCAAATAGTGGCTTTTCTGATATCCTGATGAACAGTTGACAGGAAAATATTCTAAGAACATATCTGAACCAGTTGTGTTTCGGAACCGGTTCCGTTGCCTCGCCGGAAGTGGCCAAATATAAAATTGATCTAAAACCATATTTGTGACATATCAAACCGCGGCTTTTTCGATAACCTGATGAACAGTAAGCTGGAAACCATTCTCAGACCATATCGGAACCGGTAGTATTCCGGAACCAGCTCCAGATGTCCCGCTGGAAGTGGCCAAGTATAAAAGTTTACTAAACCCATGTATGCGACATATAAAATAGTGACTTTTTTTGATATCCTGAAGAACAGTAAGCAGGAAAATATTCTCAGACCATATCTGAACCGGTTGAGTTCCGGAATCGATTCCGGGTCTCCCGTCAGAAGTGGTTAAATATAAAATTGAACTAAAACCACGCATGCGACATATCACCGCAGCTTTTTCGATAACCTGATGAACAGTAAGCAGGAAAGCATGAACGAAACCCATGCATGCGACACATCAAATCGTGGATTTGTAGGTATCTTGATTTGGCAAAAAAAAAGTTTCTGGTCAAATTGGGGACAACCGGTAGTGTTCCGAAACCGGTTCCAGGTGCCCCGATGGAAGTGATCAAATGTAGAACAGAACCAAACGCATACACGCAGCACATTAAATACCAGCTTCTTCGATAACGCGAAGAATAGTCCGCAAGAAAATAATCTCAGGCCACATTTACCGGTAGTGTACCGGAACCAGTTTCGAGTGCCTCGCAGGAACTGGCAAAATGCACAAATGAACCAAACCCATGCATACAGTACATCAATTTGCGACTTTTTAGAAAAACTGATTAACAATTTGCATGAAACTAGTCTAAGACCACACCAGGGACAATCGGTAAGTGATAAAATGTGAACCGAAAGTGGTAAATGTGAAATTGGACCAAACTCATGCGAGTGGTACCATAAAACCTCGCTAATTCGACAATGATTACTGTCAAATTACCTGGGTAAACTTTCAATTCGATAAACTAACTCTATTTTAGTTTTGTTTTTAGTAGTTTTATTGTTGAACACAAATCTTACAGATATTGTGGTGGTACGAATTGAAAGCTTGTTCATTTTACGATTGTTGGTTTCCGAAGCTCATTGCGGTTGATCACCAAATGGATCAGGTGTCGAAAGCACCAAATTTGCACTACCGCAAGTAGCAGCTGCACGATGAGCCACTGCGGGTGTGATTAACATCACAATATCGGATCATTCGTATTTGCAGTGTACTACACTGTGACATTTGATTATTTTTTTAATTCGACAAATGTCGAATGTATGGGGTACGAATCAAAAAGTGTCGTACTAAGAGTGATGAATACGCGGGGTTTGACAGTACATCAAATAGCAGCTTTTTCGATAACTTCCTCTTCTGTATGGCTTGACGTTCGCATTGGAACTTGGCCTGCCTCTCTTCAACTTAGTGTTCTTTAGAGCACTTTCACAGTTATTAATTGAAGGGTTTTTTGCCTGCCATTGCATGAATTTGTATATTGTGAGGCAAGTATAATGATACACTATGCCCAGGGAATCGAGAAAAATTTCCCGAACAGAACGGGAATGGAACCCGCCGTTTCCGGATTGGCGATCCATAGCCTTAACCATTAGGCCCACTCGAGACCCTTTTTTGATAACACGATGATCGATTCGTAAGAACATAGCGTCAGACTATATTTTAGACAATCGGTAGTGTCCCGAAACCTGTTCTGGGTGTCCCACTGGAAGTGGTCAAATGTAATACCCATGCCTAAGATAAATCAAATCGTGTTTTTTTTAGGTAACCTAATGAACGTTAGCAATGAAATAGTCTCAGATAATATTTGGGAGACCCGATGGTGCTCCGGAACCTGTTCCGATACCGCATCGAAAGTAACCAGAGGTATCATGTAACACATCACATCACGGTTTTTTTTTTAATAACCTGAGAAACGGTTAACTAGAAAATAGGCTCATACCATATTAGAGACTACCGGTAGGGTTGTACAATCAGCGTTTGGTGCTTCGCCGGAACTACGAAAGTATATAAAATTAATGCAAGCGATAAATATGTAAAACCTTGATAAATTAAACCCACATACAAACAGACGTCTCACTACGTTCTTGTTTTTAACGTTCAATAAAATATAACCTAAAATGTGCAGAAAAACTTCATTGAAGACCGAAAAGTGATCTGTGATTGTGTAAAAAGTTATATCCTAGCTTGATAGTATCGTCTTGATATTGATCAGCTCCCAGTGTTAGTGAAGGTACTCAAGCAGTCAACTGAGAAATCTGATATTATTCAGCTCTGCTTTTACGCTGAACACAACGTCGGAGTATGTACCATCAATAAGTATTAAGTCAATTCAATAATGGCTTTGATAAAATGTTTGCTTTTTTTAAAAAACATCAGGACTCAGGAACACTTTGACATACGTTCACGGAAAGATCGTGAGAACATATACGACGAGAAAGGCACTATCACCACTAGGTGGATTAATTTGGGTTTTTTTGTCTCAAGAGCAAACTTATGTGTCTCTGACAGATTTCAGTCCGCTGAATCCGAATCCGGGCTCAGATTTGCTCCAGTACGTCACAATTTTGTGCTATACCTCAATTTGTAGGGCAAAATATGCGATTTTGGGCATTTTTGACTGCAAGCCATTAAGCAAGGAAATATATTTTTTAAGCAATCAAAGGATAAATTGGTCAATCAACATCTAAACTGACGACTCATGTAAAATATGTTGTTTTACCAAATCAAATTTGATAGATTTAAGCATTTTATGTTAGTATGAAAACTTGCATGTAACTTTTGAAGGGTGACTTGTATGAGAAATATCAAACCTAACATAAATCGCTTAAATCTATCAAATTCGATGATGTAAACTAAAATATTTTGCAATAGTCGTTAATATAGATGTTAATTGACCGGTTTACCTTTTGTTTGCTTAAAAAAAATATTTCCATGCTTAATGGCTTGCAGTCAAAAAAGCCCAAAATCGCATTTTTTGCCCTATAAATTGAGGTACAGCTCAAAATTGTGACGCGCTGGAACAAATCTGAGCCCGGATTCAGATTCAGTGGCCCATAATCTGTCAGAGACACATAAGTTTGCTCTTGAGACAGACCAAAAGTTAATTTTTGTTACGCTGTGTAATGGTAAAATGGCATCCCGCTAATTGCAAAATTAAAATAGTTATAACGGTTTTTATACTTTTTTGGGCCATATTTCAAGCATATATAACTTAGCTATAAACAATTATATGCAAAATTTCCTTTTACGCATGTGAAAATACAAGTAATCATCAAACTGTAAGAGACTGTGAGATGCTTTTTGTATAGAAACTTACATCCATTCATGTGACTCTTGTAGGGGATTTATTTGTACCTTCAACGTGTTAATTTGAATTTATAAAAACTGATATGTAGTTTATGTGAAGCCTTACGCAATTGGGAGATCCTTGTAATCTTTGTATCTCCAAAACAAACTTTGCAACTCAACGTTTCTGTCCCACAGAGAATCCCTTGGATTCTCGCCACAGGAAAATCATTTCGATTTTCACCACCCAAAAGAAATCATACACATTTTTTTTTTCAAGCATTCTCGTGTTCACGCCATTAGAAGTAGTATTTTGATTTCGCAATCCTGAAGTCCTACCGATTTTCTTACCGAAGATTTTCGCAAGTCTCTTCCATGGAACATCCTCGTACTTCTCGTCACTGGAAGATACTATCGATCTTCGCATAACAAAGGAAGCCTCACAGTCTCTTTTTTCCACTGAGAATTCTTGTAATTTTTGCCACTGGAATATTCATTCAATCTTCGCAATCAAATGAAGTGCTAAAGACTTCTCTTTAAAGGAGAATTCTCATGATTCTTGCCTCTGGAAGTTCCTTCCGATCTTCGCAATCAAAGAAAGTACTATTAACTTCTCTTCCAGGGAGAATCTCGCCACTGAAAGATCCTTTCGATTTGCGCAACCCAAAGGAGTGTTACTTCTCTTGCACGGAGAACGCTGGTGATTCTCGCCTCTGGAAGATCCTTCCGGTCTTCGCAATCAGCGGAAGTCCTACAGACTTCCCTTCCAGAGAGAAACCTTATGATTCTCGCCACCCAAAAAATCCTTCCTACCATCGACAACTCTGTAAAATCTTTCCTGTGTAACTCATTCTTTTTACTAGAGAAATTCCCATGTATTCCACAAGTGGAAAATGTCACAGTTCCCCATCTTTAACCCACAAAGTTCAACTGTTTTCAAAGTGCATACTTAAAGGCAAAGGTCTCTACTATCTGAAAATGTCTCTTCGACCTTCCTAGCACTCTTCGACTAAAAACCAATTCTTATATCGAATAGTTGTTCACTGTACCCAAGTCTCTCTCTCAGCATCGCCTCTACCTGCTGCTACGAAAGGCCCGAATGCATAGTCCTACGCTGCCTACGCACGACTTTTCCGCCTGATCTACATGCAAGTGAACAACTCAACACGAAATTGCATTACTGAATCATTGTGCCCCGTTGTACCCACATTCATCATCCTGCGTCTTGACTACCGATGGGTAGCAACCTTCTCATTTCTGGTCACATCGTTTCAACTGTGCCAGCCTCAAACAAATACCGCCGCTTCGGAAATACTCGTTATCAACTTTGAAGTGACAGCACCTCGTGACTAGCCCTTTTCTTCCATTCAGCAAAATCAAAACCAAAAACGCAAATCGTACCTTATTCAGTTTCAATTCCTAGATCCCACGGCAACTTTCGCGTTGTCACTTAAACTCAATCATTGGTGGTGCCTCTTTTGCCCACGGTGCGTTCAACTTTTACCTACACGCCATATCCGAAAAAAAAAACAAATCGGCTTAACAAATCCCGTCCTCGTCGCCAGTTGTAGTATTCTAGTTGCGTCCGTTCTCGTTCACCATCTCAAACTAACTGCCGTTTTCTCACTATTTGTCAACTCTTTAATCACAACAACCAAGGTGCCTTATCTCAGGTAGGGATAACTTGTACTTCGCTAGTACTGACTCAGAACAATATATGAGGTCATCCAATCAGGAACTCAATACACTACAGATGCTATCGACTGGTGATTTGATGTTGGGAGGTTTTCGGCCTTGCAGTCTTCGGTGTGCAGTCTTAACGATGTATTTTCTATGCCTGACGATTTAATGTTCTATACCATCTTTTTCAAGGGTTCTATTCAAAAATCTGATGTAGTATTGCGGATTCAGTTCATCACTGAACTGTCGCAGACATTTTCACGAGTGTGGAAACGTAAATAAAATTGGCGTTTGCATCTCATCAATTCGGTGTCTTAAAAACACATATTATGCAGTTAATAGAAATCGACACCGGCTCGATTTGTTTTCACGCTTATAAAGAATGAGTGCGCAGTCCAGTGGGAACGTAATGCGCAATAATGTTGCACAAAATAGAAGCATGGGTGATCTAAAATTCCAGGTAAACACGTTTCCGTCGGCATTATTGCGATGCCGTGGGAGCTGCAGTGAGGTGTTGCTCCCTCATGCAAGAATGGACACAGCTCGAACAGCTCGAATAATTTTCGAGTGGCCGGAAGCTCCGGAATATGAATATGAGAATGGATGATGACGGGCGAAGTATAATGGAAAACGATAAGCTAAAACTCATGTCCTGCCTACCGTCCCCTGTCGTTTGCCGGTTGGACCACGGCCCGAACAGGTTGAAAAGCCAGGATATTGGTGAATTCGATTTTGTAAAATACACAGATCGAAAAGAGAGTGTAAAATTCTGTGACATATGATGCACATAATTGGAGCGTGGGATATCATAGAAATTTACATGACATATCATGTAAAAGTTATGAAATATCATGTAAACTTCCATTATATGTCATGTAATTCAGCATGACTCTGAGTATTTACATGACGTATAACACAAATTTACATGATATATCATGTAAACCATCATAACAATAAGATTACATGAGTAAAATGAAGTTTACATCACGTGTAAATCTCATTATTTTTATCTGTGTATATTTCTTTTCGAACGGTCAAACACATTGCAATATCTTTCAATGTGAGTATACCTACACAGACAAAAATAATGAAGTCATGTAGGCTTCCTGTTATGATGGTTTACATGATACTTCATGTAAATTTGCGTTATATGTCATGTAAAAACTCTGAGTCATGCTGAATTACATGACATATAATGAAAGTTTACATGACTTTTCGTAAGATTTACATGACATGCCATGTAATCTTCTGTGAAATCGCACGCTCCAAACATGTGCATTATATGTCGCAGATATTTACACTATCTTTTCGATCTGTGTATATTTACACTACATCACCTTCAAAATAACACATAATAACAATAGTACACATAATTAACAATAGTATGCCCTTGAGTACGCCACAATGCTCGATTCGTGGCTTCCGCTTTTCATCCTCATCCGATGCTCGCCAGATTATGATGACGACGAACACCAATTTCGCCGGGTTGTTGTCCGACATTCTTGTAACATCTCCTACCAAACGTATCCTTTCTGGTTTTGACACCTCCTGGATGCTGGGTTCCCTGATACGGGGTACTCTACTATACTACTACTCTACTAGAGTGCAGTGAACTCGTGCATCATCCTTCTCCGCCACAAACCGTTCTCTCCTACACACCGCTGGATCTCGTCCTTAGCACACGTCTCCTGAACACTCCGAATGCTTGAAGGTCTCCCTCAAGCATAATTCGTAGAGGACCACCCGTATTTTAAGCGTTTGGGACATGGCGGAAGTAGGCACGACTTCCACTGATGTTGCGCCTTCGGACTCCACGACTCACATTGTTGTCAGCTGTCAGTAAAGATCCAATGTAGACGAATTCCTCCACCACCTCGAAGGTATTCCCATACATTCCCGATCAAAAGTTTGGAGTCACCCTCTCAAAAACATATCATTTTTTAGGCCCATTTCTCCGCCAATTTGTGTGCGATTCCAAAACCCTAGATCTCGTGTGGAGCCTCGTAGCCGTGCGGTTAGGGTCACCAAGCTTCTAATCGCACCATGCTATGGGGTGAGGGTTCGATTCCCGCTCCGGGCGATGAAACTTTTCGTGAGAATAGTTTCTTCTCCGTATCCACTGGTGCATGCTCCGTGTGGAAATTGTTGACCAAATTTGAAGATAAGAGCTACCTATTTGCCGGAGCCCGTGGCGTAGTTGGTCACACGTTCGCTTCATATGCGGATGGTCATGAGTTTGATTCCCAGCCCCGGCACTTGCAATTTTTCGTCAGTTGCTTTTCCCCCGAGAGCAACTGACACTGACCCTCTTCTGAGCCCCATGGCTCAAACGGACCCGGATACCTGGACATCGGCGAACTGCTACTCATAATGGACCCCCAATCGGACTGGAAAGGAACAACGGCCATCCATCATCATCCTTGTGCTCATCATTCTACTAGGTATAAAGTAGAAAAAGCGAATGCAGCAGAAAGGCAACTAGTTCGATAAAGTAGAACAGAATCTTAGGCGCTGTACAAAATGTAAGTGCAGCTGTCAATTGGAATTGCTCACGTAGTGCCCCAGTGGACAATAGAGCTAGGTTAAATGATTAAGAATAACAACTGGAATAAAATTTTTATTGATTTAACATAATAAGGTTACTATGTACACCTCGCTACGCCTATATGTTGCTATGATGGCACGTTATTGACCACTTTGCTTCTCACACTCCTCCTCAACGTTGGCCAGCCGTTGCTTAAGTTTGACTGCTCCCAAAGGCTTGGTTAATAGATCTGCTTCCATCTTATCCGTCGGGCAATATTAGATGGTAACAACTCCATTCTTCACAAGGTCCTTCACATAGCAGTACTTTGTGTCTATATGTTTGGATTTCCGTCTAGTTCTATCTGCAACAATGAGAGCTATGCAGTTCTGGTTATCTTCGTTAACGCGTACAGGTAGCTTCAACGGTTCGTTCAAGTCATCCATCAGCTTGCGCATCCATTCAAGTTCTTGAAGACATTCAGCTAGTGCGATGTATTCTGCCTCGGACCTTGATAACGATACACCAGTTTGCTTGCTGCATCTCCAGTTGACCAGACCATCACAAAACTTGAAAATGTAACCGGTATTCGATTTCCGGTCGCCGATTTCGCCAGCCATTTTGCATCCACGTAGCATTCCATCTCGATTGATGCTCGTCCACTTAGATTCAAACAGTACTTCACTGTGCCTTTAAGATACCGCAAGATTCTTTTGGCTTCATTCCAGTCAGCAGTCGTAAAGTTTGATACTCGCCTTCCAAGAATCGACGTTGCAATCGCCACATCCGGCCTAGTGTTGACTGCGATATACAGCAAACGCCCAATCAAGTTCTGGAGCTGCTCTGGATTCTGCAGTGCCTCCTCCTTTTGTTGTAGAAAGCCGGTCATCATCGGGATTTTTGATGTCTTCGCCTGGTCTTCCATCTTGATCTGTATTCCAAGGAAGGATTGAAGATCTCCTAACTCCGTAATCTTGAATTTCTCTTTCAGTGCTGTCACCAAGGCACGGTACTCTGACTCCGTTTGGACAACCATAACAACATCGACGTAGATCAGGAGATACATTTTTGACTTCTTTGTTTGCTTGACGGATAGGCAAGGATGAGCTGTCGAGCTTCGAAATAGCATCTTCCTGAGAATGCCAACTGTTTTGATGCCCACATGGCGCACCAGCATCCAGTCCCTGCTTGCAAGTGTTAAAACAGTTCGAAAAGTTGTTTGCTTCACGACCGGCGCAAATACTAGGTCATAATCCGTCCCGAACTTTTGAGAAAGTTCTTGGGCCACTAGTCTAGCTTTGTTTCTTGCCACTTGACCGGTCTCGTCCTGCTTCCGCTTGTAGACCCATTTGCATCCTGAAGGTAGTTCAGTGATCTCCCAGGTCCCATTCTCACGGTGAGATGCCATCTCTTCGTGCATCGCATTTCTCCATTTTGCACTTTCTGTGCCGGAGACAGCTTCTTCGAATGTTTTCGGCTCTGCTTGATGGACGGCCAGTCTGATGGTTTCCGCAAACCTCTCCGGACGCACTCTAATGTTCGACCGAGCTGATCGACGGACTGTCGAAATTTCGTTAGTTTCATCTCTCACTTGATGCTCTTCTTCTGGCACATCTTGATGCACAGCCTCTCCAGTTTCACCGTCATCTTCGGCCTCGTAAAATTGCAAGGAATCATCAAGTTCACCACGATGAACAACGTCCTCCTGTTCAGCTGCAATCCCAACCGCCAATTGTACAGGAAATTCGTTAACGTTTTCATCCATTAGAGGCCCTTCCTCGGATCCATCCGGAATCTTCCTCACTTGGTCATCAATCGCCAGAAATCTGACATCTCGGCTTATGTTAATTTCACCGGTCTTGATGTTCAAAAATCTGTATGCCTTGCTTTCCGTCGCGTATCCAACAAATGTAAGCTTGACCGCCTTCGATTCAAACTTTTTCCGCTTCTGTTGGGGCTGTAATATAATATCTCTTGACCTTTTTCCCATTAACAAAAAAAGTCGAACATGCAATCATCTCAAATTCCATGGAGATCTGTTTTGTGCAGACCCTCCGAGTTGACATTGAATGAAAGCATTGTTTCACTTGCCATAAACAACAAGTGCCTTCCGCACTTGGTGTCCCAAAAATGCCACACTCAAATAATTGTTACCACATGTTTCTTTTCCGGGTGGTCTAGAATGCGAGACCCAAATGCGCGCAACGATTGTTGCAATAACATTTCTGGTTTACTTCTTTTGGAACCTTCGTACCAACTGCAGACATGTGTGATTGGTTGACTATCTCTTTACACAATCGGTTAAGCACCGCCCCTTCGAATAAGTTGTGTAGAGTTAAGCTTCCTAGACTAAGTTTGGTTTGAATAAAGCTCAGTTCGGATTCATCACTCGAACCTACACGCGTTCTCCATGATATCACGTCCATGATACGTTACAGGGCTTCCAAACATACGCATCCCATCCAAACACTTTCAAATGGCTTAAATCCGGTTTCCTGCCGAACCATGCTTCGAACGGTGTAACATCAGTCGTCTTCGTTGGTAGCCGGTTCTGCAAAAATGCCGCCGTATTGACAGCCTCCGCCCAAAACTTCATTGGTACTCCAGCGTCCAATAGCATGCAAAGTCCCATCTCATTCAGGCTTCTGTTCTTTCTTTCGGCGACGCCGTTCTGCTGTGGCGCGTCGCCGGCCGTATACTCTGCCTTGATGCCTTCTTCAGCGTAGATTCTGCGGATTCTCTGACATGTAAACTCGCCTCCTCTGTCCGATCGGATGATTTTCGGCTTCTTTCCAAATTGATTTTCTGTAAAACGTACTGATAAATAAATGATCGACTGAACACTGCAAATATTGTTTACTGGTATTCAGCAAACTTTGCTGATTTTTTTTTGTGCTGATTTCATTCAGCAATGCGAATTTACTGAATATCGGCTATTATTTTTCAGCTTACTGAACCATCCAGCAATTTTGACAGTTGATCAGCAACGTTGTACTGGAATTCAGCAAAAGTTTCGCTGAAATTCTGCAATTTATTTTTTAAAAACAATTTGTTGTGCATGGTTCAATTACTGGTTTTCGGCTACGCAGTCTTTATTTAATTAACGACGTTCTATACTTTCCTAACGTTTCGACAAACACCAAGTGTCCTGTTCCTGCTCAGGGGCGTAGATTACTTCTGTTAACGTGATCTTGACTTCTTCACCGTTTCTGTCAACGCATCGAATCATACAGTCCCCAACACCACCGGTACGAATCGCTTTTCCAACTGCAGCAGAAATAACCGATCGCACAGTTCTGTCCAAACGCAAGAATGATCGTTGATCGTTGGCGATGGGGGATGTTGCGCCGGAGTCTACAATCCAGGAATTCGATACATTACCGTGGCTGCGGATCATGAACGTGAGGGGTCGTACACAAATTACGTCATGCTATTAGGGGGGAGGGGGGGTTTTGCAAAACGTGACAACCCATACAAAAAAATTTGAGGCCCCATACAAAAAGTGTGACATAGGGGGGAGGGGGGGGGTTGTAAAAGATCCATTTTTGCGTGACATAATTTGTGTATCATCCCTAAACGCCTTGTTTTCTTCATTTTCACGTACTGCCTTCGCTCTTTCCTTGTTTGGCTTCTTCTTGGACCTTTCGTTGGTATTTTGCTCCGACAAGTATGCTCGACAATCCTTCTTCCGATGACCTTGCATTCCACACAAGTAGCAGATTACTGATTTCTGCTGCTTACCTCTGACTCCGATCTTCAAAACCTGTTCGTTCAGTTCTCCCTTCTGTTTGGACTGCTTCTCTGCTTCGCCAACGAGCTTCTCCTTCACCATTTCTAGCGTGAGTTCTTCTTCATTGCGAGCTTCTAAGGCCGTCACCAAGGGGTTGAACGAGTCTGGTAGTCCACGAAGAATGATGGCAACCTTCATACATTCTTGCATCTGGAATCCGGAGTTCTTCAGCCTTCCATGCTTTCTCCAACGCGGTAGTTCTGGTTTGTGATTTGCTTCATAAAAGTCACATTTTGTCCTAGCGAAGCCTTGGTATGATGCTCCTTCAACGCTACCCATTTCGATTTCACCGTCGTTTTGTCCTGAATGATGCAGTACTGGCTATCCTCCAGAATAAGCTGTATTGTAGCCAGTGCCTTCTCGTCTCCATTCATCCAAACTTCGGTTATTGGATTCGGTGCTGTCCCTGGGTCGACAAACTTACATTGTTGCCCCCGTCTCAGCAGCGCTTGAACCGCAAACGACCACCACTGGTAGTTAGTATTGTTGAGCCGCGGGATTCTTCCCCACTCCATTACTGCTTCGTTTCTGGATTCTCACTTCCAATAAATCGCTCCGAATAGAATTGAATTTGTCTAGTCGTTCTTCTGTGGGCCCATAACCTGACAGAGATATGCAGCTAGCGCGAATAGAAACACGTCTTGTCTCGAAGGATTATGGCGAAACTGGAAGCATTTCCTCATTTTTTTGGTTTTTGATTTTTTTATAAAAAAAAACGATGCAATATTTTCAAAATCTGGTTTCGTACACATGTTGAGAATGGATTAGGGTATCAAAATTTACAAAGGTATAAAAATTTACAAAAAAATGGTTTCTGCAAAATCGAAAAACATTTTCCACCTTGAAAAAATTCAGGAGATACCTTGATCCATACTCTACATGTGTACGAAAACCGATTTTGAAAATATTTCATCGATATTTTATAAAAAAATCAAAAACCAAAAAATGAGGAAATGCTTCCAGTTTCGCCTTAACAACTGGGAATGAAAATTTTATTGATTTAACATAATAAGGTTACTATGTACACCTCGCTACGCCTATGTTGCTATGATGGCACGTTATTGGCCACGTTGCTTCTAACAGTTTTTACGTATAAAAATCGTTGAATACGTTAAATTAAACTTTCAGGACGCGCACCATCAAGCAGCTGAAACTGCATCGCGCTCGCACTGTATACGACGAGCGAGATTTTTTTTTTGCAGTGTTATACTTTTTACAACGGCGCGTGTCCTGAAGGATTAAAGACATCAAACGCAAATTTAGTAAATTATCTTTGAATTGAGCGGGTTCGATTCCCGCCGCAGCTGCCAGGAAAAGTTTTCGGCTGTGCCACTGGGCGTTGCATGCTAGTCCGTTGTCTAGTGTCGTGCTTCCTTCAAAGAGCGAAAAGCTCACTGGAAGCATTGAACGTGTCCGTGTCTTTAAATCACATTTCCATGTTTTACGACAGAAACCCCAAACTTTTGGTCGATGACATCAAGAGTCAATTTACTTAATAACTTTTTTCCAAGATTTTTTAGCCATGTTCGGTAAAAAGCAGTTGAAATCTAATATAAAATAGGTTATATTACCGCTCTTATCTTAAAATTTGGCCGACCCAATTTCCAGCGACACTGCCGTAAGTTTATATTCATTTTTCAAAATATTTGGCATCTCCGGGTGAAGTTTACTGTGAATAACGCAACTCACTATAACAATCTGTTTCCGACATTCGAAGCAAACTGTAGTAGAATCACTTGGCATGATACGCGACCTCGCAATACAGGCGACTGGTCCACCAAAGCTCCACTCCTCAAATGAGGCAGCAACACACTCACTGTCTCGTCATGACGATTGCTGTCACCGATGCTTACTAGGGGAAGGACACGCAAGGGGAATATCACTAATCATTATTCACACCCCACATTTACATACAAATATTTTTGTAAGGTTTTGAAATCGGACGTAAATTGGGCATAAAAAAAATGGCATGTTTATGAGGGGTTGATCCCAAACTTTTGATCGGGAGTGAATATCGTGATATTACTACCTAAGCGGAGAACAGACACTGTCAGTCAACGACCAAGGTTTCCACCGGAGTTAGTTACCTAATCTTCCCTAAGGTCGCTCGCAGCCGGACCGGCCATATAAAGTTTTGAATTGGATTTGCTAGAAAGAGGTTAATAACCTCAATGGGGTCTGTATTACGCGGCGTTACCCACATGTTGTCATTTTTTCTCAGTCGGGAAATGAATCGAACGGGAGATATGGAAAGCAACCGGGTAGAGTTGCAACCCCCGCCCCGCATCGAGACATTGTTGCAATGAATAATATTAATTTGAGTTGTCATCCAGCATCGGCTTGTATCCCAGGAGTGACTTAAGGATGAGTTGAGCATCATCTCGAACCCGGAGTAACTATCTATAGCAGGCACTTGAGCTGCATTGGCACCAATTTCACCAGGAGGAACAGAGAATGGCTTTCAAAGTGGATGGTGTGAGCTCGGAAGAAATGTAGCAGCTGTTGTTAAATTGTTGGGATTTGCTCATTGGCGTATCTAGGATTTTTTCCTAGGGGGTGCCTAGGGGGTGCCAGTTTCAGTGGCTTCCAGGTTGTTTTTTTTTTGTAAATGGAAATATCGATCCACCCTCAATTTCTCAGTCGCGGGAAAAATGGGCCCTAAATTTGCGCACTATATTTTAGAGAATAGCTTTTTTGGAAAATTCGATCCGTTGTACTGATTTAAGATTTTCCACGCCATGGAGGTATGAAAACTTGATAAATTGATTGCGTATAATACATGGAATTTTATTTTCAGTTTGAGCTTAACAATCATCGCGACAACCCCTTTGTTGTATGGATTGAAAACATTCAGGTCCGTTAGAATACATTTTCAAGGGCAATTATTAGAAGTGTAAAATTCTTTTACAGGGAAATTACAATTAGAATAATCGAGTCTGGTTTGTACGTGTAATACAAGAAATTTATGTTTTCGGCAAAACATTCTTTCGGTAATTCCTCAGGGAATATTCCCGGTAATTTATTCGGAAATTGTTTTGCAATTTATTTCAATTAATACTTTTTTTGGAAATCTGCCAGTAATTCCTTTGGATTTGACAAATTTCTTCAGTAATATCATTGGATCATTCTATAAGAATTTATTTGGTAAGATGTTGGGAATTTGCTACTTAATACCTTTCACGCATCCTTTGAAAATTGCATCATCAATTCCTTTGGGAGTTTGTTTAGCTTTTTATTTTATTGGAAAATCCTTTGAAATGTTTTCTCGGGACTTCCTTCGCCAATTTTTTGTAGTCTTTCAAGCATGGTTTTGTTAATGTCAACAATTCTATTGATATTTGCTTATTAAAATTCTCCAAATTACTTTCTAGTCAATTGCTATGGGAAATCTTTTAGTGAAGCCTTCGGTAATCCATTTGACAATGACTCTGCGAACTTCCTAACAATTTTTCTGGAAAATCTTCGGCAAGTCATTCTACTTTTTCGCTTCTATAGTTTTATTGAAAATTCTTCAGACAATTTCTTCTAGATTTCTTCAGTAATTATGTAAGGAATTCCTACAGTAGATGATTTCGGAATACCTTCGGCAATTTCGATATTACTTGCATTGAAAATTTATTTGGGAATTTCATCAGCAATTCCTTTGTAAATTTTGGAAACTTTGATTGTTACTTTGGGAACTTCTTCGGCAACTCCTTTAGAAATTGATTTGGAAAATTTCTTAAAGATTTCCTTCGGGAATTTATTTGAAAAAAAAAAGACGTTTTTTTTTAAAATTCTGCCACGGTGATTCTACGGAAATTGCTTTTCTAGTTCTTTCTAAATTTTCTTCAGAAATTCCTTGGATGTTTTCGGAAAATTCTTTGATAATTTCTTTCGAATTTTTCTTGTGAATGTTTGTGGAAATTTTTATAGAATATATGTCGGCAACTTATTTTGAGATTGGATTTGGCCAATTTCTTTGAAAAGTCTTAATATTTTCTTCAGGAATTCCTCTGGTAATTCTTATATGAATTCTTTTGGCAAATACTTTGAAAGTTTTAAGGTAATTTTATTATTTCTTTTCCGACAATTTCTTTGGGAATTTGTTAGGAAGTTTTTCGTGAATTTCAAAGGATTTTCTTTGAGCAAGTCCAGTTGAGAATTTGCGAATTTCCAATTCAGCAATTTTCGGAAGCAATAAATATAAATACAATTGAATCATAAAGAATTACAAAAAAAAATCACGATTAAATTGCCTGAGGAATTTGCAAAATAACTAAAAAAGAAATTGCTGAAATAATTTTAGAGGAATAGCCGTTGGAATTTTAAAAATATCCAAAGAATTTGCTGATTAAATTCCATTGAAACTATCTAAAAAAACAACCATGCCGAAGCAATCGTCGAAGAATTGGCCACACTACGGTCTAGCAAATACGGAGTTGTGGGTTCGAATCCCACCAGAACTCGTTTTTTTTTCGCAAATTCATCTCTCAATTTGTCAATTAGCAAGATGCCTCCTAATTAATTACAAGTTTTTCCCGTACAGTTTTATAGGATTTCACTAGAGATTTCCCTAGTAATACCTTCTAGGATTTCTCTAAAAATTTCATTTATTCCTGAAATTTGTTTAGGGATGCTTTGTATCAGGATTACTGAAATTCCATAAAGAAGGCCAAGAGGAATTCTAGGAGTAATACCATGACTAGAAATTAGTACCGTCGTTAGGGGTGACATTGGGCCTAGAGGGTAACATTGGTCCATCGATCCTACGGATTCAATATAAGTCAGAGAGCTTTATGGTGGATGCCAAGTATCTTAGAATTATGTATTCTAGTAGTTAAGAACACAAAATGCATTCCCGTCGTACTCTAAATGTACGGAATACTGGCCCAATGTCACCCCACTTTGGCCCAATGACACCCCGCACGACGGTATTCTAGTAATTAGTAATCTATGAATAAAAACTATAGAGGTATTCCCGGATGAGTCTTTGAAAAAATGCCTGGAAGAATCAAAGGCATTTCTTTAAGTATCCTAGGAAAACTGCCTAGAAGAATCCTAGCAAGAATGCCAGGAGAAATCCCTAGAGGGATTCCTGAAGGTATCACAGAAAAAATTTCTGGAGGAGACCTAAGAGGCATTCCTGAATCATTAGAAGCAGCAAGAATCGCTTATGTAATCCCAAGAGGAGTTCCTGGATGAAAGTCAGGAGGATTTCCTGGGAGAATCCAATAAAAAATATTTGAAGAAATCCCAGGAAAAAAATAATTCTGAATTTCCAGGAGAAAACATCGAAGGTACTTCTGCAAGGCTCCTAGAAAGATTGCCTTGAATTAGGGGTCGCAGTACCGACCACTTTTGGTGAGTACCGGTATTTCGGAACTGGAGCTTACAGTACCGGTAGTACCGGTAAAATACCGGTACTGGGAATTTTTTTTACTCATGAAGAATGATCTATTGCATTGTAGATTTCCTAATTTCCAGTAGTATTTCGGTTTTCAGGGATGTCATATAAGCTAACCATAAAATACTAAATTGAACAAAAAATATAGATAGACACAAAAGATAGAAAGAAATGAGCTGTATGAAACTGTTTTTGGAGCTATTCTTATAGCTCAGTTTCACAGGCAGTATCTTGGTCAGTTTAAAATGAAAGAGGAACAACTTTACATTACCCAAATCAGATAGATAGCTGTGAGGTGAAGACAGAAGAAGTTTTAACTGATTTTTCCTTGATGATCCAACGGATTCTAAAAACTGAAGAAATAACAAGAATTCCTAATCTAACAAGTTTTATTCAATGTTAGTTAATCCATTTCCAAACTTCAACGTTTATTGAACCAATCATTACTAAGATATCCTGGATTTGCAAAAAGGTTGCATATATGGAATGTTTGTTTGTCAAAGTAGTTGGTTTTAAATGTTTTCGTTTATTTTCATTGCATATTAGCTATACTAATGACCGGATCTCAGCATTTCGGGAGAGATTTCACGGTACCGAAAGTACCAGTACCAAGGATCAGTCAGTACCGGTATTTCGGTACCAGGAAATGGTCGGTAATACCGGTATTTTCGGTACCGGTACTACCGGTACTACATCCCTACCTTGAATAATCCCAGCAAGTTTTTGAAGGAATCCCTGGAGAAATTCTTAGAGGAATCCCTAGAACAATTCCGGGAGGTATAACAGTAAGAATTTCTGGAGGAGTCCGAGGAATTGCTGGAAGAACCACAGCAGGAATTGATAAATCCATCTGAAATTTCTGGAGGAAGGGCAAGAGGAGTTCCTCGAGGAATCCCATGAGAAATTTATGAGAGAGTTCTTGGATAAACTATATCGGCTAAACATTCATAGAGGAATCATCGGAGAGCTTCTGAAGAAATCATAGGAAAAATCTCAGGAGGTATTCTTCGAAGGATTTTGTGGTGTATCATTGTAGCAATCATAGGAGGAATTGCTGGAGGAAACTATGCTGGAGTTTATAGAGAAACCCCATCAGAAATGTCTGGGGAAATCCAAAGGAAAAATCCATTGAATACCTAGAGAAGTCCCTGCAAGGACCGGTAGATGTATTCTGGAATTTTTTTTATATTTTCTGAAACAATCCCAGGACGATTTCCCGGAAGAATTGCAGCCATATTGGTAGGATAAATTCGTGTAGGAATCATTAGAAGAATTTCTGGACGTATCATAGTAAGAATTTCTGAAGAAATTGCTGGAAGAACAGCAGGAGGAGTTGTTTAAAGTATTCTTGGAGGAAGGTCAAATGGTTTTCTGCAGGAATTCCATGAGGAATTTCTGGAGGAATCTTCCTGAAGGTACCACAGTGAGAGTTTTTGGAAGAGTTCTAAGAGATTCGAAACAGGAGTTGATTGAAGAATCCTAGCCACAATTCCTGGAAGAAGGCTAATAAAAGCTGAAGAAATTTCATGAGAAATTTCTGGAAGAATCTCTGAATTAAATCTGAATAAAATAAAAGGAATCGCCTGAGGAACTTCTGAAAGGATCCCAGGAAGTTTGTCTAGAATGATCCCACCAGGAATTTCTGAAGTAATCCCTAGAGAAAATTTTAGAGGAATCCCTAGAAGAACTCCGAGAAGTATCATAGTAAGAATTTCCAAAGAATTCCTAAGAGAAATTGCTGTATCAATTTCTGCAGAAATTTCTAGTATGTGAGCGGTTCCATATCAGTTCAGCAACGAGTAATTTTCATATATGTTTATTTGGATGAAACCTTGAATACAAGTCTTTGGGGGAGAAAAACGCCGTTTTGCATACTTGGTTCGCCATTTTGAATCTAGCGTTACTTATGAGAAGGGCATATGAAAAATGCACATGATATCTTCAAAAAATTGTATCTCGAAAACGGTTTGCCCGATCGGTTTGGTGTCTTCGGCGAAGTTTTAGACAATTGTTGGTGCTATATGGAGAAAATATGCACGGTAAAAAAATATATTTGGTTTTTGTGATTTGAACTAAAATATAGATTTTCCCTCAAAAGTGGCATGTCAATATTTTTTAATTATCCTTATATTATAGCTGACTGAAAATGCTATCTAGTGCACAGTGGGTTGTTCTGGAGAAAAATAGGTTACAATGAAAAAAAAAAAATTGTTTTAAAAAAATACGGTTTTCAAAAAAAGCTATTAAGAAAAGCCAAAAAAGTTTGTCGCCCTAATTTTATGAAAGTACATCAAATTTGCAAGAAAAAAGTACTTCCGTAAAATTTTTCTAAGATGCACCGTTTAGAAGATATTACTAATTTAATATTGATTTTTTTGATAAGTTAAAAAGTTTTAGCCCTTTTCGGATGTAGGGTCTGGGACCATTTGGGCAGGAGCACCTATTTTGGGCACTTGCTGTTATTACTCAGTCAATTTTAAACCGATTGACTTGAATTTATGTACATGGATAGATACTGTGCGTATCTGATCGTGTTTCAAAAATCAAGTAACTCGGTTCAGAATTGACTGAGTTATAGCAGCAAGTGCCCAAAATAGGTGCTCCTGCCGAAATGGTCCCAGACCCTACTCCGTGTTTCTCCAGTTTCAAAAGTATTTTTTTCGGAAACATTGGAAAATTTTGAGTTAAAATGACACTGGCAGCTTGAAGATTTGAGTGAAATTCTCTGCCTTAAAAGTATTTTGAAACAAGTTACAAAATCCCACTATCAGGAACAATGATTTCTTCCAGTGGTTTTTGGTGCCTTCTGCTGAAACGAGAAGTATCCCAGGTAATTAGATACCAGTTAGCTCTACTATGTACAGTTGGTGATTGTAAACGTGGTCTTTGTTGGAACTAGTCCACCATGGCCACGCTGGCCCAGGCTTGTAAACATTCGACACTTTTCACTACCTTCGTTTCGTTGTCGCGGTCGGGTGTCAGCTTGCTTTGTTTCACGTCGTCTGACACGATGACATTAGTCTAATTCCAGCTTTTCGCAAGATTTCAGCCAATTTTGATTAAGATTGGTATAATATTAGTTTATTCGTGTGTGATAAATCGATTACGACACATACATTTATCCAAAACAGCTCTCAGGAATAACAAAAACCGAACCATCTCCCGAAGACGCAATCGTGGTCATTCGACATTTTTGTTCCGTATAGTAGTTTTATTGCTTGTGTTGCGAATGTTGGAGACAAAGGCAGCCGAATATCGACAAAATGGTGACTGTGATCGCTAACAAGAATGCGCTGGCCATAACGAGGTTAGTTCCGTCGATGACCGTTTCTTAATAATAAATAAAAAGAACGCAGTAATCACCTTCCATCAAACTAGACGGCTGCCGACTGATACCTCAATCAACAACCGCCGCATTCTTTATTTATTCCAGGTATATACAATTTACAATCTTCTTCAATAACAATATACCTACGCCAGTAAATCTACCTCGCTCCAACTCTCCAAACTCGTACCTGACGATACCTGAGCGTTCAACTCTACCTATCTTCCAGCAGTCTTTACCCAGCATTCTATGATTTATACCCGTGAGCTGTATAATAATGTCTGACTCGATTCTAAATTCATCCAGTATCTACTAGGGAAAAACAAACAGTAAATACAGAAAGGTTGCTAGAAGCATTAGTGTTGTTTGATAACATAATAATTGTAAAGGAAAGTGTAACACGTTTTGGTGCAAAGGTAAGTTTTAAATGCACATTTTAATTATATGTGTTGTGATATTTTCGTACAAAACTAACAATTGGAAAATATTTTCTATGTTACAGATTACAAAATGAGTAAAATCAGATGTATTCGTCCATTCAAAGACATTCAGTGTTCGAAAGAGCTGCGATATCTCACGGATGGTATCATCCAAAAACTAAAGTCAATTGGATTTTCCAAGGTATCCACAATGAACACCAAGGATTTTCGTATTTGTTCGTCTTGCCGTCTACATATTGATTCAAGAGCTCACCTCACCCAAAACGAAGAACAAAGCGTAGCCGGCGGCTCAAGGATGCCAACTGTTCAGACCATACCTGATGTACCTGATTCGCAAAGCTATGAAAGTTTGGTCACGATACCATCAGCGTCAACGCTAAGCACAATTCAATCACATGAAGACTTCACGATGCCTGTAGACGTCGAAATATTCAACCGAGGAATAGCAGCTATTCGTGTTTCGCCTATAGATTGAGGTAAGGTTAAAAATGTTCACTATCCTGAAAAAAAGTGCGCTGAAATCGTCGAAGGTGTACGAAGAAATCTTTTTAAATTAGACGCTAAAACAGAAAAAACAAACGAGTTTGAGAAGTTATAGAAAATATGAAAATTAAATTTTTAAATTCAGCCACAAGGCAAGAAAAACTATCAATTTTATCATTGTTACCAAAATCATGGTCAGTACAAAAAATTGTAGACGAATTTGAAACTAGTAGAAATATGGCATCAGATGCAAGAAAGGAAAGAGATAATGTATTAGATTCATCTCAAGGTTCAAGGAGTAATGAAACAAAAGAACTGGTTTTGAAATTTTTTGAGGACGATGATATAAGCCGTGCAATGCCAGGTCAAAGAGATTTTGTTAGCGTAAAGACAGGAAATAAGAGATTAGTTGTTCAGAAAAGATTGCTAATGATGACATTAAGAGAAGCTTTTAATCGCTTTAATGAAATGTACGTCAATGTAAAAATAGGGTTTTCATCATTTGCAAGCCTCCGGCCAAGGCAATGTAAACTATTGACTATCACAGGAACACATAAAGTTTGCGTTTGCACTACGCATGAAAATGTCAATTTAATTCTACATAGCTTAAAAAATACAATGTCTTGAATGATCTAAAAACATTATACAATTGATTACTTAGCGAAAATAAGACAACTCATTGTCATCTACGAAGATGTAAAAACTGCCCAGATACCTCAGTTTTAGAAGACAGTTTACTGAAACAACTGGAAGAAAACTTTGTTGAAAAGCTTTCATTCGAACAATGGGTTACCACTGACAGATGTGATTTAGAAACTATTGTAAAGCAAACCGATGACTTTGTTACATTTTTCAGCTCAAAATTAGAAAGTTTGATTCCGCATGATTTTGTAAAAACCGAACAATCCAATTTTTTGAAAACTACAAAACAAAACTTGCAAGATGGTGAATTTTTAGCTATTTGTGACTTTTCTGAAAATTACAGCTTCGTTTTGCAGGATGAAGTTCAATCACACCATTGGAACGTGCAACAGGCCACAATCCATCCTTTCGTAATATATTAGACTGAGAATATGCAAATTAAACATTTTAGCTTCATTATAATTTCAGAAGAACTAAGACATGATTCAGTCGCTGTTAATTTGTTTATTGATAAAATGATAAACTTTTTACAAATTGATCAAAATAAAAATATGAAAAAATATATTTTATGTCAGATGGTGCTGCTTCACAGTATAAAAACCGAAAAAACTTTTCTAGCCTTTGTAAGTTTAAGTCAAAGTATGGTATTGACGCTGAATGGCATTTCTTCGCAACATCGCACGGAAAAGGTCCATGCGATGCTATTGGAGGTACGATAAAACGCATGGCTACCAGAGCAAGTTTAGCCAAAGAACGCGAACACCCGATAAAGACTGCAAGAGAGTTGTTTAATTGGGCAAACAAACGAAAAGAAGAAGAACTTACAAAGTTGTCATTTTGTTATTCTACTACAGAAGAATACGAAAATATGTCTTTGCAGCTAAATAATCAATATAATAATGCAAAAACAATTCAAGGAACTCAAAAATTCCACTCATTTCTTCCTCTATCAGAAAATACAATAAAGGCAAAGTTTTATTCAAACTGTCCTGACAATGATGCCGAAATATTCGATATTGTTAAGAAAGTTGTGTAAACAATAATTTGATAAAAATACAGGAATAAAAATAAACTGATGTACAACATATAATGTTATTTTTTATTGCGCACAATCACCATCCCTGAAAAATAAGCCTTATTCGCTCTTTTGAATCTTGCTAATTGAGGAGCTTGCGATATGCAAGAGGTGGATGCACATTTTCAACACAATACACCAAAAACCACTGGAAGAAATCATTGTTCCTGATAGTGGGATTTTGTAACTTGTTTTTGAAAATACTTTTAAGGCAGAGAATTTCACTCAAATCTTTAAGCTGTCAGTGTCATTTTAACTCAAAATTTTCCAATGTTTCCGAAAAAAATACTTTTGAAACTGGAGAAACACGGAGTACATCCGAAAAGGGCTAAAACTTATTAGGTTATCAACAAAATCAATATTAAATTAGTAATATCTTCTAAACGGTGCATCTTAGAAAAATGTTACCGAAGTACTTTTTTCTTTCAAATTTGATGTACTTTCATAAAATTAGGGCAACAAACTTTTTTGACTTTACTTAATAGCTTTTTTTGAAAACCGTATTTTTTTAAAACATTTTTTTTTCATTGTAACCTATTTTTCTCCAGAACAACCCACTGTGCACTAGGTAGCATTTTCAGTCAGCTATAACATAAGGATAATAAAAAAAATATTGACATGTCACTTTTGAGGGAAAATCTATATTTTAGTTCAAATCACAAAAACCAAACATATTTTTTTACCGTGCATATTTTCTCCATATAGCACCAACAATTGTCTAAAACTTCACCGAAGACACCAAACCGATCGGACAAACCGTTTTCGAGATACAATTTTTTGAAGATATCATGTGCATTTTTCATAGGCCCTTCTCATAAGTAAGGCTAGATTCAAAATGGCGAACCAAGTATGCAAAACGGCGTTTTTCTCCCCCAAAGACTTGTATGCAAGGTTTCATCCAAATAAAGATATATGAAAATTACTCGTTGCTGAAATGATATGGAACCGCTCACCCGGTAAAGTTGCAACCCCCCGTATCGAGACATTGTTGCAATCAGTGCTGAAAATTTCATTTCGTCATATCTAAACTCAATTACCTACAGCTCATTTTAGAAGCTGAACCTGAGAATACGGTGTATGAAAAACTTGTGCGGCTAGACCAGTTCTGCAAGAAAGTCATGGAAAAACCGTCATTTTTCGAATATTTAAGGTAAATGTCACGGGCTACCTTTGAAAAATGCCAAATGATATTCACCGTGAATATCATTGGGATTTTTCGAAGGTAGTCCGTGACATTTACCTTAAATATTCGAAAAATAGTGGTTTTTCCGTGACTTTCTTGCAGAACTGGTTTAGCCGCACAAGTTTTTCATACACCGTATTCTCAGGTTCGGCTTCTTAAAAGAGCTGTAGGTGATTGAATTTAGATATGACGAAATGAATTTTTCAGCACTGGTTGCAATGCATAATATTAATTTGAGTTGTCATCCAGCATCGGCTTGTATCCCAGGAGTGACTTAAGGATGAGTTGAGCATCATCTCGAACCCGGAGTAACTATCTATAGCAGGCACTTGAGCTGCATTGGCACCAATTTCACCAGGAGGAACAGAGAATGGCTTTCAGAGTGGATGGTGTGAGCTCGGAAGAAATGTAGCAGCTGTTGATAAATTGTTGGGATTTGCTGTAGGTGGGGGAGGATTCTGGATACAATGTGACTGGCTCAGAAAGCATGACTTATGAAGGAGACACTGTAGAGCATTTAAGATTTATTCGATCAGAATAAATCGGAAGCAGTCTATCGTATGGCCAAACTATGATATATTTATATGTTACATACGTACACAAATGGCGTAATGGAACGGAAAGATTGTGGCATGCAAAACAGCTCAAGAATGGATAGTTTATCGGTGGCATCAATGGAGTTACAGAAGAATGCTCTTGATTTTTCATAGTTTCAAAAGAGAT
This sequence comes from Aedes albopictus, assembly GCF_035046485.1. Lineage (NCBI taxonomy): Eukaryota > Metazoa > Arthropoda > Insecta > Diptera > Culicidae > Aedes > Aedes albopictus. Next base: position 253,650,652 of record NC_085136.1, read on the forward strand.
TGATTTGTAGGCAATTAGGGTGCCTGTACCAGTTATCGCACCACCTAAGAAAAACTATTTCTACAAAAAGAAGAAGAAGACCGACGAATTTAAACAATAAGTCAAACGATTGATTAGTTTTCATTCTTTACAGGAAAAATATAAAAACGGATCCAAAACTACTTTTAGTATTTATTACGGCGTGTTCCAATGATAGGAACCCTGTACCAGTTATGGACACATTTGTTAATTTGGGTTCCACTTCGCACTATTTATATGCATTCCTTATGGGAGTTGCCATAACTGGTACACTATGGCGAAATAGGGTGCAAGGAAGCCGAAAAGTTAAGGAAAATGATTTATTTCTACCACAATTTGAGCAAATTGTGAAGTTTGAATGATTGCAATCATCTTTTGTGATCGTGATCTGTTGTTCACGATTTTTTTTTTCTTGTTGATTTGTATCTTAAAAGGTTGAAAATCAACTATGGCGAATTTGAGGTACTATAGCCATAACTGGTACACTGAGCCTATATAGTGGCCATTGAAATTGTTTTTCTGCTCATACGTATTCAAACCCAAGAAAATGGTTTCTCTTTTCGAAAGAAAATAAGCTGACATGAAAACATTTAAAACGAATGCATTATGACCGAACAAATACCACATTGATCTGGATGGATTTGAACACGGGGATGCTATGGTGATCTGATTTTGTTGCCGCTTATCATGCGCAACCAGAGCTCACTAATACCAACGTTCACTCAATACAGCAGCGGCAGAAAATAAGGAAAAACGCACTTTGGCGAACAATGTTTGCGAAAAGAAGTGTTGTGTGTCTTTCCACAAACAATTCCCACTCTCTGTAAAAACTTCACCTAAACATTGATACTCTCAAATTGAAAATTATCAAATATGCTCCTTTTTCATGATCAACACTTTTATGAGATCTAAGGTGATGCAAGCGTTTTGCACCAATATACCTCGTAAAAAAGTAAACAATCAAATTTCATGACTGTGTTGGTGAATATTTTGGCTGGAGCATACATTTATGCTCCACGTAAGGAGGCACAATCCAACCTGTCAAACTCCATAGTGAAAAAATAGGATGCCGTCCTCTTGGATTTGAACCTACGACAAATCATAGCTGGTCCGGTGCTCTAACCAACAAAGTCATGATTAAGCGAAATATAAAGTTTGGGGCCCATATAGCCGAAGCGATAAGCGCGTGAGTATTCAGCAAGATCTTACTGAGAGTGAAATGTTTTGGTTCTCAGCAACTCGTCAGCATATAGACCAATATTATTGATCGACCACCGAGATAGCCCTCCAGCGTAAAAGAAGCGGAATTCGCGATTGTGCAGTGTAGTGTATAGATGTTGAATGATGAAAAATTTATAAAATATGAAATAAAACAAGTTTTGATTTTGGTGCATTTGTTTAATCGGGATGCGCATCGCCGAAGCCTATCATAAACTGCTGGCGCGTCGTTGGCCGCCGCTTCTTCGGCCGCCGCATCTTCGGCCACCGCGTTGTCGGCCGCCACTCCGCCTGTTCGATAATGATTGATGATTTACATACACATGCAAGGGCCTTTGTGCAAAACGATGTGCAAATGAAACATTAGGATACACAAAAAAATAAGATTGTGTTGGTGTGTCGGGAAGTGCAAAATAAGTTTGCTAAGATAGCTCTTCGCATGAAATCTGCGAGTCAGTTTATTGACGAATTTTGGGACGGATACACGTCTCTAACGGAGATTTACTTTTTTATCGGATTTCGCGATTTTCTTGGTTCGGTATGGTCAGTTTACTACATGCAGTAGTGACCCTGAATGTAAAATAGCATTCAATAGTTCCAGTTAGGCAATGATTGCTGAAGCACTCCTATATCTTGGGATACCCGGAACTTTTACAAGATTCTTGGAATTTCCAGAATCGAGCTCTTGGAAGCATCAGATGGACCGAAACGTAGTCAAGAATTATCAAAACTAGTTATTAGTTTCCCCTTAAAATCAAGGAAAAGCAAACGCTGTCTCTCACTATTACGTGAACGTCAATAACTTTAACTCATTTCCCACTTCTCTTCTCCCACAGCTACAACCTGGTGTTCCTCATCCTGACGTACGGCATCCCGATGCTGATAATGATCGTGTGCTACTCGCTGATGGGCCGGGAGCTCTGGGGAAGCCGTTCCATCGGGGAGCACACCGAACGGCAGCTCGAGTCGATGAAATCGAAAAAGAAGGTAAGTGTCTTGCGAAGTAAAGTGCTTATTCACACATGCACGCACCCACATCAAAGGATGACTTCAATATAAAAGCCCTTTGCTCGTTGTCGTCAATATCGAGATAAAATAGGAAGAATCCCATGGGGTTGCAGTGGTTTCGACTTCCGAAGTTGTTTCGCAAATGTGTAAAGTTCAAGGTACACGCTGAAAAACACTCACTGAATTGGTTGCTGTGAAAGTTCAACAATGTTTTTCTCCCATGCTGAGGGGAGGGTGACGGCACGGGTTCGCTTTCCCATCCACCAGAGCCATAAACATAAGACCAGCTATGAGAACCCCCATCAATCTGTTGGTGCCGGCAACAGTTGACTGATTCAATCCTACAACGAATCAGTCTCGCAAATAAAATTTATTACATCGATCGGTTTTCCTTAGTTACTGCCACCTTTTATCACTCGCAAATCATTTTTTCTCTCTACAAATGTTGAATATGCCTCTCGTGAGGCAAGCTGTTCAATCCGTTACGTCTTGGATTCAAAATTTTGAGTTCTTTCCAATTTTGTTGATGCGATTTATGTACTGATTGACATCTGGCTAGTACTTATATCGGTTAACGGAAGATTTTCTTAGGCCCATAAGGGAGCCGGAAGCGGAAGTCGATTTGGATTAAGATTTGTATTTCAGATATCAGGTATCAGTAGGTTGGTTCCAAAGGCACGTTCTCCTCCATTTGGGAAATTTGTGCTATCGCCATGAACACGAGCCTATTCATCATTTACCTGACGGAGAAGGGAAGGAACAAGGATTGGACAGGGGAAAGGACAGGTAAGGGAATAGGATCGTCATACACGCAAAAGCGTACCACAATGGGTTCAAACAGCGCCCTGAGACGGGCACTGTGATAACACATAAAACGTAAGGAGAGCCTATAGCTCTTTACCACAGCGGGTCAAGAACAGCAGAATGTCCTGAAGATTCAGGTTTCTGAAGTCAGTTTCAGTTAATAAGTGTTTTCCGAGTACTCGGAAACGCAGTTGCGCAGAAACTGGACAGTTACAAATGATACGAAGTTCCATAATCGGATTCACAGCTATCACAGGCAAATGAATCAGCTTGCTGAATATTCGCCATGTGATAGCTGAGTCGGCAGTGGCCAGTCAATGCTTTGACCAGAATGCTGCAATTCTGCTTTGACAGATTTGTAAGATACTTCGCCACCCTTGGAGATGGCTCAGTACAATACAAAACCCAATAACGACATGACTTCAAACTATTCCAGTATTGTCTGTGTTGTGTGGCAGCCCAGGTGTGAATCTGAAGCTTTACCCAACACTTTGATATCGGAATAGCTGGCTCAGTAGGGTGGGGCTAATTTCAAAAAATCTCTCCGATATATGATTTCCCAAGTGGAAAGTGATCTACTAGTCGAAATAAGTCAGCTGTACAAAAATTAGCGATTTCGGTTGATATTTAGGGGTGGCGCAAAGGGTTCAAGTGAAAATTTTGCTAGAACAAACTTTCAAAAATCATTTCAAATTTAATTTTCAAACTTATTTTTTCTAGACTGTGCAGGTGTGCAAGCTTCCATATGCAACCGATCGTGGCGTTGCCCAAACTGTTCGACATTCTGCGGCACCATTGGATCCGAGCACTCCAACGCCTCCAGCGCTCGACTGCGACTGAAGCAGTTGGAAGAGGCCAAAGCGCTCGAGGATAAATTACGGAAGGAACAAGCGGACAGGGAGAGGGAGTTTCTGGCTGCTAAGCATCAGCTGGAATCCGAGATCGAAGCTAGGCAGTCTGTGGACGGAAGCTTGAGAAGCCACGAGAGCCATCGCAGTCGACGTAGCCGAGTAGGAACTTGGGTGGCAGAGCAGGATTTTACGTTAGAAAACAGGGCGATTGAGAACCATCCACCGGAGACCGGCAAAACCTCTACCCCAATTGTGACGGGTCAGGTAAGAACGGGAGCAACGGCAAAAATTCTTCCGCCGCCTCAACTGACAACTCAAGTCCAGCAGGAACGGCCTACCGATCCTCAACAGCCGTCTGCGACTCCCACGAACGAACAAGTAAGTCATCTTCCTTCCAATACACCGTTGGGCATACCGAAGCATCTGCTTCCCCCGACCAAACCCTCTGGGATACCGGAGACATCATTTCCTCCTGTGAACCCGTCGCGTATGTTAGATCCGGATTCATCGCACTTCCCGAATACGTTAGGCGCAGTTCATCCTCAGGTTCAACCGGCACCAATGAGCAAGTCAGTGTAATTTTATTCCGCGTGTCCCGCACCACCTCCGATATATTCGATAGGCACAATGGCGCAGGAACACGCATCGACAGGGCTTCCGCTCGAAACGGCGTCAAAGATGCCGCCTACACACCCAGCGGACAACCTGAAGCCACCGCTTCCCCCGATAAATCCATCGCTTCCTCCGATGACGACGTCAACTCTTCCTCTCATCAACGCATCTACTCGTCACCAGTTACCGCCGCTTCCGGTGAATCCCTCGGGTTCAGTGATGCCTTCGCTTCACGTCAGTCAGGCTAGAGTAATGGATCAACGAATTGGTTCCTCGAGACATCCCGGCAATGGAGACCCAACTCGCTCTTGGCCGAATTCTTCACAACCGGTCATCCGAGATGCTCCAGCTGACGTCGGACACACGCCCGCGCCACCAAACAGGATTCAACCCCAACCGTCGTTCAATGCCGCACCACCGCAACGATCACAAGGTGACCCAGCGTACCAATCGTGGTACCAGCAACCAATGCCTCCCTACTGGCAGCAACCGTACTGGCAGCCACAGTACCCGGTGCAGAATTCATTCGCCGTAATAAATCCACAGCAGTTGGCCGCCCGTCATGTAGTTTCTAGGGAACTACCGAAATTTTCCGGGGATCCGTTAGAATGGCCCATGTTCCTAAGTGCGTTTGAGTCTACAACGTCGATGTGCGGCATACAGCTGGATGAAAACCTCGCAAGGTTGCAGAAGTGCTTGGTCGGGAAGGCCAGGGAAAAGGTACATAGTATCTTGACCCTGCCGGAAGCGGTCCCCGAAATAATCAACACACTACGAGATGAGTGTGGCAGACCAGACCAGCTGGTGCATTGCTTAATGAATAAAATCAGGAATGCACCAGTTCCAAACGTTAACAAGCTAGACACTTTAGTAACGTTTGGACGCGAGGTCCGAAACCTCGTGACCTACATAGAGGCCGCCAACTTACAAGCACACCTATCCAATCCCATGCTTCTGTCGGAACTTGTCGGCAAGCTTCCTCCAAGCATTCGAATGGATTGGGGATTTCATACTCAACGCATTCCGGACATTACGTTGAAGGCATTCAGCGATTTCGTGTCGTCCATAAAGGCAGCTGCTTGTCAAGTCATCATGCCATTCGATTCCGGTTCTCAAGACGACGTAGTCCGGACCGGCAGGAAAAAGGATAAAGGTGGATATATCAACTCACACTCCGCTGAAGTAAACATCAAAGGTCGTGTATCAGCAACACCGTCGCAGAAACAGCCAAAGTTATGCCTGATGTGTCAACGTGACGACCACAGGATTAAGCACTGTAATAAGTTCAGTTCCTTGTCGGTTGCTGAACGGTGAAGCCTGGTGGAGCAACGAAAAATGTGTCAGCGGTGCCTAACGTGCCATGGGAAATGGCCGTGTAGAACCACGCAGCCGTGTGGTATGGACGGATGCGACGATATGCACCATAAGCTGTTGCATCCCGGCAAACCGAAATTGGCCACCCCCGAGCATAAAGGATCAAGTTCATCAGGGATCGTCACCGCTCATCGCAGCAAGCAGCCTGGAACCTTTTTCAAGATTTTACCCGTGACGCTGTCGCATAAAGGAAAATCAGTTGTGACGTTCGCCTTTCTCGACGACGGCTCAAATGTTACGCTGCTGGAAAACAGCATCGCGGACGAGCTCGACCTGGATGGAGAGGAAAGCTCACTCTGTCTACAATGGATTAGCAATGTCACACGAAAAGAGTCTGCTTCGAAACGAGTACAGGTCTGCATATCTGGAGGGGACGGGAAAACTCAGCATGTATTGTCACAGGTGCAAACTGTTGACAATCTAGGTTTGCCTCGACAAAGTTTGAACTACACGGAACTGAGAGAGCAATTTCCGCATCTACCTGGGCTACCAATCCGAAGTTACACGGAAGCAGTTCCTCAGATTCTGATTTGCGCAGATAACGCTCGTTGAACAAACGAGAGAGACGCGATGAGGAGCCGGTGGCGATAAAGACGAAATTGGGCTGGACAATCTACGGTGGACAAAGAGGAAATCATGGTGATAATCGCTCAATGGTGCACGTATGTGAGTGCTCCGCTGATCAACGCCTTCACGACGCAGTAAAAAAACTTTTTCGAACTGGAACAGTTGGGCATAAGGGTAGCATCGACGCCAGAATCACCCGAAGACGAACGAGCAAGGCGTATACTAGAGGAAACTACTCGGCGAACGGAATCCGGTCGATTCGAGACCGGGCTATTATGGAAAAGTGACGATAACCATTTTCCTGATAGCTACGCGATGGCGGAGCGGAGGCTCAAATGTCTCGAACGTCGGTTACTAGCAGATCCAGAGCTTCGAAAGAACGTTGAAGCGCAGATTGTTGAGTATGAGACGCAAGGATATGCTCACAGGGCAACAGAGGAAGAGCTGCGAAAGTCGGATCCACGACGCGTGTGGTACTTACCGCTTGGCATCGTTCGGAATCCACGAAAACCCAATAAGGTGCGCTTAGTATGGGACGCTGCGGCACGTGTTGGAGGGGTCTCGTTGAATTCGATGCTTCTTGCTGGACCCGATTTGCTGACGCCGCTCATGTCGGTCGTCTGCCAGTTTCGTCAAAGACAGTTTGCCATAACAGGCGACATCAAACAGATGTTCCATCAGTTGCGCATCAGGTACGAAGACAAACAATCACAAAGGTTCTTGTGGCGAGCGAATCCCGAATCCACCCCAGATGTGTGCATAATGGATGTGGCAACATTCGGGGCCACCTGTTCGCCATGTTCCGCGCAATACGTGAAAAATTGGAACGCGGCGGAGTACGCAACGGAGTATCCGGAGGCAGCGAGAGCCATTACAAACAACACTTACGTGGACGACTTCTTGAACAGCCGAGACACCATTATTGAAGAAGCAGTACAATTGGCGGTGGCTGTTCGCGAAGTACACAGCAAGGCTGGATTCGAAATCCGGAACTGGCACTCCAACGCCCCGGAAATTCTCGAACGGATCGGAGAAAATGATCAAGAAACCTCCCAAGTAGTTAAAAGCTTCTCTGTAGAGAAAGCGACAGCTGCAGAACGTATCCTAGGGATGATGTGGGATCCAAATGAGGACTTGTTCCTGTTTACCGTCCAACTTCATGCGGATCTGCTTCCGTTACTATCCGGTAGAACTGTGCCTACTAAACGCCAAGTTTTACGCGTGGTCATGAGCTTTTTTGATCCGCTAGGGCTCATTTCCACTTTTTCGATCCACGGCAAAATCCTTATCCAGGACATTTGGCGATCTGGTGTGGGTTGGGATGACCCCATTAGCAGTAGGAACTTCTCGGACTGGGAACGATGGACGAGACTGATACCCGAGTTGAAACGTGTGCAGATTCCGCGATGTTATTTCCCAAACTACGAGCGCGGAAGTTACGAATCTCTGCAGCTACACATTTTCGTGGATGCAAGCGAGCTTGCCTACTGCAGTGTAGCATATTTCCGCATAATCGACCGGGGCACCCCTCGTTGTTCTCTGGTAGCTGCGAAAGCCAAAGTAACTCCCTTACGACCACAGTCTATCCCCCGGAACGAATTGAATGCAGGAGTCATTGGTGTGCGACTGATGAAAAGCGTTACGGAGAATCATTCGCTGCAAATTACCCAGCGGTTCTTCCACACTGACTCAACAGTTCTTTTGGCATGGCTACGTGCTGACCCTCGAAAGTATCGTCCCTACGTCCAGTTCAGAACTACGGAAATCCTGGCAAAAACATCGGTGGAGGAATGGCGCTGGGTACCCACCCGGCTAAACATCACAGATGAGGCCACCAAATGGGGCAACGGTCCCAGTTTCGATGATCAGAGTAAATGGTACCGTGGACCGGATTTTCTATGGCAACCGGAAAGTGAATGGCCTAGGGGAAAATTGGTGGCTCCAGAGAGGATGATTGAACCAACGGAAGAATTAAGAACGACCAACGTACACCAGGAAGTAACAACCGACACAGTGTTAGAGTTCAGGAAATTCTCTCGTTGGGAGCATTTGATTAAATCGCTAGCCTACCTGTACCATTTCGTCAACCGCTGTTCGTCTAAGCAATCCGTTCCTACTAAATCACGCGTGGCAACATTAACACGCCAAGACTTCGTATCGGCAGAAAAAGTCTTGTGGCGAATGGTCCAAAACCAGGAATTTGGGGAGGAAATTTCGGCCTTGAAATCCACTAGTTCCTCAACGAAGACGAATGCACGCCTAGCGAAATCCAGTCCATTAGTAAAACTGTCGACCTTCCTAGATGACGATGGAATTCTACGGATGGAAAGCAGAATCGATCCGAAAGCTGCTTATTATCCCTACAGTTTTCGCAATCCGATAATCGTTCCCAAGGCTCACTACGTCACCGAATTATTGGTACTTCGTTTCCATCAACGGTACGGGCATGCCAACACGGAGACCGTGGTGAATGAGCTTCGGCAGCTTTACAGTATTCCGAAGATGCGCTCCGTTGTAAAGAAGACCATCAACAAGTGTATGTGGTGCCGCGTATACAGATCCAAACCCAATACGCCTCGGATGGCCCCCTTGCCGCAGCCACGTGTTATGCCTTTCGTGCGACCATTTACGCACACAGGCCTAGACTATTTCGGACCTCTCCTCGTGAAGCGAGGGCGCAGCAATGTTAAACGGTGGGTGGCAATCTTCACCTGCCTCACCGTTCGTGCGGTGCACCTTGAGGTGGTGCATTCCCTGTCGCTCCAGTCGTGCAAGATGGCCATTCGTCGATTTGTCGATAAACGTGGAGCTCCGCAGAACTTTTTCAGCGACAATGGAACGTATTTTCATGGAGCAGCCAGAGAACTCGCCGCTGAAATCGTCTCTTAATCTCGCTTTGGCTGGCACCTTCACTAATGCCGAAACAGAGTGGCATTTCAACCCACCGTCTGCTCCCCACATGGGAGGTGTGTGGGAGCGGAAAGTACGCTCGGTTGAGGATGCCTTCAAAGTCCTAGCCCATCGCGAAAAACTGGATGATGAAAGGCTTTTGACGTTTCTTTCGGAGGCATCAATGATAGTCAACTCTCGGCCGCTCACATTCGTGCCGTTAGAATCCCCCGAGCAGGAGGTTCTCACGCCAAATAGCTTCCTCTTGATGAGCTCCAGCGGAAATACCAGTCTCGCTCGAATTCCCATCGACCAGCCAGTTTCGTTGCGTACCAATTGGGGAGTTATGGTTCAGCTCCTAAATCAATTCTGGAAAGCCTGGATCAAGTCGTATCTCCCAACAATCGCCAGGAGAACCAAATGGTTTGTGGATGTTCGACCGCTTCAGGAAGGTGACCTCGTAATTGTAGTTGACGATACGGTGCGGAATGGATGGCTCCGTGGGCGGACCACCACCAAGACATATCCAGGTATCGACGGGCAAGTTCGCAAGGTTGATGTCCAAACAGAAACAGGAATACTCCAACGACCTGCCATAAAAGTGGCTCTTCTGGACGTGATGCAGGGTAGCAAGACCAACTAACGGTAAGGCCTTACGGGTCGGGGTGTTAACGCACTTAATTGGCCCTTTGGATATACGGTCGTTTGACGTCGACCACTACAACTACCTGTAGCTGTTCCCGTGACCGGGTTAGGCTATGAACAGAAGACTTTCTCTCTACCATTGTTCGGTACAACGTGGAAGAACATGTAAACAACATTATTGTACCACCTATTTACTCTTATAATCTAAAGTGAATTTCTGGATTAAAATAAACCTACAAATTAAAGCTACAACTAAACCTTATATCGAGCACTAGGACACTGTTTAGAACAGGTACAGTGGAATCGGATACACAGTTTATTCTATATTAACATACATTTTCCTTTGGGCAATGAACTTCGCCTCTATACAGGGGATAGACAAAATGATCGGGACAGGCAAAATTTTCACTTTTCAAAAAATGTTCAAATAGCTGTAACTTTTTGAAAAGTGCATCGAAAAATCTGAAATTTTTACTGTGAGTTGATTAATCAGTTGTGTATAGATGGTCCAATTTTGGAAAATATCGGGTTATTCTGTACGAAGCTATAAAGATTCTAGAAAAAGTCAAAATTATTCGATAGCTAACTTTGTACTGTTATATCTCCGGATTCAATGAATCAAATACAATGAAATTCTGAGCGTTTATGACTTATATGATGAGCTTTGAAAAACTTTTGACATACCCTAAAATTGTTCACACGGAAGAAAATTATAACGATTAGACTATTTTTCTAATAAAACAACAAGTTTTCCAAAACTTCAACATCGTTTCAAAATTCAAGATTCTAATTATAGTTCAAATAAATTCCTTTTAATTGACTTGTATATAAATATGTTTTGAAGGAAAGTAACAACATAACCGGTAATGAATTGAAAAAGTAATGGGATGCATATTAAAAATAGACCAATTTTCTGAAAAATAATAAAATAAATGAAATCGCTATAACTTTGTCTCTTGTTAAAAATTTCAAGTAAGGTCAAACGTTTTTCAAAGCTCATTATGTAAGTCATAAATGGTCAAAATTTCATTGCATTCGGCATATTGCATCCGGAGATATAAAAGCTCAAAGTTGGCTATCGGATAATTATACCTTTTCCTAGAACCATCGATACACAACTAATTGATGAACTTACAGTAAAAATTTCAGATTTTTCGATGCACTTTTTAAAAAGTTACAGCTATTTGAACATTTTTTGAAAAGTGAAAATTTTGCCTGTCCCGATCATTTTGTCTATCCCCTGTAGGGTTGATTCGTAGTTATTACCTTGATTATTATTATAAACCCATCTATTAAGAGTCCTGCTGTAAATAAGGCCAAGTGTTGAACTGTGAGTATAAGATAACTATAACATAGTGAACAAGAACAACTGTTAATTGATGGCCCACTATCATCTACAATAGGTTCCAGATAGAAGGAAAATTGTGCCCACTTGAGGTTCATTACGCTCAACTATCAAAACTAAATTGTAAGTAGAATGTTTACCTATATTTAGACAATCACTAAATCACTGAAATATAATTGCAGTCGAGTCACGCGCGCTACGCTCGGACTACGAAAAAGTTTATACAATGAAGGTCGTTGTAGTATTTATCAACGGCATCATCTAAATCACTAAGAGTGTCAATGGATGGAGAGTATCCATGAAATTTGGCCGCAACCAAATCGGTAAAAAGTTTGTTGACCGAGGGTTCCTGAAACGCAATGTTTGCGAAGTAACATTGAAATGTTCAAAAAAGATATAGCGATGGTCAGATAAAGATTCTTCATCTGACACATGCCAATTGGTCAGCTCGGGACTAATTCTACTAGAGCAAAGCGTTATGTCTAACACTTCCTCTCTAGCAGATACCATGAAGGTTGGGCAGTTGCCTATGTTAAGTAATGCAAGATCTGTCTACTTAAGTACTCCATCGAACTGGAGCCTCTTAAGTTAATGTCTGAGCTTCCCCAGATGATATGTAGTGATGCTAATACTGCCAAAAATAAGCGGAAGGCCTTTTGAAGTACAGTGCGATGGCGTGTTTGAAAGCATCCGTAGGGGGTGGTTCGTCATGCGGTAAATAAACCGAACAATAGACGTATTTCCTGTTGAGGTTTCCAACAGATACATCAATTGTGATAGCACATACATACATCTCTGGTGGTTAGTTCAGCGATGAGTGTAGCAATTATTGCGTTGTTGACAAGCACACAGGCTCGAGGCATGACACGCGAGTTTGTCATTTCATGTTTACTGAAAGTGGCAAACACCGGGTTCACAAGGTTTCCTAGATAGAAATTTCCCTTACGAAAGTAAGGTTTTTGTACCAAGGCCACTGTACCAAGGGCTGTACCATTTTGCATAAGTCTGCAAAGATTGATTGTTGCTGTTCTTTTATGCTAAAGATTGATCTGAGCTATCCTAACCGTAGCCACTACCCAAACTAGACAAGATTAAACTCTTCACAACAACAGCACAACAAAGAACAGCAGCAACAAAACCAGATCGGTATCGATTGGAAAACGCCAAAGGCAAGGATACACAGAATACACTGTGTAAATCGCATAATGCGAAACCATATAGGTGAAAATTTAAACTAATGAACAACATCTTCATAATCCCGCCCTTATTTAGCCTCAAGTGAGACTAAAGAAAGGCTGCCGTTTGTCTCGGAGAAATACAAGGTCCACTGCACCATTGCTCCGGATAGCGCAGTAAGGGCAACATTCTGTGGAGGGCGCCTTGGTACTCCACAGGCTCCGTTTGCGGTTAGGTTTTTATTAGACCCCCCCTAGCCATTCATTCCTAGGCACGGTACGCATAAAGCCGCATCACACCATGAATTGGGGATCACCTTTTGGAACAGGCGATCCGTAGTGTTATTCTTAGCCAATTGAGACAATCGCTACCGACACTACACAACTATCTAGGCTGATCGAGAAAAGAAGTTAATATCATCAGATCAACTTCATACGGGCTCGAACAGCCACAAAAACCATATATGTAGCCCCATCCCGAGCAGAGGAAAATATCAAAATAATAACAACGGAATCACAAAACCTGTTTTTATATCTCGGTTTGTTATTATTAACTTATTAAGTCATCACCGTTCTATAACATGTTCTGTTGGGCAATCTTATTTTGTTATGATCGTGCTCTTGGTATATTTTGTTTAAATTACATTTCAATAACATGTTTTGTTGTAGCACAAGTTCAGTTATTATTGTGTCATTGAGACTGTACAAATATTTGATCATTAATATTACAACATAACTAGCTTTGCAATCAAAACCACACCATTCGAGATTTTCGTTGTTCACAGCATTCCGTGAGGAACTGTAAGAGAAAATATTATATTGTCATCAGTTCCTCTTCTTGCTGACATTACGTTTTAACTGTGACAGTGCGAACTTATCAGCCTTTTTTTTATAAGCACTATGAAAAGTATACCTGTTTTTTGTCTCAGTTTCAGTTAGGTATGAATACGAAAATAGAGAGTGTAATAGAGTGTTAGCCATTTTATGAAACATTTTGGATCACCTGGTGGAATTCAACGACGAACAACACATTTTCGACAAAAATGTAAAAAAATAAGTCATCAAGAACTCCATTGATTATTTTTAGACATTTTATTTTTATTGATTTCACTGCATCGAGTCCACCTAGATTCACTAGGATAAATGTGTCAATCAATGAGGTAATAATGTAAATTAATCTTATAAACAATGAACCACCTAATAAAGGGTTTCAAAAAACGGTAGTTTTTCATCATAAGTTGTTTGGAAAATAAACGAAAACTATTGATTCTCTCTGTTTTCGATAATAAATCGCTTGCGACAACAATAGCGTCCCAATTATGAATGAAACATTTAACAATAGATCCTATTGTTGCGTATCCCATTGAATGCATATGGGACTTTGGAGGAGTTCCTATCCACAACAGAAAAAAAGCAAATTTTGTTTTCAGATTGTTATCAATAACATATTCATATCAAAATTTGTTATTGAAATATTTTAAAAATTCGCTGTTATTAAGTTGTTATTGAAAATAACAAAACATGCTAGTAAACAGGTGTTCCAGGAACATTTTTATGTTATATTTTTTGTTATTTTGCCGCTTATGACAGACAAGTTTATAACAGGATATGTTATGTAAATAACATGAAAATAACTCTTTCCGCTACTCAGTTATTTTTCCAAAATAACACATTTTATTATGCTGTTGCTATTCCCTTCTGCTCGGGATGTCACAATAAGCTGATGTGGTTTTTGGTATTGTGAAACTCAAACGGCTCAAACTTTGAAAATATTCAACCAAAATGGCTGAAATTTTCACTGAAAACAGTTTAACTCAACAATTTTACACAGACAAAGTTTTATGAAATTGGGACAATGTTGCAAATTCTACAGTCAAAATAATGCACACTAATTGAAATGTTAAAAAGATGCTCAAATTGAAAAAAAAAAACTTTTTTTATTGATTTGTTAAAAAAAATACAGAACCGATTATGATAAAATTTTCCCCACTTATTATGCCTTACTTGGAGAACTTGCAGTCAAATTTTCAGACGTGTTGATGAGCTCAAACCATCAACCGTGCTGGAAATGTAATTTCAACATATCTAAACTATACACTGTACGCTCCACTATACCCTTGGCACTGGAATAAAGTTGCTAAGTAGTCCAGAGATGGCGGGTTCGATCCGGTCGGGAAAATTTTCTCGACTCCCTGGGCATATTGTATCATTGTGCTTGCCTCACAATATACAAATTCATGCAATATGGCTGGCAAAGAGAGCCCTTCAATTAATAACTGGGAGCGTAGAGCCATATAGAAGAAGAAGAAGAAGAAGAAGAGAAAGGAGAATAAGTCTAATCTAAATATGGCCTTCAATATATTGGCAAAGCATATTTCTACAAATTTGAATAAGTTTTGTAAATTCAGACTGGACTCACCGTCCACTGAGAAATGCCTCAGAGTAGGCAATGCTCTTGCTATTTCATGTAGTTTGATGTGGTGTGCTCTATACGTATTTATTCAAATCTACACGCAGAAAAATTACGCTTCATTGAAACAATAAAACGCTTGGCTGATTTTCAAACTGAGAATTTACTTATACCAAAGTTCTATTTCTCTGTTCTTACTTAGAGTTTATCGATTGAAACAACCAATCACCATTATTTCATACAACGTTAGAAACTTCATTTGTTTCTACAAAATGGGGACCACAAACATGGCCTGGAAGCACTCACACATCTTTGAAAAACTTACCCCAACTTCGTCACAACGAGGAAGGTGTAGCAAATCCATCCTGCGGGGAAAACATCCTTTTGCATATAAAACATACCAAATGATCCATAAACAAATGCGCAACGATCCATAAAAAATATCATTTCATGGGGTCTTGTAAGCAATTTTATTGCTCTTTTCGCATAAACTATGGATCGTATTGCACTTTTGTATGGATCATTACTGCTTTTTTAGGGATTTTCAGTTCAATTCTGTGGAACATGCAAATATATGTTATGGATCGTTTCGTATTTGTTTAAGGATCGTTTTTGTGGTTTTACTGGTACAAAAAAAGTGCTGCCGCCTTTTTGTCTCTTTTTATTCGATCTCCTTTCCATCCGCTTGCCGTGCGTCTAAAAATAGATTTCCGAGCTGCCGCAGGAGCTGCCGTCACCAACACAATCACATTCCGGCTTTGTTAATAGCAAAAGTGCAGTCGTTTGAAACAAACCGTTATTTTATATTGAATCTATCAAATCTTTGTTTGTTCTAACAAACTGTCAAAAATTTCGACAAATGAAAATATTTGTATTATCAAACAATGGAACAGTTCAGTTCAAACTTGAAACTAGTTTGTCGCTATAGTGAACTGAAAAATTGGTTGATTTGAACTAGATTTTAATTGTGTTTACAATTTATTTCTCTGCGTGTATAAAACAAGTTGACCAGTGAGCAGAGTTGATGTACACGTGCTGTAGTCCCATGTACGGGAGCCACATTGCAAGCGAGCTCCCGGGAGCTCTGTACATTTTGAGACTGAAAGTTGTGTGCCTCATTTTTCTCAAGATGTGTCTCATGAGCTTCGTCTCATGCGCTGATTAAATTAGAAAAATTCACGACAAAAACTTCCTAAACGAACGAGAATTGAAACCTTTACCTTTGCATTGAGAGCCCCTAGTCGTATCGCATAGACCAACCAGACACTTGAGTTGTGTACGGAAAAAAGTTATTGATGTTCTTCGTTACCAAGAAGTTGTTTTTCACCTTAGATACCAACAGCTCATGCAGCACATGAGACGAGCTCCCCGGGCGCTATGCGCTTAGCTCGCACCCACAGGCACGGTGTACAATATTTAGAAGGTGATACCTTCCGGAAATGGGGTCTCCAGTTAGTCTAGTGGTTAAGGCTATGGATCGCCAATCCGGAGACGGTGGGTTCGATTCCCGTTCCGGTCGGGAAAATTTTCTCGACTCCCTGGGCATAGTGTATCATTGTACTTGCCTCACAATATACAAATTCATGCAATGGCAGGCAAAGAAAGCCCTTCAATTAATAACTGTGGAAGTGCCCAAAGAACACTAAGTTGAAGCGAGGCAGGCCAAGTCCCAGTGGGGACGTAGAGTCATAAAGAAGAAGAAGAAGAAGAAGAAGATCTAACCAATAGCAGAGAGCTGATCTTGAAATATCAAGTTTTGATATTGTTCAGATGTTTCAGGGACATTTTTCAGATATTATTTTCAGATCTTATATCTCTTATATCAATCAAAACCAATATCACGTTTTCATCGTCAGTATTTCATCTCTACCCGGGATGTAAGACATCCAGTGGCCCAAAAAATATTTCCAAGTCCCAGTGGGGACGTAGAGCCATAAAGATGATGAGATGACCAAGGTAAGTTTAAGGAAGGTACAAGCATATCATCAATCAGTGGATGAGGGGAGAGGTGTGTAGCGGGGTAGCGGCAGTTGGCAGCTGGCGAGTTTGTGTACACTGCGCTCTATCGTTGTCGACGGGGTTGCTAGGGTTGCTAGGTATTGTTTGTTTATCTCTGGTCAATTGAAAAAAAAAATCAAGGACTAGCCAGCAGAGACTAGCAGCCGTTTTTCTTTGTTTGACCTGGTATTGAGTTAATAATGTATGCAGAAAGCCAAACTATCGGAATTACAAACTTGTTGAGCATCAGAATAAGTGTATATTTCTCGAAATGTTAAAACCCCAGCGCTCCCATTGGTCACGGCACGATGGTGCGGTAGCTATTATTGTTCTGGCTTGAGGTGTCTATCAAATTTTTGGCTTCAAAAATACACGTCCAGGACCCCCAGTAGAGTATCAGTACACTGAACGATGGATTAGGCGCTCTCCACACTTCACCGGGCCGATCATCGATTTCTTTCTAACGATATCTATGGCGTTCTCACTAGCCCGGCCGGGCCCGATCGAACCCCGTCACGGTGTGATGTGACACACGCCATTGTAATCGAATTCTAGAAATCGGTGCCGGGGCACTGATTATGTTCTGAGTGATAGAAATAGATAGAAACTTTGGCTCATTAATCTGGTGATCCCAATAGAAATTAAAACTTTCTTTACGATAACTTCTAAAAAGGCGGACCAATAGATATTTCAATCATCCACTTTTTTAGAAGTTTTCGTACCATCCTACAATCCCCGATGAAATACTGTCTGATTTCCAATCATGGCTTGCTACATCTCAAATAGCCCAAAACCAAAACAAACTTGCCAGCTGTCGTTCACTTTTCCAATATGGCGGATTGTGTAATCTGCCATATTGGATTACCTTCCTTATACTTACCTTGGAGATGACCTTCCGGAAATCTGACAGTTTTTTGATGACGTAGTTCAAATCGTTCATAGGCGTTTCCTCAATGATCTAGTGCTCCTCACCAATTTGATCAACGTAAAACGATAAGAACGACGTCACATGTTTACATCCAAAAATGATGTTTACATGGGTTACTAGCCTGCCTTGTGATATTTATGCCGTGCCCACAGGATTTTCGTGAGCCTCCTAGCAGCGCAGCACACTGCGGTTTTGAAGAGCTAGGAGACAATTTGGTGGGAGGCTCGCTGTCACATTTATGTACACATGAGCAATGGGAAACTCTGTCAGTGAGGATGTATTGATGAATAATAAAATGTTAATATACTAACTGTTAAGAATGAACTTCCGTCGTTTCGTCAAAGCTGAAAAACGATTTACTAGTCTCGCAATTGAACGGTCATCTAGCGAAATCCGAGAAAAGTTACGAAAATCTACAGCAGCTACAGCAGACGTTCGATAACTGAAACATGTATACGTTTCACTTACCGAATGATATTCGATAACTGCAACAACTGACAGACGTCAAAGAACTGTCAGTTGCTGCAAAATGCCGGCATCGCATCGCTTTTGACATTTTATTTTGACAGATAGCGGTGCAATAACTGCAAAATTGTTGCACTTAGTGGATGTGCAGTTAAAAAGCATGGCAGTTAAAGCGTTTGCACCGAGCGAACGTCTACTGTAGTTGATAAAAAGTTGTTTTTTTTTCAATCGTTCAGTTTTGCTTTGATTTGTGAATCCGTGAAGTGCAGTGATTGATACCTGCCTTCGATTTAACGAACAAATAAAGAAGCTATAAAAGTGAGATGGTTATGATCTCCCTCATGGAGCGAATCTGTCGCCTTGTCAGCGCACTTTGACACCATAACATCTGCTTCTTTTTCTTCTTGACGTAGCGTCCCAACTGGAACAAAGCCTGCCGCTTATGAGCTGTTGTGCAGTTTTCGAGTGAGAGCTTCCCCTGCCAATGATCACTTTGCACTATAAATACAATACAAGTGTATATTTTGCGTCAGGCACGAAGATATTCTGCCTATGCCGAAGGATGTCAATAAAACATCTTTTACGAAAAGACGGGATTCGAACCCGTCACTCTTAGCATGGTATTGCTGAATGCCTGCGTGTTTATCGTTTCGGTTATATGGGCCCTCACCACCATCACATCTGTCGAACGAGTTTGTCATTGCTGCCCCACTTCCTAGGAAGCAGTTCTAGGTAGGTAGGTACGTGTGCCATTTGAGAGCTTTATTTGAAACTGAATTCATCTTGCCTTCATTCCAACGTAAAGCTGGATGCGTCTTTGACTGGCTGCCGGGAGTAGGAATATGATTTCCGAGAAACGTCGTTGAAGGCGATGAGTGGGTACTACCCAGTCAACCAGTCATCGTATAAGATGTTGTATAAAATGTTAAAGTGGAGGCGATATGCGTACATTTTGCATGCGCCTAAATGGAGGCATGCACGCATATGGCCTCCACTTTATCATCTTATACAACATCTTATGCGATGACTGGTTGCCTGGGTAGAGTGGGTCAACGTTGTATGGAGAAACTTTAAATTTGATCGCATCAACCCGGAACAGCTTTTTCAAACTGTATTAACGGCCAAAACAACTGTGCAAAATTTGGAAGCGATCGGTTGCGTCCCTGTATTCCGTATTGCGATTGAAATTTGTATGGAATTTAGTATGAGAAAACGTGCTTTTTTGCATTTTTCTCCTAAATTGAAATTTTTTGAAATTGTATGAAATTTCGATCTAACTAATGACGTTAAAGTGTAGCCTAGGATATGCCGAAAAACTTTGCCAAAGACCGCAAAGTGATCCGATGCTTGTGGAAAAAGTTATTCGCTTGGTAACTCAGGCCAAAAATTAAGATTTTATTATTGATGTTATTCCTTTACATGTTAAATGTTAAGCACCACCGGGCAATCTGTACGTTATAACTTTTTTCACAAGTGTCGGATCACTTTGCGGTCTTCGGCAAAGTTTTTCGGCATATCCTAGGCTACACTTTAACGTCATTAGTTAGATCGTTTTAGACAAAAAACTTCAATTTAGGAGAAAAATGCAAAAAAGCAGGTTTTCCCATACTAAATTCCATACAAATTTCAATCGCAATGCGGAATACGGGGACGCAACCAATCGCTCCCAAATTTTGTACAGTTGTTTTGGACGCCAAAAGGAATCGAAAAAGCTTTGTTCCAAAAAATCGACTTTGTTGACCCAGTCTAGTGGGTACTATCGATGACTCTGCCTGACTTGAAGCACCAAGAGATTGATCTCTTGAAATGGTGGACGACACTTGCTACTAGTTGGTAGTAGCAAATACAAGATGACCTGAGCTGAAAGACAAGAATGCTAGAGCTGTAGAACAGTTTACTCATTTATTGTGTTGCTCGAAAATGA
Source organism: Aedes albopictus (assembly GCF_035046485.1). Taxonomy (NCBI): domain Eukaryota; kingdom Metazoa; phylum Arthropoda; class Insecta; order Diptera; family Culicidae; genus Aedes; species Aedes albopictus. The sequence continues at coordinate 253,670,883 of NC_085136.1, forward strand.
GTGATTTTTTTTATTGTTTTGCATTTCACTCATTTCTACTTATTTTTCGAGCTAGTAAAAACTACTGTTGCGATCGAAATGCCCACGTTTTATCGTATCATTCAATCAAAACGGGATTTAGTGTTCAATTTCAGTGTGTTTTGCTCGGGTAGACCCCGTCATGCTCGTCGAGTTCCAGCAATTTTCAGCTCCATTAGAACTTGTAGCTGAGCGTATGTACGATATTGTTTGAGTAGTGGATGTGATAAGGTGAAAGCATAATTCAAGTAAGCAACGAAGCATATAGAAAGCGATCTATCAATTATTAAGCTTATTAAACTGAAGAACATAAGGGAGGGGTGGGGGTTGGTTTTCACCACCCTCATATGTATGCCAGCAGGACAGAAATTTATTGGACATCTTCAATGAAAAGCGACGAATGACAAAGGAAGTGTGGTTCAGATGCTCAAGAGATGCTAATTTGATTACCATTCAATGAATTTTGGATGATGGATGGACTTGTGGGTATGGGACGATGAAGCATGATCGATGGGATTCGCATATTCCTGTAACGATTTGCACTTTGACACAAATTTACCAAGTTTAAATATTTTTGTTAATTCACCAATTTCACAGCAATCGATAGAGTGGGTGAGACGAAAATATCGTATAAATGTTGGATTTTACATAAGATAATTGACAGGCATAGCTCTTGGCTGTTTCTCGACAAAAAATAGACATATTAGAGTGTCTGTACTCTGTGGTAGTTGGAATTCTTTTTTTAGCATAGCATAATGTTTCAAAGTTCTGGGGAAAATGACCAACCAAGGCAATAGATTGTGTAAAATAGGAGACAAACTTTCGACTGGATGCATGCGATAACGAACCAGCAAAACGCGGAAGAGAAAGTTGTTTGCCGACATTAAAGTAGAAAAGAGGTCCAGAAAAAAGCTTACGTTGAACTTTTGAGCAGAGTTCAATTAAAATTTAACCGAACTCATGTTGAACTTTTGCGTGCCTCTAAAGCTCAAATAAAGTTCAGTTGGACATATTCCAGCAACTTGAAAAGTTCCGTTTCAAAATTGTTTAGTACTTGTTTTGAACTTACTACTCAAAGTTCAGATAAATATTAACCGTACCAAAAGTGAACTTCACTTGAACTTCGGCGACAGCGGAGCTCGGGAGAAGTTCTCATTCGATTATATCACTCGGAAATCGAGCTCAACAGCCACAGCTTGTGGATATTTCACAAGTACACTTTGTTTCACTATAATATTTCAAAGTACTTACTTGCAATCAACGCAAAGCATCCGTATTGTGTTGCTCAAAGGCTGCCCCGCAGCGGACAACTGTTCCACCTCGGCTTCCGCCGGAGTTTTTTTTGGCTGTGCATATTTTTTTTTAGCTTATATTTCCAACCCTGTCTCACTTGTCGCTGCAGCGCGCCGATTATCGACGCGATCGTAGTCACTGAAAACTAAGCTGGAAACTTATAATCTTTTCTGAAAGTCGATACACTGGCCCTAATTTATTGCTTTGCACTGCGAACCACAACAAACTGAAAATGTCAAACTGTGAAAGTCCACAATAAGTTCCACGTGAACTTCTTTCGAACTTTCTACTTCAAAAAGTTTTCCAAGTTCAGAGAAAGTTCACACGCGAACCTGATTGAGCTCTACTAAATGAACACATTTGATGAAGAATATGTGATAATTGAGTCCCTGATGAAGATCCTATATGCGACCGAAACGTTGGGCGAAATTAAATAGCAGTATTTGAATTTTGTCGAGACTGAAATAGTTATTTATGCAACAAGTTGCAAAATGATGATTTTTTCAGCACGAGTCGTACATTTATCCAACGAGGCTTGCCGAGTTGGATAAATACGACGAGTGCTGAAAAAATCGAGTTTTGCAACGAGTTGCATACAAAGTTTTTTGTAATTACGAAAACACCCATTTAGTGCGGTCTTTTCTAGCTACAAACACAAACATGTATCAGTAGGAACCACGTGCGCGCGCTCATGCTTGTCGACGCAGTTTTTCGTTTGATCAGGTAGGCTCTGGTATAGTAGGCGTCACCAATGATCGAGCTCCCGTTGTCAAACAGTTGTGCGCGGGCAAAAGCAAAAGCAGATTCAGCAGCTATCTCTACCCTTGATTTGTAGTTCGAATCCGAATTAAAATCGGCCTGATTCGGATTCAAGCTGCTCAGTAGATGTAGAGGCAGAGGCTGAATCTACGGAAGGCATGGTGGTAAGTAAAAAGTGCGTACTAGCAAAAGTGCCGAAAAGTGCTACTTTTCAGCACTCTTAAGAGTGCCGAAAAGTAGCATTTTTCGGCACACTTGCATTAGGGGTGAAAAGTAGGCCATTTCAGCATACTTCAGCCAACTGAAATGTTCAACTTTTCACAACGTAATTACAAAAAAGCCATTTTTAAGTTACACTCCAACACAGTCGCAAACAAAACTAAATGATATCAGCACATTGAGTAAAATCCCACAGTTCCTAACAACACATACTTGGAGTAGTGGTTAGGCACCGAATTTCAACGAGGGGAACCCGAGTTCAAATCTCAGTAAGTAAAAAAAAACATCAAAAATTATTTCAAAGTACTAGTCAATTTGGATTCCACATGAATTAATGTTTCTTAGGGTCTGTGTCAATTGGCGAATTAAAATTAATTTTTACTTAAATTTGACAGTTCAACACTTAAACTTGACAGTTTTTCTAAGGAAATAATTATCGAACTGTCAAGTTTAAGTGAAAATTAATTTTAATTCGCCAATTGACACAGACCCTTAATAATAAATTACTTTTGAGGACTAAACACATTTTTTATCATTTTTTCGAAGCTTATTTTTAAGCTGAATAGCGTTCCTTTCAGCGACACAAGTGTACTTTTTGTGAAATAGAGTTCGGTTAATTACTTAAAAAGTGAGCTGAATAGAATGCTGTTCATCTTTCTTCGAATAGCTGATTAAGCCCAAATATGCTTTTCTTGTGGAGTGTGCAACAATTGGCGAATTACCCTACTAATCAACTCATTTCGACGAACTGAGGTGATGTTTGTATGTGCATATGCGTATGTACACCATGTCCAATAAGTTCTCATACAAAATCAAATTGAATTCATTTCACATCTGTAATGAGGAATTTCGAAGTAAATTAATTTGTTGAGAGTCCATCTAACACTGACCAAATACAGTATATGTTTTGGAATTAAATATTCTTTATCCTTCTCTGCTGATCGCTTATGTGTCGTAAGTCCATTTCAGCTGACACGCACGTCATATAATTGGTATTTCGTTTCATTATAACGAGTAATGGTTTTAAGTCGAAACAAATTAGGTTCCTGTCCTCACCTGCTTAGGAACTATAATCAAAAGAGAAAAAAATATGAGATTCTGTATTGGTTAAATACGAAGCCATTTTATGTTGTACAAAATAAAACGTAAATTAAACATACATGGTAATTTACCTGGTTAAATGAGATTTGTTGTGTTAAAAAAGCATGACGACTGTTCGAGCCCGTAGGAAGTTGATCATCAATATTAACTTCTCTTCTCGATCAGCCTAGATAGCTGTGTAGTGTCATGTCGGTAGCGATTGTCTAAATTGGCTAAGAATACGGACCGCATCACAGAGGTCCAATTTTGAGAAAAGCTGGCAGAAACTCAATTTTTGAACATGTCTTAAATGGTGTCTTAAATGGGATATAGTATATCGAGCATTCATCCATAACACCAGGAGCCCTTACTGGCCTTTCAAAAAGTTGGAAATATTCATTTTTGTGACAACACTGAATAGCTGCTGATGGAAAAAGTATCGATTTTTTGGCAAAGAACACAAACAAGTTCAACCACTACAAAAGTATGTTAATATAAGTAATACAATTACTTTCAAAAGTGTATTTGTAAGTTCTTGTGTATAGCAGATATCTGCAATGGAGCAAGAGATCGAAAGAACACTTTTGGCTTCAAAATTGACATTAAAAGTCATTAGTACTAAAAATTCTTACACTTCGACTTCAAAGTGTCTTACAAATCGTTTCCCGCTCCCCGCGGGGATATGCCGTTCAAATGCTCGTTTATGTATGCAGAATCGGTTAAGGAAAAATGTAACTGCCAAGAGCTGCCAAAACAATAGTGCCACGATGATATGTGTATAGTCAAATTGTACGAAAACATCCTTTTTGTTCAGATTTTGTTCGAAGAAATTGACAAAAAATGAAAATGCCATCTAATAAAATTGAGCGCTGAATCATGTTCCAATACATTCATTTAGGCTAAAACTAGCAGACTACTATGATTTGGCAATTTTTGCCATGTATTTTCAAATCTGGACCACTGTGCGCCTGTTTCGGTGGTAAGAGTCCACTAACAGGTGACCCCTAATTCATGGTGTGATGCGGCTTTATGCTTACCGTGTCCAGGAATGTATGGCTAGGGGGGTCTAATAAATACCTAACCGCAAACGGAGTATGTACCAGGGCGCCCTACACAGTAGGTTGCCCTTACTGCGCTACCTGAGCAACGGTATACAGTGGACCTTGTGTTTCTCCGAGACAATCAGCTGCTCTTCTTTAGTCTCAATTGAGGCTAAATAAGGGCGGGATTATGAAGATGTTGTTAATTAGTTTAAATTTTCACCTATATGGTTTCGCATTATGCGATTTACACAGTGTATTCTGTGTATCCTCGCCTTTGGCGTTTTCCAATCGATAGCGATCTGGTTTTGTTGCTGCTGTTCTTTGTTGTGCTGTTGTTGCGAAGAGTTTAATCTTGCCTAGTTTGGGTAGTGGCTACGGTTAGGATAGCTCAGATTAATCTTCAGCATAAAAGAACAGCAACGATCAATCTTTGCAGACTTATGCAAAATGGTTCAGCCCAAGTGACCTTGGTCCAAGAACCTTACTTCCGTAAAGGGAATTTCTATCTAGGAAACCTTGTGAACCCAGTGTTTGCTACTTTCAGTATACATGAAATGGCAAACTCGCGTGTCATGCCCCGAGCCTGTGTGTTTGTCAACAACGCAATAGTTGCTACAGTCATCTCTGAACTAACCACCAGAGATGTATGTGCTATCACAATTGATGTATCTGTTGGAAACCTGAACAGGAAATACGTTTGTTGTTCGGTTTATTTTCCGCATGATGAACCATCCCCTACGGATGCTTTCAAACAAGTCATCGCATACTGTACTTCAAAAGGCCTTCCGCTAATTGTTGGCAGTGATGCTAATGCTCACCATATCATCTGGGGCAGCACAGACATTAACTTGAGAGGCTCCAGTTTGATGGAGTACTTAAGTAGTACAGATCTTGCATTACTTGAAATAGGCAACCGCCAAACCTTCATGGTATCTGCCGGATAGGAAGTGTTAGACATAACGCTTTGCTTAAGTAGAATTAGTCACGAGCTGACTAATTGGCATGTGTCAGATAAAGAATTTTTATCTGACCATCGCTACATCTTTTTTGAACATTTAAATGTTACTACGCAGACATTGCGTTTCAGGAACCCCCGGTCAACAAACAAGGATCTTTTTACTGATTTGGTTGCGACCAAATTTCCTGGATACTCACCATCGATTGACACTCCAAGTGATTTAGATGGTACCGTTGTTACTACAAAGACCTTCATCATGGAAGCTTTTGAAGAGCATGCCCTTTACGGTCTGTGAATATCACAAGTGGAACCCCTTGGTGGAGCTCTGCTCTGGCGAAACTCAGGAAACAATGTAGAAAGAGTCTGAACAGACGACGTTCGGCTGGTTTGGAGGCTTTCAGGTCGGCTCGCAAGGCCTACAGGAAAGCTCTCCGGTCTGCTGAACGATTCGGTTGAAAAAGCTTTTGTACAAATGTATCCAATTTGAGTGAAATCAGTCGGTTAAACAAAATCCTTGCGAAATCTAAGGATTTCCGAGTGAGCGAACTTCTTTTGTCAAATGGCGATCTGACTTCCTCTGATCAGGATGTTCTGGAATGCTTATTCAGCATAAACTTCCCTAGATGTGTGGATATTACATCTTTGGATGAACCTAATGCCTTTTCTTGTAGTTATGATTCCCTGGCCTCGGCTCGGAGTATTGTAACTATACAACCGATTGAGTGGGCACTTAATAGCTTTGCTCCTTTCAAATCCCCTGGGGCAGATGGGATTTATCCTATTTTGCTTCAGAAGGGATTTGATTATTTCAAACATGTTTCGAGAAAAAAAAAACAATTAATCTACCTAGTGGTGATAGTGCCTTTCTCGTCGGTTATGTTCTCATGATCCTTCAGTCGACATAAGACGAAGTGCTCATGAATCCTGAGAATACTTTATTTGAAAAATCTAGAATTTTATCAAAGCTACCATCGAATTGGGACACTTATTGATGGTACGTATTCTGACGTTATGTTCAACGTAAAGGCAGAGCTGCAAAATATCGGACTTCGACAAAGCTTTTTTTTGCACAATTTATGATATTTTTTATTATTTATCATAGGTTACAAGATACATGTAAAGTTTGACCAAAAAAAAAAATGCAAGCATGTGAAATTTTCCAAACTATGTAATCTCACACAAATTTCAACCACATTACGGAGTGCGAGGGCGCAACCAGTCGCATCAAAATTCTATCCAGTAATTTCAAACATAAAAGGGGATTAAAAAAAAACTTCATTTAATGCGAGTTAGTTAACCGCATGAAGTTTGATGCGATTAAATTTAAGTTTTTCCATACAACGTTGACTTATTCTACTGTATACATCTCACAGGTCTGAAATGGTGTGCTTTGATTAGATCGCTTTAGCACAAACAGACATATTACTTAGAACAAATTACGATTATATTCATCGTCACAAACCACTGGCGGTAGTGAGTAAACGTCAAACAGGAGCAAAAACGATGCGAGCACCATGATCGTCCAATTTGCGAACTGATGAATATTTTAATCAACCGTTGAAAACAAGAACGACAGGTAGTGAAACGTTTGTTTGTATATGGCTTTAGTTTTATCAAGATGCTGTTCCCTGACCCATATTTATCGTTAACATTGATTTTGTTGATTTTGCAGTTCCGGCGAAGCATCAAACGCTGGTTCTGCAACCTTACCGGTAGTGTCTAATGTGGTCTCAGCCTATTTTCTTGCTAATCGATCCTCATGTTATTGAAAAGGCCGCAGTTTATGTGTCGCATGCATGAGTTTGGTATACTTTATATTTGACCACTTTCGGCGGGACACCCGGAACTGATTCCGGAAAACTACCGGTTGTTCTAAATATGGTTTCAGACTATTTCATTGCTTACCTAAAAAGTCACGATTTGATGTATCGCATGTATGCGTTTGGTTCACTTTTACATTTGACCACTTCCAGTGGGACACTCGGAACCGCTTCCGGGACACTACCAGTTGTCTCTAATATGGTTGTCAAATATTTTTCAAAGCGCACTTGTGAAGCGCCCTGTACCGTCCAGGGGCTGCATTAAACACTACACGGAATGTGATATCTTTCATTTCATTAGAGTCCGACAACATCTTTTTAATAAACTATATTGAAGTATCACAAACCATCACTTATCTTATATTACAACGATTCACTTTTTCTTATATCACCTTAACATTTTCTGTATTTCTTCATCGAACTACTAAGTTTAACAATCTAGAGACACTTCTAGCTTCTTCTTGACCCGACTACTAAGTCCTACCTTCAGCCTTAGGACAGTATCTAGAGGTGTCCCACATGGGATCTCAAGACTTATCCGATATGCTGCCTACTCTAACGTTGAACTGAACTTCCCGACTACTGACCCCGACTGAAGCCAAAGCCTCCGTATTTATAGCCTAAATTCCTAGCAATACCCGAACCAGCTTGGGCGTGTCTAAAATTCCTACGATCATTCTCGTCTTGCCGAAGATGTCATGATAATTCCTAACAATGCCCGAATCATCCGGGCGTATCCAAAACCATACCAAAAGTAAATACTCAAAGTCCAAAACCTAGAACTCTACCTATCCTACTCGTCATCATCATCATTACCATCATCATCGGTATCGTCGTCGACCCAACCAAACGTAATCAAAACTGCACCACACCGACCGGCCCAACGTGTTCGATCACGATCGCGCCCGGCCACCAGCGGTCGATGATGGCTCATAAAAACTAGGTCAGTAACGTATGGTGCGATTTTCATTGCTTCCGAAAATCCGCGCGTAGGTAGATGACCTACGATGAGCATTGCTATTAGCGTAAATTGAATTTAAACACACGAGTAGCCGTTCTTATGGGAGTGTGGGGTGAAAATGCACTTTTATCATTTGAATTAAATTTTAATATCGGAGTGTGTGGGATATTTAGGTCTATGCACTTGGACAAAGAGCGAAACAAAACGAATGAAGATTTTGTTTTCTTCACGACGTAAACCCTTCGCGACGATTCGCTGCTATAATGAGTCTTCCGATGTGCAATGGACTGCCTAGTTTTCGATCTCGCCGTCGACTTTTCTGTTTGGACGCGACGATTTTCAGCCCTGGGTCTGAGACTATGTTCTTACGAATTCTTCATCAGGTTATCGAAAAAGCTGCCATTTGGTGTACCGTTTTACCCCGCTTATTCAACCCTCTCTGCTACGACACTTTTCAATTCGTACCCCGCTCATTCAACATTTGTTGAAATTTAAAAATACCAAATGTCACAGCGTTCTACACTGCAAGTACGATAATGAGATGATAAGTGCGTTATCCGACACCTAATCCGTCTGAAGATGCTTATCAGTCTCAGGCTAGTTCCAGCGAGACATTCGAAAACGGTTCCGCAACACTCCGGTAGTCTTAGATGTGGTCTGAGATTATTTTCTTGCTGATTGTTCTTTACATTATCGAATAAGTCACTAGTTGAAGTGCCGCATGCAGGCATTTGGTTCCCTTCTACATTTGACCACTACCGACACAACACTCGTAATCAGTTCCAGAACACTACCGGTTGTCCCAAATGTAGTAAGAAACTATTTGTTTGCTAACCGTTTATTAGGTTATCAAAAAAGCCGCGATCGCATGCACAGGTTTGGTTTGCTTTTATGTTTTACCACTTCCGGTGGGATACCCGGAACCAGTTCCAGATCACTACCGATTCAGATATGGTTTGAGACTATTTTCCTACTTACCGTTCATAAGGTTTTCGAAAATGCCGCGGTTTGATGTGTCGCTGGTATAGGTTTGTTGTATTTTCATATATGGCTCCTTCCACTACTGTACTGGTCCGGAACACTTTAAAGGCCATAACTCCGGAACGGCTGGACCGATTCGAACCATTTTCAATAGGAAACAATGGAACCAGATTCCGCGACGAATGAAACCGTCGGTCATTAAAATTGGTTAAGGTTTACTGCCAAAACATGATGTGAGTTTTTTTTTGCACACACACACTCACACATACACACACACACACACACACACACACACACACACACACACACACACACACACACACACACACACACACACACACACACACACACACACACACATACACTCACACACACAGATATCACCTCAACTCGTCGAGCTGAGTTGAATGGTATATGTGACTCGACCCTCTGAGCCTTCTATCAAAAATCATTTTTGGAGTGAACATATAGTCTTCCAGTACACGCGTCTATCCTTGACAAATTCATGGAAGAATTTCTGAAGAAATTGCTGGCTGAAGGCACCTCAAGTGAATTAATCGAAATCTTTTTCTGCGAACGAAAACTTTGTTCGGTGCCAGCAGAAGGTGAAAATTTATTATGTTAAGATTTTTTTTTTTTTCACTTGTGCGATCCACATCGCACAAAACGCAACATGTGCTTCCTGTACCTAGTTCATAAACGCTGTCGGGCAGAAAACCCAGAAAACAAAACGAGAGCACTGGGTGGCGGGTTTCATTGCTGATTTCGCTTTGAGTTTTTTTTTAATGTAGGTAATTCCATGCACCATGCGAACAAAAGCTTTACTCTGCATATGGGAATTCTTCATTACATTTATAGCGGAGATGAGAATGATGAGAAGATAAAAATTCGATTAAATGCCTCTTACTCAGCCCTTCCTGAAATGAGGCACATATTGCTGTCTTAAATTTCCCAGCGGACTTTTCCCTTAATCGGAGGCAGAAATCAATCACTATGAATGACAGCCCATTCGCTGTCGATAAACCCGACTAGATGGTTGTACCGAAAATGTAACATAATATCAAATTCTGATATTTACAATTTAAAATATTGTATTAGTTTGGCGCTGTATGATTGTTTACCAACCTCACGAAATATGTGGTAAAATATTATAATCATAAAGAATAGACGCTCATCTTGGTTCTCACCCTTGGATGAAACCAGGCCCGTGCACAGAATTAGGGGTTTTTCCTAATTTTGGCCAAGGGCATCAAAACTTCAAAACCCCTCCCTTGTCCTCGGACGTAGGTAAAACTTAAAGATGGTCATATCATATTATGATATAAATCTTGTTTAACAAAAGAGAAACGAACCAGCTGAACGTCTCTATAATAAAGAAAAATCAAATCAATTGTTTAACAACTCATTGTAATATCATAGGAAACCAACAACATCATAGCATATTTAGATAGAAACTAAATCTAATTTTCTTGTCGGGAAATCTTTCGTCTTTCCTTCATCCAGATTACCGACAGTGAACGAAATTTATTTTCCTCTGAAATCTGGTGCAAAAATCGACATATCGAGCACGTTGAGGGTTTTTCTGGTTTCACCGTTATGTTTTTTTCCCTCTAATTATAATGATTGATTCCCGTAAATGGAACGGCGTTGTGTTATCGATTTGTCAGGTTTTTCCTTTTTCGTTGGCGGGAAAATACCTTTCGGTAAACATTGTTGTATTGTTGTGGCCAGTGGCTATTGTCGAATGGTTTTGTAGCAGAGTATGTAATAATTATCGGAGTAGATTGGCAAAGTTAACATCTCGTTTTTGATTAGAGCTTTTATTTGCTTTCTAATCCTCAGGGGAACGGTAGTGTGGGATCGGAAAATTGGTCGTTTAGTCTAATAGAGTTAATAAACTATAGAGGACGAATGTCGCTGCTGTTCCCTTTGTTCTCGTTCGCAAACATGTCGGGTATCTATCTGTCAAACTGCATACTTTTTCGCTTTGACACTTATAGCCCGGCCTATCTCCGTCAGCAAGAGATGTTTCGGCAGCGACGTCAGCGACATTCGTCCTCTATAGTTTATTACCTCTATTTTTGTCTTTCACTCGGACAGCGGGTTTTGTTTGTAGAACGTCTGCTGCAGTAATTAAACTTCATGGAATCCCACGGGATCATATGCTTTCTTCAACCGTAGCATGGCGTTTCAGCAAGGAGGGGAATACAATTTCAAACATTGAATATATAACATGTCATTGATAGTGGTTAGGTTTGAATCACTCATTAATTTGTCATTTCTTGATGAATTTTCAATATTTTATACGAATATTGGGTTTTGTCTAAATCCCGTCATACTAAACATAGACCAATAATGATCGAGTTTGTTCTTGCACCTCGCCCAATTCCTCATTATCAGTTTGATTACAATGACCAATACATAAATTAGGTTTCATATAATGTAAAATCATACCGTATTATTTCCTTAAAATAAGACCGTTACAAATATTTATTTTACTTTTGGTCCCACCACTCCTTGGCTGGTTGAGGGGGGGGGGGGGGGGGGGTTAGTAATAATAAAGCATTTAATCAGAAAAATATCAAAAACTCATTGGATTTGGTTAAGAATTTTAGCAAGACCCGATATTTTGATAAATATTTTTTATCTGCCCCCTCAAAATGCAAAATCCTGCCAAGAAGTGGTAGAATTACTGGAGATATCCCCAGAGGAATTCTGGGAGAAATTGCTGGAGAAATTTCTTTGCGAAATTCCAGGGGGATTTCCTGGAAGAACCCTTGGAGGAATTTCTGGAGGAATCTCTGGGAATGTACAGAAATCCCTGAAGTAAATCCTGGATAAATCTCTGGAAGAATTCATGGAGGAATGTCTGGAGGAATCCCTGAAGCAGTTTTTGGAGGGATATCTGGTGGAATTCCTGGAGGAATCGCTGAAAAAATTCCTGCAGAAATCTCTGCAAGAATCCAAGGATGAATCTCTGGAAGAATGCATGGAAAATTTCCTGGAGGAATTTCTTGGATGAATTCTTGGAGCAATTCTGAGAGGAATTGCTGGAGAAATTTCTGAAAAGAATCCTTGATAAATTCCAGGATGATTTCCTGGAAGAAACCTTGGAGGAATTTCTGCAGGATTCTCGGGAGGAATCTCTGAGAATATTCCTGAAGAAATTCGTGGAGAATTACTGGATCATTGCTGGAGAAATTCCTAGAGGAATTCTTGGAAGAATTACTGGATGAATTTCTAGAGGAATCTTCAGAGAAATTTTTGGAGATTTCTTTTTCTATATCTGAAAAAAAATCTCTTGAGAAGCGGAATTTCTGGAGGAATTCCTGAAGAATTCCTCGAAGGAATTCCTGAAAGAATCACTGGGAGATCCTTGAAATTTTTTTTGGAGAAATCCCTGGAGAAATACCTGGAGGAATCCCTGAAAAAATCCTGAATGTTTTCTAAGAAGTTCTTCTCCAGGAAGAATTTCTGAACAAATCCTTAGAGGATTTCCTGGAAGAATCCTTGGAGGAACTTCTGGAGGAAGTACTGGAGGAATCTTCGAAGGATCTCCTGGAGGAATCCATGGGAAAATCCCTGGAGAAATTCGTGCAGAAATCTCGGAGGAATTCCTGAAGCAATTTCTGATGGAATCTCAGGAGAAATTCCTGGGGAAGTGCCTGGAGGAATCCCTAGAGGAATTGCTAACAAAATTTATGAAGGATGTCCTAGGGTAATTCCTGGAGGAATTCCTGTATAACATCCTGGAGGAAGCCTGAAGGAATTCCTAGGGGTATTCCTGTGTGAATTACTGAAGGAATCCATGATGAAATTCCTGGAAGAATCCCTAGAATTCTTGGAAGAATTACAGAAAAAGTTTCTAGAGGAATCTCCAGACGAATTCTGGGAGATTTATATTAGTTTTCTATTGCTGAAAAATCCCATGAGAAAGTCTTGAAGGAATTTCTGGAGGAATTGCTGGAGAAATCCTCGAAGGAATTCTTGAAGGAATCCCTGAGGGAATCTTTGAAGAAATTTGTGAAGAAATCAATGGAGGAATCTCTTGTCTAGTCTAGTCTAGTCTAGTCTACACATACACAGCCATCCATTGGAAGAATCCATTTTTCTTGTCATTATCAATACTTGCAGTACATCGGAGATGTATTACAAGTATTGAAGCGACCAGGCCTACAGTGCAGCGTTTAATACATTTAAACAAAACATGGAACGGCGACATCTCGTCAGCCGCTCCTATAGTATTTAGTATGGATAAGAAGTAAAAACGTTGGGAGTGACGGTGCTAAGAAAGTTAATGTCACTCCAAAGAAATCAATGGAGGAATCTCTAGAGAAATTCTGGAGGATTTCCTGGAGAAATCTTTGAAGCATTTCCTGGAGAAATTCGTGGAGAAATCCCTGGAGGAATTCCTGAAGCAATTCATAATAGAATCTCAGGAGAAATTCCTGGAAAAATGCCTAGTGGAGTCCCTGAAAAATTCCTGAGGGTATTCCTGGAAGAACTTCTGAAAAAAATCCCAGAAGATTTTCTGGAAAAAAAATCCTGGAGCAATTGCTGACATAATTTCTGAAGGATGTCCAGTAAGCTGCGGCTTATTTTTCAAAAGTTGTTGAACCCTGGAATTCGTAAGCTCTTTTGGATTCAAATGACACAAAAAGAGAAACCTCTGAGTTTAGGCCAAAACATTGAGATTTAGAGGTCACACAATCGCTTCAAAAATGAATTTTCGAGTAATAAAAAGATGTTTTCACTTCAAGTGCCATAACTTTTTCAATTTTCAACCAATTTTCAATCTTTTTTATGAATTTTTCGCAAATTAAATTTTGAATAAACTCGTAGAACATCATATTCTTCCAAAGTCACGCAAAATATGAGTTTTTGAAAATTTAATTAAATTTTTTCTTCTTTTTACAAAAAATTTCAACTTCAGAGTCCTATAACTTTTTAACCGTTTGACCAATTTTAAAATTTTAAGCTTGCTTTTGTAGATATTTTTGTTGCCTAAGACTGCTGTGAATAAACTGTACCTTTAAAAATCGTTTAAAAATAGATAGATACCAAAAACCGTCCAAAAACACGTATTTTATTGGAAAAATCAGATTTTTGGCAAAATTTTAATTGTTTTCATGCTTAATTTCGGGCTCAAAGTGAAAAATTTATTCTCAATAATCATATGGAAGCCTTAAACTTCAGTTTTTGGAGTGTTCTGAATCAAAAAATATTTTCAAGTTCGAAATGCGAGGAAAAAAAATTGAAAAAATATCCTTCTATGTGTTCCATGTCCCTAAATATGATGCTTAGTATCTGGTTTGGAGTAAAAAATTGCAAATAATCGTCAAAAACTTCAGTTTTGCATGAAAAAATCAAGTTTTAAGGCATATTTTGGCAGTTTTGGTGAAAAGTATCATAAAAATGACTGAAGTTTGTTTGGGAAAAAGATAGGCAAAAAAATATCTACAAAAGCAATCTTAAAAAATTAAAATTGGTCAAACGGTTGAAAAGTTATAGGACTCTGAAGTTGAATTTTTTTGTAAAAAGAAGAAAAAGATTAATTAAATCTTCAAAAACTCATATTTTGCGTGACTTTGGAAAAAAATGATGTTCTACGAGTTTATTCTAAATTTAATTTACGAGAAATTCCAAAAAAAATATTGAAAATTGGTTAAAAATTGAGAAAGTTATGGCACTTGAAGTGAAAACACCTTTTTATTACTCGAAAATTCAACTTTGAAGCGAATCTCAAAAGATTGAAAATCGGTTAAAAATTGAGAAAGTTATGGCACTTGAAGTGAAAACACCTTTTTATTACTCGAAAATTCAACTTTGAAGCGAATCTCAATATTTTTGGCTTAAACTCAGAGGTTTCTCTTTTTGTGTCATTTGAATCCAAAAGAGCTTACAAATTCCAGGTTTCAACAACTTTTGAAAAATAAGCCGCAGTCTAATGTCCAGGAACAATTCCTGGATCAATTCCTTGAGTAATTATTGGAGAAATTCCTGAAGAAATCTTTGAAGGAATACAAGCAGAAATACCTGAAAAATTTCTGTTGACATTCCTTTGTGAGTCACTGAAAAAAAAATCCAGGAGAAATCCTCGAAAAAACACTGGAACAATCATTGGGGGAATCTCTATAGATATCCCAGGATAAATTCCCGGAGGAATGTCTGGTGTAACCCATGGAGGAACTCTTGAAAAATTCTCTGGAGCAATCTATGAAGGAATCACTGAATGATGCTATGAAAAAAATTATGGAGGAATTCGTCGATGCATTCTTGCGGAAGTATCTTTAAAAAAAATCTGAAGGAATCGTGGGAGGAATTCTTGTTGCATTTCTTGGAACAAACTCTGAAACAATCACTATCGGAGCCCTGTAAGATGCCCATGGAAGAATTCACGAAGGAAACTCCTGAAACTCCTGAAGAAGTCCCTTGTGGAATTTCTGAAAGAATCCCTGAAGAAGTTGTTGAATAAAGGCCTAAAGGAATTTTTGAAGGTGTCCTTGAAAGTATTCGTAGAGAAATCTCAGGTACTTTGCTCTTAGCATGACGTTTGTTTGGATGTGAAAATTCGTGTTGCAGTAGCACATTACTGCACTCCATAGCAGCATATGGTTCTACAAAGTTCTTTCTTTTCCCTACCGGAACTGGTTCCGGCATATCTGGAAAATTTGGCATGCTGTTTTTGTATTTCCATGGTTCTCGAGTAAAAAAGGTTTGATAATTGTGGATAACCTAAATTATTAAAATATTAAATTTTTTGAGATATTTTTTTCTGGAACTCTGAATTATTGATAATTATAATCTTTGAGTTGGCTCAATATTAAAAATAAAATCTGGCGGCCAGGGGGGGGGGGGATGCATTCCCCTAAAGGTTCCAGAGATCCGGTCGACGATAGTTTGGCCGCCATCGTTACGACCCTGAAGGAAGAGTTGCAACATAATGGTGAAAGTTTGTGGAAGGTAGTTGCAGAAGGGTCCCCGAAGAAGTAAGGAAAGGAAAAAGGCTGGTTTTAGTAGAGATTATAATTGTTGGAAAGTGTAGGGAGAATAAAATCGGAAAAGTTCGGCAACAGATAGGTGTAAAGTAACGTGAGTTCTTTTATAAACGGCAGTGCGAATATTTCCTGCTCGTGAAAAATTGGTCAAGGAGCATGCCGACCCTGAGGTGTTGTTTTAGGATATTTTAGCTAGTCGGCTAGGGGGTCTCCAGTTAGCCTAGTGGTTAAGGCTATGGATCGCCAATCCGGAGACGGCGGGTTCGATTCCCGTTCCGGTCGGGAAAATTTTCTCGACTCCCTGGGCATAGTGTATCATTGTGCTTGCCTCACAAGGTACAAAATTCATGCAACGGCAGGCAAAGAAACCCGAGCAGAGGAGAATATCAAATTAATAACTACGAAATCACATAACCTGTTTTTATATCTTGTTTTGTTATTGTTTATTTATCAAGGCATAGCTTTTCCATGTCAAATTTTGTTGGACAATCTCATACATATACATTTACTTAATTACATATCAATACCATGTTTTGTTGAAGTACGAGTTTTGTTATTGTTGTACTATTGATCAACTTATCAACAATAGCACAACAGTAACAAGTTTTGAAATCAAAGCAACAATTCGATAATAATGATCTGTCCTTTTGTTTTTCTGTTTCTGTTTCTGTTTATTTATTATACGTAACATAAGACTTACATCTTTATTCGTTACAAGCGACTATAAACGAAGTGCGGCAATTCTTTCAGGGATGCATCATTAATTACTTTAGAAAAAGAAACGAACAATCATACAACTATACAAAATAGACAAAAACAACTAGAAAATTTCTCGACACCTTTTTTTAAATGCTGCTTTACCGACTATAGTAGAAATATCTTATGGTAATTCGTTCCAGTAGACAACTCCTCTAACGAAAAATGACCTTCCGTATTGCGTGGTAGAATATCTTGGCAAAACAAGTTGGTTCAATCTGATACTTCGAAATGGGCACAGCTTGCTGTAGAGATAATCCGGCGTTTTACTAGTGATTACCTGGTGAATGATAGTAACGGATCTAGCCTTAGAAAAATTATCAAAAGAATATCCTAACAAACTTTTTTGAAGGTGGGTTACGTGCGCATATCTGTTTAGTTTATACACAAAGCAAACACATGAATTTAACGCAACTTTTAATTTGTAACGGTTCTATTGCACACAACGTCAGCAGCTTTAGCGCTACTCTCGGGTTAGAGAGACTGCTGACGCTTTTTAAGGTCCGGCTTGAGACTCTGTCACGGGCGAGTTGTAAAAGTGGCTCAAACACACTGTTTCTCCGACAACCCAAACGGAAGCTCCAACGAAACAAGAAATCGAAAAAGGATCACCGAATAAAATTAAAAAAGAAAAAAAAACTAATAGGAAGGCTACATCCAATTCAGCAAAGTTAGCGGTGTATTTTGGACCTCCGATCGGATAAAGTATCTTACAATTGTACAATCTAGAATACTATCTACTAGACCTACTTTGAGCTCAAAGGAAAAAAAAAGAACGAACTTACAGTTTCGTAGAACAAACTATGTTCTGTCGTTGGGGCCCAATCGTCGTGTTGCTCCTACAGGTGTCGCGCGACCTGCAACTGCAGACGGGGAGATACGCAGATACTCGGTGAGGCGTAGACGTGTCTTGTATTGCGGCAACTTGCTGTTACACCGATCAAAGAGCAGGAGATCTGCCTGGCGGCGTGATTGAGAGATCGCGTTTCACTCGGGGCTCACTCTTTAGTGTTGGGTGTTACTGCTTACGCTGCGAGCTCCCACTGTGGTAATATTGGAGCCGCCTGTTCGACCGATAGGCACCGATCGCGAGAGGCAGGGGCTTGCGCGTCGCCTGACGGTAGCACAGTGGCCGGAAGCCGGACAAAACCTCGAAAATCGACTCCAATATTTTATTTTTCTAATATTTTTCTTCCATTATAGACACTTCAACTAAGAAAAAACCAAATCTTCAAGTCATTTGGTCGAAAATTGAGTCTTGTAGATTTTTTCAAAGTTGAAGTTTTATGTGCTACAATATTAGTATTTATTGTCTTTATTCTATGAGCTTTCTTCATGAGTTTGTTGTAAAAGTTAGGAAGACTTGAATAATGTGACAATATTTTTTGTGTTTTTGGGCATGAATAACCATTACATTTCAGGGATTGTTTGGAATTTAATCACAAAATTATTATGTTTTTACAATATGCAAACATATTCACTTTTATGAAATTTTGGAGAAAAACTTCGTATTAAAGAGATCCAGTACTTGTTTAGGAAACATCAGAAAACGACGCCGTATCCCGGATCTGACGTGCAATTTTGTCTAGTTTTTGGCTATATAGGTCACTGTTTGCGCATTTTTGCGCTAAGCGCGAAAAAAAATTTTTTTTTTCTATCAGGTCACAATGGAGCCGCATGGTTGTGGAGGAAGTGATATTGTTTGAAGTTTCAATTTTATCTTAACACAGTTCAAATTGACTTCAGAATACTAACAGTTTAGTGTAATTTTCATTCTTGTAAGAGACTTTCACCAAGTCAGATGGTCATAAAAGGGGGGGTGGGGGTGTGTTTGTGTCTGATAATGTAATGGCCACAGCTTTAATATTTTTTTATTTTTTTTTTTAATATTATTTCATTTTTTGACAGAAAAACACAAGAAGGTGAGTGCTCCAGCTAAAAACAGTAAGCTGGAGAGAAAAGGAGTAACGCTAAGTATGAATATGCCTTTATTTTCTTAGGACCGATTTCTTCACCCTGGCTTAAGCGTTAAACCAGGTTTAACTATAAGCCTGGCTTACCGTTTAAGCCGATGTGAAGAAATCGGCCTTCAGACATTAACCACATGTTGCTTCACCAGATACAGCTAACTCTTTTAACCTTCAAAATAAAAGAAAGACAAAAACAACCGTGAAAAACATGTTAAAATAACTACAAACCATTGCTCATTGATTTTCTTAAACTGGTCGTTTCTTCGATTCATCTTAATCGTTAGAATCGTTAGAAGTTTCAATATATAGTGACACAAATTCGTCGACATCTACGTGTTTTTTTTTTTTTTTCTACACGCACATCGCTACAGTTCAAAGGATTCACTAAACGGCGTTAAACGCTACGTTAAATATTTTTCTGCGTAAACGTCGCGATCACCAAGGCAATCTTTGAATATTTCGGCACCAACATTTCAAAAGGGCGTAACTGCATTTGGAAGTAATACCTTCTTTCAAAGCTGTAGGTCGTACTGCCTCCCTTACACTCGAACCACCGTGGTTGTCGGAAAGAGGAGAGTTTTTCTCATCTGGTACTTGTTGTGAAAAACATGGAAATCATAACACATGATCCACAGCTTTAAAAGAAGGTGATGATTCCAAAAGCAGTTACGCCCTTTTGAAATGTTGGTGTCGATTTTAATCTCAATTTTATGAAACGAACATTTTACACTCTTAGAGAAACCCTTTATATTGGTTTTTTAAACTTGAAGTTTTATTGAATGTTATTCATGCAGTTTCGTTTAACACATTACTACTGAACGACACACAGAGTGATAAAGATTTTTAAAATATTTGCTGGAACTCAACTGTTCATAAATATTTATGATTACCGATCTGTGGTGATCGTTTATCAAAAACTCCCTTCAATATTGCGAATATGAATTGCCAATTCTTTATAGATAGGGTTGTTTCGGCTGCTTCGACAAGTGATAGCAGGGATCGATGTACCTTACAACCCAAACTCGGAAGAGCATATATGAAGTTGTTGAAACGAGATTGATAAAAAGCAGTTCAAATTTAACGCAGTTCACTATATTAAACTACCTGACTCCATAACGATTGAATTAACACACCTCCGTGCACCCACCGTAAATGTCACGTGGGAATAGACCACGTCTTGACAGCCAACATTGGTGTGTATCTGAATTGATCAATTGAAAGAAAACGTAGATAAACGATTTTTTCTAATGATTTACGTAGTTTTGAAAATTTTGGACCACCCTAACAGCAACAAATATACAATTATACATTATTACAATACCAATACATGATTTAAGAACCCCCAAATTAAAAGCTTAATCAAAACCTACGTTCAGAAAGCACATCGTGATAGCTTATTATCGATTATTTTTACATGCTTTCCATGATCAGCAGATTTCAAAATTTAGAACCACCCTAATAAAGTAAAATCAAAATATATGATAAGTTCCATGTCAGAAATAGATTTTGCGAACTAAAATCATCATAACCTGTGAATTTTAGCAATTTCGGATAACATTTGAGGTTTTGTCCGACTTTTGTATGGAGGCCCGCCACTGTGGGTAGGGCTCAGAGAGAGAGAGCTGCACTGTTCTCACCAATGAGGCGAGCTGCGTGGCTACGCGTACCGCGTGATGTGGATACTCAAATCGGGTCGAAGGAGAGTGACCGCCTGGATCACGGTAGGCAACGGCTCGGCGTCGCTCGCGGTGGGTCGCAGGGAGAGTTGAGGAGTTCTCCAGCCGCACGGGGGAGTATCGTCTCACTGGTTTCGCCGGAAATGATGAGCACCGTTACGCGTAGAGAGGGCGGCGATGCGCGCTTAGGCCCTATAGGGTAGGGTTTTCAGAACCCAGAATAAAAACCCTTCGTTGAAGGGAGACTAACCCCCCAACGAAATTATTATCGATCCTAATTGCTCCTAGGCAATGTAATCTTGCTTACCTATGCTTTTTTTATAACCACGTGAATGATCGATATACAGTCGTCTGTTCTACTAACTTTCCAAGGAATCTGAAAACTATACATCTCACGAT
Organism: Aedes albopictus; assembly: GCF_035046485.1. Lineage (NCBI taxonomy): Eukaryota > Metazoa > Arthropoda > Insecta > Diptera > Culicidae > Aedes > Aedes albopictus. Next base: position 253,691,814 of record NC_085136.1, read on the forward strand.
CAATTTTCAGTTTAACACGTTTGGGATTTGATCTCACCTCTAATTGTACTATTAAGCACTGAGTAACAATTCTGGCTTTCAAATAACTTCTCGATTTTTACTGATACCAACTTTGCGTCTAACGAGCTTGACTTCACTAAACTGATTGGTGGCATTCCCATTTACTTGCCTGGTTGAGGCCCAACAATAGAAATATGCAAATCGCGTAAACACCTATTGTGTTTCGGTTGTTCGCTTTGCCAATATATCTGCAAGGCAGAAATATATTGGCCTATCCATCTCTGCCGCGTAACCCGATCCGACGATTCTTCTTCGCATTTTCCCTCATAGTCTGGGCAGCGATCCCCAATGCAACCCGTATTGCTGGGGGGCGTGAGCCATCTCACTCCGCATGCACGCGACTATACATTTCGTTTTCCTCTCTGGATATGGATCGCGGGAGAGAGTTTGTGTGGGCCATAGACTATACGGCACGCGAGTGTCGCAATTCCTCTTTTTCTTGAGAGATGGCTCTGCAACATGCTGTTTGTTGTATCGATTTATTTTTTTAAGGATTCCTGAGGAATCCCATAGCAATTGTAAGAAGGTCGTTACAAATTTATTCATTGCAAAGGCGGAAACATTTGTCAACAAATAATCTATGAGCATAAAATGTGGTAAAATTAACGCCTTGAATAATTTCAGTTTTGTATTGGTATTTAGATAGTACGCCCAAGGATAAATAGATCTCAGCGCAGCATGTACCTTTCCACACTGCTTGAAAATTTGCCTATCCCAACAAAGACTCGAATCAATAGTGACTCCCAAGCTTGTAACATGATCTACAAATGGAATTTTCTGACGATCTAAGAACAGTTCGGGTATATTAATTTCAGGTCTTCTCCTGGAAGGAGTAATGAAAAGAGCGTTAGTTTTTGAGGCATTGAGCTTTAGGTAATTAGCTTTAGACCAATTAGTAATATTCTGCAGTTCTTCGTTTAGCAGGATATTTATTTGTTCGAGACTCATATTAGCACAGTCAAAGTATATTTGTACATCATCGGCAAACATGTGGATGTAACAATGTTTTAAAATGTTGGGTAGATCATTCACATACAGCGAAAACAGAATTGGCCCCAATACCGAGCCTTTACCACAATAGATCAATTAATGGTCGCAGTGGTTGTGTACCCCTACAGGGAAAAAAAAAAAAAAAAAAAAAAATACCGAGCCTTGTGGAACTCCTGACAAAATGGGCAAGAAACTAGAAAGAATGCCATCGTGAAAGACGGCTTGTTGACGTTCCGACAAGTACGATTGTATTAAGCTGACAGCAGTATCAGAGAATCCGAAGTTGTTTTTAAGTTTAGTACATAAGTGAGCATGTGATATTGTATCAAATGCTTTAGAATAATCTAACAGAATCAACACTACAGGGTTACCACGATCTAAAACAATAGCAATATCGTCAATCACTTTAAGCATTGCTGTTTTGGTACTATAGCCAGATCGGTATCCCGATTGGTATGGAGATAGCAGGCTTTCTCTATTTACATAAGAACAGATCTGATTTTTCATCACACGCTCAAATGCTTTTGACAATGCGCATAAAATAGAGATCGGACGCATATTTGATAAGGAATCTACATTTGATTTCTTTTTTATTGGAATTATTTTGGATGATTTCCATCCCTCCGGAAACATGCTGGTATTAATGATGCAGTTGAATAAGTGAGTTATAGGTTTCAGAAGCATTGGTAAAATAAGTTTTATAAATTTTATGGGGATTTCATCTAATCCAACAGCATTTGACTTAATTTCGTATATAGCATTTACAACATCAATTTCGTTGATTTCATTAAAAGCAAAGGTAGATCTAACGCGTACATTATCATCAATCCTTGAATGGCTACTTGAGTGGGTAAAATTTGACGAAAAGAATCCATTAATATCACTAGCCGAATGGTGACAAGCTTCATCGTTTTTCTTTTTAATAAGACCTAAACTTTTGATTTTGCTCCAAAACTGACTACTTGTCATTTCTGAGTCAAATAAATTATCAAAGTAAGTTTTTCTTGCTTTTTTCACCAAAGCGGTAACTCTGTTTCGCATTCTTTTGTACACATTAAAATCAGTTTGTTGATTGGATCGCTTCCACATACGGTGCATAAGATCTCGATCAATAATGGCACGTTGAATCTCAGCATTAAACCACGGATTATATGGCTTCTTGGGACGAAAAGTCTTTAGAGGAACAGAACCCTCATATAATCTTTTGATGTTACACAAGTTTACAAAATAAAACGAAAGTCGTGAACTCCTGTCAACGACCAAAATTTTTGAAGCACAATTTAGTGCTGATTTCGAAACCGACCTTCAAAAATTTTTAAGTAGAACAGTTTTTGCGTTTTAGCTCAATGTTGAGTTTTGCAACTTTTCAAAATATATAATTTACTAAAATTCAAATATATTGCGTTTTGTTCAACCAATTTTAAATCTTTTTCCATAAATTAAAAGCTGAATACAATACCATTCGATCATCCGAATACAGATTTTGCGACAGATTTATGAAATTCAAGATATTGGCGAGTTTTAGGGACGATCTCCTTGAATTTTAGCAAAATTCCCAAATTTTTTTGAAGAAATGTATTTTTTTTCAATAAGAAAAAACCAACTTAAAAATTCTCTCTCGACGTTTATTTGACATATCATTTGTAGGCGAGTTACAGTAAAAATTTCAGATCAATCGGAGCATTGATTACGGAGAATGAGATGTTTGAAGTGAGCGACTTTGCTTAAAAATAGAACAAAAATCGATTTCAAATCAACCTTGTATGGAAAGTCGAAAAAATTTCCGCTCTACTGCATTTTTTTTTTCTTTCGCGTTTTCGAACTCAGGGCATGATTCTACACCAAAAACGATCATCAGCTTACCGAGTTCAAAAATGCTGTAAACTAGTGATTATTGAAAAATTCTAGCAACATGTCTGGGTCATCCGAGTCAAAAAATTGATGCCAAGGAATATCATAAAATTGATCAAGCACAAAATGAGGATTGATGTTTTTGAAGTCCCTATATGTGACGCTTTTTTCACAAACCGTACAATCGTAGTCAAAGGAGGCAAATACAAGATCGTGATTAGATATGCCCGGAACACTCACTTGATTAAAATTTGTTTGGTTCTATTTTTTTACTCAGTTAGGAAGGAAATTTCTGAATGAATCCTCTTAAAATTGCTTAAATAATATTCGAAAAAAAAAAAACACTTTTAAGTTCTGGGCGAGCCCTTCGATACCCTGGGAAGTCTTCAAAAGAACTTCTGGCACAATCTTCTTAGAAATTCCAGAAGTAATTCTTCTGAGCAATTATTAGCATTCTTGACAAAATCCTTTGAAAAACTCCAAGAGAATTCCTCAGAAAAAAAACTCCTGGTGAAATTCTCAAAGAAATCTTAAGATGAAATTCGGGACAAATAATCACGGGAAATTCTGAAGAAATTCTAGAAGGGATTCTGTTCGTAATTCTGGAAGAATTTCTAGTGGAGTTTTTGAAAATCTGTGAATGATTCCGTGGAATAACTCTCGGAGAAATTTCCGGAAGATTTTTCTTTTACAATCTCTTAGAATGAATTAAAAACTTATTATAGTATTTTTCGATCATTTAAAGTATTGTTACTCATGTTATTGGTGGGTTTGTGAGACAAAGGGAATACTTTTATAAAATTAGTATCATAATTTTCTTAGTTACAATTTTGATATCAAAACAAATTTTGATTGCCGATTATTATCAATAACAAATTAATATCAAACATTGTTATTAAAATATTTTCAAATTTCAATGTTATTAAGCTGTTATTGAAACTAACAAAACATGTTATTAAAATGGTTTTCCAAGAACTTTTTTTTGTTATGATATTTGTTATTTTGCCGCTTATGACAGACAAGTTTACAACATAATATGCTATGTTAATAACTTAAAAATAATAGATTCTATTATTCAGTTATTTCACCCAAATAACACGGCTCCTTATACTGTTGTTATTCCCTTCTGCTCGGAAAGCCCTCCAATTAATAGCAGTGGAAGTGTTCAAAGAACACTAAATTGGAGAGAGGCAGGCCAAGTTCCAGTGAGAACGTAGAGCCGTACAGAAGATGAATCTATTCGGCAGCTCGGCAGTAACTAGTGAAAGAAAAGAATGGGTTTCATTTGAAAGAATAAAGAACTCATTATTTGCTTAGATTACTCGTTTTTGACGTTTTGTACCTTTCGACGTTTGAGCATTCGACCTTTTGACATTCGACGTTTTGTCCCTAAACCATTACAGCCTACATGAGCTGGTTTGTGATATGTCCCGTTTGCTCAATACTTGTTATTTTGAATTTAATGTGTCACGTATAGTAAATAAGTGTAGTGGCTTCACGTTCACTTCATAAGTGGATGGTCATGGGTTCGATCCCAACACCGGCACTTGCAATTTTTGTCAGTTACTCTTCCCCCCGAGAGCGGCTGACACATAACCCTCTTCTGAGCATATGCTCTAACTGACCCGGAAACTTGGACATCGGCTAACGGCAACTCCTGATGGACCCCTAAATGAACAAGAGCCACACATCATTCTATCATGCAAGCCCGTGCACAAGGGAGGGGTTTTGGGGGTTAAACGCCTCCCATTGCTGATGTTCTATACACTAGGCGCTCCTCCACTCTTTGCCAAAATTAGGAAAAATCCCTCCCTTGACACCTTTCAGTGCACGGGCCTGCTACCATGGACAGCGTAGAAAAGTAACAGCAACGCAAAGGTTACCAGCTCGATATAGTAGAATAAGAATAGATTACATTTAGGCACTCACAGAAAAAAAATGTAATGAAAATTCAGCTAGAAATCAAGCACATAAAGGGAATGCTAGAGTTAGTGCATTTTTACATGAGATATAATGTAAAATTACATTGCCATCGTGTAAATTTCCGCCAACCATCGCGTAAACCATCATGGACTCCATTTGGTTACGTGACTATTAGCGGAAATTTACACGATTGTAACGTAATTTTACACGATATTTCATGTAAATATGCACTAACTCTAGCATTCCCTTTTACATGAATATTTTTTTCTGTGCTGTACAAAAGTGTAAGTCCTTTCGTATTTTGTGTCATTGGGGTAAACATTTTACTTGTTGACTTTATATGTAAACAAATAAACAAAATATCACAAGGGGATTGCAGTTCTCTCAACTTCATCGGGAGCACCCGCATACTCACCGATCTACTGAAGGACCGCGGGTTCGACATCGTAGCGCTGCAGGAGGTACACAGTTAGAAAAAATCACCGACTTCGGTAATGTTTTACCGAAATCTCAACCGTTAAGTTTGTTTTACAGGAAAAAATCGGTAAAGGTAGCAACTTTTACCGAAGTTCGTTAAAGTTTGACAGATAAACGATAACATTTTACCGAAATTTGTTATTTTTTTTACATAATTTCGTCAAAAATCCATTACCGAAAGCTCAGCGGTTGAGATTTCGGTAAAAATTACCGAACGCGATTAGCTGTGTATGTTGACGTTTGACGTTTAGAGGTCATCATACCATCTAGCAGATCTGCGGCAACGCATGTGAGATGGGAACAGCTTTTATCGTGATGGGCAACATGCAGAGACGCGGTTGATGGCCGATCGACGAGAGAATGTGCAGGTCAAGGATCAAGGGCCGTTTCTTCAACTTCAGCATAATAAACGTACACAGCTTACACTCCGGAATCACTGATGATGTCAAAGACGCATTTTACGCGCTACTCGAACGCGACTACGGCCGCTGCCCAAGCCACGACGTCAAGATCATTATAGGAGGCCTAAACGCTCAGGCAGGCCAGGAGGAGGAATTCAAACCGACGATTGCAAAGTTCAGCGCTCACCAGCTGAAGAACAAAAATGGCCTGCGCCATCGATTTCGCTGCCTCCAAGAACATGACCATTCGTAGCGCCTTCTTCTAGCACAGCCTCCCTTATCGTTACACCTGGAGATCACCACAGCAAATGAAATCACAAATCGTTTTGATTGATGGACGGCACTTCTCCGACATTATCGACGTCAGGACCTATCGTGATGCTAATATCGACTCTGAGCACTACCTGGTAATGGCTAAACTGCGCCTAAAATTCTCCGTTATAACCAATGTACAGTACCGGTGGCCGCCCGGTACAATCTGAAGGGACTGAAACAATATCGCCACCACATTCGCGCAGAATCTCGAGGCAGAATCTGAAGGACTGCTGGGGTACAGTCGAAACAGCCATCAACAACGCAGCTGAGAGCAGTATCGGGTACATAGAACGGAGTCGGCGAAACGATTGGTTCGACGAGGAGTGCAGAGCGGTTCTGGAGGAGAAGGATGCAGCGCGGTCGGTAATGCTGCAGTATGGAACCCGACAGAATGTGGATCGATACAGACAGAAGAGGAAGCAGCAGAACCGCTTCTTCACGAAAAAAAAAACGCCGCCTGGAAGAAGCGAAGTGCGAGGGAAATGGAACTGCTGTGCCGTTCACAAGAAACACGAAGGTTTTACAAGAAGCTCAACGCATCCCGAAAAGGCTACGTGCCGCTAAATCTGCAGGGATAAGGACGGAAGCCTTCTGACGGACGAACGTGAGGTGATCGAAAGTCGGAAGCAGCACTTCGATGAGCACCTGAATATTGTAGAGAACGTGCGCGCGGGTGAAACCGGCAACTAAGGAAACGACGATGCCAGTGCAGTGGAGGACGGAAATGAACCAACTCCCACGCTGAAGTTAAGGATGCCATTCACCAGCTCAAAACCAACAAAGCAGCTGATAAGGATGGTATCGCAGCTGAACTCATCAAGATGGGCCCAGAAAAGTTGGCCACCCGTCTGCATCGGCTGATAGTCAGGATCTGGGAAACCGAACAGCTACCGGAGGAGTGGAAGGAAGGGGTAATCTGCCCCATTCACAAGAAAGGCGATCATTTGGAATGTGAGAACTTCAGAGCTCACTATTTTGAATGCTGCCTACGAAGTGCTATCTCAGATCATCTTCCATCGTCTGTCGAAAACGAATGAGTTCGTGGGAAGTTATCAAGCCGGCTTCACCAACGGCCGGTCGACAACGGACCAGATCTTTACCGTACGGCAAATCCTCCAGAAATGCCGTGAATACCAGGTCCCAACGCATCACCTGTTCATCAACTTCAAGGCGGCATACGACAGTATCGACCACGCAAAGCTATGGAGAATCATGGACGAAAACGGCTTTCCTGGGAAGCTGAATAGACTGATTAAAGCAACGATGGACGGTGTGCAAAACTGCGTAAGAGTTCCGGGTGAACTATCCAGTTCATTCGAATCTCGCCGGGGACTGCGACAAGGTGATGGACTCTCATGCCAACTATTCCACATCGCTCTGGAAGGTGTGACGCGACGAGTCGGGCTCCACAGCCGGGGAACGATTTTCACAAAATCCGGTCAATTTATGTGCTTTGCGGACGACATGGGCATTATCGGG